>NC_060267.1:37482456-38202797 GCF_021613505.1 Equus quagga
ACTCGGCCATGGAGCTGGCCCCAGTTGATAACATTCTCTATGCTACATTCTCCGACTAATCCTGACTGTGAGTTATAGATAGATAGCATATATAGCTCCATTGTCAAAGTCCACCAGACTTTGGTGGACTTTGGGTCGTGATGTGTAAATGGCATTTTGGAATTAGCAATCCCTTTTCTCCTAGAAAGTCTGGCTCTCAAATCAAGACTCTACAGAGTAAAAAAATAAAAAATCTAATTTGGCAATCAAAGCTGACTATGGTGTATGGTTCTTCTGATGCTCCAAAACCTATTGTTTCAAAGGATGGAGAGTCGCAAAGAATTACAGTTCAAACAAAATGAACATAGCTGTACTTGAAGTTTTCCAAACAGTATAGTTGCTATGATAGTAGTGTTTCAAACTTTGCAAATATATTGACATAATAAATTTACATTTTAAAAATTATTTGCATCCTATCTCTGTTATTGTACTAATTGCCATCCTCCATTCAAGAGGTAGAAAAGCACTGCCCTCAAGCCTGAGACGAGACACACTGTATGACAAATAAGCCAATTAAAATGCTTAACAGGATTTGTAAATCTATAGCAGAAGCAAATAATCTTGAAAACAAAGTTTTCATGTGCAACAGCAAGGCTGTTGAGAGAAAAAAGGATAAGTGAATTCTGACTTGTCTGAGCCAGTATAACTTGAAGCAGATTCAAAGAATACAGGATTATGAACCAAAATATAAGATATTACGCCCAGGAAAAGAAATGAGAGCTTGATGACATGAAAGAAAGAAATGGAAATGAAGTAGTAATTAATTGGTTTCTAAGAAAAAATGTTTCCTTACCCACTGTTTGAGTAGGAGAATTGAAATTTCAGACGTGTTTGAAAGTACTGGAGAACATGTGCTAACCGTTTTCTGGATTCTTGAGAGTGGCCGAGGAGGCCACAAGCTTCATAGAGAAGTTCCATGTGTACCAGTGAGCCTTACAGGGAGCTCAGCAATGACCAAGAGGAGGGACCAGGCTGATGGGCCTGAGGGTGGCCTTACAGAGTTACAGTCAGCTCAAGGGATAGACATTACCAATTCTATCCAATACTCAGTTCTCTTCCCCCTGACGTGAAAGAAACGTTTCCCAGTTCTCTTGCAATTAGGTGAAACCAGGTTCCTAATTTGGTCAGTCACATGAGATTGAAAGTGATGTATCAGTTTGGGGCTGAGGTAATTAAAAACTCCAAGGTGATTCTCCAGTCTCTCTCTTCCCTTATCATAGTGACCAAGAAGGCCACTTGGTCTAGATGATACAGCTGTAAGAAGATCAGTGGAACCTCTTCGGCAAGGTCCCTGATGGAGCAGAGCCCTCCAGGAAACCTTGTCGGACCTGCAGCATGTGTTAGAAATAAACTTTTGTATGTTTAATACGGAGATTTGGGGATCGTCTTCCTTCCTTCCTCCCTCCCTCCTTTCCATCCTTCCTTCCCTCGTTCCTTCTTTCTCACTCGCTCTTTCTTTTTTTATTTTTTTATTGTGGCATAGCCTCTCCTGTCCCAACAATGAGTAAGTAGATGAGAATTCTCAACCTCCCAAATGACAGGAAGCTGGAGGACCTCAAGAAGCCTGAGGCTGGGAATGAGGAAGATTTGAGAATGTGGATTTCAGCAATAATTACTGGCTTCATGACGGCAATAAAAAGCCTAGATGTGATCAGAAATACTATAGCAAAGGCCAGGGACCCTCTTCTGACTGCAGAATCATATGTAAGTTCTCTGGAAATTTAAGTTTACTCTAAGGAAAGGGAAGAAAAAGAATGGTAAGAGGGAAAATCTTTTTTTGGAAGATTAGCCCTGAGCTAACATCTGCCGCTAATCCTCCTCTTTTTTGCTGAAGAAGACTAGTTGCTAACATCCATGCCCATCTTCCTCTATTTTATGTGGGATGCTTGCCACAGCATAGCTTGACAAGTGGTGGGTAGGTCCGCACCCAGGATCTGAACTGGCAAACCCTGGGCTGCCGAAATGGAACATGAGAAATTAACTGTACGCCACTGGGCTGGCCCCAAGAAGGAGAATCTTGAGCAACTAAATTTAACTACTGAATCAATCACTTTAAAATCAGAAATAATGACATTACCTTAAATTGGAAAATTCATTTTTTCCTGTCCTCCATAAAATGAGGAGCTCATAATCTAAGTTGAGTAGCCTAAGCAGAATAAAAAATAGTACCACAAACTAACAGAAAGCAGAATTCACTTTGTCGAAAATTGAGCCAATGAGGAGACTTTTTAAAAAACCTGAGAATAAATGTCATAATAATTAGAAAGGAGAGACAACATTGTTTTTATATCTAGATGATAGGATGACTAACTTAAACAAGTCCAAGAATTCAGCAACAAAACTACTAGAACAACACAAAAATCTCAGTAAGTTCTCCAGTTTCCATACAAATAAACAAAACCATTAATTTCCCCAATTTAAAAATCAGAAGTTATAAAATACAACTTTAAGATGTTCTGTTCATATCAGTATATCAGTTACGTATTGCATTTTGTTGCTAACAGAAGTTTGTAAGATGTCTAATTTTTAAATAATAAATGAAATAATTTTCCTATATAAAAATCACAAGCTATAAAATGCAACTTTAAAATATTCCATTTACAGTAGTGTGTCACTTAGGAAATGCATTTTGTTGCTAGTAACAGACTGAAAATAAACATTGCATAAACAAGATAGAGGGGCCGGCCCGGGGGCATAGCGGTTAAGTTCACGTGCTCTGCTCTGGTTGCCTGGGATTCACCAGTTCAGATCCTGGGCATGGACCTACATACCACTTATCAAGCCATGCTGTGGCTGGCATCCCACATATAAAGTAGAAGAAGATGGGCACAGATGTTTGCTCAGGCCCAATCTTCCTCAGCAAAAAGAAGAGGCTTGGTGGTAGATGTTAGCTCAGGGCTAATCTTCCTCCAAAAAAAAAGGGCAAAAAACCACACAACAAGATAGAATTCTCTGTATCTTTCACTAAAAAGAAGTCTAGAGATAGACAGTCCATGGCTGGTATGGTTCTACGACTATCATGCTTCTTATCTCTTTTGGCTTTGTCATCCTTAGAGAATGACTTCTCTATCATCAAGTTTGCCCCATGTTTATAATGGCTGCTGGAGCTCCAGCCACCATATCCGTAGTCCCAACAGCAGGAAGGTGAAGGTCAAACGGTGCATGTACCCTAGTTAAATGTCGCCACTTTAATAAACCTTTCTAGGAGTGTCATCTAACAACTTTCACGTGTGTCTCATTGACCAGAAATTAGCCACAGGCCACACCTAGCTGCAAGGGAAACCAGGAAATGTGGCCCTTTAACTGAGCGCTTTGCCACCTTGAATCAAGCCAATATTCTTTCATTAGAGGAGAAAGTGGAATGGATATTAGTGTGGATAACTAGGAATCTCTGCCATAAATTGTGTTTAAAGCTACATACAAGTTAGAAGTATTGAGGATCTGTTCTTGAGCATATAAAATAAGATTTGAATAACTTAAATTATAGTGAAGTAAAAAAATATCTTTGAATGTAGTTAGAAGGACAATGGTGACCCTGGTTGGGAGAAAGCTAAAGACGGAATGGACTGTTGCCAATGTTCTAGCTTTTGTTTTGGGTGGTAGGTTTGCAAGTGCTTATTTCATTATTAAAAATTACTAGCTAGCTTAGTAAATAGAAGCAGACCATGCATGAGCAAAGAATAGAGTATGTCATCAGCTAAGATTTATTAATCCATCACAAAAAAGAAAGTCCAATTCTGAAATCCTAATTTTTTATATTCAAAAACAACCCTAGGGACCGGCTCAGTGGCACAGAGGTTATGTTTGCACATTCTGCTTTGGTGGCCTGGGGTTCACTGGTTTGGATCCCAAGTGTGGACCTACGCACTGCTTGTCAAGCCACGCCGTGGCAGGCGTCCCACATATAAAGTAGAGGAAGATGGGCACAGATGTTAGCTCAGGGCCAGTCTTCCTCAGCAAAAAGAGGAGGATTGGCAGCAGATGTTAGCTCAGGGCTCATCTTCTGCAAAGAATAAAAAAAGAAAAATGACTCTAAAATGTATATGGAAGAATAAACGGGTGGAAAGCCAAGAAAAAATGGGAAAAGGAGAGTAAAGAAAAAAATGAGCACTGTCGGATTTTTAAAACTCCTAACACATCATTTAACTAAACACTGCTTCTTGGAAGGAAGAACCAGATCCTAGTCATCAACCCATGCTGTCACAGATTCACGAGGGACACTCTGCATATTTTATTGGAATTAAAGCAAAGGGAGTCACTGTTCACCTTTCTACACTAAAGAAAGGTGATTATTGCTGCTCATGACTCTTCCAGGGATTTCAAGTTGCATCTTTATGCTGTGTCATTATCACCTTCTGCTGCAGAGGCTGTTGACTACCTAGCTCAAGATCTAGTCTCTTTCTGCCTTGATCTTATTCAGAATGACTAATGATGTAAATGGGAAGTGTGTAAGTTCTGGGAAATTTTCTTAAAAGACAGCTGGAGTACATCCTTTGGCCTTTCTGCCACTTCCTCCTTCCTGCTGCCTAAAATGCAGAGGTAATGCATTTGTGGGCACAGTGGGTGGGAGAGCTTGGTGTGTCTCTGGGGTCCTTATGACTCCATGGAGCCACTGTATCAGGCCTGGGCTGCGCTCTCTGATCTTCATCAAACACCAGAGCATAAGCTCATACATTTCAGCTTCCATAGTGGGGTCTCTGTTATATGCAACTGAACCCAATCCTAACCGACCCACTTTCCTTTTCTTCGTTATATGCCAACAATTTTAAGAATCCAAAGCCACAGGAAACTAGCAACAGAATGCTAGGCAGAATCCACATTCTGAAGCAGAATCTTGAAATAGTGGTGGAGAAGATTGTTTCTCCTATGCACTGGAAAAGATGAATTCTCTAGGATACACATTCATTATATTTTACTATTATATTCTTGCGAATAGCAAAATCATCTCTTCCAAATCAGTCTCTTCCGTCCTGAAAAAGTGTAAGAGCTCCTTACACTAGCATTCCATAGAGAAAATTTTGTATCTAAAAATATAAAATGGGGCATTAGTAAACCAAAATTCTCCAGGGTTAGATCAATATGATGGCTAAACTTGCAGTCCAGAAGGCGTGTTTGATGAAGAGTATACTGTCTATATAATATCCAGGCACAGAGAAGTATGCCATTTCTAAATGTTTGCACCTCAGCAATATTTTTGAAATTTTGTGTAATTTAATGCAAGAAATAATCTTCTCTGATTCTTTTAGATAGACTGCTAGACTGGAAGATAGAAACCCTCATTACACTGCCTATACATCTTGCCTTATCTTTTTGTATACACTGTCACTAACCTGATGATAAGATTTCCTAACTCTAAACCAGTTACCCATGCAAGCCAGCTGTTCCTGCCAGTGCCAAGCCTTGCTCTCAGGGAGTCTTTGTAAATAGTGAAGGGAAAGCTAAGAATCAGCTATTGCTTCCATAATTTAGAGAGGCATCGAGAGTGTCTTTAAACCTTATCTAAACACTCAGAGAATGACTAGAAAAGAAATTACCAGAGGATTTTGTTCCCTCAGTCGTGTAGGAGACTAAAATGCTTCTTTCTATTTTTTCTTCTCCAACCCCAATATACATGCATTAACGTGATGGGTTAAAACGTTTTAACACACGTGTTCTTAACTTCTCCTTTACCTTCGTCCACTTAAGAGGAACTAACTCTATCTGCTGACTTTCCTCTCCTCTGCATCCTCTAAAGAGCATTCTACCTTTCCTAGATGGTTTTTTCTGAGCTTTTCCTGAGGAATCCGGAAGAAAGTGACAGGAGCAGGACAAATACTATGAAAGATCATGGAATGGAAGAAATGAAGATGGAAGAAAAGAGAAGGGCCATGTATAAACTTCGTGGTGTTTGTGAAGAAAAAGTAAAGGCACTGAGTTATTTTGAGATTACTATTTTGTAGCTGTATTGAGTAATTTTGATCAATAACTCTGAGACTTTAATAAGGGCATAGACTAACCTCTCATAACTCTTAAGAGAAGGTCTCTGTGATTAGACCGATATTTCTCAACTGTTAAAAAACCCATGCTCTTTTTTTTTTTAAAGATTTTATTTTTCCTTTCTCTCTCCAAATCCCCCCAGTACATAGTTGTATATTTTAGTTGTGGGTCCTTCTAGTTGTAGCATGTGGGACACCACCTCAGCATGGCTTGATGAGCAGTGCCATGTCCGCGTCCAGGATCTGAACTGGGGAAACCCTGGGCCACCGAAGCAGAGGCGCAAACTTAATCATTTGGCCACGGTGCTGGGCTCCACCTCAGGCTCTTTCTTGATAAACATAAAAGTCACATGACCACCGTACTTCCAGGGATTCTGGTGTGGTCCCCTAGGGCATAGTTGAAAGCCACTGGGTTATCTACATTTTCCCACCAGCCAAAGCAATCTTGTCAAGCTTTACTCTCTGTAGATTGAATTATATAAGAAATAGAATGCTTTTTCAAGTATTTATCTTATAATATATTGAGAAGTATATGACCCTCCATGCCAAAAAGATGGGTATGTCCCTTACTGTTACTGTTACTTCAAACGGAAAGTCTTGCTCCGAATCTGAAGTGAGAGTTGTATAGATCCTAGCCAACAACCTGAATGTGAAAGAATGAAGTGTGATAAACTTGAGAATGGAGTTGTACAGATTTAGGAGAGCTGGGGAGGAGAGATGAAAAGTACAGAAAAGACTGGAAGCAAATGGCTGATTGTTAGGAAGAGAGTGCAGGAGAACTCTCTTGGGTCTCCTTGGGTAAAGTCAGCTTTGCTGGAAGCCATCACCAACCCTAAAGGATTGTGGGATTCATGGCTGCTCAGTAGCCTTAGCCTGTGACATGCAGACGAATTCTTCCAAAGTCTATGGGCACAACTACTCAACTGTCAGTCATTGCTGACTTGGAAACTGCTAAGTTGCTTCTTTCCAAGTGTATTTGAATCGTGTACCTCATTCTTTGAAAAATGTAAAAATAATTAAAGAATGAATTATTCCATTTTTTCATAGCTGTTAAATAATTCTGTCTTACAATGAAGTGTTTCTAAAAATTTAGGTGCCACTCTAAAAGGCACATCTTCAATTAAAAGATTTAAGGTAGAGACAATCAATAATTTTTCCTATTCTGTGTATTCTTTCAGCAGTTTGGCTCAGAGGGTATTTGTTAGGAGTCAAAACTGCACGCGCTGCAGGAGAGAGGTGATGAATAGGACCCCATCTCTGACTTACGGAAGTACTTTAACGTGTGAACGCTATAGTAATTCTTTCTGCAGTTACCTTTTCTATTGGTTATACTAGCAAAATCCTCACGTTGTCTCAGGAATATTGTCTCCTAACTCAGCACTAGGGGGAGCAGCACCGCAGTAGAAAAGTTCTGAAAATTTGAGCTTCACAATCATTACAGGAATATTGAAAATCAGAAAATTTCAGAAAGAAATGGCTGGGAAGTGGCAGGATGTCTAACAGTCTAGGATGCTGAGCAACTTCTAGAACCCAGACAGGAAATCACCTTCTAGGTGAGGTTAGCAGTGGAAGCTGCTTTGGCTAGCTGAAATCTTTTTGAGGGAAGTTTTTCCGAGATCAGGACTTTTCAAGTCCATACATTAAACAGTATCCAGGAGACCAGGACATATCGCTCTTGAGGACTTTCCTGCCAAATTTTGCTAGTTAGCAAGGATAAGGCAAGAATAAGTGGCTAGAAGAGTTTTTGGCCAAGGGCAATACAATTGTGACCTAGTCTTAATAAGCAGACTCCTGAAAACAAAAGACTTTTAGAATGAATGGTAACTATATAATGCAGAGAACAGCCGTGTTATTTCCTAGTAAGAATGTTTTAAAAGAAATTCAAGAAATTTTGAGTCAAAGGCAAAGAATTATGGGAAAAAATATTGCAATACTGAGAAGAGAAAAATAACTAAAATGTATTAAGTGCCTGTCCTTCTCCTTTGCCTCTGTGTCAGCCATGCTTCATTATGATCCTACTGAGGGAGGTAGCACTGACCACATTTTTCATATCGGAAAACAGACTCAATATAAGCCAAGTATGATACTCATACTCAATTGTTTGATCATCAGACTATAATATCTATATAATAAATATGATCAGAATCAATACAAAATATGGTTAACTTTATTTTAAAATTTAATACAAACACTGAAAGTGTATATTATCTAAGAAAAGCTTGCAATTTTTGGCATGTAACATTAAGTAGGAAAATTAATCCTTCGAAAGTAAGCTATCTTATTACCAAGAGAGAAAGCTCAGTTCACATTGTTCTTGGCTTTTAAAAGTAGCGGTTTTAATGTTAACTCATTTGAGCTGAGTGTATAAATAGGCTGGGTTTATTATCAGAAATCGCTAATACCGTATAAAGTCCCTTTAATTTCTCATGCCAGTTCAGGTGGTGTTGAGGTCACTCTTTTGTTGGTTTCGTAACATGAATGTGTTGATGTTGACATGAGGATGCGATGGACCAACTCAGATCCTTTCCAGTAATCCTATGGCATTACTGACTGATATGTAGGACTTACTCAACTCATAGCTGAGAACAAAAGACACTATGAATTCACCTTTTAAGCACAAAGAATGTCCTCTGTCCCCTACTGCTAAATTATGAGATGCCCCACCAGAAACTTGAGAGGAAAGAGAAAAGTGATCATCTTCTTGAGAGTATAGTTCCTAAAGCAGTTAACTAATTCTCAATCCCTGAATTGTAGGAGGCACTAGACTTGCATATTCTGAAATTTGGGGGGCTCCAAAAATAGGACAATGCCATTGACTTTTCATCTGGAGATTTCTGAAGGCTGGGAGCCCACTGATGAGGAAGTTCACTCAAGTAGGAGACCCGCAGGGCTTGAGAGCATCATAGTGCGCCTGTGAAGGGAGGAGTGAGGGCCAGCCACATCCCTGTTCCTAGAAGGCAGGGAAGCTGGTGATAAGATTCCACCTGAGAGAGCCCAAAGTTGAACAGAGGGACAGGAGCCACTTAGCTTGTTGTCCAGCAGAATGTACACCCAGAAGGGTGTGTGCACCACTGATGAGGGTTTGGGGGAGATGCACACCGGCCAAGAAAACCCCATATCCTACCTACATGGAGACCCTGCATCAGTAGAGACAACGCACATCAGACTGAATCTGATTGAGGACAGAGATGCCCCTTGCATCCCTCTGAAAGCACCTGACTGTGACTTTGTCTTTGGCCAGAAGCTCCAATTCCAGGGGCCAGACCAGAGGATGATAGCAGTGGCAGAAGCTCGCAAGGAGGAACAGGACTGGAGGCAGGCAGAGAAAATCAGAGAAGTAGAGGAGGACATCATGAGCAGGTGACTTAAGACTGCACAGTGCACATTTTCATAAAAAGTTTAGGGACCAAAACTCTGAGGAGGATTGAATTTATGAGGAAGGACTGAATCGGTGTGGAGTAGCGCTTCACAGGCTTGGAGCCATGTTTGAATCCTCGCTACTCTATTTACTGGCTATGTGACCTACAGCAATTAATTGTCCCTGCACCAAGGTTTTTTGAGAAAATTAGATGGGTTAGCACGGTGTCTTAAACATAAGAAACACTCAATACCTGTTAGATATAATGATGAAGATGATGATGACAAATTTACCATCCAGACACAAGTGGGTTCATAAACTTGATCCCAGTTAGGGGAAAATACAGCGTAAGTTTGTACATAACTGAGTTCCAATGCTCGATATACACCTATTTCAGTGTTTATGTTTATATAAAGCATGATATAAAGTTTTTTGTTAATAAAACGAGCCAGCCCTGGTGGCTTAGTGGTTAACATTTGGCACTCTCACCACCATGGACAGGTTTGTTTCTTGGTCAGGGACCGCACACCACCCGTTTGTCATTTGTTGGTTGTCGTATGGTAGTGGCTGCATGTTGCCGTGATGCTGAAAGCTATACCACCAGGATTTCATATACCAGCAGGGTCGCCCATGGTGGACAGGTTTCAGTGGCTTCCAGACTAAGACTAGGAAGAAGGACCTGGCCACCTACTTCTGGAAAGACTGGCCATGAAAACCCTATGAAGAGCGGCAGAGCACTCTCTGATATAGGCTGGAGGGGGAGAGGTTGGCGCCAGAAGACCAGGGAGGGTTCCGCTGTGCTGTTCGTACAGTCACTAGGAGTTGGAATCTTCTCAATGGCACTAACAACAAAAATTAATAAAATGTTCTTTTACCAATTATATAGCTTATGCAGCCATAAAATATTACATGTTAGTTAAAATAAAGTTTGTAAAAATAAATAACTATAACCAAAGAGGTATTATTCAAACAAAAGAGAAACATTCTTTACTTTTTAAACCAAACCTCAAAACATGGATTTAAAATTACCATGCTTTGAAACAAATCACCATCATACACATTATTTTTTGTAAGACGAAATGTTCATTCCTTTGCGTGGCACACAGACTTTAGATCAGGTCCCCACTTGCCTGTCTAACCTCTTATTTTTCTATCATAATATTCATTCTCTTGCCTTTACATGGGGTCTTTTTCCCATTTGAGTTACACACACACGCACACACCCCTTTGCTGTAGGCAAATTATTCTGTTTTGTTTTCCTCAAATATAATTCTCACCCTTTTCTCCTCTGAGACACCTTCCATGAACTCATTCTTCCAGCATTCATTTTTGATTCATTTTAACATTCATTCTTTCAACAAATATTTCCTGAGCACGTAATTGTTTCGGGCATGATTCCATGCCGGCGGAGGACAGTGATGAACAAGACACACAAGGTCCCTCCTCTGAAGAAGTGGCACATTAGTGGGAAGAGACAGAATAAATAGGAAGAGAAAAAGTGAATAGCACTGACATTGAGATCCGTGGTCAGGAAAGACTCCTGAATGATAAAGAGGCCAGCTGCTAGGACATGGACTCCATAGTAGCAGAGACTTCCATCTCTCCTGCTCACTGCTGTATCCCCAGTGCCTAGGACAGTGCCAGGAACATAACTGATCCTCAATAAACACTTTTTTTGGATGTAAACATGAATGCAATAGATACTTTTAGAATGCAAGGGCAGAGTGTTCCAGGCAGAGGAAAGAGCAAGTGCAAAGGTCTTACGGGAGGAAGGAGCTTGGCATGTTTGGGGAACACAAAGAAGGCCAGGGAGCCAGAGGAAGAGCAGTAGGAAGTGGGGTCAGACAAGGAGACAGGACCTTGTGGATCCTGGACTGGAGTGCAATAGGAAGCCATTGAAGGCAGATGGAAACTTGCAAGGACTTTCATCATAAATGGTCATGATGTTTTATAATTTCTTGATCCATCCTATTGGGCTTGTTTTTTTCACTTTGCCATTGTTTTCTGCTCCTATCTTTATTATTTCTTTCACTCTACTTTATTTGGGTTTATTCTTTTATTTCACTTCTTGATTTTGATGCATAGTTTACTCTTTTTTTTTTTTTAAATTTTACTTGTTTTACTAATATACGAACATAGCACTATAAAATTCGTCTAAGTGTTGCTTTAACTTTACCCCATAAATTTTGGTATGCAGTGTTTCCATAACACAGAAACTGTTTCTATCTCAATTCAGATGTCTTCTTTGACAATTTAATTATTAAGGAGTATGTTTTTAAGTCCCAAGTATATGGGCTGTTGGTTATCTCGTTTTTAATTTTGTTATGGTAAGAAAATATGGGTTTGTATGATATAAATTCCATGGCATTTGTTGAGACTTGATTTGTAGCCTAATAAGAGGCAAATTTTGTAAATGTTCCGTATGTGCTTCAAAATAATGTTTTTTTCTAGTTATTAGACGCAAATCTCTATATATGTATATTGCATCAAGTATTTTAACTGTGTTGTTCAAATCACCTATATCTTTAGTAATTTTCTGTTTGTTCTATCACTTATTGAAAAAGCAGTTCAAATGATTATAATCATGAGTGCAGACTTGCCATCTTCTTGTAATTATGTCAGTTTTTGTTTTTATATTATCATAATTCATATATATTATTAGGTGCGTGTACAAAGTCAGAACTGATATATCTCCTTAATGAATTGCTCCTTTTATAAAAATAAAAGTTTCTTCCTCCCACTGAAGTGTCTACTTTATCTGATACCATATTAGCAGGCACCATCATATCACTCTGGTCTTCCACTTCCTATATTTCACTTTATGTCCTTTGTTCTCTCTTTCTTTTGGACAAATCATGTCTTTCCCAAATTTCCTTTACTTCTTCTTTTATTATTGTATGGCAAGAATGTATTCACTTTCTATTCTTTAAGTAGATAAGTCCACAGTGTTCATTTACAACATAGAAAGTGTAAAGATAACCAGTATCTTTACTCTCCTCTCAGACAACATCAAATTGGGACAACGCATCAACTGACCTCCTACGCACTCCACTCATACATCATTCTGAAAATTCGCCTTGCTTTTAAGCCCCCACCTCTCCAAAGTAAGCATTTTTGTTGTGGGGAGGGGAATTTTTAGAGTCAATGCTAGTTTAGGTGGGACCACATATGTTTACCCATTTTCTTTTTTTGTTCCACACTGTTTATTGCATCTCAGACCTTCCTCCTGAGGTCAATTTCTTTCTTTAGTGAAAATCTATTTGTTATATTATAAAATCTCACAGTCACTGTCTGAAAATGTCTTTATTTCCTCTTCCTTCTTCAGTGATATTTTAGTTTAGTTTATGTTGACAGTTATTTTCTACTTTGAAAACATTATATTGCTGTCATCTGGCCTCTGCTGCTATTGATTACACGCTCCTTGTAGTCTCATTATTGTTTCTTTATAGATAATCTGTCTTCCCTGTCTGTTACTTTTAAGATGTTCTCTCTGCTTTTGTGTTGTACAATGTCTCTTTCAGATCACTTACTTTTTAGTTATCCTATATGAGAATTGTGTTGTTTCCTCTCTTTCCTGACTTCTGTAAAATGCTCAGATGTTATTTCTTCAGATCTTGCCTCCACCATTCTCTCTATCCTCTTCTCGGGAAGACCTATGGCAACCTTCTCCTTGTTTCCTTGTATCTCTTAAACTCTCTGTCATACTTTCCATTTTCAGTTCTCTCCGTCTGTGTCCTGGATAATTTATATGTTCTGTCAAGTTGTTTTTCTATTATATGAAGTCTTTAGTAGCACGAATACATCTGTTATTGTTCCTGCAGACTCTGTCTCAGATGGATTTTTTTCCCCTTGTATGTTTTGTAATTTTTTTCCAGAGAGTTTGTCTTTAGAGGTGCTTGTTTATCTTCCTGAGAGAATCCCGTGGGAGTGTGTTGGGTCGCGTCCCTTAGAGCCAGATACTTGAGATGAGGATTCAGTGGTGACGCTTGGTAAGGAAGTGTTCCAGGGAAACTGGCAAGGGAGTGGGGGAAGACAGGACAGAGGAGAGGAGGAATCTGAACAAGGGTGTGACCTAGGGCAAAGTCCCCCAGAGAATGATCTCAGGCTGATCCTGTAGGGGACTCTGGAGTTTAAGTTATGCCACAGAGTTGTTGCAACTGAGACTATGGAACGAAGAAAAGTGTGGGGTGGGAGGATGTGTCCTGGAGGGCAATGTTCTGAAAAAGGAGGCCCAGGAGGTGCTGGATAAGAAAGCACAGCAAAGAGGGATCCCACTCTCCATCCCCCAAAATAGTAAAAATAAATCCAGGGGATCGAGGCAAAGCACAGACACTGACATTATCTACCATGATGTCTTCACAGGGCGATTTTGCATTCGATTCTGCAAGGCACTTAAGAGTATAACTGGCTGAGAACCAATATTTATATTTGCATCTCAGTTTGGGGACTCTCTGATAGTGGTATGTTTCTATTCTGAGAAATGCAGGCCAAAGGAACTGATTTCTTATTTAAGAATTGTTTTCACCCAAAGCAAAAGCCAAGATGAGCTGGTGGGTCAGTTCCCTGGGCTGCTGGGCCATTTATTCCTTCCTAGTTCCTCTTTCCATTAAGAGCACAGCTCCTCCAGGAAAGGCCTTTAAGCAAGGTTTGAGTTTTGAACCCTCATCTCCTGTCCTCTGCAAGGAATAAAATCCAATCCAGGTATTAGCTGATCTAATTATCCCTCCGCATCCCTCCCAAGCCACCTCCTAGGACTGCATACATGTTTGCGTACTAGTCTGGTTAGAGAGTTTAGGCTGCATCTATGAAAGGGCTTTTCTTACTCCTATTTCGGTTTTCTGCTTACTTGATCCTTCAATTTCGGATCTTCTGTCTCTTCTCTCTTGCGGATGGGTTTTATGTGGGAAGAACTTCAAATTCTAACTGAAAGTAAGATTCTTGCCTTCCAGTCTTGGTTTGGACTCCAGTACTCTTGAGTAGACCTTAAACGATCCTTAATTGTTAAGATCGGTGATGGAGGGCTGGCCCCGTGGCCGAGTGGTTAAGTTCGCGCGCTCCGCTGCAGGCGGCCCAGTGTTTCGTCGGTTCGAATCCTGGGCGCGGACATGGCACTGCTCGTCAGACCACGCTGAGGCAGCGTCCCACATGCCACAACTAGAGGAACCCACAACGAAGAATACACAACTATGTACCTGGGGGGCTTTGGGGAGAAAAAGGAAAAAATAAAATCTTTAAAAAAAAAAAAAAAAAAAAGATCGGTGATGGAGAAAAGTTGGAGAGGGGGTATAGAGAATGCTGTGAGAACAAAGGCTTCCAAGGAATTAAAGTGTGGGAAACTTGATATCTTCAAGAAGGATAAACAGGAAGAGCACGTCACCACTATAACCAGAAGAGGAGGTGAATGTATTTGTGTGCCCTCCGGCCTACAGGCGTATTTTATTTCTGTAGCATGAGAAGAAATGGTCAGAAGTTCTCTCTTTTATATTCTTTTTCCTAGAAAATCATATGAGGTTTCTGAGACGGCTGGAGAAACAACTGAAATGCAACTTTCCTCGGTTTTCCTTTTATCCCAAAGAAACTTAAAAATCTCCATATGCTGGATGTATGATAAGAAATGAGACTAAAGTCTGGAATTCTGATTTTTTTCTTTAGTACTTTCCTAGAAGTACTGACACAATACTGCCCCTCCTAACATTGTCTTATAAGGTAACAGCCCAAATAAAGCTGTACAAGAAGAATTTAGGCTTCCAGCAAGGAAAACTTTAAACAAATGATTCACTTTCAAACTGTATGACTGATACTGAGCCCCTCAAACTATAGTTCTAAAGTAGTTGGCATTACTTTGACTTTCTCAAATGCAAGTGGCTGGACTGAAAACATTCTGGGTTGGTGTTAGGGTAACACATAGAAAAATCAAACAGAAGATGCAAGACTGTTTTTGAAGAGTGTTGTATGACGATTCTGCCCAGTTTGGCCAATAGATTTGTAACAATCATGGTCATGTGGGGCCTGTCCTTCTGTCAAGAAGCGTTCTTTAACTCTTTATAAAGACAGAAAAAGGATTTGTTGAGAATAACTATTCACCCTGTAGATGATAGAGGTATTCTGTTTCTTACAGAGATGATGCTATAGAAATGATCAGCTATTCAGTTCCTTTCTGACACTAGTTTCCTGTTCCTTAGGAACTGGAGAAAGCTCTTAAGCAAATGTGGCAGGCATCTCAGCTTGCACGCTAGGATATAAGAACGCCTACATAGGTCTGGAAGACTGGGAGTGGGCTGCGAGACAAGATCTGTTTTACTACCAAGAGAGAACTCTTCCTAAGGTAAGAGAAGTAGAAGCACGGAAGTTTGGTGAAGTCCAATATGTTATTGTTAGAAGGGAGTATGTTCATTTGCATTTGTCATTTAGATTATCAATCAGCCCAGCCATCCTCAGCCTGAGAGCAAGGGAGCTGCAAAATCTCAAAAAGCTGTTGTTCTTACAACCTCCATGAGATATTGAGCTCTCCTGGAAGTAAGGGCATTGGTGACACTGGGATAGAATGTTAGCAATGTTGACAACAGCTGCATTGGCAATATGGGTAATGATCAAATGCTGGTTTCAGGGCCTTCTATCCCCGAATATAAGACATCAGAATCCCTGACTAGCAGTCAGAACCCATGGTCTTGGGCAACTTGGCATCATCAGTGGTGCTTCCAGTAGGGCCATGTCTGGGCAATGATACTATCAATGAGTAACAATGACATAGATGTCACTCTTAAGTGCAGTTAGGCACATTATCTCAGTGCCCTGGACCAGAAGATAAGAAAAATGGTAGGTTCCCCCAGGGCAGTCAACCAAACATTATTAGAAGTTGCGTGAGACACTGGATATGCTTAAGTTTACTTGGGAAGATCTGGGGGTTATCTTTCTTGAGGAGTAAGTAGGATTACAGATAGCTTTTCTTTTTTTTAAGATTTTATTTTTTTCCTTTTTCTCCTCAAATCCCCCCAGTACATAGTTGTATATTCTTCGTTGTGGGTCCTTCTAGTTGTGGCATGTGGGATGCTGCCTCAGCATGGTTTGATGAGCAGTGCCATGTCTGCGCCCAGGATTCGAACCAACGAAACACTGGGCTGCCTGCAGCGGAGCGCGCGAACTTAACCACTCGGCCACGGGGCCAGTCCCCCAGATAGCTTTTTTTTTAATGGCTGTTTTTGCAATTTTGTTCTTAAATCCAAACTACTGTAACTCAGGCAATGTAGGTGACATATGTATAGTCAGAGGAATGATCTCTGTCCTGCTTCCTCTTCCTCGAGTCATCCAAGTTCTGCTGCGCTCCTGTGTATCTGTGACAGACGCTGGATTGTGCTGCTCAAATCCCCCTTCAAAGGGCCCACTGCCCAGCCACGAGGAGTGCATGAGCTCACAGTCTCCAGCAACTGATTCCCTTAGGATCTGCTCCAGCTTTTGAACAGAGGTCAAGTTCTCAGAGTGCCCATCAGCCAATGACTGAGCAAAGTGGTGCCACAAGGTAGTACAAGGGCTTCGCTTTGGACAGTCTTTGCTCCAACAGTCCCCACTGGGCTGGCAGAGTTTTTCTCAGGTCAGTGTCATGGTCTGACAGCTCCCCTTGCCCAATCCTACTTCCTCCTCTTTCCTTTCAAGGTGGTATACTAGTCAATAAACCATTTGTACTCCTAACTCATCTCGGAATCTGCTTTCTAGAGAGGCCAACAGGAAGGGTATCCCACACTCTCTTCATTCAACACAGTTCAGTGTTATGATATTCTCTGCAACACAGTATCCTTCTGCTTCAGGGCCTTCATTCTTAGTTATTTCTTATGCAGACAGTTAAGTTGGTAGGGTTAAAAGAGACCTGATGTTGAATTCAGATTTGCTCTGGGTTTGAATCTCCACTCTGCCTTATACTTAGCAATACGAACTTGATCAAGCTGCTAATTTCTATGAGTTCCTATTTCCTCGTCCTTCTGGTTTGGGCCTGAGCTAGAAACAAATGCCCCACTGGATGAAAACACGGGTGCATACAATTGCTGTGCAAAACAATTAAACATCCTCCTAACAGTTCCAAGGACAGAGGTCCCAGTTCACGCTCACTGTGGACCGCATGGATTTCATTATATTGATTCTCAGCTTTTATTTTCCGTTACCACTAACGTGTAAAATGAATGAAACATCATTTTGTTTCTTCCTATTAAAAAGAAATTCCATGCACTGTAAAATTTGCTGGCACATTTTTTCCCTTTACCCTTGGAATTCCTATTTTTAATCATTTCTCATCTTCTGCCTTTCTTGAAGGAAATCTTTTCTTCCTTAAAGTTTTGTATATTTTCTGATCCTTTGACTATGTTTTGTTGTTGTTATTGTTTTTGTTTCCCAAGGAGGAGAGGTATTAGCTCTTGGTCTTTATAATTAATAGGTCAGTGTTTGGATGTGAATTATGTCCATTGTGTTATTTACTGTATTTCGAAAGAGAGGTTTCACGCCATGTAACTTCCTCTTTGTCTTTTAAAATAACTACTTGAAATATTTTCCCTGGTATTTTTCCATAGAAACAAAAAATTGGGAAAGAGACAGAAAGAGAAGAAGAATTATGGAAAATGTTTTAAACGAAGTTAGTTTTTTTTAAATGCTTTTCACTTTCCTTGCCAAGTTTAAACCCATGAAGTCTTGACTGAATACTAAGTATAGGAAAGCCCCAAACAAATTAAACCTGCTTTAAGCATGGTTTCATATCCCCATATTATATTTTGAGAAGGGATCTTTCCTTACAATCTTACAATTTTATGGTGTTTTACAGTTTACCGAGGGCTTTCCCTTTATCTTATTTTAATCTTGTGTAAAAACACCCAAAGGACTTTTCACAGTCTTCTTTATACAACACTAAGAAGACTGAAACAATGTGTAATAGAATGTTAAATGGAAGTCTTGCTCAAGACCTTAAGACAACGGAGCCCAGAGATTCCAGAAACGGGGTGACAGTGCTCCCCAACTCTCTAGGGAGGTGAGACACTTGAACACATCACAAAACGCAGCTGAACAAACACAAGCGACGGGAGCGCAGTTCTAGTGCTTCTCACGATCACCTCCTGCTCTAGCCTCTCATCGTTTAGAATGAGCAGGCATGATGCAATACTTGTTCACTTGGTCCCTCAAACGGCAGGAGACACAGATTAAGCTCACCAACTGGTCCCCTTAGATCTCTTCACTCAAGACTTGGGGTTGGGAGGGAGCTTCTCACACTCTTCCCTTTGAGGGGACTCTATGTAGAGACTCTTCTCCAAAAGTCCCTCTCAAAAAATCATCTTCTATTCACTAACTCCTGACTCCTGTGGGCAAGGAGGCTTTAAGAATTATCAAACCGGAGGCCAGCCTCACGGTCTAGTGGTTAGGTTCAGTGAGCTCTGATTTGGTGGCCTTGGTTCACGGGGTTGGATCTCAGGAAGGGACCTACACCACTGATCAGCCAGGCTGTGGCAGTCACCCACATACAAAATAGAAGAAGATTGGCACAGATGTTAGCTCAGGGCTAATTTTCTTTGGGAAGAAAAAAAGAAAGAATTATCAAACTGGTTTTGGCCAGCTAGTTTTTGCAAGTTCTACAGGATATTCTCCCTCATTTTGATATCTGGTATCTGTTGGTCTCAGCCAAAACTTCTCTTTTGAGAGCCTATTACAAATTATTTTTTGAAAAGCAGTGGTATCTGCCTACTGCTTGCATAGAGAAATATACGCCACAAGAGCTGGTATTCTATCAAAATCGATCACCCTGGGACCTCCCCGTGGCTAAGTGGTTAAGTTTGCACGCTCCACCTTGGTGGCCCAGGGTTTTGTCGGTTCAGATCCTGGGTGTGAACATGGCACTGCTCATCAGGCCATGCTGAGATGGTGCCCCACACAGCAGAACTGGAAGGAGCAACAAGTAGAATATACAACTATGTACTGGGGGGCTTTGGGGAGAAGGAAAAAAAAAGAGAAGATTGGCAACAGATGTTAGCTCAGGTGCCAATCTTTAAAAAAAAAAAAAAAAAAGCCAATCACCCTGACTCTGAAATTCATCCCTGATATTAAATAAATGGCTTTACATGTCATGAGATCATCACTCAACATTTTTGAGTATCTGCTTAAATATCAATCATTACCATAAAATTCAGCAAACGTTCACTTATGATTTTCTAGATGCCAAACTAGAAAAAATCAAAAATATTGGAAGTAATTTCAAATATGCAGGGGAGAAAAAGAAAAATCACATTCAATAGGAATAACAAAATGGGACTTCATGCAACAGCAGCCCCTGAGGTTTTTTATGCCTTCTGTGACAAAGATCATTGACTGTGCCTTTTTCTTCTTGGGCACACAGCTAGATTGTTTTTCCCATTTCTGCTCACAGATATGCACGACTGGGTGCCGAGTTTTAACACATAAAGGAAGATGTGTCACTTCTGACACGAGGCTTTTAGGGAGCATGTGTGCCTTTTCCACACTCTCTTTTCCCATCACTAGCTGGATGTCTTGCTCCCACTCTCAGACATTCTGATTTAATTTATATAGGGTGCAACCTCAGCGACAGGATTTTTAAAAGCTCTCAGGTGCAACAAAGCTTGGGAACCTCTATCCTAGGGGTTGGCAGAGCCAGCTGAGGTCGTGAGTCACCACATGGAGGAAAGCCATCTATTCTTCAGGAGCACAAGCTTTGAACGATAATATAAATAAGGAATAAGCTTTTGGGGTCTCTTCAACGTAGCAGCTAGCACTGCCTTAGCTAATATACTTAATAAATTTGAAAAATGTGCAAGGAAAAATCATGATGCTGAGGGTTACAGTGGTAGTAATTTGTTCATATGTATTGCTTTTGCAAAGCAATATATATATACTATTATATGTATTAATAGTATGAGAAATGAAGATATTTCTATCACTTAAATCAGTAAATCTATTCTCAGTAATATGTTAAAAGTAATTCAACACAAGAAAGTAGATGAGTACAAAAGATCTATATATAGGCATATACATATTTACATGTACAAAAGAAGAAACAACCTAAATGTTTACCTACTGGCTGGTTTCCTATTGATATTAGATTACATTTTAAGATCTTTATTATGACCTTCCAAGGCCTTGCCTGTTCTGTCTCATCTTACCTCATCCCTCTCACTATACTTCAGACAGTAGCCTTCTACTGGTGCCTCAAAGACATGCAGCTCCTTCTACTGCAGGGCCTTTGCACAGGTTCTGTTGACTTAAAACATGATTATCTTCCCTAACATCTCTTACCTCTCACCTGGCTTACTCCTTCTCATCCTCTAAGTTGCAGCTTAAATGTCATATCCATAGGAAAACTTCCCTCATGAGGTCTGGTCTGGCAATAATACGCTCTCATCACACTCTGTACTTTCCCCTTGTAGAACTTAGCACAATTTAATTTTAAACAGTGTTTCTTATTATGTATTTACTGGTTTTCTTTTTGCTAGACTTAAAGTTTTAGAAAGACAGGGGTGTGTCTACTTTGTTTGAAGCTATTTTCTTCTACCACATATGAGACACATAATAGACAGTCAATAAGTACTTGTTGAAAGAATAAATTAATCCAAATCTTAATACTCTTTGTTTCAAGAAAAAAATGCTCTGTGAGGCTGGTGGAATCAGGAACGTCAATCTGTTGATTTTCAGACTTCATTTTCATCAAGATTTCATGAATGGTACTTTCTCTGGCTTAGGGCAGATAACTTTTTTCCCAAATGAATCATCGAAAAAGGAAATGCACTCTTTAAATGGTTCACATTTGCAAAAGAATAAAAAATTTGTTATTACGTGACTGAGCCAGTGTAATCTTTAGTGCTTATCTGAGTTTATTAAATGTCCTCAGGATCTGTTTCCCAGATTAGCCTCTGTGATCTGCTGTTCCAGGAACAACATCATGGGGTTTTTTTTTTACTCTAACCTTATGTCCTTTTATAGTATTTCCTAAGGAAGTTCATCTGTATTCACATCCTCAATAGGCGCTGTTGAATATTCAGTATGAAATGCGTGTGTATGAGTCTGTATTTCCAGATTTATAAGATGCATAGAAATGGAGATATAGACCTTACTTAGGCTTTTTCTTTTGTGTGAACATTATGAGAATCCTTCATTCCTACAAATCATCTTTGGGGAAACTGCTCTCTGATTTCTATTGCTCGACTCACCTGTCTATAGCATGATTCAGAACAAAGCTCATTCCTTTAAAAACAATATACTTGACTCAAAATGCTATTGGACTCACACCTACAAGCGTCCTCACTGATATGTCTCCAAGAACACAGCTCATTGCTCTTAACCTCTGCGGTTCTCTCCACATGAATCTCTGTAACATCTGTTGCCAATCTTCCTCTCTTTGTTTTTTTCTCCCCAAAGCCCCACTACATAGTTGTATATCTCAGTTGTAAGTCATTCTGGTTCTTCCATGTGGGATGCTGCCACAGCATGGCTTGGTGAGTGGTGTGTAGGTCCATGCCCAGGATACGAACCCGGGATATGAACCTGGGCTGCCAAAGCCAAGTGTGCAAACTTAACCACTCAGCCATGGGGCCAGCCCCTCTGCTCTCATTTTAAAAACACTTAAGGCAGAAGCATATCAAGTTTTCCAAGTTTTCCAAGTTTGCTCTGGGCTAGTGGGAGCAAAGGCATGATTTAAGAGATAGACGACTACTTGTTTGACTAGAGTCCACAGGCCTATTCCTCATTTGTCCTCAGGGTAATCGATGCTTTGTACTTGAAGGGAGAAGAGAAGGAGTAGCCGCCACTAAGCCTACTGCCTTCTAAGCTATCTTGATTTGGGGAGGAGTGTGCTGGCTGGAGCTGGGCACTATGGGGGGGAAATAATGCAAAAGCCACATTGAAGGGGCTGCTATGACTGCAATTACAGAAAGAAAGGGCTGGAGCCATCAATTTCATATCTACTATGTGGCAGACACTATGCTAGATCCACAGTTGGGTGATGCAGAAAAGGAGGTGTTTAGGAGGAGTGTTGAAACAGGGCAGGATTCAGAGAGGAGAAAAATATAAAGTAGATCGTTTGAGTAGCTGGATGAGCAAAAACAAGGAAGTTGAGGTGGTTAGAACAGGGGGTATACTGGAGCTGTAAGTAGTGGAGTTTGGCTGGAATATA
The DNA here is from genome assembly GCF_021613505.1 of Equus quagga. Taxonomy (NCBI): domain Eukaryota; kingdom Metazoa; phylum Chordata; class Mammalia; order Perissodactyla; family Equidae; genus Equus; species Equus quagga. The sequence goes on from NC_060267.1 coordinate 37,504,979, forward strand.
AAGGGTCAGTGAGGACGAGGCAAGCTTTGTGAGGACCTGAAATGACAGAGCAAGCCAAGAAAGATGTTCGAGTGTGGTAGTGCTATGATTGGAGCTGCATTTCAGGAAGATTCATATAATATGGATGTGTAAAATGGTTTAGGCAGCAGGAGACCAATTAAGAGGTTGATGCAATAACTAATGGGGCTCTAAGAGAGAAGGGAGGCAGAGGGAAAGGAAAGAGACAGAGGGAAGTCATTGCCAAGCATAACATAAATGATTTAATAACTACATGAGGGTGGGAGGTGAAAAGAGGAGGTGAGCAATGAGTTCAAGCGCACTCCAGGGCTTGAAGTCTGACTTACCAATGCAATTAAAGAGAGAATGGTGAGGTGGGGCTAGTGTCGGAGTGGGGAAAGAGAAGGAATATACTATAGATAGTTAAAATTTTTATTATGCCTGCAGGGCACTCTAATAATAAATATTTTATCTCAGAAGAAAAGTTTGGACTTTACTGAAGTCTTAAAGATATGGAGAAATTTTTCCTGATCAATATCGATATTCTAGGTCTTCCCTATTGCCCTCCAAAATTAGCTCTTATCGTAACCGTGAAGCAAAGACATTGCAGTTGCTTGTTGACTTACCTCTACTCTGCAGTGCTCTCTACAGTCCTCCAGGGCCATAGGGAAAATCCTGATTGTATTCCCAGTACCACTGGGTTGGCAAGAAATGTAATTCTCTTTTAATTAGTTTCTTCACCAACACAAAAGGGATTATTAAATGCTTAGTGGATAGAATAGTAGTGAGGTTGAGTAAGACGCTTCGACTCGTGGCTGGCACATTATAACCGTTCAAATTGCCTGTCATTATTGTTGCTCTTCATGAATAGAGAAGTGAATCCTTGTGCCTTCCAGGCAGGCTTATAACAATAAGGTTTTTCTATTCTCTCCTTCTGGCTTCTTCTCCAGTCAAATTACCTAGATAATCGTGTTATTTCCAAATACTTTCAGTTATTACCTAAGTTATGATGATTGTCTCGGCTTTCTACTTCGCAGAGTCTGGACAAAGAAAGAGCTGAAACCGTCTTCAGAAAGAAGAGAGGCATGAACCAGCTGAGCAATAGAAAGTTGGGATTTGACTGTTTAAATAGTGATTTCATTAGCCATAGCTAACTGAATAAGAAAATAAAGATCAAAATGAAATTAGAATTACTTTAGCCCAAGAGCTATATTTGGCATCATGACTCAGCATCATTACCTATATTTGAAAGCATTTCCAGAGGTTATCCTGGTAAACAATTAGTTGTGAGGCCATTCTACCACCATGTTTCTTAAACCGGGATGCATGCCTTGGACACTTGATACAACAGAGTAATCACAGAACACATTCCTGGCGCAGTGATTTTACTTGAAGATATAGGAAGATATACATTTTTCCATTGAAGACAGCTTGGATATATTATTTAGTCACTCAATAAATATTTATTGCCTTCAGGTAGAATGTCAGATGCCAGGCAATACTAATTTAGAAAATGGATACGGCTTGTTAGTAGTGGTGATGGTAGGGATATAAGGTAATGTGCAAAATTGGTATGAATTGTTAAGTTGAAACATAAGACGATAAGAAATTTTGATCTTCAGGCAGACCTCTTTGGGTTAAATTGCCAGGGCCATGAAGGTATACATTCGCTCCCCTCAAATGCTGGGGGTAACTGAGAAAAAGCTTGGGAGGTAGGCATGGAAAGCTGTAGAAGCATAAGAGAAACATGCCCTGATGTGTTTTACTGAGCAAAAACGCAGTCTAAGGTTCCTACTCTGCCATAACTGTGAGAGGTTGGCAGTCTTTAGTAAATAGATATTGTCTTCATTGAAACTAGTGATCAGTTCCTCCTTGTTTGTGGTCTCTGAACACTGGCAGACCAAGAATGACTTTCTCTTTGTTTTGAGTTGAAGAAGAAAGTTGGAAGTGAGAAATATCCTTTTACCCTTCTGCACCTCCTATACGCTGAAAAAGTTGCCATGTTAGATATACAGAGGAATACGAAGAGCTTTAAAACATCCTTTATTTGATTTTGTAAACTCCATGCGACATTTATGGCGTAGATAAGCATATACACACACAAAATACACATCTGGAGTTTTATATGAATCCAGAAAAGTGTTAAAATTAGGCGTAGTTAAATATTCTCTCTAAGATTCAGGCAAATCAGACATACTATACAACATCAGTGAGATATTACTGCTAGGATTCTTCCTATTAAATTCTTGAAAATTTAACATATTTTAAAACAGACTGATTTTTAATAAAAATAACTAATTATAGAATTCACAAAGGGAAAGCAATGACATGACCTTTAATTAATGTTAATTAATTTAGTATAAGATCTCCAGATGTCTGTGTCGAGGATTACATAGGAAATACTTACAGCTAGCGTATCAAATATTAATAGGTTTCCTTTAAAATATGTAAAGCAGTTTACTTTTTTGAGTCATGTAATTAATACCCTTGAAATGTTTACAATATTAGTCTCATGGGCTATTGTCAGAAATACTCCAAATGTAAATAATGTAATCAATATTATTGCAATACCCAAATTAGCAAGATCTAAATTCATTTATTTTTATTATATATTAGAAGCGAAAGCAGTTTTACTACTTTAAGCTTGAACAAATAAAAATGTATAGTTTCCTTAAGTGTTTCGTTTGACTAATGACAAAAGTATGAATCACCAATTGTGGAGATACTTAGATTTGCCAACAATCACGTCTTTACTAAATTTGAAGAACGTTAGAGCCAGCCCAGTCCCCTTTATTTTACAAATAAAGACTTGAGGTCCCTGTCCCATTCTCTATATGACTTTTAATACTTGATATCATTTACACCATTTTCTTTCCTTCTTTTTTTCTGTTTTACCAAGTCAATATAGAATTTGCACCAAGAAATAAACAGTGTATCTAAATTTACTTGGCCCAATTAAAAGAAGCCAATGCTTATGAAGTAAATATCACTGAGATTTACTGCCAAACCAATGAAAAGTCAGTGTCATAGATATGCTTTAGATAAGAATCCTACTGGACAAGTGGATGCTACTGCTTCCTGATGGCTCTCTGATTGTTCATAGGCATGCACCTGAACTGTGGTGGTCACTACGGCCCGCCTGGAATGGGGAACCCCCAGTCTGAAAGAGCCTTGGACTCCATGGCTTACATGCCATTAGGCCCAGGGAAGGCTACCTAGAGCCATGCAAGGCAGTTCCTTTGTACCAGAGGAGTGTACTTTGACATTCTATTCCTTTCTGCGTCGCTTGGCCTGTAGTAATACCATAGCAAAATAAAGAGTAAAAGACAACTAACTGAAAAACTCAGATTTCATTCAACATATATTCTTTGATTGTCTATCGTTTACCAGATAATGCAATAGATATTGAAGCTACAGAATTGAAGAAGACATAGTCCTAGCTTTCAAAAATTTCAAAACCTCATGGGAAGAGAGATACATAGATAAGCAGAATACAAATGTAGCTTAATAAAATATATAATCACCAGCGATCATGGAGCATAGAGAATATAGTTAAGAAGGCACGTTCAATAGCTGGACGAGGAAGAGAAGAGCATTTAAGACGAGTGGAGCAAAACCATGGGCAAACACCTGGAAGACTCAAAAAAAAAAAAGATTTATTTACGGATAATGGGTGTGCCATGTGCTTAGAGTATAAGGTATCTGGATGATATTAAAAACTATGACTAGGAAAATTACAGAGCAAATGAAAGCATTGAGTTTTTATTGAGTAGGTCATTCTCAAAATTTAATAGTGTTAATAATCACCTAAGATGCTTGTAAAATATATTGATTGCTTGTTGGAGGGCCCCTTCTCCTGATTCAGTAGGTCTGGGCAGAGTTGGGCCCAGGAATCTGCACTTTTCACAAACATGTGAGCAGATTCTGGTGAGGTCATTGGCAGACCGCACTTTGAAGGACTGAGAAGAGGTGACATGACTAGATCTGTGTTTTCAAAGATAAGTGTGGAAATGATGGAAGAAAAGTAGAAGTGGACAGTTCAGCCACAGAAACATGAGTTTGGAGGCGTCAAAATAATCTCAGCAAGAGACAACAAAAGGATGAATTACGGCAGTAGCAGTGGGATGGGGAAGGCAAAGAGAGAAGTCACAGGTGACTTAGGAGGTAAATCTGATAGGCATTCATGATCAATTGAGTGTGTATGTTGGAGAGCTGATTCAGAGGTATCATTGTTTGAGCATAGGGCGAGCGGCAGCATGAACAGAGAGAGGAAATCAGAGGAGCGTGGGGCGGCAGGAACAGTAAGTTCAGTTATAGACACAGTGAGTTGGAGGTGTACTATTGGGACTTCTTTCTCCCATCACAGACAGCAGAGTCACTTTCTGGTTAGCTTAAGCAAAATGAGGAATTCACAGAGATCCTGGGACAATTTAAGGGATTCTAGAAGAGGTATGCCCTTGGCTTAGATTAAGGGACCCAAATACCATCCAGACCCTCTCCCGTGTCTAGTCTTTGTTCTTTTCCCTTCTTTCTTTATTTCTATCAGAGTCAGTCACCTAGGAAGAGACTGAGCTCTCTTTTCTCTCTCTCTTTTCTTTTCAGTTCCAATTTCAAAATATTTGGGAAAGATCCTGACTGGTCTAGCTTTGACTATATAGTCATTACACGTCCAATAAGCTGTGGTTAGGAGTCTGGGATCACAAACTAACATTGCAGCTCCTACAGTAACCAGGTAAATCAATGGAGGCCAGACTTCCTAGGACAAAGATGCTGGGCAGATAATGTAGAATTCACTAAAGGTGCCTGTAGAGCCTTCTCCTTTTAGAGAAGTCAAACTTGAAAGAATAACTAAGGGAATTGTTATTGGCTGAGTGCCTCCTGCATGGTAAACAATTTGCTTGGTATATCTCATTAAGTCATCCCAACAATCCTCAGTGGTAGGCACCACACGACCGTGCCCATTTTCAGCTGAAGAAATTGAGGTCCAGAGAAGTAAGAAAACTTTTCCTGAGGTCATACAGCAGGTAGTGACAAAACTTTTAGGCAAGTCTATACTTTTTAACCATTGCAACCATATTAGTTAAAGCCATGAGGGTGAATAAAACCTCTCCCAGAGGGTGTATAAGGTGATAAAGGAAGAGAGTGTAGAGTGGAACCCACATTTAGGGAGTAAGCAGTGAAAGAGGAGTCATTGAAGGGGACTGAGGAAGGGCAAATTATTAGAGAAGAAAAAGAGTTTGATGTGTTAAAACTAAAGGAAGCAAGCTTTCCAAAAGGAAGACTTGATCAAGAGTTTCAAGGTGGCAGAGAGAAGCCAACAGGAATAAGTCTGCAGCATTTGGCAATTAAGGAACTGCCTGGTGCACTTCCGCTTCCGAAAGAATCTTCTGTTCCCTGTCCCCTTGTGACTGTGATAGCATAGGCCCCCAGCATCTCTCACCTGGACTTTTGTAAGAGGGTCCTGTTTTGCATCCCTGTCTTTATTCTCATCCTCACCAGTCTGTCTTTCATACGACGTATAGACAGATCTTTTACAAGCAAGAAACACAGCATCTCATGCTTGCTTAGAAAATCTGTGAAAAAGCTCCATATTGTTTAGCTTGAAATATATCCCCATCACAAACCAGTCTCTAGCAATCCTTCCAGCTCACTATATTTTTATTTATGCCAAATTAAGCTACTTAAAGTTCAAGTGTGTGAGGTCTTATCGGCTTCTGTGCTTCTGCACATGCTGTTCCTACTGCTTGGGAGACTTTTTAAGGCTTCTTCTTTCCCAACTTTGGCTGGTGATGGAAAGATTCTGTATCATGGCTTCAACTTTAAACTCTATCAAAAATTTGAGGAAGAAATTAATAATCTTATAAAATTCTTTCAGAAAACAGAGGAGGAGGGAATACTTCCAAATTCATTTTATGAGGCCAGCGAAATCCTGATATCAAAACTGAATGAAGACATTGCCAAAACAAACAAACAAAACTCCCCAAACCCTGCCCCATCAGAAAACCCAAAAAGCAAAGAAAGGAAAAGAAAACTATAGACTAATGTATAAGATAGATGCAAAAATTCAAAATAAGATATTAGTAAATTGAATCAAGGAATATATACAAAGGAGATGATATCACAAGGGGAAATTTATCCCTTTTCATTTAATACTCAAAAATCCAACAATTCATTTGGCCTATTAACAGAATAAAGGAGAAAAAGCATATGATCAGCACCATAAATGCGGAAAAAAAATTTGACAAAGTTCAACATCCATTCATGGTAAACTCTTTCAACAAACTGAATAGTGGGAAACGTCTGTGATCTGATAAAAAGGATCTATAAAACACTTATAGACAACATTATAATTAAATGAAGAAAAATTGAATCCTTTTACCACTGAGATTAAGAAAAAACCAATGATACCCACTCTCATTATTTCAACTCAACATCATACAAGATTTGCTAGCCAGTGCAATAAGGCAAGAAAAAAGAAACAGGATACAGATAGGGAAGAAGGAAGTAAAACTTTATTTGTAGATGACATGATCATGAAGGTAGAAAATATTAAGGAATCTGCAAAAACACTACAACTCATAAGTGAATTTAGCAATACCGTAGGATACAAAGTGATTTTGTGTATTCTAGTAATGAAAAATTGGAAAATGATATTGAAAAAATACCATTTATAGTAGCATTGAAATCATAAAATATTTTGGGATAGATTCAATGAACTAGGTACAAGGCATATACACTGAAAAGTTGAACACATATCTGAAAGATAAAAGAAGACCTAGATAAATAGAGAGATGTATCATGTTCATGGCTTGGAAGACACAATATTGTTAAGATGAAAATTTTCCCCAAATTGATTCATAGATTCAATACAACCAAAATCAAAACCTCAGCAGAATTTTGTAGAAATTGTTAAGCTAACTTTAAAATGTATACTGAAATGAAAAGTGCATTGAACAGCTCAAATAATCCTGAAGTTTACCAGGCAGTAAGCTTCTTGACATTGGTCTTGGCAATGATTTTTTGGATTTGACACCAAAAGCAAAAGCAACAAAAACAAAAATAAACAAGTGAGACTACATCAAACTAAAAAGCTTCTGTACAGTAAAGGAAACCATCAACAAAATGAAAAGGCAACCTACCTAAAGGGGATAAAATGTTTGCAAATCATATATCTGATAAGGGGTTAATAGCCAAATTATACAAAGAACTCATACAACTCAATATCCAAAAAAACAAACAATCTGGTTAAAAACTGGGCAGAGGAACTGAATAGACATTTTTCTAAAGAAGACATGCAGATGAACACCAGGTACATGAAAAGGTGCTCAACATCACCAGTTATCAGGAAAACTCAAATAAAAAACACAATGAGATATCACCTCACACCTGTTAGAATTGATATTCTCAAAAAAGACAACAAATAAGTGTTGGTGAGGATGTGAAGAAAGGGGAACCCTCATGCACTGTTTGTGGAAGGTAAATTAGTGCAACCACCATGGAAAACAGGACAGAATTTCCTCCAAAAATTAAAAATAGAACTACATACAATCCAGCAATACCACTTCTGGTATTTATCCAAAGAAAATGAAAACACTAATTCAGAAAGATATATGCAGTCCTATATTCACTGCAGCATTATCTACAACAGCCAAGATATGGAAGCAACCTAAGTGTCCACTGGTAGATGAATGGATAAAGAAGACATAGTATATATACACAATGGAATATTACTCAGCCAGAAGAAAGATTGAGATCCTCCCATTTGCTACAACATGGAGGGATCTAGAGGGTATGATGCTAAGGCAAATAAGGCAGACAGAGAAAGAAGAATACCATGATTTCATCTTATATGTGGAATCTAAAAGAAACAAAACAATGAATAGACAAAACAAAACAGAAGCAGACTCATAGATACAGAGAACAAATTGGTGATGGCCAGAGCCGGGGGGATGCGAGGGGCGGGGAGTGGCGGGAGGGTGAAATAGGTGAAGGGGATAAGAAATACAAATTTGTAGTCATAAAATAAGTCAGTCATGAGGATGTAATATACAGCACAGGGAACGTAGTCAATAATATTGTAATAACTTTGTATGGTGACAGATGGTAACTAGTGTTAAGGTGATCATTTTGTAATGTAAATAAATGTCCAATTACTATGTTTTAGGTCTGCAACTAATACAATATTGTATGTCTTCTATACTTCAATAAAAAAGTAGATAAATAAATAAGGATGGGGGTCTCATGAAGGGAGAGACTCTGGAGGGCTGGCCCATCACCGACCTCTGTGCCAGGCAGGACATGGGGCGTGCTCTAATAAATCTCTGTAGAATGTATGAAAACAATTGCTTTTATTTTCTGTGAAGGCAGCACCACTAACATTTCTTTAAATGACAAATTGAGAAAAAGACTTGTTATATATATGAAACAGGATTAATATCCCTCTCTTATTAAAAGTTCATGCAAATTATAAAAAAATGATGACCCGTAAGATGGACAAGTACGTGATCAAGCTATTCACAAAAGTGGGAATACAAAGATTAATGAACATTAGAAAAAATGCTGAATATTAATAACAAAGAATTGCATGTATCTGTCAAATTACAAGATTAAAAAAAATAAGAATATTCAGTGTTGCTCTGCGTCTCATACAGTTTGGGAGGAGTTAATACAAACTCTCCAGGAAATAATTTGGCATTCTATATCCACAGCCTTAAAAATATTTACTACTTTTGACCCTGTAATTACTTTTCAGAGACTATATCTTAAAAAAGTTATCCGCTACAAAGAAAACTTCATAACAATGTTCATCATAGGGTTAAATATGGTAGTAAAAATTTGGCAACTACATGTGCAGCAATAGGAAAATAGATTTAAAATTATGGTATAGCCACACAACAGAATATTATGCCACCATTTAAATCATTTCTCTAAAGATTTTAAAATACCATTGGAAAATAATTGTTTTAAAAGATACAGCGAGGACACGAATTATCTTGTGATTGCCAACAATGTAAAATACAGATAGAAAAAATAATAACGATAGCATATGCATTAACTTGTATTATCTCATTTACCCTCACATCAAACCTCAGAAGCATATATTTTCTTACTGGTTCCATTGGACCGGTGAGGAAACGAATATACAGATGGATAGAGCTACTGTCTGATCTAATGGGTGGGCTAGCAGGATTTGAAAGTAGGTTGGCTCCCACCTCCATGCTTTTAATCAGTGCTCTATACCGTTTACTTTCGTTAAAATATAACGAAATGTTTTCAGTAGGGTTAGAGGTTTGGGGGCTCAGTGGCCTCTCTTACACTTTTCCATAGCTTCCAATAGTTTCTACAATAAACATGACTTTTAATCATTATAAATGATCTTAATAACAGTAATATTAAAAAAAAAATCCCAAAGTCAACTTGATTTTGTCTAGTCACGGTCAGAGTCTATAACAGGGGATTATCTACACTCCCAACCCCGCCCCCTATTTCCAGTTCTCTCTCCCCAGATGCCCTGGGGAGGCTCTGGTCTCCCTTCCGGCTTGTTCACGGGGTTTCCCCAGGTTCCACCCACAGGACCCGGATCCCCATTCTGGAAGCACGCTCTTTTCTCCCTGCGCCTGCGTCGCAGCAAACAGCTCTAAGGTGCAGTTGCCAAGCTTTCAAAGGCCGCAGGACCTTCCCGGGTGCCTCCCCTCGAGGCCCCGCAGACCCCTAGCTGCTGGGGGTTCAAGCTCCAGTCGCTGGCCGAGGCCGGGCACCCACCCGGGAACGCAGCGACCTTCCCGGGGGAGCGGCGCCCGCGGGACCTCCCCCAGGGCTTGCAGGGCGGGGTGGCCTCTGCCCACAACGTCCATCCGAGAGGCCAGAGGCCGCTGAGCTTTAGGGTTCAAGTGCGAGGACCAGCTCCGGCTGCCAGCGGTCCTGGAGCGGTGCCCCTCGGGGGTCGCGCACGGAGCCTGGGAGGCACCAGCCCGCCTGGCTGACCATCCATTTTCAGATTAGGACCGTTGCTGAAAACAATGGTTATTTCAAGCTGAGAACTAGTCCCTGAGAAAATCGAGTGTTATTTAAAGAGAGATGTCTGGGACAAAATTTACAGCTTGAGTCCTGGGGGAAGTTATTTGTGGGGTGAGTGTTTTTTGAACACTATCTCCTTGTGAATTAATTCTCTCTCTGGTCGCGAGCAAGAGTCGGGGGAACTGTTTGTGTAGCCTTGGGAGCCACAGTGACCCTTTCGGGGGGCTAGGGTAAGGGTCGCCCTTTGGGAGCGCGGCGACTGGTCCAGAGGAGTAACCAAGCTTTCCGGGTCGCTGGGGCAAGCGTTTCACTTGAGCCGGCCTTGCTCATGGGAGACATTCACACGGGGTCCCACAGCCTGGCTGCGGGGTCCTCTGCCTGGAAGGAGCCCTTCATTTCCCAGGTCCGCTCAGGGGGAAAAGGGTGAAATCCCCAAATCCGCTTCCTTTTGTGGTTAATAAAAGGGCGCAGACAGCCTGGGAAAAAAAAATTACAAGTGCAAGCGAGTAGCTTGCGAGTTTCAAAGTTTGCAAACCCGACTCCGGTGAAATCATTGAATCATATGTTGCAAGTTTCAGCGTCTAGTGAAGTTTGGGGGACGCATATTCCTTGTGTTGGTAAAATGTTTGCATCGCGCGCCCCAAGTCTGCTGCTCCAACGCGGAAAGCGGGGCCCAGCGCGGGTGGGGAGGGTCTCCAGTCCGCGACGCCGTGCTCGCTCGGGGCTTCTGCCCAGTTTCCTGCCTCGGAGTCGCCGTGTCCGCCCCAGCCCAGAGCAGTTTGTGCAATTTAGAAACTCGATAGGAGGCAGCAGCTGATCTCCCACCACCCTAAAAATAATCTGCTCCGGCGCCCTGCGTGCTTCGGCCAGGGGAGGAAAACTCTGCCTTCCGAGTAAGTGAGTCCGTGTCTTTTACATAAATATCATTTAAAAAATTTAAGAGTAAGGCTAAGCTGTTGTTTTTGATCTTAACATTTCGGCAACCAAAAGGCGCCCGCGCACTCTCGAAGCGCTTTGCTTTTCCGGTCGCTATTTCTAGGATCCAGGCACCGGGCCCCTGGCCGGAGGAGAGAGGGCGGGGGGATCAGGTTTCCAGCTTTACTTACAAAACTCTGCCGGCTCCCGCTTAAACCATCTGGAGAAAGTGCAAGGAGTTATTACAGGACTTTTTTTCTCTTCGACATTTCCTGTCTTGTTCGTGAAGGAGCTTTCTATCTGCTTAATTTTTGTTACTCTCTACTTTTTAGGAGTTCTGCGTCCCGGTTTGAAATGTACACTTAAGACAGTGTAGGAAGCCGGTGTTTTGAAGGTAGCGCAAGCGCACCAGTAGGGGTGTGAAGCAGCGTCAAACGATTGCCCAAGGTATTTATTTGTTGCTTTATTTGTTCAGTTTGGGATTTTTAAAAAAAACCCATTGAGGGGTCTGTCTAAGGAATCTTATCTGCTGAGTAGTCCCAACATTCCCCTTGGTGTGCGATAGAGCTTCGGCGGGTGAATTCAGATCAGTATTAGATCAGAAGTCTGTGGGCGTTTTTGCTAGGGATTTTTCTACTTGGATCTGTCATATTCATAGATAAATGGGTAGACAGACATCTTTTAGTACATATTTTATGACCCATCGGCTGAATAACTTCAAAAAGTTATTACGTTTGTTTTAATAAGTGATCTGATCCTGAAAATGCCCTAGATAATGATAAAGCCCTAAATAAGTTCTTGAAAATGTCGTGTTTCTGTCTCACCACGTAATTTGGTTGATCTCTGAATAACTGAAGAACGAGTTATTTTGTATGTAGGAATGAGAGCTTTTATATTGCCTTTAGCATGTTTGCTTCAGGTGTTTCCAGCATGTTAAATTCTCTGGGGTTTGTACTCCTTTAGAACTGACACTTTCTGCTGGGTGAACAGGAAAGAGTGTTACTTTTCACTTGCTTTATTGTATATTCATCAACTAAATCCAAATTTTCTAACTCCTGACGGTGTGAAACTTCATGCAATGCATTTCAAAGAATAAGAATGCTGAGGGTAGTATTCCTGCCTTGAAATCATAAGTTTGGTCATCAAGGAGTATTTTCTTTTTATGTTTTCTGCTCTACAGACCATCTCTGTAATCAAAGTTTCACTTTTGATGTTTGTCTTCAAAATCCATACAGTCAAGATCTCCAACCTTATCTGCTGTCATAAACGCTTGAACATCTTTCCGTGGGGTCATGCTTGTGGGGAGAAAAATGTCACGTCTTCCTGTCTGGCCTCTCTTCCCTCTCCCCCATCCTTGATGCTTGGGCCTGTCAGTGCTCAGCTGAACCAAACAGCTCCAGAAAGGGCGGGGCTGAAGGCTGTCACGTGACAGAGTTTAGCCAGCAAGAGCAGCAATTTATACTCTTCCCAAAGTGTTCCTAACTTAACCTGGGTTCTGGGAGGGAAACCCTGAATGACAACTGGAGATTTAAGAGTTAGTTAAAAATCCTGATTGAAGAAAATGCCTTTAGTAAACAATAATTATCAACATATCTACAGGTTTACTCCTTCGCTGTTTTAGTCCATGTAAATTTGTAATATGGGATGGCTGTTAGAAATGTGCACATGCACATGGCATATTGGAAAGGGGGCCTAAGGGACAAGGGGAAAAAGATGGAGGAGGAGGCAGGAAAAAAAAAACAAAAGGAGGGATGTGGTGAGAGGTAGTGAGCAGGTTAGGAACTGGCGGAAATGTGAGGGTAGAGATTACGGTAGAAGGAAGAAATCATTCTAAAGCTTTTACTTTACTAATCAGAAGTATACACTTAGTATGATTATGTCATTGTATGTTTCCCTGTCTGGTAGATCACAACCTTTACATTATACCAATAACTATTGGGATTAGTGTGTATATCAGGAGTGTAGTATGATTTATATAGTCTAAGACCACAGTGACTATTTCTGTCATGTGCACTATTGGATTCCTAGTGTGTAGCACATGGTCAGCATCAATAAGTATTTTTACAGTTAATTACTCAATGGCCTAGAATCCCAGCCATCAGGTACATGGCTGCAAATGTTCTTTGACTTCTTCAGGTTGTTGTTCTTCTGTGATATTTTCTTTCCACAATTACACACATTTATCCAAAGATTACTTAATTGGTAGGTTTCAGGATTCAGACAGGCAATGCTTATAGCTAATGAAGTCTATGTTTTGCAACTTCAGATTATACTTTAGCATCTGGCTCAATGATGATGATTAAATATCAAGGTTTATAAATGTGGCCAATTGGAATATTATAATTTGGATAAAATTATAAAACTAGCTAAAGTAAAAATTATTTTCTGGTTTGTTCTAGGAAAGTTTATACATGTCTTTCAAGTAACAGTCGGCTTTAAGTTTCCTTTTATCATTTCTTCTAAATAAAGGAAACAGTCTTAGAAATTCCACTACTACCTGTTGTTTTTTAGTTTCTGTTCTTTCCAGTTTTACTGAGAAATAATTGCCATACATCACTGTTTAAATTTAAGGTGTACATCATTATGGTTTGACTTACATGTATTGTGAAGTAATTACCACAATAGGTTTAGCTAACATCCATCATCTCATACAGATACAATAGATCATACAAAGTTTCCATTTTACTGTTATTTAAAAAAATCTCAAGTCCTTTTAGTCTTTTTATCCAACTTCAAACCTTAATAGTTGGTAAGGATTTGCCAAGTACGTAACCTCATTTTGAATTTTTTTTAAATGTAACTTTTTTTAAAGATGAGAAAAAGTCTTGAGTAGAAAGCATATCAATGATTTGTCAGAAAAAGGGCTTACCAGAAATAATATGTGGGAGGAATTCTGGATAAGCATTTACAGCCTGTAAACTCCTCGGCTTTCTAAATAGTTGTTCGACTCATGTAATGCTTTACAAAACTTTTGCTTGAAATTTGGTTTCTCCGATAGTTTACCTATTGTTGTCAATCTTTTCTGTGTAACACTCTTTGTTTTTTTCTAGGAAAAAATATTGTTTGTGACCCTTGCTAAATCAATTATCAATGAAAGGGAAGAGAGAAAAGGTACAACTTTAGTTATTCAAACCTTTGCCAACCTTTAATAATCTAACTCAGAATCCAGTGTGGCATAAATATGGAAAAGAAATAACGTCCAGTGAGGTTAAAATCTTAAACTGTTACTTATTTTAGTAAGAACGAATAAGATCTTTTCTTTAAAAAAATAGCTTGGAAGCTACATGATACAGTGGGAAGAACAGAGTTTATAGTCAGACATGTGGGTGTGGATCACCACTGCCCCACTGGTTGGCAAATTACTGAACCTAGTTGAACCTCAGCATCCTACTCTGTAAAATACGAATAACTTCACTAATATTGCATGGTTGTTCTGAAGACTTAAGATAGTGTATGCACAGTGTCCAAATTTAGTAGATATTAAATAAATAGTAGGCGTTACAAAAGAAATTTTCAGAACGCTAAAACTCTTGCTCGGATTTCACAGTAGTACTTTGATGGAGTAGACCCATGCTCCTATACCATCTGTTTCAGCACAGCAATGAAAGGAATTCATTTAAAATGTAAGTCAGAGTGTGTTACTCCTCTGATCAAGACCCCCTGGTGGCTCCATTTCACTCAGAGTAGAAGCCAAAGTCCCAAGAATGGCCAAGAAAGCCAAGGGTGATCTTGTCCTCTGTTTCCTCTCTAAACTCTACTTCTACCCTAATGGAATGCAGATTTCCAATTAAAAGGCGTCCTTTGTTTCAAAGCTCAGTTAGGGTGCATTTCATGTCAGAATATGCTCTGACTACGGGACCTACCTGAGTAGTTTCATTAAATTGTCACATGAGTTATACTTAATTTGTCTTAGTATTCTTCAAAGAAAGGCCAGTTGCTGTTTGCAACCACATTGGTCTCTGTTTATTGGCATTTCCTGCAATTAATGAAATGTTGCAGTAAATTGTGCCCTGCTGAAGTTGTTTGTTAATGCATTTTCAATGAATGAACGTGGGAAAAGATTTGATGTTGCACCATTTTGTCTTTTCAGTCAGTAGTTTCATTTTTTCTCCTCGTTTTTCTTGATATATCACCACTTTTGTTCTGTGAAACCATTTTAGTCCAACAAACACTCCTTTGGGGTACCACTGTTGGTAGATATTAATTTTATATATTTTCCAAATTAAAATGAAATATCTTTCTCTGAAAAAAAAAGATTGAAGGGAAAAACTGGCAATGTTTAAAGCCATTATGAGAAACTCTCAAATGGCTTTGGCATGAAATTTCCTATTTTCTCAACTACAAAAATAAAGGAGATTAATTTTATGATATGATCCCCTCTTTAAGGCTATAATTTATGAAGGGGGATTTAGTAATAAGAGGTTCTGTCTCTTTTATCTCTCTTTTAGAGTAAACCATATAAGAAGAAATGAGCCTTTCATTCTGTGGTAACAACATTTCTTCATATAATATCTATGATGGCGTGTTACAAAACCCCTGCTTTGTGGATGCCCTCAACCTGGTCCCTCATGTCTTTCTGTTGTTTATCACTTTTCCAATATTGTTTATTGGTAAGTAATCTACTGTCCAATATTATATCACCCCATGTTTTATAAAAAATCTTATTAATGGCTGAGATTTGGTATAATGTTGACTTAATTTCTTCAACGTGAAAATTGATATGTAAGTCTGTGAGAAAACAACAAGCAAGTATTTTGTGTTTTCCAATGATTTGTATTCTTGGCATATGATATTCCATAGGTAAAAATAGAATGCCTTCTAGAAATGGCCTTCAAGAAGCAGCAGCGGTTTTTTAAAAAGAGAGAATTATATGAGATGGATCTAAAACATTTGTTTGGCACTTGCTTTGTGCTAGGTGAAGAGAAAGGAAAATGGGTAAAAACACAGTACTTGCCTGGACTATTCACTAGAATTGTCTAGTGAAACAGATTTTTCAAAGTCAAGAGAAATGACTATACCACATTATAAACCCATTTAGAGATACAGGAACAAATTATCGTGGGCATGAATCTGCTAGAACAACTAATTCTTCTTGGGGCTGATGGGGAAGATTGCATAGAGAGTGACATGTCTGGGGACTTGAGGATGTAGAGTGTGCAAATTAAAGTAAGAGTGATGAGTGTGTGTTTCAAGTAGAAAGAGGACATGTGCAAACCATTTGCAAAGGAATTAAAAATATAGTTTTCGCTAGTATTTTACAGTTTACACATACACAAAATCCTATTATTGAGAGCAATTGTGTATAATCTGTATAATTCCCCCAAACAACCAAAATAGATCTTTTAACTTTGGTTAAATTATAAAATACTTTTCATATATAAAAATGACAGAGACTAATATAATAAACACCTGTTGAACTTACCACCACCCATTGTAAGAAATTTAACAGTAAGAATATAAGTGAATCCCTCTGGGTACCATTTCCTGATCTTGTTACTCTTCCCACATCCTACATTCTTATCCATTCAAAACAGATAATTGCTGTTTTCAATTTGATGTTTAATATTCCCATGCATAATTTTGCTCATAAAAGTAAATGAAAAAGCTATCTGACTGATTTTCTTAAGAAAGTTAGCATAATTTAATGATCTGCTTTAAAAGAAGGCTTAAACATAATTTGTATGTTTTATTTCTTCATTTAACAAATATTAATTGAGAGACTACTGTGTGCCTGGCATTCTAACAGTGATCAAAGATTTTCTGTTATATGAGATAGCATATCATGCAAAGGCCAATATAACTTTTGGTACATAGTTATTCATATTAAACAAATGTATAGATATTAAATATATTGGGACCAGAGTGGCCATATATAGAAACACTCGTTGTTTATGTGTTATTATTTATAGGACATTAAGAATGTCTTTTGGCCAAAAGTAGAACGTCTATTTTTTTATGGCAATTCTACAATTAATAATTCATTTTTGACATCTAATTGACTTCTTGAGAGCGATTACTGTGACAGTCCTGTTTGCATCTCTCGCCTCGACAGGCTGACAAAAGGGTATTTGAATCAAATGGAATTGGAGTGAAGGTTGTCAGAGGAAAATGGTGGATAAAAACGCAGAGTGTTCATCTATAACATTGGCTATTTGAGTTAGGGAGAGATCATAAATAGTAAATCTCAAAGAATATCAGGTATAGGGAGAATTATGTTGCAAAAAAGACAGAGCTTGTCTGCAAGAGTTTGCAGCATAAATGCTAGTAGAATATGTTAAACATAACTAATCTTCCAATAGTGAAGTTCATATTGGAACAACTAAGACGTGAATTTTGTTTTCAAATAATGCTTCAGGAATCCCTTTTGTCCGTACAGAAATTCCTTCCTGCAATATTTTAAGCACAAACTCCCATTCATTCTTGAAGTATGTGGGGCTTCTCTATGATCAAAAAAGTAAGAAAAAAAGGTGACAAAAGGACACAAAGTGGGGTCCTTTCCTGGCACACTGTATATGAGTTGGCATTATTCTATCTAGAGTTTTGAGGGGAAACCATCAAAATTTACTGAAATGTAATCTTGAAGTTTTTCTTTAGGGATGAGCTAAAGTTATAATATTCTTGATCCTTCTTAAAAGTTCATCAATGAACAAGACTGTAGCTTTCTTTGAGAAAATATCACCACTGTTGAACAATGCTAATCCAGTCATAAGTTATCATTTTTCTCACATGATATGTATATGATTGAGTTGATTCAACTAAGGAGTCCTATATTTCATCACTAAATACAGCTTTTTTTGTTAGTCTCCCCACAGAGCCCATGTTTTGAAAGATTTTAGACACCAAATTGCTTTTATTAATATCATCCTTAATTTGGTTTCCTTTTGAATGTATCAGAGACCTGTCATTAAGAGCTTTGATTAGCATGAAATAACCACCCCGAGTTGGCGTTATTTTTGAGCAATGAAACAAATATCAATGTGTTAACCTAGGCAGTCTTGCAAAAATTAATTGAAATTGTGATTTTTTTGACATAATGAAAACAGACCAGGATTTCCTTGCTACCCTAGAGAGCACCAAGGTTTTATGAACCCCCCAAAGCATATCACAATGGAAATTATTTCTGTGGTTATGATTGATCCTTTTGTTTATCTCTTTACTTTTTTCTCTTCTTTCAGGGTGGGGGAGTCAAAGCTCAAAAGTGCAAATTCATCACAACACATGGCTTCATTTTCCTGGACATAACCTGAGATGGATTCTCACATTTGCGCTCCTATTTGTGCATGTTTGTGAAATAGCAGAAGGCATTGTTTCAGATTCGTAAGTTATTACGCTACACTGGTGAATATACTGATATGGGTAGTAGTTAAGAGCGTAGTGGGTCAGGCTTAATTTTTTGGTTTTAACTCATTAGAAACAACAGCTATCACCCATTTTATGTGATAATCATGAGTTTTGTCCATATTTTTGTGTTGCTGCATAATTTCTCTGATAACGTAAGTTCAGATTTCTGTGACTTGTGCTCATTCATTTACTTTCTGTTTCTTTGCTCCTTTCATTTATGTAGCCCTTCCAGAAAGTTCTCTCCTTTTAGACACTTCCATGTTTACCTTATCTTTCAAAACAGTTAGAAAGATTGTCTATATTGACATATAGCTCTAACAACTATATATTTACATATAAATATATAATCAATTCTCACATGTTTCAATTTATTTTATAAGAAGCAAAGATAGATGAGGCAGGCATGAAAGAAGTCTGAGAACCAGTGAGGATATAGCTATAAGTGGAGGCAAAGCACAAAATTATTTTAAAATCAGGATTTGTCATCAAACTCCTATTTCAGAAAGAATTTTGTCATTCTTATAAAAGAACTAGTTTATATTAGACAGTTAGGATATAATGAATTCTGTTTATAAACGTGAACATAAAATGGAAAAATATTTTTATCACATAGTAACAGAAAATAAACTCAAGTAATAGTAAAATTTTGATTATGAAATTATGCTAAATATTACACCTTTCGTTGAAGAATTGATATGAAAGGTCTTTAAAGTTTTTAAAAAGAAAGCTCCAAAAATCATTGTCTTCTCATCTCTTAAGAACCTCCCTTGACATCTGTTTATGGTTTTCTGTTGCAATTAACAAGGAATGAAACTTCTAAGCTTTTGTCATGGAGCCAGCTATTCTGTAATGTTTTATGACAGTTCTTTGCATATATTTTCACATCTTAGTTTTTTATAAAGAGAAAAATCATAGACTCTAAGATATGCTACACCTCCACGCATTTAGAAGCCTAATTGGCTATTATTGATAATTGTTTAAAACTCTTTGACATATTTGCATTACGTTGTATTCGCATAGCCAATTCTCGTCTTCATTTTTTCTTCCCTTAACATATAGATTGACCCTACATGTTACTGTGTGTATGTGTAAGGTGGGAGATAGATCGGTTCAATATTTCCTAAAAACTTGATTTCATGAAGGCAAGGATGACTCCTCCTTTCTAGCCTCATGGTTGATGTGTAGATTCAGAGACTTAGAACAGAGGCTGAACTAATAATGATAACATATGCTAATAACATATGGCAGCAACTTGTTTTATAGTGGTCGTGATGCAAGAGGCTCATCCTAAAAACGAGCAGAAAGACACTCTTGACCTTGTGCTACCCCCCCCCATTCTTTAGCTACAGACTTCTTCTCCTTACCTTTTTCTCCAGGCCTCTCAAAAAGTCATCTTTCAGTTACTTTTGATTCCACAGATTTAGTTTGCTTTCTCTCTTGCCTTGTCCTATTCTGGAAACTGCTTCTACAAGAATCCCAAAGAACATTAATGACACCTTAATGGATGCCTTTTCCTCCTTAACATACTTATTACATTAGACACTTCTCTATTCATTCCTTTCTTCCTTCTTTCTTTTTTAACAAAATCTTTATGAACTGTTCTTTACTTAAAATATCACAAATGCTCCTTAGAGTTAGGGAAACAATGCAAAGACTTTCCTGACTGAATGTTTTATTTTTTTAGTAATATAAATATTAAAGCTATTAATTTTTCTTTTGAAACATCCTTATCTGTTTTACACAGGTTTTTGTAAGTGCTCTCTTTTTTATTTCTGTCTAAATAATTTGTGGTTCTGGTTTGGACTCTCTCCTAGATCTAGAAATCATTTTCATTTTGCTCTTTAGTTTAATTGGATTGGTTTATTATTAGAGCCTGTAATTTGTTAAATGAATACTTTTTGGTATTTATTAACATTTTCTTTATAGTCAAATATTTGATTATTGTATAAGTATTTAATGAGTATTAGAAAATAATATATATTCTTTGTAGGAGACAAAATTTTATTGAGTTTATGGATTGGATTACCAAAGGCCTGTGTGGTGATTATTTTTATGCTATTTTATCCATCAAATTCTAAAAGCGCGTATTAAAATCTTCATTATTATTGTGTTTTCATTTAGGTTTTTATTTCTACCATTTTCTCTTTCTTTAAAATTATCCTTTTGTCCTCCATGCTGTATGCTTTTTGATTTTCTTCCTAACTTTCTGACTAAAGATTTTCTGCTATATTGGGGTGTATGTGCTTCTACCAGAACACTGAGGTCTGCGAATCATACTCTAAAAATAATAGAGATTAAAGGAAAAGGTAGGGTTGGGACACCACTTGAAACCTATACAACTCTATAAGTGGAGCACTGACAAAATCATAGCAGTCTTAATAAAAACACTAGTATGGTTAAAAGACACCTTAAATCTCTAATGAAGAAATGTCGCCGTCAATATAAAACCTTACTATTGCTGCTGTCTTTATTAATCTTTTATTATTACCTCCCTTACTGATGTCCTGTCATTCTTTTTCTAACATCTTGAATTAACTACTTGATTTATTTGTTATAACTATTTCTTATTGAATATGTTTAAGGTTATAAACTTTCTTCTGGGTATGGTTTTGACC
The DNA here is from genome assembly GCF_021613505.1 of Equus quagga. Taxonomy (NCBI): domain Eukaryota; kingdom Metazoa; phylum Chordata; class Mammalia; order Perissodactyla; family Equidae; genus Equus; species Equus quagga. The sequence continues at coordinate 37,525,864 of NC_060267.1, forward strand.
ACCTTTTATAGGCCTTGATCGATAGTGTGCTTATTTTTAAATTTCCTAAATAACAAGAAAGTGATTTTTTTTTTATTCTTTCTTTGGTTCAATAAGAAGAGAGTATTAGAAGCATTTCCTAATTTCTATACTGATGAAATATTTATTTCCTGCTTTTTTTCTCTTTGACCATTTTGTACTTTTTCGGGGAGGTAGGGGGTGGTTTTTAAGCCAGCTCTTATGCTGTTGTAGTACTTTCACATTTTCGTTAGCGTGTCTGTATGAATGACCCCCAATACATCACTGATCGTGTTCTGAATCTCTGCATACAGTTGCATATGAGACAACTCCCTTTGCGCGTTTATTAGACACCTTCAGAATCCACATGGCCCCACTGAAACTTACTAGCTTCCTCTCTCCAATCTGCTCATCCTCTTAAAATCTTCTTTGGTCACCTCATCCGCCCAGGCACTCTGGGAATTATTCTCTACATCCATCACCATCACCCTCCTACCCTAACGCTATTAGAGTCCTGTCCATTTTGACAATTGTTATTTTCCAAATGTATTATTTCCTCCATGTTACTGTTTCCAAAGCTTAGTTCAGATTTTCATCATCTCTCACCTGGCCTATACCCACAGTTTGTGAACTGCTTTCCTACCTTCCATGTCTGTCTTCTCACCTCAAATGCACACACTACCTATGAACTCCATCATCCACCTTGTTACCAGATTGATCTGTCTAAAACCCAAATCTAACTGGACCACTTACCTGTATTCAATTTTCCATAAGATTAGATACCAGCTCCTTACCATGGTATACAAAGCTTTTCATGATACATCTTATTTCAAACTTTCTGTTTAAGAAACATTAAACTAGTTGGAATTTTGAACATGTTACACTGTTTCATGCTTCTATGTATTTGCACACTCTGTTCCCTCTTTTTAAAGTGCTCTTCCACCTCTTTCCTGAGTACCAGATTCCTTTTTTTACATTTCAGTTCCCATTGTCAACCACACCTCTTCTGAAATAATTTCCCCAAAAGTTCCTGTTTCTCCCACTCTCGAACTAGTCACTCAGTTCTCTATACCAACTATTTATGTACCAACATATTTAAGTAATTTGAGAAAAGTTAAATGTTTAACTATGTGGCATTACTAATGCAAATAGAGTTGAGGACTGTCTACCATGCGAATCTGGTCCAGTCATATTTCTGATCCACCTAAAGCGCTCTGTTGCTCTCAGAATGAAGTCTAGTCTCCTTGCAGTCATACTGAATCGCTTGCAATACCCTTAAGCATATCTAGATTCTCTGCCTGGAGCAGTCTTCCTCTCTTCTTCCTCTGGGTGGTAGTTCCTCATTCTTCAGGGCTCAGTTTAGCAGTCCATTCCTTCACAAAGCTTTCTCTATCTCAGACACTGGCCCTATGTGTGCTCTCAGTGCCTTCACCCGTGTTGTAATATCGTATTTTCTATTGCTGTCCTCAACAGACTATAGATTTTGTGATCATGGACACTAAATCTTGTCTTGTTCACTGTTCACTTGTTCCCTGTTGCATCCCAGAATCACATGTCTGGACCAGTAAACATGTGTTCAATGAATTAATGAAAATAGAGAAATCACTGAGAAGCTTAGGAAAGCTATCAAAAGAATAAACATACTTTTCACGTACATTAGAGTACATATTCAGTTGATTATTTTTACTTGCTTTAGGTGTTAAGTTATTTCAGCAGTTCTGCCCTTCAGTATAGGAGTAGTCATGTATTTGTTTTTGTTGTAAGCATTTTGAGGTCTTGTTAGCTGTGTTTACTCAACCCTCCATGTTAGGGTAAATCCTTCCAGTGGAATTATGTCTTCCAATATAGTCTTTCTTTATATATTCTTTTAACATCTACTACTGCATTCTGTATTTTAAACATTTTATTGCTGAGAGAGAGTTTTAATGAAAAAATTGGAAACAAAATGAGAAACGATCTGGAACCATCAGCTTTAGACTCTGATACTCTACCGCTCTCCGTAGACGGCGGGAGTCGCGGCATCTCCACCTGTTCATGCCAGCTGTGATGGGATTTGTGGCCACTACAACATCAATAGTATATTATCATAATATTGAAACATCAAATTTTCCTAAGTTACTTTTAGGTAAGTATGATCAAGTGGTTTTTTTTACCCCCCAAAGAGTGATTTGTTTTTCTTTTTTCTCATAGTATGTGCTATCCCTGTGGGTTGGGAGCGGGAAGCATGGGAAAACCACAATAATTAATTCTTCAGTACTCTCCCAGCAAATGTGGAGAGGAAAATAAGCTAAGTTGCTCTGGGCTGTGAAAACTTCGTTTCCCCAGGACTTTGTTTCTCCAATAAGTGCCCCTCATGGTGTACTGGTGTGTGGGAGGAAGAAAGTGGCAGGGATGTGCTGGCCTTCTGGCTCTCAGAAGCTGTACTCTAAGAATCAGAGCTCTGCAAGGAGCTGCTGCATGGTACTGCCCCACGAACAAGTCATCTCATCTAGTTCCATGTGTTTCTGCCTCTGGCTTAGAGTCTTGAGGCATTTTTCCCAAGGTTCCACCCTTTCATTGATGCCGTGGGAATGTCGCACTCTTCTTAGAATTGCTCCCGAGCTTCAGGGGGCTCCCTGGAGCAGTGTATGCTTCCCAGCATGCTGAAAACCATGTTGTCCTGAGAAGCAGCTGCCCCCAAAGCACAGCCCTTCACATCTGCATCATGCTTAGCATTGTCTTTTCAGCCTCTCTCGCCTCCTTGTCTTGTGGAAATCAGAGGATGTCTAAAATGTCCCTAATTTTATTTTTTCCTTAGGCTGAAATAATATAACTCATCCCAATTAGTTAGATTTAGTGCTTTGTCCCATCCCATCCTTGCATTCCTTGGTGTACACCTTCATAAAGAGAGCTGAGGTGAAGGTATAGAACAGGGATCATGAGAAGCTTCAGGGTCCTGTGAGTCTCTGAAAATTGTAGGTCCAGTTGTGCGTGCTCGTGTGAGTGAATGCGTCCAATTTTCTAAGCTTCATAGATTTTCATGTGATTGTTATATGATGAAACAACATTGACTACTGACACAGAAATTAGGAAAAGTGATAATTAAACCACACAACTATTATTTTATTCGCTTGTCTAGAAGACATTAAAATTTAAAATGGATAGTGGAAAATACTGATTATTTCATGCTATGTTGTGTCACATTATGTGACTGGGCAAAGGCAATCTAACAAAAACAAGTAGACAGGGTTAAAGATTAATTGAAAAGGCTTGTCCAAGTCTAAATTATCTTAATAGAAAACTGTTCAGTACAAAATGGTAGGCAGTTGTTATCACAGAAATCTCTTTGTGAAGATGCCAAAAAAAAGAGTGAAATTTCCAACAGGCAGCAGCAAAAAAAAAAAAAAAAAAAGGCATTGGGAATTTGATACATTAGACATTAGGTTTCTGAAAAACTGGTGATATGTTATAATATGTAATTAAAAAGAAAATATGCATTTTAATAATATTTTGAAAGAAATGATCAAAATCTGGCTGTCATTTTTATGTAGATACAAGGAAGAGGGTACAATTTGATCATATTGCTGGAAGGACTTAGAGAGATGAAAGTCTAACTTTCTCCATATTTTAGGAGAAAAAAACTTGGACCTAGAAGAGTTATGGCTATTTTAAGACCAGAAACTAGGAGTTTTGTCCCAACGTTATACTATGAACATCACCAAACATACAGAAAGTTGAAAGAGTTATGTGAGCACTCATATACCTACCACCTAGATTTGATTGAACTTACGTTTTATTCTGTTTTATCACGTCTACATCGTTCCATCTCTCTATCCATCCGTCAATCTCTCTTATTTTTTGATGGATTTTAGAGTAAGTTGCAGACATTAACGTGCTTCACTCCCTGATTGTTTCAGGGTGTGTATCATTAACTAGAGTTAAATATTTGTTTACGGTTCTTTTTGTGAGATAAAATTTACATTCATGAAGCACAGAAAACGTACTTAGCCAAATGCATACACCTGTATAACCCTATCGTGATAGAGAACATTGCCATCATCCATGCTCGTTTTCCTATGCCCCTCCCAGTCACTCCTCATTTTCATCTCTACAGAGGCAACATCTAGTCTGATTTTTTTCCCACCATAGATTCGATTTGCCTATTCTAGAACTTCACAGAAATTGGATCATACAGGATAAACTCTTCTGTGTTTTAAGACTCAGCATGATTTTTGAGGCTTATCCATAATATAGTATCAATCATTGTTTTGTTCTTGTAGTTCTTGGGTAGTATTCCATTGTGTACATATACCACAGTTGTTCCATTCTCTTGTCAATAGACATCTGGACTGTTTCTAAGTTTTGGCTGTCATGAAAAAAAAAGCTGCTATAGAAAAAAACAGAAACAAAATCAAACAAAAACCTGCTATAAACATTCATGTGCAAGTCTTTTTGTGGATCTGCTTTTATTTCTCTTGGGTAAATGCCTAGGAGTGGAATCGCTGGGTCATAGAGTAGGTAGGTTATTGTTTATATTTGTAAGAAACCACCAGATCTTTTCCCAAAGTGGTTTGTTTTACATACCCACTAACAATGTGTGGGAGTTCCAGTTGTTTCACAGGCTTACAACATTTGATGATCTTGATCTTTCTAATTTAGCATGCTGGTGGGTATGTAGTGATAACACATTGTGGTTTTAATTTGCATTTCCCTGATGACTAATGATGTTGAACACTTTTTGATGAGTTTATTGGCCATTTGTTATCTTTGTGAAGTGATTATTCATATCTTTTGTCCATTTTTTATTGAGTTGCATTTTTATCGTTGTGCTGTAGCAGTACTTTATATATACTAGATACTAGGATGTCATCAGATAGATGTTTTGAGTATATTTTCCTCTCAGACTGTGTCACATATATTCATTTACTCAGCGAGGTCTTTTGATGAGCAGATTTTAATTTTTATGTAGCATAATTTATCATTTTTTCATATATAGTTACTGCTTTCCGTGTTTTGAGAAATCTTTGCCTTCTCTCAAAATATGTTTCCCTCCTATTCTCCTGTTTTCTTTTAGAAGCTTTACAGTTTCAGTTTTTATTTTTAGGACTATGATCCCTTTAAAATTAATTGTGTATATTGTATAAGGTTGGTGTTAAGGTTATTTTTTTTCCCAAATGGATATGGATATGTTCCAGCACATTTGTGGAATAGACTTTCGGTTTCTCATTGGATTGCTTTGGAACCTTTGTAAAAAAATTAAATCAAAAGACTGTTTAAGTGTGATCTATTTCTTGGCTCTATATTTTCTGTTTCTTTGATCTATTTGTGGATTTTTATACCGTTGCCATTCTGTCTCGATTACTGTAGCTTTGGTGCTATTGAAATCATGTATTATAGTCGTACATTTCCTTTGTTTTTCTCCCAAGATTGCTTTGGATATTCTAGTTCTTTGGATTGCCGTATTTAGTTTAGAATCAGGTGATCAATTTCTCCCCCCCCCCCAAAAAAAAATCCTGTGGGATTGTGATAGGGATTGCACTGAAGATATAGAATGCTTTATAGGAGGATTGACAACAGCACTGAATTTCACAATCCAGTCTTCATTGATTTGGGTCTTCTTTCATTTCCCTTGGAAATGTTTACACTTTCCAGTCTATAAGTCTTCCGTATCTTGCTAAATTTGTTACTAGCTTTTTGTTTCACTGCTGCTGTTATAAATGGAATTGCGTTTTAAATTTCATTTTCTAATTGTTTCTGCCATTGTGTAAAATACAATTGATTTTGTACATTGACCTTGTATCTTGCAATCTTGGAAATTCACTTATTACTTCTAATTTTTGCTTTGTAGGTTTCTTAGGATTTCCTGTGTAAGCAAACATACCATCTGAAAGTAGAGACAGTTATACATATATTTATCTTCAGACTTTGTGCTTTCTTTGTCTTGTCATGTTGCATTAGTTAGGACCTCCAGGAAAATACAGAATAGACATACTGAGAGTGAAATCCTTGTCTAGTTCCTGATTTTAGAGAAAACAGTCTTTCACAACTAGTTATAAAGCTAATTATAGGCTTTTCATATAAGACCTTTATCAGGTGAGTAAGTTTTCTTCCATTCAAAGCTTTCTCAGAGTTTTTTTTTTCTTAGCATGAATAGATGTTGAATTTTATTAAAGTTTTTTTTTTTCATCCATTGGGAAAATTTTATTTCTATTGGTGTGCTAAATTACATTGATTTTTTCATATGATAAAGTAACCATGCATTCCTGGGCTAAACCACACATGGTCATGATGTATTATTCATGCTATATATTGCTATATTTTATTTAAGATGTTTTACATCTATGTTGTGAGAGAGATTAGTGTTATTTTTTGGTAATATCTTTGTCAGGTTTTCGTATGCTGGGTTATACTGGCTTCTTAAAATGAATTGGAAAGTATTCTCTATTTTCTGAAAGACTTTGTGTAAGATTAATTTTACTTTACCTTAAATGTTGAATAAAATTCACCAGTGAAGTCATCTGGGCCTGGAGTTTTAATAAGGAAGGATTTTTAATTATAAATTTGTTTCTTTATTGGATATAGACTCTCCAGATTCTCTATTTCTTCTTATGTCAGTTTTGGTAAGTTATGGTTTTTGAGCAACTTTCCACTTCATCTAAATTTTTGATTTATTGTCATAGAGTTGTTTATGCTATTCCCCGATTAGCCTTTTGTAGATATGTAGGATATGTAGGGACCACTCCTCTTTCATTCCTAATAATAGTAGCTTGTGTTCTCCTTCTTTTCTTGAACAGTCTAACTTGGGACTTAGCAGTTTTCTTGACCTCAAAAAATCAATCTTGTTGGCTTTGCTCATTTTCTCAATTATTTGCTTTTTATTTTATTGCCTTTTACTCTTATCTCTCTTGTTTTCATCCTTTTATTTATATTTTTCATTGTCCTTCTTCCCCTAGCTTTTAAGGTAGAAATTTAAGTCATTGATTTTGGACTGTCTTTTTTCCTAAAATAAATATCTAAAGCCGTAATCTTTCCTCTAAGTACTGTTTTAGTTGCAATCCTTAAATTTTTAATGTGTGGTATTCTCATTATAATTTAGTTAAAATATTTTCTAATTTCCCTAGTGATTTCCTCTTTTTTCTTTTTTTTTTTGAGGAAGATTAGCCCTGAGCTAACTGCTACCAATCCTCCTCTTTTTGCTGAGGAAGGCTGGCCCTGAGCTAAGATCCGTGCCCATCTTCCGCTACTTTATATGTGGGATGCCTACCACAGCATGGCTTGTAAAGCGGTGCCATGTCTGCACCCAGGATCCAATCCGGCAAACCCTGGGCCACTGAAGCAGAACATGCGCACTTAACTGCTGTGCCACCGGGCCCCCCCCCCCAGTGATTTCCTCTTTAACAGCGGATCATTAGAAACGTGTTTTTTTCCAAATATATGGAGACTTCTAGATATCTTATTAGGTAGAAAGACCTCCCTTATCTCTGTGCCTGGTGTTCACACCCTGTATAATCCTCTCCCCTTGGGTGTGAGTGGGACCTATGACTTGCTTCTCGCCGATAGAATATGGCAAAGGTGAAGATACCAAATCAACTGAGCCTCTGTTGAGACTGCAGCCCTAGTCAACACCTAAACTGCGGCCTTGGGAGACCCCGAAGCAGAGAAGCCAGTTGACTCATGCCCAGACTCTTGACCCATGGAAACCAGGAGATAATAAATGTGCATTGTTTTAAGCTGTTAAACTTGTCATAATTTGCTAAGCAGCAATAGAAAATCAATACACTTATTTCTCTTGAGTTTTCATTGTGATCAGAGACCATACTCTGTATGATTTCTGTTATTTTAAGTTTATTGCTCCTTGTTTACTGAATGAGTATATATAGTCTGTCCCAGAACCATGTACACTTAACAAGAATGCAGATTCTGAAGATGTTCGGGTGTGTTTTTATAATGTTAGATATTGAGTAGTCTTATAAATATCAAATAGTTCAAAGTGGTTGATAGTGTTTAGATCTTTTAAGTCTTTATTAGGCGCATGTGTATTTTTATTATGTTTTTCTGAAAAAATTGACATTTTATCATTATTAAAGGGTTTTTGAATTTCTAATGATAGTCTTTGTCTTGAAGCCTACCTTATCTGGTACTAATATAGCCACTCCAGGTTTCTTATGCTGTTTTCATTGTATATCTTTTTCCTTCCACTTATTTTCAATCTGATGTTTCTTTATATTTGAGGTGAATCTCTTTAGATAGTATATAATTTTGTCTGGGTTTTTTCCTAAATCCATTCCCACAGTCTCTGTACTTTAAGTTAAAAAGTATATATATGATAAGCTTATATGGCAATGTTCAGTTCTTTTTCACTAAGGAAGTTTTGATCACCCTTAAACTTTCTGGCTTTGATAAGTGTTATCCAAAGTGGATTGTCTTATGCATGTTTTAGATTTCTTCTTTCTCATCCCATATTCATTTGTACCGACCTTTATTCAAAGTTTGAAGTATACTGAGTCCTCGACAACAGATTTCTGGGAAAGTCTCTGCTTCCATTTCATATTTCCCGCAAAATGTTGGCTGTAGTTATGAGATGGTGTTGCTCCCCACCTTTCTGACTTCACCACTTGCAGCCTGGGGTTGCTCTGTAGGATCATTGCTTTTCTCTGTACTCTGTGGACGCACGTGGTGTTTTAAACTGTTTGGGTGAGAAGAGTCACTTACTACTTGAATGCCGATCTGCAAAGCAGAAAACCATGGCTACATGGATTCCAGGGTACAATCATTAGACAGATCCCTGGGAGTTCCAATCCACTTTTCTATTGGGTAGTTTACACAGATACCAACTTGTGAATTCTTCATATAATCAGGGCTTCTTAAGAAACAAGACGAGAAGATAAAGTCGATTTTAAAGTCTACAGAATTACACGTAAGTTCTGAAGAGTGTAGGCTCTTCTTATTTACACATCTCCTTACGTCTGCCCATCTATCACATATGATCAGAGTAGAGGACAGTCATTTTAAAGTCATTACCACAACATCAATTCAAAACTCCAGAAGTGCACTAAAGCATATATGTTTGTTTTCTTAACAAATAAAATTATCTAGAAATAGAATATTTAAAATTGTTTGTTATTAAAAAGCATTATATTTTTATTGAAATTTCAGTGAAGTTTTAAAAAGTATCAGGGAAAGATTGCATCATTTTCTCTTTACTTTTTATTTTTCCAGCTCTATTCCTGTATTGGGTAATGGCCTTTATTACAAAAACCATAAAATTGGTCAAGTACTGGCAGTCCGGTTGGGGAGTATCAGACCTGCGTTTCTGCATCACAGGCATAATGGTCATCTTGAATGGACTCCTGATGGCTGTGGAGATCAATGTCATTCGGGTCAGAGTAAGTGACTAATGATTTTTGTTTAGTTACTGGAACTCAAGACCCCAGTATTAAAGATCACAGTCAGCTAGAAATTATTAGTATGTAAGAGGATGAACAAATGTATATTATCTTTGTATGTATATATCAGGTTGAGTTAATCACTCAATTTCAGAGCATTAATGTTCTAGAAAACTCAGTATGACCCTAGAATCTATTTATTCATTTCCAAATATTGATTGAACGCCTGTTATGTGCCAAACATTTTGCTTACTTCATGTTATAGATAAAATTGTTTTCATCAGGAAGTTCCATCTTCCATGATTGGTGCAAAGCAAACCTGAGTTAATCAAACTATGTATTCTCAGAAATTTTGAACTAAAAAGGAAATAATCTCATCCAGCTTGCTCATTTCACTGGTAAGAAACTTCTGTAGAGGTCACTGTAGCCGTATATCCAAAGTTACATGGTCAAGAGTTGTACTTCGTATTTGATAACAAATGTATTGTACTTTTTCGCCACATGATGCTGTCAGTTATATTGTGTGACATACTAGTGACTGATTTTTCACTGTTCATTTTCTATCAGAGCACTTTGAATTTGCTCTGAAGGGCAAAGATACATGCTACAATGAGTAGTGGAGAACAGTCACTTAACATCAGCCCGACAACACATTAACAGAAAGTGACTCAACAATGGTGTTGATAACAAGTTTTAAAAATCTAAGTAATATAAAAATCTTCATTTAGTTGACTCTATCACAGGATATCACAAAAGATTGATTTTTAGTAAGTAACTTTTAAAGGGATAACTCATTTTTCGGAATTGGCCCCAAGTGGATTAAATGTGAAATTCTGGAATTTAACTAGTTAATCTAGTTAATTAGTTAATCTGGTCACAACAAAAGGGGAAATATTTCAAAGAGGAATGGAAAGAGGTATGAAAATGTAAATTTTGGGTTCCTGAAATGAAAGGTAGAGAAATTTAACATTTCGTTTTTAATATCTGGAAAAAGAATTAGGTTAATTTCTATTCTGTGGAATGTTTCTTTCCATAGAGGTATGTATTCTTCATGAATCCTCAGAAAGTAAAGCCTCCTGAAGACCTCCAGGACCTGGGTGTGAGATTTCTTCAACCGTTTGTGAATTTACTGTCAAAAGCAACGTACTGGTGGATGAACACGCTTATCATATCCGCTCATAAAAAGCCTATTGATCTGAAGGCAATTGGAAAATTACCAATAGCAATGAGGGCAGTAACAAACTATGTGTGCCTGAAAGAGGCATATGAAGAACAAAAGGTAATTTAGTATCTGTTTTTCGTATCCATCATTGTAGTGAATGGGCCTGTTAAGTATAGAGACACTAAGCTTAAATAATGTCTATGGTTAAGGAAGAGCAGATTTTCTCTATCTGTCTTTCCCAATAGTTTTGAGTCATGTTAATTGGGCTGCTGAGGAAACAGAAGAGCCAATGAAATATAGTTTTGTTGTGTTAGTTGCACAGTCAATACACGAAGAGGGCTAGAGAGAACACTGCCTTTTCTCTGGGACCAAGGAGAAAGTAAGAATTCAGTTCAGTGATTATGTGTGTCTAATCTTTGTTTCCATGTATAGCTTTGTTACCATGTAATAGAATATTAATAATTCATGGAAATTTTTATTAAATCTTTTTTAAGTATCTTGCCAATAACTTTATTTAAGGGAAAATATATCATATCCATCAATAACTACCTTTAAGCAACTAAAATCCTTAAATTAATTATTAACTAAAATTTGGACTCTATTTCAAGCTTAGGAAACTAAATTAAATAAAAGGGGGTCATCTACCTACTGAATGTATCATCTTATATATCTACCAAAATTGATTTCTCCTGGTACTTCCTTTGAGTATTTATAATTGCTTTAAAATTTTTAAATATGAGAATCTTTAGATATTTTCAGTTTGTCTTGTTATCATTGTGAATGGTCATGTATGCTATCCACATTAGTAGGTGTATTTTATAAGCAATCATCTACAAATATTCTTGTCATTAAAAATACACGTATTTATAACAACATTGGAAGAGAGCAGGGTATGGTGAATCAGTTAAAGAGTTTTTGGCTGTTCTGAATTGAGATCAACAAAGCATTTATGGTAAATGATGAAAATGACCTCTGTTTTGTGTCAAAAAAAGAGTGTTATGAAATTAATATTGCAGGAAATGGTTACTACAAATGAACCTGAGTCATCTCTCTGGTTTCACCTCTGGGAAAAGTATTGCATAATATTTTTTAAGCTTCTCTGCTGAAGTAGAGATTAACAGTATAGCCTAAGCACAGCTTAAGTTTTCTGAGTGCTCTTTGTAACACAAATTAGCTTGAACTTGGTGTGTTAATATCTTTTATCAATAGACTTTGAAAAATAATCCAGTTATTCATCTAACAGGGAGTTGAATATGAATCACAATTGAACTCGATTGCATTGGACTGGCTTCTTTGCCACAATGAAAGAACTTTCTCCACTTCCTCTCCAAGACCTAATCGTGATGATTGTTCAGACCTTAAAATCTTTTCAACAGATGACTGTAGATGTGTGAAACCATGAATTGGCTTAAGCATATATGCCGCTTTTCATTCTGCGTTCCCTTGAGGAATAATTAGGAAACACAAATCTAACATAGGTTTAAAAACTATTAACTACCGTTCATGGCGATGGGAAATACCTGGAGGAGAAACAATTTGAAGTTGTGATGACCTGTTTTGTTTCACTTGTAGTAATTTGATAGATGACTCTCTTATGATCTAATAACTCCAGAAATCTTGACTAATCTGTCAATAACCTTGATCCTTGTACCTTACTATCGCCTTTTCCTTACAATATTTGGTGATATTTGTAACAGATTTATACTTTCTAAATCAAAAGGGATTAAAATGAATTCGGTCTTAAGAATTTTGGGTCATCCTTTGACAAGTAAAAATAATATGAAGTCTTTGAAACACTGGCCTGGTTACTTTTCATTCTCTCTAGTTCATTAAAATGCTTTCAGTAGCTACTGTTTGCATAGAATGCAAGGATACAGAATTATACATCCTATACTGAAAGGGACTCATTAACATTTATTTATAAACTTTTAAAATAGCAGAAGGAATTTCCATAGTTGCTGAGATTAATTGCTGCTCTAGTCATTTTATTTTGGTTCGTCTGTTCTTTTTCCTTTCAGAAAAAAGTAGCAGATTATCCAAATCGGACTCCATCTATATGGCTAGCAATGTACAGAGCTTTTGGGCGACCAATTCTCCTTAGTAGCACATTTCGTTACCTTGCTGACTTACTGGGTTTTGCTGGACCTCTCTGCATTTCTGGAATAGTTCAGCGTGTGAATGAAACCCAGAATGGGACAAATAACACAACAGGAGTAAGTTTGTGGTGTTTTTGAAGAGAAACATATTATTGGCAGATTTCATTGTAGTTACTTTTTATTAACTCAGTTTTATGAGTAGTTCAAACAGGCTTATTTACAGAGAATTGAGTGTTTTTTTAAAAAAAGAAAACAGTTTTCCTTGTAGAGAAAATTACGTGTTTATGTATTCATTGAATGGATGTGGCCAATAGCATTATTTCTCAGATTCAGAGCCTATGAACATTAATAAACATCTACTGTGTGCCGGAAACTATGCTTGGAAATTTCACATTGATTATTTTATTTGGTCTTTATAGCAATCCTTTAAAGAGTTTCAAGCATGAGTACATGAGAGGTGGCTGAGTCATCTTTTTAGAGGCCTGTGACCGATGATGTTATCACATGATTTTTAATCTATATACGTCTCCTTTTTTATATGATAAACGCTATCACCGTGTTTCCCAGTGAGCAGGGAAAGTCACATTCTGATATTTTTATTAGATATTATGGTACTATTTGGCAGCTACATAGTATAAGATATTTGCTATTATAAATTTTTAATCATATGTTTTCTGCTCTTAAGAAAGTCTGCATCATGAACATCCTAGTTTCTTCCTAAGAGTTGATTTCCCTAGTTTCGTGGGTAGAAACCCTAGTCTAGTTGCATCAGTTTTCCTTTTCTGTGCTCTCAATCCGATTTCCTGTCCTCTTTTCTTTACCTTTTAATTTTAGGTCTTATTTGCCTCAGTGAAGGTTTTTCTGGTTGTCCTAGTTGAAATTTGACTCTCCTTGGCACTCCCCTACCACGCTGTTTACTTCACGTTGGCACCTCCTATGAATGCTATTTATAATGAAGTGTGTTATTCATGGATATGCTTATCTTTCTAAGCTGTGAGCTCCTTCAACAGAATAGCTGTGGACAGTTCATATTTGTTGGCACAGTGCTTAGTCCGGTCCCTTTCCTATGTTAGTGCTCTATTATTATTGGGGTGAAGCAGATATTTTCACCATTAAATGTACTTTTGTGATGTTTTGTCCCCAGTTGCCTAATTACACACAGATATCTAAATTCTACATAGAATTCTGTCATCCTTCTGCCTTACTCATGTTAACCATGTTTTTCTGAGAAGGAACAGAACTCATGCATTTGTATGTATCCCCGTGAAACTAGAGGTAGAGACCAGAAGTAGAATTCAGTGGATCTAAGTCATAAAAAATGAGTGGCCAAATTGACATGATTTGCTTATTCAAGTGGTACCTTTCCCTCGCTTCTAGCAATCAAGTTACCATATGCTATTGTTACAAACAAAAAGCGATCAATTTTGTGTATCCTATGATGACTGCAGTCGTTTTCCTACTAAAACAGTTTTTCATTAGTTGTATTTGTCACTGAAAGTATCATGTGGGCAAAATCAATAGCCAAATTAGGTATTTTATAATTTATAATTTGTTTCATTAATATAAATTAAGATCTGAAACTCAGAAAAAGTCAACTGTGTAGAATTATTTTAAATGAATAAGGCTACAGAAATTGTGTTTTTTCCCGTTGGTCTTGCTGACTGACAATCAGTCAGTTTTGTAGGTTCTGCTTCTAAACTATAGTTGAAACCAACTTCTATCTTCATTTGCTACTTTGCGTTTAGGTAAAGTAGAATAATCTTTGCGGAAAATCTACTCAAATCTTTTCTTAAATTAAATTGTACCCTTTCTACAGTCAGGCATTTCCAGCAATCTTAATGATCAATTTGGGATTTTATGCACTGTATCTGTGGACATTATGAGGAAAAGCCAAAATTGCCTTGCTGTGGCTCACTGCACTACTGTGTTATCAAGACATTGAGTTTTTATATTTAAAAATCATGTAATGCTTAATAAATGCAAACTGTACACCCAATATATGAAAAGTCTGGTCTTAACATATGTCTTTTTTCTTTTGGGACAAGACTTCAGAAACCCTCTCATCAAAGGAATTTCTTGAAAATTCTTATGTTCTAGCAGTTCTTCTCTTCTTGGCTCTCATTCTGCAAAGGACATTTTTACAGGCTTCTTACTATGTAACCATAGAGACTGGCATTAACCTCCGTGGAGCTCTCCTGGTACGTCCAAGCTTTGAACGATCTTTGTTTCTTTTCTTTTTTTTTCTTTTTTGAGGAAGATTAGCCCTGAGCTAGCATCCACTGCCAATCCTCCTCTTTTTGCTGAGGAAGACTGGCTCTGAGCTAAATCTGTGCCCATCTTCCTCTACTTTATGTGTGGGATGCCTGCCACAACATGGCTTGCCAAGCGGGCCATGTCCACATCCAGGATCCGAACCAGTAAACCCTGCTCTGGGCCGCTGGAGTGAACCGTGCACACTTAACCACTGGGCCACTGGGCCAGCCCCTGATCTTTGTTTCTTGAAAATGCCATATACCATCCAGTGACAGGAATGGTAGTGGCTTCAGTCTGGTTTTTCATTCGGTTTTCACTTTGATGTTCTGACATCAACACTTCTAGGATCTACTTAATAAAAGAAACTCAGAGCTAATTAGTAAACCCATTGAATTAAAAATAACTGTTATAATAATGTAGTAAGAAAAATATTTTGAAATCTTGCATTTACTTATCTCTGTTTCCATTTGTTCTAGAGCTTATATTTAAATTTGAATATATCTTTTGATTCTATTGCCAGAAAAAATAAGTTTGTATTTAGCTGACGATTGAAAATAACTATGCTAGAATGAAAATAGTGGTTGACTTAAGAAGATAGCATTCTAGGGTTTCTTTTTCAGAAATGTTTAAAATGCTGTTTTTCCAATAAACACAAATAAGCATAGTGTGAATTATTAAGTTTAGAGCTTTAAGTTCTGTTTTTTTTTTTTTTTTTGCAGGCCATGATATACAATAAAATCCTTAGGCTCTCTACGTCTAATCTATCCATGGGTGAGATGACCCTGGGACAGATCAATAACTTGGTTGCTATTGAGACCAATCAACTTATGTGGTTCTTGTTCCTGTGTCCCAACCTATGGGCTATGCCTGTTCAGGTAGGTCAATATGAGTAAGATTCTCTTTTGCAGAGGAAATAAAACAAAGGAACGGAAGAGATTTAGCTTAGTAAAGGGTAAACTTTCTGAATGTGTGAATGTTATTATACCCTTTGTGTAGACAAGAGACTCAAAAATGCTATGATCTAGGTTAAGAAAGTGGGGTTTGGAATGATACTGCTTGGGTTCACGTCTCTGCTCTACTCCTTGTTTGCACAAGTGCTTAATCCTTCAAAACATTAGTTTCCTTAACTTTAAAATGAAAATGATAATAGTGTCTGCCTCGTAGTTGTTGGAATTGTCAAGATTAAATACATTAATATGTGTAAAGCGTTTAGCACAGTGCCTAGCATTTTGTGGGCACTCAGTAATTGCTAGTTGTTATTATTATTGCGCAAATTCATAAAGTCAAAGAGCCAAGGTTTGACTCCTTTTGTTTTGACAAGCTCTCTCATAACATTTCCAAACTAGAGCAATTGCTTTAATCCATTCCATAGTTTCAATAGCTGGTGTACTATAAAATGTCAAACCTTATAAGATGGTAGGAATGCTGACAAGCTGGAAGAGTAGCTATTTTCTAAGGAAAATAACATTTTAGGAAAGACGGGTTTTTTTTCCCCTCATTGGGTAAAAATGGCGAAAGAAATGTCTCCAGATTTTTCCTCTATGTAATGCTGAATATTTTAAATTATCTTGAGTTTTGCACCCTGTAGATGGAGCTTAAACTGTAGATCTCATCTTGTTCGATGCAGTCTGTCACCTGTGTGCCTGTGTAGCACGTTTATTAAAGTGCATATAATAATAAAGAAGATATGGTCATTTTAAAACTTACTGTTCGCCTTTTCATTTTTTAATGGAAATTCAGTGAAATAAAAGTGTTTATCAAGTGCTTGGCACAAAGTAAAATTTAAAATTTACTTTGTCTTGTTTTATCAAAATGTATGTATACACAGGTGAACTAAGTTGCTTGCCTACAGGGTATAATTTAAAGTGCACCGAAAATTCCAGACTGCTTCTGAATGACTGCATCATGGGCAACCTTAAGGAAATTTTCATTCTGATTGGAATTCCCAAAGAGCCTAATTGGTTAGGCAGTGAGCATGCATCTTCGCTTCCAGAAGGCCACTATTAAGCTGTTGTCATTGGCATATAGGCATGGGTTCAGTGCTTTCACTGCATGGATACAGTTTATTAGTTGACGTTTTGAACCATGATGAGCTGACCTACTGGAGAAAAATTTTTCAGGGAGAGAAGATAGCAGGGTTAAAGCCTGAGTTTTCAAAAGAAGAGAAGAAAGGGTAGAGAAGCGTGGGGAGGCGTAAGTGGTTCAGCCTTGGGTTTGAGAAATAGATTTAACAAGGAAAGTGAAATGAGATGGAGAACCAACTTTGGCTTCTTCACAGTTTTAGTTAAGCCTAGGCTTCTTGTCATTAAGTGACTTCTGGGGTCATTGAGGAGGTGAGGAGCTCAGATCATTCTTTAAGACCACAAACAACCATCCTGTACTCATCATATTATGGTGCTACCCTCTACTTTCCATCGTCCTTGCCTTGAAGTGCTAGTATAATTCCAAGAAAATATGGAATGTCAGATTTATGGTGGGTGAGAAGCTTTTTCAAGAAAAATTTCATGTCCTTTTAAAAATTTGAAGACTACTTTGGAAGGTGAAAAGCATCATAGGGCCACTCTGCAACTTCATGCAATAAATTGGTTTGACACCAGTTGTACAGATCATCGTACTCAAAATAAATTCCTACTACATAGGCTTCTCCAAATAAATCATGGTAAAACCCAACTGTCACAGTTGAGTTGACTTCCAAATAAACTTAATATAATAATTAAGAAATACTACATTTTCACTAAAAAATATTTCCTTTCATTCAGTGGTCCCCACACCCCCATTCATTTTCCCTTTTCCATGTGTTTTCCTTCCTAGATCATAATGGGAGTGATTCTACTCTATAATTTACTTGGATCGAGTGCATTGGTTGGTGCAGCTGTCATTGTGCTCCTGGCGCCAATTCAGTACTTCATCGCTACGAAGTTGGCAGAGGCTCAGAAGAGTACTCTTGTAAGTAACATCTTTTGGAAACCTTATTAGGAAAATCTAGTAATGCTGTTTTCTTTAAAGTATGGGAAATGAATACATACCATTCAGGACTATTTGGAAATCATTATATTTCATTTCATGTCTTAGGTAGCGAAATGTGTACTTTCTGTGTTGCAAAACAAGTTTTAAAAAAGGATCTGAAATCTGAGACTCGATGAGCTTAGACCCACAATGCCAGAACACAGTTCCTGATGTTTTTAATTGCCATGAGGTGATGGGGCTTGCATCTTCTCCTAGATCACTTGCCTAGAGAATACACTTACTTGTCCTTTCAGGCCATTGGGTGTTGATTATTGACATGGGAGAAAGAGATCAAGGAACAAATAAAGAGTCAGGTTTGGTGCTTCTGAAATTGAGTTTCCCTAGGTTTGAATCAAACCATGTGATGATCTATGGAGTTACACTGAAATGTTTCTGTGGCAACTGCCCTGGCTAAACATGTTCATGGTCAACTTGGCAAGCAAGAAAAAGCCCAATTATTGACCCTTTCTGGCTTTAATTTGCCATGAAATCATTTTATTTGAGCAAGAATTGGCTTCTTTTACAGAAATGTTTGCAAATAATAAAACTGTTGACAGCATGTTTAAAAATAAAGTTTGATTAAATATGAGCAAAGCTGTTTGTAAATCAGCCGTGAAATGTAGAGATGCTGCCACTGATGGAATTGTTTCCCAAGTTGGTGTTTCTGCTGGGACAAGCAAGTTGCATGTCACGCACATGGTTTTTATCACTTGTTTTTCTGCTGCTTCTGGTAAGGTTACTCATTATTTCTGTCTGAGCCATCTACCCTCTTTACTCCAGGACGTAACTACGGAAAGGTGTGGAAGAGGGGAACGAATGGAGAGCCGACTATCCTCAAGCATCTGTCTTTCACTTAGCCATTCATACTGTGTTCGTCCACTCACTTAACAATCATTTGATAGGCCTCTAAGACCCTGAAGAAGCAAAAAGATGAATAAAACACAGGCCTTTTGCTATTTTTGCTTCCTCCCAGCTGCCTTTTGCCACTCTACTGCTCCTTTTGATAGTTCACAGGTCATATTGTACCTTACTAGTAATTCTAGTGTAATTGTTGGTTGAGGAAGCTGAAACAGTTGACTAAATTGAGGCTTTTGAATCAGCTACAAATTTCTCTGCAGTTAATTCAAGTTGTTAATAATCTGTGAATCTAATTTACACCTTAACCAAGAGCTTACAAAGAAGTATGTAGCAATCCCTTGAAGTTAAAGATAATGGACTTGGTTTCAATAAGTGTGTTATGAAGATGCGATATGAACACACACAACATTGTACCCTCACAATCCCAAATACGAAGCAAGCTAACTTTTCTTAAGTTCATTGTTTCTCTTCTCTGTGTGATAGTGCTGAGGGGAGAATAAAAAATGATTTAAATAATAGAAGGAGCCATTGGAAGTCTCTTTATCATGTCCCTAAATTTACATCTGTATTATTTGCAGATGTTATTCAAGGAGATCATGTGAAACTTAAGAAACTGCTTTTATTTAAACCAAAGCAACAGAGATATAAAAGTTTTTAGGTGGAAAGAAATTTGAGGCCATCTCATTCAACTCTCTATTTTAAAGTTGGAGGCAGAAGCACAGAGAGTTTAACTGCTTCTCCTGGGACTCTCACAGCCATAGTTAGTGGCAGAGCCAGGCAGCAATCAAGATCTCCTCAACCCCTGTCTATTACATGGTCCCGCCACTCTGATTCACTTGGATGCAACTTCCCTTGTTTTTCATTCCTTTTTCTAATAGGATTATTCCACTGAGAGACTGAAGAAAACAAATGAAATATTGAAAGGCATCAAACTTCTAAAGTTGTATGCTTGGGAGCACATTTTCTGCAAAAGTGTGGAAGAAACAAGAATGAAAGAATTATCCAGCCTCAAAACCTTTGCACTTTATACATCACTCTCCAGTAAGTTGCTATTGCTTGAAGGCCCACCAAAAAAATATATGGTCTATTCAGTTTAGCTTGTGATCATTGAGACATTCTAGTCAACAGAAAAAGCCCACTTATTTTCTACATATGTACTGTATGTACCTATACCCACTAGCCACATGTAGCTATTTAAATTTAAATTAAAGAGCAGAGTTAAGCATAGGCTAAGAGTCGAGTAGACCTGAATTTGATTCTTTACAAGTTGTATGCCTTGCCATGTTACTTTACGTCTGAAATCCTTGGTTTCTTCATCTGTAAAATGGGGTTGGTGATGATAGTAGTAGCTGTCTTTGAAACCCTCTTACCAGTTATGATTGGGATGGATACTGGGTCTTCAGTAAAAATTTGTTTATTTAAATTGATTGGACTGTATTACTGTTGACCTTCTTATCTCCAAAGATCCTTAAAAATTATCTGCAGTTGATTACCTGTCTCTTTGGGAGCTTATGATATTTTATTTTCTTGAAGACTGTGCTTGAAATGCCATTTTTGATAATTAAGGAGCAGAAATGTCAATGTTTCCAAGTGAAAGAAGCCAAACTACATTCACATTAAACTCTCTTGTCTATTATGTTTTCAAGAACTTTTAAATACAGAGCACTTTTATCCTCAACTGTGTTTGTGTGTGTGTGTGTGTGTGTGGTGAGGAAGACAGGCCCTGAGCTAACATCTGTTGCCAATCTTCCTCCTTTTGCTTGAGGAAGACTGTTGCTGAGCTAACATCTGTGCCAATCTTCCTCTATTTTGTATGTAGGATGCGACCACAGCATGGCTGATGAGCAGTGTGTAGGTCCATGCTTGACAGCCAAACCCACGAACCCTGGGCCGCCATAGGAGAGCATGCCAACTTAACCACTACACCACTGGGCCAGCCCCCTCAACTCTAATTTTTAAAAAACAATTGTTACAAGAATATTTTTTTCACAAAGAGTGACACTGAGTACTCTCAAGAATAGTGAGTTTATGTTAGTAAAATTCTTACAAACTTAGCCAAACTACTCCCACTAATATTTGACTGGTTTATGTGTCAGTTTTGCTCATCTCTATTGTTCCCAGGGCTTTTTATAATTTCAAGTTTTGGAGATTTGTGTATTGTTTCCTCTTGAATTCTAAACTACTTTAGTTCTTAGAGATTATAAAGACTTCTTTTGTGAAATAGATTTAGAGAAAATATTTGGTCTTATAACTCATTTATTCTAGCCCTAATGCTTGATGCATTAGAAATGAAATGGGAAGGAGACTTATCTGCCAGCTGAGCGCCCCTACTAATATGGTGTCTAAATGCTAGAAGACGGAATGATGGATAACCACTTGCTTATACAATAATACTCTAAACTGGTGGCCCCTACAATGTATTCCTTTTTGCAGTGCACTGAAATTCTCATGGGGAAGATGGCTGCAGCCAGAAATAATGATGATGATAATAATAATAACAAAAATATATTGAGATACTCAGCCATTTATTGCCATAAGTGGCTTTACATCTATCATCTAATGAGATAATCTTCACAACAGCCCAATGATTTAGATTCTGTTATTAACTTCATTTTGGAAATTATGATGGAGATAGAGAGAGCTTAAGTAACTTGAACTTGCCCCCAGTCATCCAGCTGCTAAATGGCAGATGTGGGTTGTTAACCTAGTCTGTCTGTCTCCAGACATGAGATTTGGGTTGGTTTTTGAAAGTCAGATACAAGAGGAGAGAGGACAAAAGAGGCCATACTAGGGGAGAGAAACAAGAAGTCGTGAAGGTAAAAATGCATAATCATATATTTATGATAGGCAGCAGGAATTCTTGAATCAATGGTGTAAAGTTCCAGTTAGCCCACTTCCAAGTTTTATGATTTGGTTAAGTACAGTGTTCTTGGTGGTTAAGAGCTTGAACTATGCGAGTTGAATAGACCTGACTATAAATCTCAACTTTGCCACTTCATAGTGGCATGACCTTGACCAAGTTATTTGTGTTCTCCAAACCTCAACTTCTTCATCTGTAACATGGGATAGTAATAATATCTACCATGTAAGATTGTAGTAATGACTAAAATAGATAATGAATTCTACAGATGTTGATTGAGTTGTTGCTTGACTCTATCCCGGGCACTGTGTTAAGTGCTTCATACTCATTATCTCATATAAAGCACGTGGCTAAGGGTCTAGTATTCAATAACCTCCCTCTCTCAGTTTCCTCATCAGGAAGCTGGCATGTATTAAGAGTACCTTGGGGAGGCAAATAAGATAATGTATGTATAGTGTTTTGAAAAGCACCTGAAACATAAAAGTGCTCCATCAATGGTATCTGAAAATATTGAAAAGCAAAAACAGGACAAATCCTAGTAGAATTGAAGAGCCATCTCTCCTTTTATGAATCAGTCTTCTTGGCACTTGAGATAATATCTGGGGGGGAAAGAAATTCTGTTAAATAATTGCCAATGGTCCTGTGCTGTCTGTGGATTTAATTCATTGGTAAAAGGCAAAAAGATACTATTTTATTTTTGTCTCTTCACTTTGATAGTTTCATATGGAGAAGTGGTAAGAACAGGAAGCTTTTGACAGAAGTCTCTGGGTTTTAATCCAAGCTCTGTCACTTCCTAGTGTGGAATCTTGCATGCTACTCATCCTTTCTAAGCTATTTCCTCATTATTGGGTGAGGTAGTTGGAGTCATTAAATATGAGAGTGTATGTAAAAGTACTCCCATCATACCACAATAATTGTGAGTTGTTGAGTAGTAGAGAGCAAAGTGGTGTTGAGCACTGTCTGAGGAGCTAGACTGCGTGGGTCTGAATCCCAGCCGTGTGACTTGAGCTTGTCATTTTCATCTCTATAATGGGGTAGGAGGAGTACCTGCTGCCTGTACCTGGTGCAGAGTGCCATACAAAAGGTTTTTAATGAAAGAGCAGTTGTTCTCACTCTTCCTCATCAGAAGGAGATTACTTATTTAAAGACGCAGAATATAAAAATGAATTATAAATAATGATGCGAGGGAAAAGAAAGAAATACACTTAGAAAAAAGGGTGATAATAGCCAGAGAAAGAAGATGAAGACAGAAACGTGGCTCCTCATCTGTGCTGTTATGAAGCTCGGAGCTGTGTTTGGATTCTTGGTACTGTTCAAGAGTTCAGATTTGATAACTAAGCCATGTCAGATCCTGCAAAAACATAAGCTGATGCTGGGTACAGTGGGAAGGATAGTTCATGGGAGCAAGTCATGAGCACTGATGACGATTCTTGGATGGACTGTCTCCTGCGTGTCAAGATAACTAGGTTCTCTCACTCTGCCATTGCCTGGCTCCGTTACCAACCATTCGCTTAATCTTTTAGTCCTCAGTCCCTAAAATTCTATGGTTTATGAAAAATATAGCTACAAGTCATCAACTTGGCTTTTTTAAAACTGTGACTTCCAAATGCTAGTATTTTAGCCTAAAATATGAGTTTTTCTTGTTCCACTTATGCATATCATGCTTATCAAATGATAATGCAATATATTCCTGGAGACACATTTAAACAAGCAGAGGATCCAGGATATGAAGTTATTTTATTAAGCAAAAGGTCTGTAAGTTATTAATATTAATGTCACTGTTGGAAAGAGAACTTGAAGTGATGTCAAATTCTTGTTTTTAGTCTGTAATAACCCAGTTTTCATATATTTAACTTAGTTTAGTGGACAAAACAAAATATAGATTGTAAAAACTCGAAAGAATGCAAAAAAGAATTTAAAAAATTCTAATAATTTGCATCATTAAAGGATTATTTTATCTGAGTTTTGCTGTTTGTAACATTTCACAAAAACAGTAATCTTGCAGTAAAGAGAAACATTTTCTGCTTAAGACTAATGTGTGGGAGCTCATACAACTGCGATAAGGAAATACCAACTGGGAAATGTTTGTGGACTCCAGACAAAATGTTATTTAATGCACTTGGTCCTTTTCTTCAAGGAAAGTTAAAGTAATAATAGATGATTAATTAAAGTTACTGAAAATGTTTCACAGTTCAATGTAACTAATGTATTTGATTTCTTTCCACAGTCTTCATGAACGCAGCAATTCCCATAGCAGCTGTTCTTGCTGTAAGACATTTTTTCTTGCTTTTAGAAATGGAACTAAGACAGTGTTTAGAAATGATCTATGAAAGCAATGTGCGGGTGGTAATATATGTTACCTCACCTCTGCCAGTTTTTCTCTTTGCAGACCCCACTGCAATAGTTCTAATCTGGGTTTTCTTAACTATGGCGCTATGAGCATTTTGGCTCAGTGATTCTTTGTTATAAGAGCCTGTCCCCTGCATTAGGATGTTTAGCAGCATTCCCTGGCTTATTAGATGCCATTAGCACCTCCAGTCATGACAATCAAAAATATCTCCAGACTTGCCAAATGTGCCGTGGGGAGCAAAATTAACAGTAGTCGGGAACTAACTGTTCTAATCTCCGTGACCGGGGTTCCTGGACATTCTTACGGCAAGATGATGCTACATCAACAACCAGAAAATGTTATATAATTGCATTACATTTCAAACTCAAATGACAAACCCCAGAACTAGTATTATATTTAAAATGTAATTAAGTCTCCCTTGGACACTTGTGTTGGCAATTGTAGTAAAAATCCCCAATAGGGACCCTAAAACAATGGAACGTTCTCTTTTTATCTTAGAAAATTTAGTATTTGTTGGAAAGAGCCTGACTGATTGTTAAGAACTCAGAGTTCTCCTCATAGTTATTCCCTCTACTCAGTAATTTGACAGAAGTCAGTTTCCTAATCTGTGAATAGAATCTATTCTGTCCTCACAAGTTTATGCTAGGACGATATGTAAACCATGAAGTACTCTACCAAGACCAAGTATGATTTTTCTTAAGGGGTAATTTGGATGAAGTAATTGTTTTCATAGTTGCGATGGACATATTGGCATAGCAGAATATGTTAGGTTTGTAAAATTGAGTGTAAGCATTTGTGAAACTTTCTCCAGCTTTCTCTAAAGAAATCCTTTCTTTGCACAGACATTTGTGACCCATGCGTATGCTAGCGGGAACAATCTAAAACCTGCAGAGGCCTTTGCTTCACTGTCTCTCTTTCATATCCTCGTCACTCCACTGTTCCTGCTCTCCACGGTGGTCAGATTTGCGGTCAAAGCCATCATAAGGTAGGCACTGGAATGCCTGAAATTCTTTCTTTGATTTTAGAAATAGTATATACTCATGGTAGTAAATTAGAAAAGGTGTAAACAAGAACATTAAAATCACTGCCCAGAGAGAACCATTGTTAAAATTTTGGTATGCTACCTTTAAGTCTTTTATAATTATTCTAAAATGAAAATAATAATTATTATTCTAAAATAAAATTTTTGAATGTATGTAGCTTTTGTCTCCTATTTTGTGTATTGTTTTTATTATTTTCCCCTCATTAAGATCATAATACATAATGTTAATTGGCTGTGTGATAGTCCATTCTTTGGAAGTACTCTGTTATTTAATGATTACATCTTTATTGGACATTTAATGTTTGTACTTTCTACCTCACATAAATAATATAAATAACATTGAGATAAACATCTTTATCTTTAAATTGTCCTCTGATTATTTTCTTAAGTCAGATTTCTAGAAGTGGGGATGCTAGTTCTAATGGTATGCACATTTTTAAGGTCCTCGATGAATATGGCTGTGTTGCTTTCCATTGAAAGAATGGTAGGTCAAAGGTGTGCAAATTTTTAAGATTTTTTAAATGAGTACAACCATAATATTTTCCGGTGAAGCTGTCCTAGTTTATATTTGCACCAACAGTGACAGAGAATTGTTCCCATTAGTTCATATTTACTGTTTTAATTTTCATTTAGTCTGGAAAAAAATTTCAGGCTCATAGTCTCTTTGCAAAACCCCTCAGTGTTTTGTTCATCTTAAATATACTTCCGTAGTGTTTATAACTAGTGCAGACTCTGTCTGAGACTGACAATTCCCCACAATGCACAGCTGTAAAAATAGATGTGATATGCTGGGCCAGCCCCAATGGCTGTAGGGGTTAAAGTTGGGTGTGCTCTGCTTTGGCAGCCTGGGTTCAGTTCCCGGGTGTGGAACCATACCACTTGTCTGTCAGTGGCCATGCTGTGGTGGTCGCTTACATTTAAAAAAAAAAAAAAAAAAAGAGGCAGATTGGCAACAAATGTTAGCTCAGGGCAAATCTTCCTAGGTAAAAAAAAAAAATGTGATATGATAATGACAATTTCCTCACCATCTTTACTTGTATTATATAATAAATATGTTACCAAACTGTATTATACTACACCGTATGTGCCATAGTCTACTGTAGCCTATACTCTATTATAAATAAGACAGTTTTAAAGCAGGATTTTGCTTTTTGCTGTAATATCTTAGAAACCTTATAAAACCTCAGCATGTTTCATAAACAGTCACTATCATATTTATATCTGGCTTTTGAAAGAAATGCCAAGATGTTGCAGCATTGAAGAAAAAGTGAGGCCTTAAGTATACAAAGCATGATGTTGCCATTCATAGTGATATAGAACATCTCTTGTAAAGTCTTTTAAAATGAGATGATTTTTCCAGTACCAATGTAGAAAACAAGTATTCAACATTCAAAGTACCAGAATTTCCAGTTTCAGGCAATAGTTTATATTGGCTAAACAATGGCTGAATACCAAATAACATTAAAATGAGTATGCATTATCTTATTATAAACCAACTTCTGCTTGGTTACAATAGCGTCATAATAAGATTTCAACCCTATTCTGTAAGATATGTCATTAATAACCAATCTGGAGCTGTTAGAGTTTAAAGCTTAGGCCCTCTGGCCTCGTCTGCTCTCCTTTTCTTTTCTTATTGTTCTGCCTTCTGAAACACTTAGACAGATCCCTGACCGATTTTTGTAGCCCCACTTCCAAATTAGGCAGTGCTCTGGAAGGGAAGTTACTTCAAACAATAAAATTGATAAATGGCCAGAGTCTGCTATTTTGGTCCTTATTTTCATTTTCTCCATTTAATAGCTGTCCCTCTCATGGTTGCATTTTTAATTGGAATTTGACTTTGTGCTGCAAGTGGAGATAGAAAGCAGTTGATAACTTATAATAGATAACTCCTCTGAAATCAGGTTACCAAGCATCAAAAGGACTTTACGAGTTGATATGAAAATAAAAAATCTCGAGGTGTCCCCAAGTCCATAGGATACAATCCTACCGTAATAAATCCTAATAAAATTAGGGTGGATAATATCCCCTGTATCTTTCTGCATAGCACTCTCTCTTCTGTATGTCCCAGGGAAAAGGCATTTGCCAGTTTGATAAAGACCAGTCTGTTTTCAGGGCTCAGCTCCAGATTCCCTAAAGCCATAGGCCAAATAGAATCATCTTATAAAAACTTGCTTCTCTAAAATGAGTTTCAGTGGTTCATTTGTGGGTTGTGCAGACATGACTGGTCAACAGGAGAGGCCAGTGCTTTTTCCCACTGTGTGCTGGTTCTGGGAACCCAATTGAGCATTTTCCCGGTGTTGACTGTGCTCGGCATTTTCTTCGGTGCCTGGGGACCCGTGACCAGTCTTTGATGCCAGTTGGCCTACGGCGAGTCGAGCAGCCTGTTTATAACTTTCGTCAGCTGATTTTGAAACCTCCTCTTCCGGACTGTGGAAGTGATAGGTTCTTCACTGCATTCTTAAATGCGTTCAGAAATTTGGTGGGTTAGACTGGGGCGCAGCACACTTTCAAACTTGTGTTCGACGTGCATGGAAGCGACTTGTACACTTCTCTGCTGTAGGAAAATTCCATGCCCTGTAAAATTCTCCGCCACAGGAAAATTCTACGCTTCCTTTTAAAACTGGGTAGCTTGTTAGCCAAAACTGTCTTCATGGTGCTCAATGAGCAGGACCACATGTAGGCAGAATGAAATGGACGAAAGAGGCAGTTACGATTCAGGTTATCTCCTCACAACCCCAGCAGCCCACACAGTTAAAGCTTTCTGGACGTTTTATGATGATGTGTTCCAGTCTGCCTTTGCAAAACAGAGCGAAGAAATGAAGAGAAGTAGGAAAAGTGGCTGTTATCTAAAAGATGAACATAATTGAATAAGAGTGATTTTTCAGATGCTTGCCTCACTTTTCCACTTTGTTTTATTTGTAAGGAAATAATTTCTATGTTTTGCTTTTTGGAGGAGAATTTAAGTGGATATGTTGATGTTTTATAAATAATTTAAGTTTCTGATATTCGATGTGTAATGCAGTATCTAAATCCAAAGATGTTATTGGCTAAGGGAAAAATGTGTAAAATTGATCCCTCACTTAGTTGGAAAATAATTTGGTGTCCTTTCTCTCATGTACCTCCCAAAGGAATGTGTGCTCGGCTAGTCTACTGCGGTTACCTGCGATCAAATACGTTGTTACGATATTTATCATTAAATTTGTGTAGACTTTGACCTGGTCCCTGTTTACAAATGTTTCATAGTTCCCACAAGAAAAACACATAACAGCAACAAAATCAGTTATTCCCGATTAACATAGCACCTGTCCAAAGTACTCAAGTTGTATCCAGATACCCAAAGTGAAACTTGAAAAGTGAAAAAATAACATATGTAGGTAAAACTTTCAATACTTTTATGAATTATCTAAACAAATGAGAATTAGTAAAATGCTGAACTATAAAGGTTGTGGAGGCAGGATAAGAAATTGGTTGGTATCAAAGATGTCTGATTTCAACTCGTAGACTGCTATGGAATAGTCATTGTTCACCCTCACGCTCATTATTTAGTGGCTCTGTAGCTCAGCTTCCTCGCTTGTCAAATAGCTCTGCTTATGGCAGTTGAGAGAATTAGATGAGATAATACAGAAAGAGTGCCCAGCATACTGCCTAAATATTTTAGGTATTTTACAATTCTCCATTTTGCTAATTTAACACCATCTTACTAATCTCCATTCCATGCTTCAGAGAGTGATCTTCTGTGGGTCTACATGCGTTTATTGACGCTTCAGTTACATTGCTAGGCATTAGGGATTGCAAAGATGAAAGGTAGAGTGAAATCAGGAGGGAGTCTGCAGTCTACTTGGAGAGACCAGGACGGAAAACTAATTACAATATGGTGTGTTTTGCTGTTATAGCGCTCTACACAATGCCAGGGGCCCATATCTGAGAATCCTTGAAGCTCTTCGAGAGAGAAGGCAGATAGTCTGGTCAGTGGAAGTTTAAAGCAGATTGTGGCTTCTTCATAGGATATTAAAGAATAACTAGGATTTGGCCAGTTGAAGGAAAAGGGAGAACACGTTCTTTCTGAGGGAACTACATAGGCAAGGGGAAAGGGTGAGTAAGTAGGTGAGAGCTCTTGGTACATTCAGGGGACTAAGAGTAGTTGAGTGTAGCTGGGGAAAGGTTCTGAGGTGGAAAGTGTCAGGGATGAAGCTGGAGAGTAAAATCCTGATCAGCCTGTATGTGATGCTAAGGATGCTAAAAGGCAAAGGGTGCCCTTTCATATGAACAGGTTTGCATTTTTAAAATATAACCCTGGCAGCATGGTGGAAATTACTTCACCCTTGGTCAGGATTCATGCGTTTTCCATAATTGTTTTGCCTCTGTGATTTCTAAAAGGACCCTATATGAACAGGAAATGCTTTTTGTATTACCTATTTATTCATTCACCAGACATTTCTTGAGGAATTACTATGTTAGATTTTTGGCTAGATTCTGAAGATGAAAATCTTTTCTCTTAGAGAGTTCACCATCTAGTGGGAGAGATAGACAGTAACAAAACAATGCCAAAGCGGTTCAGGGGACCCTCAGCCAGAAAGCCTACAGTGATGGGGACAGGGAGGAGAAAGGATGGGCGAGGTTCAGAGGAGGGTTAGTTTTGGGGTGCTCCAATGTTCATTGTAATTGGAGCTCCAAAGTAAGATGTTATAAAGAGAAAGGGAAGTTCTCGTCTTGCCCCAGTCATGCTCAGGGACCATTGCTTCCTGAGGTTTAGTAAAAATGGGGCTCATTAATTCCATAAAAGCTTCAGTAAGATTTGTGTGTGTACTAGAAAAGTGAAATAGAGAACTGAATCAACCAACTTTACTTAAATGTCTGAATCATTGGCTTATTCATTCTTTGATTTATTCAACAAACACTCGTTGAGTAATGTGTTCCAGGAGCTGCTCGACTAAGTTACAGGGGCAAACAAGCCTGACGCCGTACTTTCCTTTGTGTGCAAAGACGTAGCACAAGATTGTTTAAAAGATATTCCTTTTATTGACAGAGCTGTGCTCTTTAAAATCCAGTCTCTTCAAAACATAAGAACAGAATGTCAAAGTCTATAAAAGTAAAGAAGGAATAACTACCGTTTAAGATGATTAATATGACACTTCATAAGGCATTTCTGACACTGTCTTTCAAGTCTGTGTGGTCAAGCTTTGCTGACAAAGACTCAAGAGAGCACACAAACCAAACTCTTCTTTTTTGTTATTGTTGTTCTGAAATTCTTTCTTTAATTGCCGTAAAATATACATAACGTAAAGTTTGCCATTTAAACCATTTTAAGTTGCAGTTCAGTGGCATTAAGTACATTGACGTTGTTGTGCAAATATCACCACAATCTATCTCTAGAGCTTTTTTATCTTCTCAGATTGAAACTGTATACTCAATAAATAATAACTCCTCGTTTACCTCTCCTTGCAGACCCTGGTGACCACCATTGACTTTCTGTCTCTATGAATTTGAGTGTTTTAGGTACCTCATATAAGTGGAATCATACGTATTTTTTTGTGCTCATTTTATTTAGCATAATCTCTTCAAGGTTCGTCCATGTTGTCCATAACTCTGATATATTTAGGTGAGTCAAGAATTCCAGGGGCCGACCCGGCGGCTCAGTGGTTAAGTGTGCACGTTCCACTTCTCGGTGGCCCAGGGTTCGCAGGTTCGGATCCTGGGTGCAGCCATGGCAGCGATTGGCAAAAAGCCATGCTGTGGTAGGCGTCCCACATATAAAGTAGAGGAAGATGGGCATTGATGTTAGCTCAGGGTCAGTCTTCCTCAGCAAAAAGAGGAGGATTGGCAGTAGTTAGCTCAGGGCTAATCTTCCTCAAAAAAAAAAAAAAGAATTCCAGAACCAGGGTGCAGCCGCTATGGAACACAGTATGGCTGCTCCTCAAAAAATTAAGCATGGAATTGCCATATGATACAGCAATTCCACTTCAGGGTATATACCCAAAAGACTTGAATAGATATTTGTGCACCCATGTTCATAGCAGCATTATTCACAATAGCCAAAAAGTTGAAACAACCCAAATATCCATCAGCAGATGAATAAATAAACAAAATGTGACCTATACATACAATGGAATATTATTCGACCAAAGCTTTTCTTAAACAATTATCTCTTTTAGTTTCCTATGAATGCAATTTGGAAGCGAATGTGTAGTTAGACTGCCCCAATGGATTTTATCTCCCTTTACGTTTCCGATGAAAGGAAGCAATTTCTATGGCATATGAGGTTAAAGAGCTTAAAGGATTATGGGCAACAGACTGAATTAAATAGACTTCTCTTCATTTTATTAGTCTGTCACAAAAACAAACTATGCAGACCTATCCGGATGCGCTTCATTTTACTACAAGTTCGAATGAAAAGAAAAAAGAAACCTTCTGTTTCGAGTGTGTATTTTCTAGTTTCATATCAAAGGCGATATTTCCCTGTAGTTGATGCTGCCTGTGCCAAGTTAGTTGGTCCATGTTCTGCATCATAGCATGCTAAAAGGAGCCTTTCTTTTCCTTTGCAACTTCACAGAGTTTTCTTTAGTGTATTCTTTTATTTATAGAAGGATGTTTTCAAATCATGTTATTGTTTTCTTTGATTCTTTTTGCTCCTGGTCCTGTGACACTGGTTTGAGAAAATTAGAATGTGAGGGGTAGGTGGGCCAAGGAGTCTTGTGCCCAACCTAAGGAGACCATGCTGAAGAATGTTTGCAAACCACTGTTCTAGAGCAGGGCTTCTCAAACAGTAATATGCTTATGAAGCATCTCCGGATCTTGGTAAAATGCGTATTTTGATTCAGTAGGTCTTGGGTGGGGCCTGAGGGTCTCTGTTTCTAGTAAGCGCCCAGGTGCTGTTGAGTCCGCATATCTTTGGCTAACACTTTGAGTAACAAGACTCTAGAGGGCCCTCTGCTTCCCAGGTTCGGAAAATATGTGTAATATCTAGTGCTTCAGCAAGACAGCATAGTAGGCATGGACCCTGGATCTGTGTGTTACATGCTGAATGCTTTTTGGCAGGCCACTTAACTTCTCTGTCCCCATTTCCTCTCATTTGTAAAATTAGAATAATAAGGGTACTTCTCTCATTAGTATTATTATTTTTAACCACCCTGTTTCAAGTTCCTCTCCAATTCTACCGTCTTTGACAAGGAGTACAATTGCAAAAGAAATTTGGCTGAATCTGTGGTGACCAATTGTTTCTGGTTTTCATGAGATTTCTGCTTTTAGCACTCAAAAGCTCAGGTCCCAGGAGCCCGTCAGTCCCAGGCAGTTTAGGACGCTTGTTCATCCTAGCTGAATTCCCAGTTGGTCTTGAGAAATGACTCTCAGAGGCGGCTTGCTCAACATGATAATAAGTGGGGAAAAAGCTCGTTTACTTAGGTAGAACTCCATTGGTGGCGGTTTTATTTTTAAGCCTTATTTTGTGTTTGTTTGCTTTTTTGCAGTGTTCAAAAGCTAAATGAGTTTCTGCTGAGTGATGAGATTGGCGAGGACAGCTGGCGAACTGGTGAAAGTTCTCTTCCTTTTGAGTCGTGTAAGAAACACACTGGAGTTGTAAGTGCTTTTCCTTGTTATGGAAGCTCTGAATAAGGGACAGTCCCAGATGGATGGTTTAAAATGGGTCCAATTAGAAGAAATTGTAAGCTTTCAATCTGTATGAAGAAAAATTGCCACCTACTTCCACAACAAAGCTCACAAGTCTAAAATCAATACACAAATGTATAAAGCTTGTCTTTATAAATCACCAAAGAATTCTCTCAAGAGGGACAGTGTGTGTTCAATTCAAAAGGAAATCGAAAGGTTGTTTACCCCAAGCTTTATATAAAAATAATACAAAATAAGCTTACAACTCCTGCACCATATTCTTATAATACCTTTTAGCAATATTACACTTTTTAGTTTGAAAAGTGCTTTTTGATGCATTATAACTTTTGACTCACTTAATGCATTACATTGCATTATCTATTTTTATTTTCTAGAAGAGTATATTGAGCTTGCAGGTTGTTTGGTTTGAATAAAGTATAAGATTAGTATGTGGCGGAACCTGAATTAAAACCTGAGTCTTGTAACTCCTGAACCAGTTTATTTATCCACTACACCAATATTTACTCAGTGTCTACGTAAAGCCTGGAAACACAGTCAGCATTATGTTGTCATGTATTACATGTCACATGACATGTATTGTGTGTCTGCCTGTGTTTCCAGACTTCTTGACTCCCTTGTACTTTGTGCCAAGACCTGAGTCTATAGCTATGAACAAGGCAGACGAGATCCTTCTGGTCACAGAATTTGCTTTCTAGGGGCAGGAGTCAGATGACAAGCAAATAAATAAAATGAGAGAATTTCGCTGTGGGAAGAAAATAAGAGAAGATAATAGACAGTGATTGAGATGCTCAAAGCAGGGTGGCCGTTTCTCAGAAGGCCCCTCTGAAGAGTTGGCATTTGAGCTGAGACCTGAATGGAGAGTAGATACCTCTTCTGCAAAGATCTGAAAAAAGAGCGTTTCAGGCAGAGAACTGGTAGATGCAAAGACCCTGAGGTGGGAATTAATTTGGTGTGTTCAGGGAACCGAGGGGCACTATGGTTGAAGTCTGGTGAAGAAGAGAGAGACAAGACAAGGTAAGAAGCAGCGCTCAGGGTCTTGTTAACCATGGAAGGCATTTGGATTTAATTGACATGCAATAGGAAACCGTTGGAGAGTTTTAAAGCAGGGCCTAATATAATATTGTTTATATTTTGAAAAGATCACTTTGGCTACTGAGTGGGATGAGAGTAGAACAGATGGATCGGTAAAGAGGCCGTTATAATAACAAGAAAGAAAGAATGATGGTTGGAACTAGTTTTTATTGCAGTTACGGTGGAGATTGTGAGGAAGTAATCAAATTCAGTGTACATTTTCTTAGGTTGAACTGATAAAGACTTGCTCGTAGATTGGATAGAGGGGATGAGGGAGAAAGAAGACTTAAGGAGGAATCCTAGGTTATTGGCTTGACTGCTGGGTGGATGGTGGAGCCGTTAACTGAAATGGGAAGCTAAGAAATAAGTAGGTTGGTGTTGAGGTGGAATCAAGAGACATATTTTGCACATGATAATTCTAAGATATTTATTGACATCCAAGAAGAGAAGTCAGCATTGGAGAACTAAATTTAAGAGTCATTAGCCATTAGATAATATTTAAATCAATAGGACTGGATTATACCACTTTCTTGAAAGACGTGTCTGAAAAATTCCGAAGTCTTTAAAATTAATATGTATGTTTCATGACAGTAAAGTAGAAAGATGTTATTCTAAAATGAATCATGTTATGAGTTATTATTAGGTATTCATGTTACTCTTAGAGAAAAATATGAAGACCTTTACCATTTGTGTAACCAAACAAAAATGCACATGCAGTCTCCTGACTGGAATTGATTGAGGCTTGGAAATCTATATTAAATTTTTCTTTACATTGTGTTTAAAGCTGCTAAAAATATCTATGATGAGCACTTGGCTATATTTAAACTTGCTGTTTTCTTCTGCTTTTCTGGAGTTACTTTTCACTCTGTGCTAAGCTATTTTATTGAGCAGGTGTGATTTTGTCTGAGAGGGAACTACCACTCACGCTTATATACGCTGGAGCAACAATGCTTGAAAATGCTTGTTTGCTATTGTGCAGACACAGACACAAAGACAAGAACACATTATAGAGTGTCTACACTTTGAGGCAGCAAGAAAGTCCAGCATTTGATTAGAACCAACATGGTCACACTTTGGATGGTAGGAGGTTACCAGAGAACTTATTAGATCATCTTTCAGAGATGTGGGGAAGAGCAGAGTGAGATGACCTCACGAAAGGGAATGTCGCAGGTCAAGTCTGCAGAGTCAGGGAAATCTGAAGAATCTGAAGTTTGTGTGAGATGAGGGAGAGAAGAAAAATGGAACCGAGAAAAGGTTTTTGGAAGGAAAAAAGAATCCCCTTCAAATGCATCCAATATCTTCAGGGTTATTGAAACCAGACTGGACTTCTGATGTCTTTCAGGATCATTCATCACTGCTGATGGGCCAAACCACAAACGACAAACTTTTTAAAATGGAGTGAAAAAAGCTGTGTGTTTGAAAATAACACTAATGGAAACTCCTTCTCGAGAGCGCTTACGATGCTATGTATTCTGTAAAAGCTTAGAGTTAAGTGGTTTTGGCTGTAGAATCTCCATGGAGAATTAGTGACATTCTAGAGCCAAAGTCTCTTCAAATTACATCTGTGGAACTCCGACTCAAATCTCTGTCAACACATCTCCTCCTCCCACCCTCTCGTTAATTTTGCGAAGAACGTGAAGTCATTCCTTTTGGGTCTCTGGGGGCAATGCTACTATGGAATTGAAGACTCTAGGAGACAGTGAATATATGTATAGGTATAGATGTGTCTTGCGTGGGAGGTACGCTTTGCTTAAAAGATAGTGACTTTCAGTATCTCACGCAATGCTCTTCCAGGGTCATCTGTGAGGACTATGAGAAGAAAAACAGAACTAAAATAAAATTTCATGAACACTCTCTTTTTTTTAAGTTAAATTGCATTAAGTATTTTCTGTGTGACAGAATCACTGCTAGTTCTTCTCAGTGGCTTTTTAGTCTGTGTATTTATTTGCATGTAGCCCAGCAATGTACTGTTTGATAGTTTGATATTCTGTTGGTACACCAGTTGATGGAAGCTGGAAGAACACTGTCTTGCTTGGATTAGATTACTGATTATTCGAGGATATTCCTAATCCCCATAGTAGAACTCAGTGGATTTTTCAAAAAGCTGAACCTGTAATTCCAGGCCAACAAAAAAGAGTTTCGTAATTCTAGAATTCTTTGCTTTTATAGGTGATTTACCAGTTTTAAAGTATATTACTGCTCAGCCTTCATAATGACTGTAAGGTATTTAAGTAAGATAGATAATTATTTATGTTGAAATGCTTGCTCACTAGATTCCTAGGACAAATTTGGAGCTTACGAATTTTTCTAAATTAGAGGTTTACAGAGCTGAATTTTCTTTCTCTCTAGCCATTCATCTCTATCTATGTGAAATTAAACTAAAAATTAGAGAATAACAAATTTCTAGTCTATGACCTAACTTAAGCTCATTTTAAGTATGTGAAGACTGTCCAGCCATAGCTGGCATCCTCTTTATTATGGCTGCTTTACTCCTTTCACTAGGAACAAGGCAGTAACACTTGAGAAAGACTCAATCAGTCTACAATGCTTGTGGATCGCTTTATACATGTGTGGGCAAAAGAAAAAAATCCTAGATCTTTATGCTTTTTCTCACTCCACAGTGAGTCCTTCAGTGATGTGCAGTCTGATCTGATTTATGTGAATGTATCAGGTTCAAAATCCTCATGAATAAGAGGGTGATCAAAAATGTACTGTTGGAACTTTTACAAGCCCAGTGGCCTAACAAGTAGATTCCAGTTTAACCTGAGTTAATCTGCTTGCTTTTTGACCTGACACACAGTTTTCTATTGCCTGGATATATTTGTCCGGATAGCTGGAGAAAGACTATCCAAAACCTAGTTGGGACTCAGCACTTTAACTTCCATCATTTGCAAGTATCGCATCTTTGTATTTTCATTTTTCTTAAAAGCTTTATAGATTAGATTTAAAATGACAGCTTCATGCTTTCTCGTTATCATTTCCTTTTTTCTTCTTTGGAGAAGCCATTGAAATAATTAAAATAATGCATTCACTTAGATCTTTTTCTTGGAATTCAAGTGGAGAAGTAGCAATGTGAGTTAATGTTTGGTAAAACCTCCATCTTTTTTGTAAAATTTCAACTTGTGTTCTTTTCCATTGGGAATGCAGCAGCCGAAAACTATAAACAGGAAGCAGCCTGGAAGATATCACCTGGACAGCTATGAGCAGTCAACACGACGTCTACGTCCTGTAGAGACTGAGGATATTGCAATAAAGGTTATTTCCTGGATCCTTACAATAATAGAAACGTTTATGTTCCTATTTTATGGTGAAGTTCTGCTAAAGTGTCCTAAATCGTGTCTTTAAAGTCTCTTTACAGTGATCACTAATCCTCATAACATTTTCAAAAATATGCTGGAGTTTGTAATTCTCAGTTCCTCCTCACCTCCCAACGACAGTTTTTGCTCCGACAGTATGTTTTAATAACTGGAGCATGAGCCTTTCTTCTGAATCTGCGTTAGAAGCTAGTATCCAACGTATTTCCTCTTACGTTTATCTACCAAGAAAATTGATTTATAGAGAACACCAGTATTATAAATCCAAGTTTTAAGGAAATAAATTAGATAGCAATTGTCTTCAAGCAGGAAAGGCTTAGACCAGCGTTGCGTGT
Source organism: Equus quagga (assembly GCF_021613505.1). NCBI lineage: Eukaryota > Metazoa > Chordata > Mammalia > Perissodactyla > Equidae > Equus > Equus quagga. The sequence goes on from NC_060267.1 coordinate 37,563,196, forward strand.
GTTCACCCAGCTTCTCCATACTGCCTTTGATCTCGTTTCAAACTCAGCCTTTTGTACTCTTCCCAGGCAAGTGTGCTTCATAGAACAGGCCACCACAGGAGCACCAGCTAAGGATGGAGAGTTGGGATAAGCCCCAGGGAGGGGTCAGTGGCGTGTGGGGACTGGAACAGATGCCAGCAGCAGCCAAGGGCCTCTGGACATCGGAGCCACGAGAGTCCTGGCAACTAGCCATTAGAAAACTAGCTGCATCGGCTGCTTGGGGCTGTCAGACTCCCTGCACCGCCCAGCCCGGTCAGAGAGTGGGGGAGACTCAATGGGCTGGACAGAAGAGCCAAGAGCGACACTTAATTCTCCTCTCTCCCTATTGCCTGACACAATACCTGTCCCACAATAGGCGCTTGGCAATCGGAGCAAGTGTGTTATTGGATGGAATAAGCTAATGCTAGCCCTGCCTGTGCCATTAGTTTGATGTGTGACTTTTGGGCAAACTGTTTCTCTGAGCCATACCATGGCCCGTCTTGAGGTGGGGATGCCGTTTTAGTGTGGTTGTTTTGAGGATAAAATATGTCACCTGTGAATTTAAAGAGCTATAGTGATTCCTAACCTTGGCTGTCCATTAGAATCACCTAGAAAGCTTTAACACTATGTATGTGAGACCTGGACGTCGGTTTTAGAAATAGTTGTAGTAGTTCCCTAGGCAATTGCAATGTGCAAGTAGGGTGTGAACTACTAGGCTATGAAAAAGTAAGTAACGAGAGACTAGACATGGTCTTCTATGCTACTGATTCTCAAATATGTCCAGATAACAACTAATATATTAGTGACTAAAAAAAAGTCAGTTTTTTAAATTGATATTTTCTATTCATTATAATAGGAATCTAAAAATGTATCTTTTCCGTGTGACTTATTCAATTTATTTTCATTTTGAAAGTAAAAAAGGAAGGTATCGGGGCCAGCCCAGTGGCGTAGTGGTTAAGTTCAGTGCACTCTACTTTGGTGGCCCAGGTTCACGGGTTTGGATCCTGGGCATGGACCTTTACCACTTATCAGCCATGCTGTGGCAGCAACCCATGTACAGAATAGAGGAAGATTGGCCATGGATGTTAGGTCAGGGCAAATCTTCTTCAGCAAAAAAAAAAAGGGGGGGGTGGGAAGGTATCATGATTTTTTCCCCCCAAATTGATCCTTTGTCCACCAAAAAAACCCCACAAAAAACAAGAAACAAAAAAACCCTGCTTATCAATGGCCTAGAATATGCTATGCCTCTGAATGTCCTCTGCAGCTTCAAGCCCAACTTCAAGCACAAATTATTTATTCATGGTGGAAATTCCCAAATTGATAATAACTCATTTATCTTTTTGAAATCTTTTTTTATTGTGAAATACAACATACTTACATAAAAGTACTTAAAACACATATGTACCATTAAAATTAAATGAAGACCTATGCAACCACCACCAAGTAAAGCTAAAACACATATGTACCATTAAAATTAAATGAAGACCTATGCAACCACCACCAAGTAAAGCTCATCACCAGCTCTCTCCAAAGGTCCCCAACAGACGCGTTTGCTGCTCTCTCATATCTCTCCCCCAAAATATAATTGCCACCTTGACTTTTATAGCATCATTTCCTTGATTATCCTTGCTATGTATGACTCCCCAAAGACGTATTTTAGTTTTTTTAAGTGTGTGTGTATGTGTGTGCTTTGTTTCTTCTGCTCAACTTAATGTACGTATAATCCATCCACGTTGCAGTGTGAAGCCATAATTCATTCATTCTCATTGCTGCGTAGTGTTCCATTGTATGCATATACCAGAATTTATTTATCCATTCTACTTTTGGTGGACTTTTAGTTATTTTTCAGTTTGAGGCTGTTGTGAACAGGTGCTGAGTCATAGGGTTGGTACTTCTTCAACTTTCCTAGATAGGTGCAAACTGTTTTCCAAAGTGGTTGTGCCAATTTACACTTCTGTCGTAATGATCAAGAGTTCCAGTTGCTCCACATCTTCACCGGTGCTTCCAATATTTTGCCAAAGTGTGTATGGTGTGTTGAGGGGAGGTACAGTTGTTGTGGTTTTTATTTGCATTTTTCTGACTTCTAATGAAGTTGAGCACCTTTTTATATATATTCACCATTTGGGTTTGGATTTTCTCTCTTGTGAATTGCCCAGGTTATTTGTCCCTCTTGTTTGAAAAACTTCTGGGTACTTCTTCTCTGGCAATTATGTATGGTACAAAATTCTTCTCCCACTCTGTAGCTTGGCTTTTCACTCTATGGTATCAGAAGTTCTTAATTTAATTTTATTATTTTTGGTGAAGAAAATTTTGGTGAAGAACAGATTTGGCAAATATCTGTTGCCAATCTTACTCTTTTTGCTTGAGGAAGATCGTTGCTGAGCTAACATCTGTGCCAATCTTCGTCTATTTTATGTGGGATGCTGCCACAGCGTGGCTTGACAAGCAGTGCTAGATCTGAACCCCAGGCTGCTGAAGCAGAGCGTGTGATCTTAACCACTATGCCATTGGGCCAGTCTGCCAGAACTTCTTAATTTTAATGTAGTCTAGTTTATATAACTTTCCCTTTATGCTTAATGCTTTGCTTTTCATCTCATTTAAGAAAACTTTTCCTACCAGAGGTCATGAAGGTATTTTATATTAGCTCCCAAAATCTTTGAAGCCACACCTTTCACTTTTAGTTCTTTAAGCGACATAGAATTGATTTTTGTGTTTGGTATGAAGCAAGGTTGTGAGTTAGGAGGGGAATCAGTAATAAATAATTTTAGTTGTAAATTCTGCAGTAGTAAATTTAGTGGTAGTAATTGTACTACACTTAGTAGTAAGTCAGTAAGGTTTGATTTAATTGTTTGTATGATATCCAATTGTTCCAGCCATATATATTGATCACTGTCCCCACTGACCTTCAGTGTAGTCTGTCACACATCAGGGGTCTTTATATTTCTGGCTTGATAGCTGGCCTTAATTTGTTTTCATCTGATTTATTTGTCTGACTAATATTCCACTGTTATGATTTTTCTAATTTCCTAATGAACATTGACATCTTTTAGGAAAGATTCTTACGCCTTGTTCTTTTCCTCCTAAAATATCTTAGCTATTCATGGCCCTTTGGGGGAAAGAAGCTTAGGTGCCCTGAGCTTCTATTTCTGAATGTGTACTTTTCCTTATACTTTGACTTGGCATTTCCTTACTCCTTGCTTTAATGAACTTTTTAAAAAACTATACCTTATTCAGCATTTTTACTTATTTCCAGCAGGAGGAAATGGACAATGGTTTGTGTAAGGTCCTGCCTTTAAATGTTTAAAAATTATTTTAATTGAGTTGAAATTCACACAGCATAAAATTAACCATTTTAAAGTGAACAATTCATGGCATTTAGTGCATTCACAATGTTGTGCAACCACCACATCTATCTAGTTGCAAGCCATTTTCATCACCCCGAAAGGAAACCCCCTACCCGTGAAGCATCTCTCCCCATTCTCCCTCCTCTCTTGCCCTTGGCAGCCACCAATCTACTTTCCGTCTCGATGGATTTGCCTATTCTGGATATTTCATATAAATGGAATCAAACAGTAGCTGACTTTCTGTGTCTGTCTGGATGCTGCCTTTACATTTTAGTCCATTCTTTCCTCTTACTCCTGACCCTCACTCCTATTCACCTCATCCCCCAACCCCATTTTGGTACCAGCTCTAATGTGCTCAATAGATGCACTTAAATGTACTCATATTATTGGAAAATATGTAGTGTTGTCATGAGCATCTATGTGCTTTCAATTTACTAAAATGTTTTTATGATAGTTTGCTCCTTCTAAAGGTACCACTGTATTCTGGAGAATGCATCCCTGTCTTTTACTTATCCCCTAGTGATGACTGCTGGGTTTGCCTCCATTTTCCCTCTATCATAACCCAGGCTGTGATGATCATTTTTGTACCTATCCTTTTATGAGCCTTCGCAGAGATTTATATGTTAGCTGATTTTCCAAGATCAAATGGCTATTTAGGGAAGCCAGGATTTTAACTCTGATAGTAGACAAGTGAGACTATTTCGTAAAAGGCAAGAGGGGCTGGCAGTGCAAATTGCAGCAGGAGAAATTAACTTTGGCCCTCCTCCTCCATCCCTCTCAAGTGGACATTGTTCCCTCTTTTACTGCTGTGTAGCACCAAATCATGAGGTGACGCTGCATTCTTCTGCTGCTTTCAGACCTTATCTTTCTCTCCTCTCTCACGCTCTTGTGAAGCTATAGTATTTTCTAGCTTTCTCACATTTATTATCAGAGGACCTCATAATCGCTCCCCACCTCATCGAACATTTGGGTACCTGTATCCTAGTCCATCTTTCTAAATTACTAGCTGCCACACATGGATGTAATTTAAACTTCCAAGTGCACAGCCTACCTAGTGTCCCAGCCCAGAAATCCCTTAATCTACTGTCACTCCATTTCGACAACCTCACTTATGATCACATTTAGCTACCACCTGGGACTGCTGCCTCTGAAATCTTAAACTCTCTTATACCAGTCAGTCACTGACCTCAAATCCTGACCCTTTAGCTCTTTCGGGTATTTACCTTCACTGTCATTGTTTTTTAACCTCATTGAAACCTCCAACAACTTCAGCCGCTTCCTTTTCTCTCAGTCCTTTCACACCTTTCTGTAGCAATCCAACCTCATGCCTTCTGCACTCCTATACACGGGCTGCTGAGTACTATGGAGGAAATGCCACCATGGTGCAAGTTGGCATAGCCACAGATTTGTCATCTCCAACCTCAGCTGACCCTCAGTAGTTCCTGACAGTCCTTCTACATGCATCTCATCAGCATTCTTTCCCGTAACCTACAGTAGCTCTTCAGCTGTCACCACTCTCTTCGCACCTTGTTCTATCTCTCCTTTAGCCTCCTCTTTCTGCAGATAACCTTTACTCCCAATTCACTGAAAATGTAAAGATTGTCGTGTTGGGCCTCTTTCAGTTCTGTGCTGGCCCTCTTCCAAGCCCATCTATGTTTGCAACTCTTTTAGCCCGCTTGTCTACTCTCTCTGAGAGAGAGGGATCCTCAGCCTTTGAGGCTGTGTATTTTCTTTGAACATCATTTGTCATTTAGCCACAGTATCTTAAACTTCTGACCCGGCCAGCTCTATCCATTATTTCCCGCAATGTGTTTCATAGTTTTCTGATCCTGGGCCTCTTCTCATTGTAGATATTTACCCAGAAACGCCTTCATTGAAATTCAGTATATTTTCAAAACTAGCTAAAACACCACCTTTTCCAAAAAGCTTTTATTTTCTTTAACTCGTCTCAAAATGACTTTCTTTCTGAACTGCTGTTGAATGTCTGTGTGTCTGCCCCCTCTATTTGTTACTTAGCCCATCTCTCGTGTATTGCACTTACTTCTGTCCATGATTTATTTACTCGACAGATTGCAAATTCCAAGAGAGCGGGGAGGATGCATTCTACCCTTTTTGTAGCCAACATTAGTCCTAACACAGTGCCTCACATAGAGTGGGTACTCAGCAAATGTTTGTAAAGCGATCAATAATTCAGTCCTTGCTTCCAGGCCACCCTCCTTCCAGGACTAATGTCAGGCATATCTGATGATGGCTATTACTAAATGCCATACCTTATTTTACTAGCCAAAGAAAACCTATATGGAAAGACACAATCTAACCTTTTCAAGCAACCTTTTCATTCTTTAACTTGTTCATTTTAAGGGCTTTTTAGGGATAGAATTAGTTACAATTTAGACATCCCCAATCTATTCTGCAAAATTCCCAAACAATAAGGTGCTTAGAAATTTCATCGTTTGTGGTTTTGCAACACACATTAATATATGAGCAAGGAGTATCCTTATTTTATTTTTCGTCTAAGTTTCCAGGCACCTTCCCTCCCCTTACCTGTTTCTATTCACCCTTCCAACCCTTGGGTTCTGTTATACCTCTTTTTGTTTCCCATTTTTGTAACTGTTAAAACTATCAGGTCCACTTGAAGCCTGTTAAAACAAATGGATTGCTTTGGACGACTCTCAGGTCTTCTCATCTTTGCTGGTTGTTGAGTTTATACCACCAAGCAGTGCTGCCTCATTTCTGTGCTTTATTCCTCCCCCTCCTGCGCTCGTTCCTTTAAGTTCAGTGAATAGAGATACATCCACATAGTTCGGGAAACTCATTCAATACAAAAATCTTCCTCCTGGAATTATGTTAAGTGAAATAAACCAGCGAGAGAAGGATAACCTGTGTATGACTCCACTCATATGAGGAATTTAAAATTATGGACTAAGAACAGTTTAGTGGATGCCAGGGGAAAGGTGGGGTGGGGGTTGGGCACAAATGGTGAAGTGGTGCACCTACAACATGACTGACAAACATTAATGTATAACTGAAATTTCACAAGATTGTAACCTATCATTAACTCAATAAAAAAAAATCTTCCTCCTTAGCTAACGGAGTCATTTTGTTGGAATAATTTGTAGTCATTTCTGTGCTTTCCTTTGCATCACTGGATTCTGGAAGTTGCCTAGCAGTGAGAAAATGATCAACGTAGAGGTTACATTGGAAAATATTTGGGACGGTTACTTTTTAAGAATGCTCACATGTAAATAATCCAGTAATCCCAAATTTTCAGAGAAAATTGTTGTAATTTTTAGCATTCTTCATAATATGACTCAAAGACTCTCCTTTCACTTCCATTCTTTTTTGTTTCATTTATACCTTTAAATATAGTCGTGTGTCGCTTAATGACGAGAATACATTCTGAGAAATGTGTCATGAGGCAATTTTGTCGTTGTGTGAACACCACGGAGTGTACTTACGCAAACTTAGATGGTCTAGCCTGCTACACACCTAGGCTGTATGGCACTAACCTTAGGGGACCACCGTTTTATATGCGGTCTGTTGTTGACCGAAACATCATTATGCGGTGCATGACTGTAGTTACAACTCCAAATTAGAATTTCACCACCAGTGTGTTCTGCCTTGTGTTGAAAATCTTTCAGTGCTTTAAAAAGAAAATTTATTTTAATTGAAATTACTCTCTAACAGTGCATATATACATAATTTTATAATTTAATTTCTGTATTCTTATTTTCTAGGTCACAAACGGATACTTTTCATGGGGGAGTGGTTTAGCTACATTATCCAATATAGATATTCGAATTCCAACAGGTAAGAGTCGTTTTTTACTCAGTTTGTGTAATTGTTAGCTATCACAATCATGGATTTTCTGAGATAATTGAGCCTAACAAAAAGAAAGACTTTTAAAGACAAAACATTGTTTATAATTATTTATTTGCACCATGGATCTCATGAGCCACTGTATCACTGTGGGAATGACTGGAAATGATAAAACTTGCCTTTCTTTACAAAGCGTGGATCTTTAGACAAGTAATTTAATGCCCAAATGAACTGTTACCAGTTTATTTGCTGATTTGTGCCATTTAAATGATGGGATAGTTGATTTCTCATTTTGTTGGAGAAAAAAACTTAAAGAGTATATGAGAAAATAGTGTTCTATCCCTGAAGAAGACTGATGAAATTTTGAAGATGTTTATGGCTCAAATACCCAATAAGTTTTGTTTAAAGTGTCTGGATAATTGAATAGAATATTTTTTGACTTGGCTTGATGGTCAGTTGTCTTCGGATTTTTCCCCTTTTATCTGTAAATCAAAGTAAGAAATTGGAGAAGATGTCTTAATAACAGCCCAAATCACTTTTATCCCAATTATCTGTTTTAGTCAGAACTGCCTTTTTCACTTGAACAAATTCAATAATAACATTAAAACTAATTTAGCTGGTTTGAGCAATTATTTCATTGCTTTCTTTACTAATGTCAGCTATTCTCATAGTTCTAAAAATAATAAATCAAGACCTATGTATTTTAATTTTTCTTTCCTTTTCCAAAAAAACTTACGTATCAGAGAAAGGAGCTGTTGAGAATATCTTATTGCTGGAGAACAGAACTGGGCCATTGCTTGTAGAGCATCAGCCTTTTCTAAATGTGTTTTGATTTGATTTTACTAAGAGCATTCCATCTCATCTTGTTATCATCCTTTGTTTCATTTGTCTAGGCCAGTTAACCATGGTGGTGGGCCAAGTGGGTTGTGGGAAGTCATCTCTTCTCCTTGCCATCCTCGGTGAGATGCAAACTCTGGAAGGAAAAGTTCACTGGAGCAAGTATGTGTATTTGTAATTGATTTCTGTTGCTCTGTCATGCACCTGATGATCTTCCAAAGGAAGAAATTAGACCACTAGATTCCCTTGTTAGGAGTCTGAGGACCCCTTAGAAATAAGCGCAGCTTTTTTTATTATTATTAAATTAGTTGAAACCTTAAATGTCATAAATCAAAAATTATAAAACAGTTTATTACAGTGGTTTAAAATAGTACAAACTAGTATGTTGCTGAGGTAGAAGTATGATTGTGGTTGCAAAGATAGATTTTTAAAGTTAGATGGGTAACAATCAAAGAAATAACAATGCATTCAATAATAAAAAGAAGTTCTGGGAAACTTGCATTATCTATAAAGCTTAAATGCCAACAGAACCTTAATGGTTCAATATTCATAGAAGAAACATCTAATAAGCTTTTTCAAAGTCTTCATAAGGGGCTGAGAAATCAGCCATTTCTCTTCACACCTAACTAAGTTTACTAGACATTTCAAGTGTCTGCTTAGAGATATGGATGAGTCAGACTAGTGTGTTGTGTAACCTAATGACATGAAAAAGGAGGTATCTGGTGTGGTGCTTCTGCTGGGTATTTGGATGGTTGTCTTGAGGTCTTCAAAGTACATTGTGGTATTAAAGTGACCCAGAACCATAATATTATATAATTATGTCATAAAGAGTAAATCGTGTTTATTTAGTTTGACCTACCTAGTAGATTCTCCAGAAGCAGTTTATGAAGAAATTGGCTACAGGTTATCTAAAGAAATGGATTGTAGATCAGTGGTTCTCAGCTAGGTGTGATATTCCCCTCAGGGGACATTAGGCAATGTCTGGAGACATTTTTATTGTCACACTGGGGATTGGGCTGCTACTGATCTGGTTGGTAGAGGCCAGGGATGCTGCTAAACATCCTATAAGACAGAGGGCAGCCCTTCACAGCAAGGAATTACCTGGCTCCAAATGACAGTTGTGCTGAGGTTGGGAAACTGCTCTCCATCTACAGTTCTTTCGTATCATTTTGTGCCTCGCCTCGTGAGTTCCATTGTGGCTCAGTCTGCTGTTTACATATATAGATGTCTCTCAAGAATGAGTATAGATTACTTATGGGCATTTTTAGATTAAATTCTGTTTTAAACTTTAAAAAGAGAAGAAAATGCTTGGATGTGAAATTTGAACTGGGAACAGAACTGTAAATCTTATTTTTGATATCACTGGTGAAAGAAGGAGACTCAGAAATGTTGAGTGTACATTTTACTTCTGTCCGGGAAATCTAACAGATAGTAGACATGAAACTGTTTAGTTCATATCCAGCAGAGAGCTCAAGAAATAGTTGATACCTGCAGTTTGCTTCATGACAAGTTCCTGTTGATCGCTGAGGTCAGGTGCAAGTGGTGTTTGCCCTCCACTATCACCTTCCATCTGGGGTGAGTGTAGGTTTTGAGAAGCAGGTCTTACTGGCTTAAATTATATTATGTGACATGTAGGACCATAATCAGGTTATTTGGGTTTTGTTTTTACCTTGTTTCACTGTCATTAAAACAGGGAGAAAGAATGAGACAGTGACAGAAAAAGCATGAGATTTGATTTTCATACTTCTAAGATGTTCTCTTAATCTAGTCTTCTCCAGTGTTAAGACTCCAGGTTCTAGAGCCAGCCCTGATGGCCTAGTGGTTAAAGTTCAGTACTCTCATAGTTTCGGTGGCCCAGGTTCATTTCCTGGTCGTGGAACCACACTACTCGTCTGTCAGTTGCCATGCTGTGGCAGTGGCTCACATAGAAGAACCAGAAGGACTTACAACTAGAATATACAACCGTGCACTGGGGCTTTGGGGAGGAAAAAAAAGAAAGAGGAATATTGGCAACAGATGTTAGTTCAGGGTGAATCTTTCCCTGCAAAAAAAAAAAGATACTTATTAAAAAAGAAAAAAATATTCCAGGTCCTAGCTCCGCTTGGACCAAATTGACTCCAATATCATCACTGATAATTATTGTCATTTTGTTAATGGGTAAATAAATGATATGGAAATTAGGAAAGTATTATATACAATCTAGTTATTTATTTTCTTGCATTCCTAAGTGGCATATCCTAAGCAAATGTACACCATGTATATCTTACTTCATAAAGGTTGTGAATTATTTTATTCAAAATAACATAGTTTATACAATAAAGCTTTAAAAATAAAGATATCAAGAAAGAAATAAAGTTTAAATAATAATCTTACAAGTTAATAGATAGAAATGCATGTGCTGCAGTCCTGCATATTTATAAAATGTGGGCCACAGATTCCGCTCTGAGCTTCATGGAAGCTGGGCAAAGAGGGAAATAAGATAAAAACATACATTTACCAAGAAGAGGTTAAGATATTTTTTTTGTAGGAAAGAAATCTCTTCCGTGGATCCTAATACAAGGTTGTATCTTGGCGACAGTCCCAACAGGATGAAGATGTGAGAAGGGATTTAAGATAATTCTCAGAATTTATAAAATCCCCATAATTTACAAATCATCTTTTTATGAACACTTGCCTTAATAAATAACAATCCCATCTTTTCATGGGAGACAAGACTAAGATATTCTTAAAAAAAATGCTTGGGTTGGCTCATATACACACACAACTTAAAATCTAAGCCTCTAAGAGATTCGATAAGCTAACACAAGTTCTGTTTTCTTTCAATTACAAGAATTTAATTTTCTTCCATATCTGATAAAACATATTTTCAGATTAGCAATGTTCAGAGGATACTGACCCTCTTTTAATGTTATTTGCGATTACTCTTCATTTCAGAAAAAAGGTGCTGTGCCTTGCCCAATAAGAAAAGGCATAGGAATGTTAACTAGAGCAAAGCTAATTTAGAAATTATCAATATTGATAGGTTGATGATGTGCAAATGCTAAAAAGTACTTTAATTCAGCACACTGAATTGTTTGATATTTTTTAAAGCTCAAAAAAAAAAAAACAGCCTAAAGCAAAACAATAAACTAAATGTTACAGTAAGGCACCAAGTGCCTTGCTGTCCTTCTGTCACCATTGCATGTCTCTCTGGTTGCGTGAATTTTATTTTTAAATGTGTCCTCATAGACTGGCAGGAGCAAAGTCCGATGAAGCGCTCTGCCCTGTTGCAGTGAGAAATATTTGCTTTGGGCAGGAGAGAAGGTACCGCTGCTCATTCAGGGCACACCTACCTGGGTGGAACTTGGTACACAAAGACATTTATAGGTGTTTCCTTGGAAGCTGCTGCCTTTGACCTAGTCTGACTTTGTTGTACCCCAGAAGAGAAGGGTGAAAGAAGGGATGGAGCAACTAATAAATTCTCCAAAATTGTCAGAAGGCCAAGGTTCTCACTCCTGCTTCTGGGTGTGCTTTATCATTCTGGAAAAGCAAATGTTCTGCCCCACTGAAGGTGTCCTTTCCTGTCCTTTCCCATCATGACGAACAGTAATTCCTACTGCTATCTGAAGAGCTAGAACTAAAAGACTTTCTCTGATGGAGGGTCCCAGTGAGGGAGTCCAGAACGTATAATAATTGGGGTAATCATGTGAGACATAGCCATCATTTCTCTTTGGTTTCCTTTTCTTTTCCTTTCCCTCTCTCTAGGCCATCAACCCTCCTACTCTCAGGCCCCATCTGTCCTGATGTTCTGTCTTCTGTCTTGTTGTAATCAACTCTATAACAGTGGGCTTATTATTCTAAACCTGGTGAATCAAAGAGTTACTCCTTTTCAGGTGACTTTGCCAGGCACGAAGGGATAATGGCACATTGAGTCGGCTGTCCTGGATCAGATATAATATAGCATGTTTGTGTCCACATCTAGCTGTCCCTCTTCCAAATATCCTTCATGATTTAAGCTTGCAAAAGTCACCCTTTCCCATTTCGGAAGGTGTATCAACCATGATACTTGGAAGTTGCTAGAATACCAAGTTTAACTTTTACTCTTGAAGGAAAATACGCTCAAATCCTGCACACAGAAATGAAATCTGATGCCATTTTCCGTCTGACCTCTTTGCTTTCTGTGTCGCCTCGGGTGCCGTTTACTACCCCACTGAGTGGCGGAGGATGAGTCTGGACATAGATCTGGCGATTTTCATGGAATCAAATAACATCTGATGTTGGAATTCACAGCTAACTCTATTTATTTATTTATTTTGAAAGAGAAAAAATAACACTCTACGATTGAATTTAATTAAACATATTACTCCATGAGAGGGTTGGGAGGTGGTCTCTAGAAGTTAAGGTTTATAACATTACTCATGGAAAATGAAACAATAGGACAATTTTTTCGTTCATGGAAGATGACTACCTACCAATGGATCTATATCTACCCTTTCTTTCTTCCTCTGAAACTAGTATATGATATTCAACTTTTATTCTTAAGGGAAAATATAAACAAATCCTGCAAGGGGAAGTCTTCAGAAGTGAAGATTCGCTATATGCTGTCTTGCCTTACTCAGGACATTACTACATTAATTAAGCCTTTTTTCGTATAAAAGACTTTAATTTCTTGCTCTCCTCATTCCATTATCCTCCATTTAAAAAAAGGTCTTGCCTACTTAAAGAACTGGAGCATTTCTCTTTTTAAAAGAGGAGTCTACCCACACTTAACCCCTTTATTTTCCTTTCATTCAGAGCATTGCAATCTGGATGAAAAGTTCTCACCCCTGCCTGCCGAAATGCTAAATCATCATAATTTCTTCTCAATCCTTCTTAACATCTCCATAGCTTTTGAAACTTCTCCCCACTGATGACTCCTTGAAACCAACTTGTTTCTTGGTTTTCATGACACTTTCACTTATTCACTTGTTAAAATTATTTATTGCACACCTATTACATGTAAATCATTGTGCTGGTTGTTGGGAATGAATAACTGAACAACGGAAGCCAGGCCTCTGTTCTCATGAAGCTTCCTCTTCGGCAGGGAAGGCCACGAGGAAGTAAGAAAATAATTTCATATTAGTTATTTGGTTAGACTTTTCTATAAGTCAGGAAGAAGAAGTACAGGGTTTTATCAGAACAAGTACTGGGTGACCTGACTGAGTCAAGTCTGTGGGGTCAACAAAGGCTTTTTTAGAGGGACGAATAAATGAATGATACTTGAACTTAAGTTTTAAGGATAAGCCAAAATTGATGAGTCAAAAAGTCAAGAGCTGCAATAGAAGTGGGGATGGAAGGTGGGGAAGAATATTCTAACTCTCCCTCAGTGTTTCTGCAGTCTACTGTAGGGTCCTCTTCCTTACTCAGCCCTTAACTTATGTCTTTGACTTCAGCTAGTCTGTAAGTACTAATGACATACCAATGTACGTTTCTAGACCAGATCTTTCTTCTGATGATGTAACAGCTCCTCCAAAAAGTCTTATACAGGCTGCACATTCAATACATCCAAACTGAACTTACATCCCTTATGTCTCCAGAACCTGCTTCTCCTATATCTTGGTTGGAGTGTGTCCTCACCCCTTAAAATCAGTTGGTGAGTGTCCAAGTCAGAGCTCAAAGAGTCAACCTAGATTCTTCTCTCTCTCTCGCCTGCAAGATCCAACCAGTCACTTATTCAATCACAGTGTACTCACATTTCTATTCTATTTCAATATCCCTGGTTTAAGTACTTATCACTTGCGTGAACTACTCACACTAATAACTTCCTCACTTTTCTTCACACTCTTCCAAGATTTACCTTTTTGACATGAAAATCTAATTACTTCCTTCCTGCTTATAATTTTTTTTATTGACTAGGCAAAGCATACAAGAAATATTCCAAAGACCTTTGCATACTCCATCAGGGCCTTTTATGATTTGGTCCCTGTCTAGCTTTTTAAATGCACATCCTGCCGTTCCACCCACCCTTATCATTGTGCTCCAGTAACACTGTGCAGATAGTTCTCAAATGTATATACTCCCCTGTAATGCCCTGCCCCAGATTGGTGGCTCCATTCTTGTTTCTAGTGTCAATTCAGATGTCATCTGTCTGACAAAGTCTTCTCTTATTCTCCCAGGTGGATTGTAATGTACGTTTTCTTCTGGTCCCTCTGCACTTTGTTCAAATCCCTAATGTGGATTGGTCTCCTCACTGGACTGAGACACCCTTAAGCCAAAGGATATTGTTTTTTTATCTTTATCTGCTTCATATCTTGCCCAGCCCCTGGCTCTTTCCCATTTCCATTTGTAGAAAAACAGGACTTTTGCATCTCTCCCTCTCTCTTTTTAATCTCAACCCACAGCTACCACCCTATCTCCTTCTTTTTGTAAATAAAAAAAGGTCTTCACTCGTTCTCTCCAATTCCTCTTGTTCTCTTCTTGCCTCAGTCCACTGCAGTCTGGTTTCTACTCTGCTGCTCCACTGAAACTATTCTTATCAAATCCATCAGTGGCATCCTAGCTGTTAAATTCATTGGGCACTTTTTGATCATTATTTTACTTGGCATTGTCGATGAAAATAATCCATAACCAATCTATAAATGAAAATTTGGGTGAGTTTATTCTGAGCTGAAATCTGAGGCCCATGGCCCGGGGCCTTTCTTCCTGAAGGAAGAAAGGGCACCGAAGAAGTGGGGTACACAGAGTGGTTATATACCCCCAGAGAGGATGTTTCACATAGGATTGAGATGTCCCTTTTACAGTAGTCGCGAGACTGCTCTGTCGGCACAGCGATTGATGGAAACAGCAGGTAGGTCTTCTGTCTCAGTGAACGCAGCAGGGTGGCAGTCTGTTGTCTCCAGCTGAGTGGTCACAGGTGGGCGCCGCAATCAGTTCCTAGCCTAAGGAAAGATGCTTAATCTTTAAGGAAATGCCAACGTTGGGAGGGGGAGGGAAGTTGCACCTTTATCTCAAGGGCCTTTGTTCTTCCCATAGGAAATGTGTATGCAATGCATGCTCAACGGCCACAGTCAGGACCTTTTGGAAAAAACAAAGTCAGGCCGAATTAGGGTTATACCAAATGGCTTCCTCATATACTGCAATATATCCTATTGCTTGCCATTTTTTTTGGTCATTATTTTACTTGACATTCTGGCCACTTGACATTATGGCTCATGCCTTCCTTCTTCAGAAGATCTTCTTGCTTAGTTTCCAGTAAAACTCACAGCCCAGTTTACTTCTTATCACTTTTGCCTGCTTCTCTTGGTCCCTTCATCAGATTTCTCTTCCTTAGCCATTTGTTAAATAGTGATGTTTTTCAGGGTCTGTCTTTGTCCCCTTCTTTTCTGCCTCTGTGCACACTTGGTGGACAGTCTCATAGCTTCCCATGACTTTGAGATCCTCTATCTGCTCCTGTTCCTTTGTTTGCTTGTGAAACAAACTAGAGTGATTTAAGTAATTTATTGACTTTTCACTAATAAAGGATGGAATTCAAAGTCCTTGGTACCTAAGGCGTACATTATGAAGACAAATCACCCCAAAGTTTTCATTCGTTTATCAAATCTCTCTCTTGAGCTTCAAGTTCTGCTTCCTGGCCATGGCCATTTGGATATCCCTTAGGTACCTCGAACTGAATGCGTCTGCTGCTGAATTCACTATCTTCCCCTGCCACGTGTACTTCCTCATCTCTGTTCCCTGTCCATGGTTCCTTCCTTGATCCTTTATCCCCTCCCATCTTGTCAGTCCCCCACAATCCTAGGTATCTTTGTACGTGTCCACTTCTCTTCATTCATTCCCCATTACCCTAATTCAGGGCACTGCCTTCTTATCTCCCTTACTCGCACGGCTTCTAACGGTCACTGTATCGCCTCCAGCCTTGTTACCTCCAATTCATTTGTTATATTTTGCAGTCAGAGTGATATTTCTAAACCAAACCTATCTCTCTCTCTTGTTTAAAGCCTTTCAGTGGTTTTCTGTTGCTCTGAGGAAAAGTTCAAACTCTGTAAAATGGTTATGAGCCCTTTCATTATCTGCCTGTGTGTACTTTTTAAGTTCACCATGTACTTTTCTTCACTCGCCATTTACACCCACATTTCAGCCATGCTGAGTTTACATCAGTTCCTTGTATGACCAGGATACTTCAAGGTCATTCAAGATGTATTGCATCTGCTCTGAAACACTCTTCAGCTTTTCTTCATCTAGCCACTCTTATTTATCCCTCTGGCATCAACTCTGTTGTTTACTCTGACTTGCCAAAGGTGGCTTGGGTGTCCTTCGTCTCTGCTCTGAAATAACCCTTTACCTCATCTATCATAGTATTTGTTCCCTTGCCACACTCCCATAAGACAGAAAGTAGCATGAAAGAAGGAGTGAGTTTTCTTTGTTTACTGTATCTCTCGTATTTTGGCACTAGGAGTGATCAATAAATATTTTTGAATTGATATTGAATAAATATAGTTGGAATTTAGTTAATAGTAATTGAAAAACTTGATGACTTCCAGTTTAGGCTGACATTTGCAAATGTCTAATGGGCATTTCCACCTGGATGGCCAGGAGGCATATTAATCCATAATTTCTGCCACACACCTGCTCTTCCTCATCTGTTCTGTCTCTTCCTCAGATTAACTAAACCATTGAGGTCATTTATTGGCTTTTTACCACTAAAAAACTAAAATCCAAATTTCTTGGCATCTAAACCTATTGTGTGGAAAATATCACTTGGGAAATTGTGCATTTCATTATTTTTTTATGAGCAACTTAAATCAGGGAATAATCATTATTGGGAAGGAATTTTTAGTCTGAGATTGTTTTGCCTGCCTCTATTAACCATCTCAAGATGTCATTAGCATTGTGCAGTTGTGAAAGTCTTATCATTAGTAACTCTAAGCCAAGCATCAGTAGGTAACGTACTTAGGTAAATTTTCTCCACAAAAGCATATGCGGTTTTCCAACGTCTAATAGGATCTATTTTTGGAGCTCTTGTAGACTTTAATTATGTGTGTGTTTTTAAACTCAAGTCTTTCAGAATGATGGAATTCAACTGAATTACACTGGCGTGCCACATAACGACTTTTCAGTCAACAACAGACTACATACAACATGGTGGTCCCATACAGCTAGTACCATATAGCCTAGGTGTATAGTAGGGTATACTCTCTAGGTTTGTGTAAGTACACTCGGTGATGTTCACACAACAATGAAATTGCCTAAGAATGCATTTCTCAGAACGTATTCCTGTTGTTAAGCGACTCATGGCTGTATTAAAACTTAGAACAATAAAATGACAGGTCCTCAGGTGTTTTTCCCCATAATATAGATTTAACTAAATTCAATTAGTCAGACACTTCTTTTTACATAAATCATATCAATCAATAATTAATTATAAGCAAATGCTGCAGTTTGACTTATTGTGTGTGTCTTTCTTACCATTTCTTTAAGGCCAGGCTGTATCCAAACTTTTCAAGTGGAAAGCCCAAAAAGTATTTCTTCCTTTCATGCCTTAGCATAGCTAGCTAGGAATTTAAATAGAATTCAAATAAATTTGAATTTGAAAGGTAGGGAGGCCAAGGAGATATCAAATTTTTATACAAACTAGGAAACTATTCTAGAGAGATTATCCAAGTTTACACAGGTAGTTGGGGCAGGGTTGGGGCTAGAACCCAGGCCATTGTATGAGCCCAAATTTTGAATGGAAAAGAAGAGCATTATCTACCTTTGGAAACTTACTAGGTAATTGTTTCCCAGCTGATAGAGACATTAAAGAAGACTGTCATTCATCTGGGTTGTCTCTGAAATTAATATCAGAAACCATTTGGGAAATGTAGCTGTTTAATATGTCCAGTGTTAATTTTCTCTCTTACCTGATATGTGCAGACATTCATTCTATATTTATATTTCATAATTAATAAACATTGTTTGCCATACTTGCAGTGTTAATGAATCTGAACCTTCTTTTGAAGCAACCAGAAGGTATTATTTCTATTTTAATCTGCATTTGATAAGAATAACTTCCTCCCTCAGACTTTACTTGATACTCAATCTCTTACTGCTAGTCATTTTATGATGATATACAGTTATTTATTAGAATGTGCTAGCAATAGCAGTGGTTCCCAACATTTGTAGCCTACTAAAAGAATTAATTTGCCAGACAAAATGGCCCATGGTGTCAACTGTTTTCCTCTCTGTGAGTCACACATGTCAAATTGGGCTGAAACTCAAGCTGTTCTTACCAAACATGATTTGGGGTTTCACGAAATAAAAATGCAAGAATTAATAGGTATATTGTTTATGAGTTAAACAGTGATGGGATCTGCCTATAAGCTAGAGATGGAGAGCCAAGTGCTTCATCTATTTTAAAAAACCACTTACAGGACCACGGGGCAGGGGACGCAGACATGCCAGAGGTTGGGAACCACTGCTTTACTGCACATATGGTTATCTAAGTGACTACTAGTATACTATATATTATCCTGTCTTCTAAACTCCTAAGCCGTAATGTTTCAGGATGGTTCCTGAGCATTTCTAACTACTCTTTTTCTTAATCTTACTCTCTTTTAACCTAAATTCCTTAATTAGTACTTACAGACCATGAACTAACTGTGGAAGTATGACTTTTAGGCTGACCCCTTCCCTATCCCAATCCTGTCATCTTCTTTATCTTCAGCTCACATGCATTTTCCTAATTATTGCAAATTAAAGTCTGATGTATAGACATCTGGTAGAATTTGCAAGCCAGAAAAATGGGGGAGGGGAAAGAGGTTATCATTTTTTAAAAACAAACTCTTTCAATGTGCATTGAAATATGTAGTTTTTAAATGTGTAGTTATTTTAATATTGAAATGGACTCCTTAAGAAATTATTATTTGTTTTTAAATATTTATATATTATCTTTTACCTTAAAATACGTTGTGATTAAGCCACAAACACATACTATAATTATAGTATCAAATCATGTCTTTTGTTAAGGTCTGAGTATGAAATTCATAGTTATGTAAAGTGCTTTTATTATAAAATAAAATATCTGTGGCTATTGGAGAGGATGAATTGTTATTAATCTTTTAACTACTTTTAAAATCATGGTCATTTTAGAAAATAAAATTTCAATTAAGAGTTTATACCTTAAAAGACTTCTTTAGCAATAGCAAATCAAATTTTGCGTATTGTGGAACATTTTGATTAAATTCTAATCTCTTTAATTTAGGTGGAATATTTAACCATTAATTAATAAGGGTGGTGGTTGTTAAAATGTATCTTTTAGAAGTATTCCATTTCTCTGTTTCAGGTATTTTATCAACTTTTATTTTCCTTAGTTATACTAAAATACACATACAGCACAGCACCCTTGTATAATTTTGGTGTTTTGTTTCTCTTTTCCATTTTCCAGTAGGAACAGGTATTCTGTGGCTTATGCAGCTCAAAAGCCTTGGCTATTAAATGCTACGGTAGAAGAAAATATTACCTTTGGAAGTCCTTTCAACAAACAAAGGTATTTTTGAATGTATCAAATTTAGAACTACAATGAGCAACTATTTCTAATCCTTATGTTTGGTCCTCAGTTTCTGGAACCTTAACATCTGGGATATACTTTCTTCTCCACTTGCCTTACTTCCATCCCATGGCCGGGCCTTTTGAGTCATCTCTTTTAGGAGAAGCCCCATTGGAAGTTTCAGCCCATCCTAGACACTTATTGAGAGCAATTTATACACCAAACCTAACAGCCGAAATTGAAGCGTGTATGTATGTGAGGAGGGCTGGGGGGGGTGGTGCTGAGGTTATTGGTAAGCAGAAGGAAAAATCCAAATAAGGAGCAGAAGGAGAATTAATTGCGGAAAGAAGAGGGACAATGTGGGATCTGACGGGTCTAGAGCAGCCATAATATGCCGTCTGTCAACCATCTTTTAAATACCCTGGAGCATACAAAGGTATGACGCTTTCGGTAAGCCCCCTCACAAGGGTGGATCATAAGACCCTAAGCTGGGTCTAGCAAGTTAAGGACAATTAGGTCAGGGGAGAGACGTGAGCAAAGGGGAGGGAAGAGAAAAGCAAATAGTGTCAAATTACATGGGATCTTTGGGAGTCTGGAAACAAACCAAACAGACAGGGATTTGTATATGTTGATAGTGGGATACTAAATTGTACAGGAAGGCTGAGATGAGTTAGTGGAGGGCCTCAAAAGCCAATTGGATTTAATTCTGTGCATTCTAGGGAGGCAAATCAAGTTTTAGAAAGCAGAATAACGAAATACATATGATGTTTAATCTGGAAGTGTAATGGCAGATATATGTGGGATGAATCTGAATTAAGAGCAAGGAGACATTTAGAAGTTTCTCGGGATAATTATGCAGGCATGCAGTGTTGGTTGCCTGCCTTTGGGGGGAACTGAAGAATTGGAAAAGAGATGGTTGACAGAAAACCATTCTAGAATAAGAATGGACAAATAAGGGCAGAGAGAAGAAGAGGGAAGAATCAAGAATGACTTGAATATTTTAAGACTAGGTGATTGAGGAAATGAAACCATTGATATTTTTCCCAGCGCTCCAAATGCCCATGCTTCCCTATACTTCCCATCCATCCGATTTCCAGTCCCAGCCTTAGATCAGTTTGAGTACTGTCAGTGCTCCTCATCTTCCAGTTCTCCTCAGTGGAGCATGCATAACAGTCTGCACAGTTACCCACGCACACCTCTACTTCAGGCTGGGTGAGCCTCCTGTTGGCCCTCGTATGCACCATGAACTTGTTCACCTTCAGGTGAACCTTACGCTTCCTTTTCCTCATTTTCTTCCTGGAACATTATGCCTCATCTTTCTGGATACAACTTACAAGTTGCCGTCTCTGCAAAGGTGTCAGTGACTTCTCAGAGTGGTCAATCATTTCTTCCTATGTATTCTAGGAGCACGTTGTACCTACCTATCTATAGCACCTAACAAAATGCATTTTTATTGTATGTTTCTGTATCAGTCTTCTGCCCCACTTACTAGTTTTATAAGAGTGGGAACAAATATCTATTTATCTTTGTATCCACAAAATAATGTAGAGGCTGGTTGTTCAATAAGTGTTTTATTTCAGCTTCTAAGATATTGCACCTGGGACTTAGTTCATGGGCAGTATATTAATAGTGATCCAAAAATTCAAAATTGTTTATCCCAAAGGTACAAAGCTGTCACAGATGCCTGCTCTCTTCAGCCAGATATTGACTTACTACCATTTGGAGACCAGACTGAAATTGGAGAGAGGGTGAGTTATATATAGTTTCCTTAAACAATGAACAAAAATCTAGTAAACTCTTTTGGTTGTGTTTAACCTTTAAGGGAGCATAATGAAATCTGAGAATTTAGAAATTATTTTCCTGGTGACAAGTTCCAGAAACAGGAGCACAGGAGCTCTTTGATGCTACTCTCCCTTAAGTATTTGCTGAGTAACCACCATAGACAACATTTTGCTAGTCACTCAAGAGTTCTCAAGGAGAATAAAGCAGTCCCTGCCTTTGATCAAATGTATTTCTAGCTACTTGGAGTTGACTTTAGATTGATCTGGAAGCTGGGATCGCTTCCGACAACTTCCAGTCTTGTCGACATCTATTTATTCTTGTTAAAAAGTGTTCTTTTTTCTTTATACGTATAAACATTGACGTCATACTATTCCGACCACTGAAAAATATTTATACCTGTATGTAATCTTTATAACAACTTTGGCTAGAATTTTTAACCCTTCTAGGTGTCAAGTACTGGGCGATAGCCTTTATACGCATTGTACCACTTTTGCAGCAAACCTGTTGTGTGGGTGTTATTGTTATCTGCATATTGCAGCTGAGAAAACTAAGGCTGAGAGAGGCTGAAGGACTTGCCTGGTCACGAGTTACTGGTGCAGCTCCAATTAGTCTGAGTCTGTAGTCAGCGCTGTTAATGACTATTCTTTATTGCAGCATAGTATAGTGTTTAAGAGCATGAGCTTAACTTCTCTGAGCCTTGGTTTCTACATGTGTAAAAAAGGACAACAATACCTACCTTTTGGAACTGCTGTGAGAAATAAGAGAAATAAGGCCATTCACACAAGCCTGGCACGTACTGAGTACTCAATAAATACTAATTTTTAAAAAATTTATAATTAGTACTTGATTAGTAAAGAATATTGCTGTATAATTCTGTTGAACATAACTTGTAATTTCAAATTTAAGAGGTATATGTTAAGTAAACTACAGACACAATTCAAGAAACTAGTAACAATTTTGCAATTGCCTGCAGTCTTCAGCACTCACTGAGGGTGCATGTTAATTCTTTCCTGCAGCAGAGCTCCCTATCAGAGTGAAAGAAGAATTAATGTTATCCATCAAGAATTGCCTTAATATAATTCAAGTATTGACCAGTAGACACATTTCATTTTATCTTACCAACGTTGTCACAATTTAATTAATAAATTACCATTAATTTAACATCTTTTTAGAGAAGTTTCTATTTTAAAAGGGATGGAAAAAGTGGATGTTTATGGATATTTCTTCTCTAGGGCATCAACCTGAGTGGAGGTCAGAGGCAAAGAATCTGTGTGGCACGAGCTCTCTATCAAAATACCAACATTGTCTTGTTGGTAAGAATATGGCCTTTCCTTTTATTTCTATTTTCTTTTTCCCTCTGGACAAATGAGTCTTCAAAGACACAAGTCAAGGAACTTAAGGAAAGGTGGTTTAACTTGTGAAATCATAGAAAATTTAGGGGAAACAAATCTTCACAAATCAGATGAGCATGTGAAGTTGAGAGTTGGAGGAATCCAGACTGGTGTCCAAGAGACTGAGGTGTCCTCAATGGTGGCTTATATGAATTTCTTAATCACAAGGATTCTTAATGAAGTGTGGATGGTGCTGGTTCAACTGGACAGGATCATAGATCTTATTTGTATTTGTTGACAAAGAAAGAAGGGTGGGAAAATACACTCTTAGCGGACATGGGGTAAGTGAGCACTGTGCTGCATTCTCGTGGTATGCAGCTTAGGCTGTGGCTAAGATTTTTCTGCGTTATTTCCCCCCTCCCTCCTTCCCTTCCTTTCTTCCTTCCTTCCAGCCTTCCTTCCTCCTTTCCATCCGCCAATATTTAGTGAACATCCTCAGTACCATCTTCTGTACCGGGCAGAGGACACAAAGAAGAAAAAGACATTGCTCCTATCTTTAAGGATCTTATTTATACGAATAATTGCTTGAATGGTTTTACATTTTGCTGTAATTAAACTTTATCACAGTAGCCTTTACACAATATCAAAGGCAAATGAAAACATCTTAATTATGTATCAAGTACATTAGTCATTTTTGAAGCTTTACAGCACCTACAAATGTGCTGTATCAGTGAATATATTTATAAGAAGTTATTTCCAGAATTTATCCATTCAATAATATACTACTTAAACATAGTAATTGAATATAAGAAAGAATATATTAGTAAGAAGTGAATATATGTATATAAAAAAATAATATATTCTTGAAAATGAAGAATTGACCATTCATTGAAGTAGCAATTTGTCAGTTATCGTGCATTCTTTAAAGGAAGTATCTCCTCAAAATGTT
Organism: Equus quagga; assembly: GCF_021613505.1. NCBI lineage: Eukaryota > Metazoa > Chordata > Mammalia > Perissodactyla > Equidae > Equus > Equus quagga. The sequence continues at coordinate 37,586,755 of NC_060267.1, forward strand.
AAGATACAAACTGAATCTTGAGGAATGATTCCCAGTCCATCAAACCTAGATTTTTATTAAGTTATATGAAAGGTTACATTTGACTATAATGCCAAGATGCCCCCTAATGATGCCATGTTATATAAGTGATAGCAACCATTTTCAGGGGCTGTCTGTGACCTAGGCTTGATTCTAAATACTTTACACACTAGCTCACTCAGTTCTCACAATAACCCTATTAAGTTTGGCATTGTTGTTATTATTACTACTATTTATAGTTGAGGATACTGAAGCTTTGGGGGATAATTTATCCAAGGTCACACAGCTAGTAATAGTGAAGCAAGGAGACAAACTCGGGTGGTCTGGTTCCAAAGCTTGTGTTCTTAACCACCATGCTCTTCCTTATTAAGAGATTCCTAAAAGTCGCTAAACTCTCACTGTGATGCTTTAAAGGGAATAGCACAGTATTAGTCCGCTACCTTTATTCATAAGAAAATAATAATAAGATAACACTTTTAAAACACTTTGCAGAGACACTTACATTATTTTATTTGATCTTTGCAGCAATCCTCTGTGCTCTCTGACAGGTATCTTTATTATCCCCATTTTACAAATGAAGTGATTGAGTTCGAAAAATTGCCCGGTGCCAGAGATCTACTCTCTTAGCTACATTCAAGTGTACAAACAGTAGTATTAGCTATAGTCATGGAGCTGTACATCACATCCTCGGGACATATTTATCTTACAAGTGAAAATTTGTACCTTTTGACACCTTCATTCATTTTCCCCACCCCCCCACCCCCTACTTCTGGTGACCACCAATCTGTTCTCTGTATCTATGACTTCAGTTTTGTTGTGCTTTGTTTTGATTTGATTCCACATTTGGTGAGATCATACGGTGTTTGTCTTTCCCTGCCTTATTTCACTTAGCATAATGCCCTCAAGGTCTATCCATGTTGCTGCAAAGGGCAGGATTTCTTTCTTTTTATGGCTGAATAATATTCCATTGTGTGTGTGTATATATATATATATATACATATATATATGACATTTTCTTTATCCACTTATCTGCTGATAGACACTTAGGTAGCTTCCATACCTTAGCTATCGTACACAGTGCTGCAATGGACATGGGAGTACGGGTATCTCTTTGAGACAATGATTTTGTTTCTTTTGGATAAATGCCCAGAAGTCAGACGTGGAATTGTTGGATCATATGGTTGTTCTATTTTTAAATTTTTGTGGAAACGCCATACTATTTTCCATAGTGGCTGCACCAGATTACATTCCTATCAACAGTGCACAAGAGTTTTCTTTTCTCCACATTCTCGTGAAGACTGGTTATTTCTTGTAATTTTTGATAATAGCCATTCTCACCGGTGTGAGTTGATATTTCATGGTGGTTTTGATTTGTATTTCCTAGATGATTAGTGATATTCAGGACTTTTTCATGTACCTGTTGGCCATTTGTATGTCTTCTTTGGAAAAATGTCTATTCAAATCATCTGCCCATTTTTTAAATCAAATTTTTTTGCTATTGAGTTGTATGAGTTATTTATTTTGGCTGTTAACTGCTTATCAGATAAATGATTTACAAATATTTTCCCCCATTCCGTAGGTTGCCTTTTCATTTTGTTGTTGAGTTCCTTTGCTGTGTAGAAGCTTTTTAGTTTGATGTAATCTCACTTGTTTATTTTTGCTTTTGTTGCCTTTGCTTTTGATATCAAATCCAAAAGATCATTTCCAAGACCAATGCTAAGGAGCTTATCCACTAAGTTTTCTTCTAGGATTTTTATGTTTTCAGGTTTTACGTTCATGTCTTTAATCCATTTTGAGTTGACTTTTGTGTATGGTGTAAAATAGGAGTCCAGGCTTATCCTTTTGCATGTGGCTGTCCAGTTTTCCCAACACCACTTATTGAAGAGACTGTGCTTTCCACATTGCATATTCTTGGCTCGTTTGTTGTAAATTAGTCAACCATATGTGCATGGATTTATTTCTGGGCTCTCTATTCTGTTCTATTGATCTATATGTCTGTTTTTATGCCACTAAAATAGTGTTTTGATTACAACAACTTTGTAATACAGTTTGAAATCAGGAAGTGTGATGCCTCCAGCGTTGTTCTTCTTTCTCAAGATTGCTTTGGCTATTTGGGTTCCTTTGTGGTTCCATTACAAATTTTAGGATTGTTTTTTCTATTTCTGTGAAAAAAATGCCAGTGGGTTTTCTTTCTTTCTTTGAGGAAGATTAGCCCTGAGCTAGCATCTGTGCCCATCTTTCCTATTTTGTATGTGGGATCCCTGCCACAGCACGGCTGGATAAACTGTGCATAGGTCTGCACCCGGGATCTGAACCAGCAAACCCTAGCCTGCCAAAGCAGAACTCATGAACTTAACCACTATGCCACTGGGCCAGCCACTGCCATTGGAATTTTGATAAGCATTGCACTGAATCTGTAGATTGCTTTGGGTTATGGACATTTTAACTATATTAATTCTTCCAACCCATGAGCATGTAATATTTTTCCAATTATTTGTGTCTTTTTCAGTTTCTTTCACCAATATCTTATAGGTTTTAGTGTAAAGATCTTTCATGTCTTTGGTTAAATTTATTCCTAGGTATTTTATTCTTTTTGATGCAAATTTAAATGGGCTTGTTTTATTAATTTCTATTTCTGATTGTTATTGGTGTATAGAAATGCAACTAATTTTTGTATATTGATTTTGTATTCTAAACTTTACAGAATTTCTCAGTTCTAACCGTTTTTTTGGTATAGCTTTAGATTTTCTTTATATAATATCACGTCATCTGCAAACGAAGATAGTTTTAGTTCTTCCTTACTGATCTGCATGTCTTTTATTTCTTTTTCTTGCCTAATTGCTCTGGCTAGGACTTCTAGTATTATGTTGAATAAAAGTGGTGAGAATGGGCATCCTTGTCTTGCTCCTGATCTTACAGGGAAAGCTTTTAACTTTTCACCATTGAGTATGTTAGCTGTGGGCTTGTCATATATGACCTTTATTGTGTTGAGGTACATTCTCTTTATACCTACTTTATTGAAAGCTTTTATCATGAATTGATGTTGAATTTTGTCATATGCTTTTTCTGCATCAATTGAGATGATCGTATGATTTTTATCCTTCATTTTGTTAATGTGGTATATCACATGGATTGATTTGTGGATGTTGAACCTTGCATCCCCAGAATAAATCCCACTTGATCATGGTGTAAGATCCTTTTAATGTATTGTTGAATTTGGCTTGCTAATATTTTGTTGAGGATTTTTGCATCCATGTTCATCAGGGATATTGGCCTGTAGTTTTTTTTCTCATAGTAATTTCTCTGGTTTTGGTATCAGGGTAATGCTGGCCTTACAAAATGAGTTTGCAAGTGTTCCATTCTCTTCTATTTTTTGGAAGAGTTTGAGAAGGATGGGTATTAATTCTTCTTGAAATGTTTGGTAGAATTCACCAGTGAAGCCATCTGGTCCTGAACTTTTGTTTGTTGGGAGGTTTTTGATTACTGATTCAATCTCCTTACTAGTAATCAATCTGTTTGGATTTTCTGTTTCTTCATGATTCAGTCTTGGTGGGTTGTTTGTTTCTAGGAATTTGTTCATTTCTTCTAGGTTGTCTGGTTTGTTGGTGTATGATTGTTTGTAGTAGTCTCATGACCTTTTGTATTTGTGTGGAATCATTGTAATGTCTTCTCTTTCATTTATAATTTTATTTATTTGAATCCTCTCTTTTTTTCCCTTGGTGAGTCTAACTAAAGGTTTGTCTGTTTTGTTTATCTTTGGAAAAAACCAACTCCTAGTTTCGTTGAACTTTTCTCTTGTCTTTTTAGTCTGTATTTCATTTACTTCCACTCTGATCTTTGTTATTTCCTTCGTTCTACTAATTTTGAGCTTAGTTTTTTCTTCTTTTTCTAATTCTTTGAGGTATAAATTTGAATTGTTTATTTGAGATCTTTCTTTTTTCTTAATGTAGACATTTATTGCTAGAAACTTCTCTAAGAACTTTTGCTGCATCCCATAGTTTTGATACATTGTGTTTCATTTACATTTGTCTCAAGATATTTTTTGATTTCTCTTTTGATTTCTTCTTTGACCCATTGGTTGTTCCATAGCATATTGTCTGATCTCTACATATTTGTGAATTTTCCAATTTTCTTCTTGTGATTGATTTCTAGTTTCATATCATTGTGGTCAGAAAAGATGCCTGATATGATTTCAGTCATCTTAAATTTATTAAGACTTGTATTGTGGTCTAACATATGATCCCTCCTAGAAAATGTTCCATGTGAACTTGAGAAGAATGTGTCCTGCTGCAGTTGGATGAAATGTTATGTACATGTCTGTTAGGTTCATGTGGTCTACCATGAATATTAAGTCCAATGTTACCTTATTACTGATTTTCTGTCTGGATGATCTACCTATTGTTGAAAGTGGAGCATTGAAGATCCCTATGGATTATTCTTTTTGCTATCTATTTCTCCCTTTAGATCTGTTAATACTTGCTTTATATATTTAGACACTCTGATGTTGAATGCATATATATTTATAATTCTATGTCTTCCTGGTGGATTGACCCTTTATCATTATGTATTGATCTTCTTTGTCTCTTGTTACAGTTTTTGACTTAAAGTCTATTTTGTCTGATATAAGTATAGCTATCTCTGAATTTTTCAGTTCAGTTCTTGTATTCTTCAGCTCTATTTCTTTTTGGTACTTCATAATGTTTTCTATCTATTTGTTGAAATTCTCACTTTGTTCATGTATTGCTCTCCTGAACTTGGTGAGCATCTTTAAGACAGTTATTTTGAGCTATTGGGTAAATCACCTATCTCCATTTCGTTAAGATTGACTTCTGGAGATTTATCTTGTTCTTTTGTTTAGAACACATTCCTTTGTTTCTTCATTTTCCTTGATTCTCTGTGTTGATTTTTGCACCTTAGATAAAACAGCCGCCTCTCCCAGTTTTGATAGACCTGTGTAGGAGATGAACCTTATCAATCAGACTGGCCTAGCTCCTGGTTGCCTCTCCAACCTTTGTGATTGTCCAGGTTGCTGTCTTTGTTCTTAGTGGCTCCCAGTAGTTGAATGTGTGCCAAGACCCATCAGTGTTCCAAAGAGAAGGATCACGGTCATCACTTAGATGCAGGCTGATTATAAGCTGGACCCTTAGGCAGTAGCTGGGAAACCCCTAGTTGAACCCCTTCCAGCAAGAAACTGGGAGATGGCCATTTTTGACTGCTCCCTCTGTGCAGAGCCCAAGTTCATAGCCATGCAGATTGCTCTTGCGCCTGTTTAAAAACTACTTCTTTGTTTTCTATGGTACTGGGGGGCTTATAAATGCGAGCTCCATTGGCTGTCAGAGCCAGGTAATTTGGGGGCCTGTCCTTTGGGTGGCAGCTGTAAAAATTGGGGCACTAGATGGGTGGATAAACTCCTTTCAGAGAGGTAATGCTCACTTGGTTTTATTGTTGGAGCAAGCTGGAGAGAGAAGGTGGAGGAAGTGCCCACCAGCTTTTTGGGCTCTGAAGAGGATGAAGATCAGCACCCAGATGTGTGCTAATTAGAAGCTGGACTCTCAGGCAGCAACTTGTAAAGTATACGTCAAATTCCTTCAGGAAGAGACTGGGAGATGGGCATTTTTTGCCTGCTACCTGTGCACTGAGCCCTGGGGCAACAGCAGTGGTAAAGTCTGCTGACAACTGCTTCTTTGTTTGCTGTAGTCTTAGGGACTCAGTGAACAAAAGCCCTGTTGACTTTCAGAGCTAGGTGATTTGGGAGCCAGTCCCTTGGTTGGCAGCCTTAAAAGTTGGGGTGCTAGACATTGGGTCCAAACCCTTTGCCCCTCAGGGAGATGCTGAGAGTTGGGGGTTCCTTCTTGATTGTGTGGTCCTGTGCTGGGGACGCGGTTTATGGTGAGAGTGCGTTTCAGCCTTTCCTACCTATTTTGATGTGGATGTTTTCTCTGTCCCCCAAAGTGTAGGAGTCACTCAACCAGTTTCTGGATTTCTTTCAGAGGGACTTGCGTGTTGTGTAGCTGTACGTTCAATGCTGATAGGCGGGAAATTCAGAGCCTCTTATGTTGCCATCTTGGTCTGGAGTCTAAGCCTATTTTTAGTATCTAAAATTCAACTACCACAATTATCATTTCATTCTTTGTTTTGGTTTATTGTTATGGGTTGTTGAGTAATGTCAGTTTTTGAACTTGAAGATTCTATACATAAGAATTCAAACCACTTCGAATATTGTTATTTACTTTCTAAATTATTTTTAAGGTGAAAAAGAAAATAAAAGTTTCATTTTAATTTAATATCTCTTTTCAACAATTTAAAGTTATTCAGGGTCTGTTTATCATAAATTGGATTTGAGGGATAATTTGCCCTTAGTTATTAGTATATCTACTTTCTAGAGGAATTGAGTTACAATAAAGAGTCTAGAAAATTTTTATCACCTCTCCATTTTGTTGGTTGCAGGATGATCCGTTCTCTGCCCTGGACATTCACTTGAGTGATCACTTGATGCAGGAAGGGATTTTAAAATTTCTCCAAGATGACAAAAGGACACTCGTTCTAGTGACCCACAAATTACAGTATCTAACACATGCTGACTGGGTAAGCATTTAAAAGAACTTTTATTAATTTTTATATTACAGTCATATGCAAAATAGGGACGTTAATAAATGCTTTCTGAGATAAAGGTATTTCATTTGTCCAATTAAGGCTTTTTGTCACAGTTCTGCGAATATGTCCTTTCCTTAGATCATAGCCATGAAAGATGGAACTGTCCTAAGAGAAGGGACTTTGAAGGACATTCAAACAAAAGACGTTGAGCTTTATGAACACTGGAAAACACTTATGAATCGGCAAGATCAAGAATTAGAAAAGGTAATTGCTCATAGTTCAGAAGAGTTCATGGTCCAGGTCAAAAGAGTCAGAAACATACTGTGTAATTACTAAAAATGCTTTTAAAGAAGTATTACCATTTAATGTGTGATAATGGTCCTCATCTGAAATCCAAAATAATTCTATATTTATATTGTTAATGAATAGGCTACTTTGAAATTATCAAATTCTAATGATATCTTTTGGATGAAGTGTTGTGGGGTCTTTAGAGGATTTTTATTTGAATTTGAGCCATATTGCAATTATATATGTGTTTAAAACTTAAACTACTTGCATGGTGTTTCCTCATTGTATCTTATTTTTCCTTATGTATATCTTATTTTTCTTATCTGTAATATGAGAGTATTTTCACTCACCACCTACAAATGGAGGGTCATGGGCAAAACAAAATCCAAGATAGTTTAGAAAGAAGGAAGAGCTGTGAGCTGTGGATAAAGTTGTAAAGCATGTCTGGGATAGGGTTGGGGGTGAAGGAAGGTGGATCAGAAGGAAATAACAAAATTTTATATTTGTATAGTTGTTAAAGTCCACAAAGTCTTTTTTACACTATCTCATTTAATTCCTACAAAATCCCGGAAATAAGCAAAGAAAATACAAGAAATAAGCAAAGAAAATATGATCTCACTTCTACAGATGAGAAAACTGAGGATCAGAGATCCTAAGGAACTTGCATAACTTGCCTAAAGTTCTGCAGCATGTAGAATAAGAAGTCCTACTAACTGGACATGGATATCTATGTATCAATAGACAGAAGAAAAGAAGTCAGACAAACCCTGAGATTCCTTTGGCTTCTGTGGATTTGCCAAAGATCTCAAAAGCAAACCACATAAAAGATAAATGTAACAATCTTTAAGTAGAATACGACGAATCACAGAACTATTGAAATGCGGATATTTGTCAAAAATATTACAAAGTGCAACCAGCAAGTGCCCACTTAGGAATTATACTGCGAGAAGCTTGATTAAGAACTTACTGGGGATGGCTCCAAATGACATTTTTTCAGTGATCTAGATGCCAGGGACAAAAGAACCTGACGTAAGCTTAAGGAGTGGGACCATTTATGGTTTACTTTGGAAAGAAGATCTGGAAGAAAAAAAAAAGAGAGAGCTGTTGGCTTGATCTTTTAGTAATACTGACTGTTAATCAAGCCAGGAAGAAAGTCCATTAAGTTGTATTTAGAAATGAAGTGATCACTTGAGATAGCATGGCTCTGTAATTAAAGACACATTACAGGGTTGTAAATCAGCTGAGGGAGATATGGAGCAAGTTAGGGTGTGGACAGGGAGAATCCAGTTGTGAGGTGGAATGGTGGCCATTAGAAGCCGAGTGAACCATGCACCTGTCCAGAATCCTTACCTTGGATGGAGGGAGGTTACTGAATTCATCTGAAGCCAGAGACAGTCACACCGTGGGGCATGACCACTGGAACACTTTGGGGACGTTTTTGTAGGAACAGCTTCTTGTTTAATTTGTTATATGTCAGGCTCAGGCGTTTTCCTGGAGCACTGGTTCTCAACCAGGGCTAATTTTCCCTTCTAGGGGACATTTGGCAACATCTAGAGACATTTTTGGTTGTCACAACTGGAGGGCAGAGGTGCTAGTGGCATCTCTGAGTAGAAGACAGGGATGCTGCTAAACATCCTACAATGCACAGGACAGCCCTCAAAATAAAGAATTTTCTGGCCCAAAATGTCAATAGTGCCAAGGTTGGAAAAGGCTGACCTAGAACCAGAAGGGATCACGCAAGCAGAGAAGGAAGGTGAAACTAGAGTACCCACAAAACATCCTGTGGCAGGGCTTTAGACAGAACTGTTGGTTTAAAGGTTAAGGGGTAAACAGGAAAGAATATGTTAAAAGGAAAGAAATGAAAGCTACAAGAAGGAGAAGGATTTTAATTTTTTAACTGATTTAAATATTATTAAAAATCCTAACTTGGATTGCATCAAGCATTATCTTCATAATGTTATTAAGCATAATAAGCTAGCATCATTTGGCATTTCCTCCCCAGCTTTCACCTTGACTCAACCCATAGCAGGCGTTCAGTAAATATTTATTGGGTAAATGAAACTAAATTTGTATTTACTTAATCCAAATATCAACACAACTTAAAATATTTAACCTTTCAGCTTAATCTGAGCATTTACTCGTAAAAAAATATGACTTTAAAGATTTTTTTTAAAAAAATCGTTTGCTCACAGAACGTGGAGGGTTGAACAAGAACCAAATCCTTCCATTTGTCAATGTGCAGGTTCATTTCATTCCATTACACTATACACAGAGGCTAGGAATCCTCTTTAGTTCTATGTTTTATCAAATCTCATGTACAAGTATTGGTCTTCATAACCATAGGCAAAATTAAGAGTTAATGTGAAATTGTCTCTGAAAAAGTACTATTCAAGAGACTCTTTCACTTTACTCTTTTTTTAAACAAGAATCTGGAAACAATAGAGACTTCTAGAATAGCAAGTCTAAATCACACGTGTTGTATGAGGCCAAAAGAAAAAAAACAAAAGAACAAGATCACTACCTAGAGACTAATCACCAAAGGTTTATTGGTTTATTGATGTTAGAGTCAAACAATGATTTTAAATTTTTTCTGTATCAGCATATACAGGAAGCCCCCCATTTTCCATAGCTTCCAGAAGTTTGTGGGTCAGTTGTTTGGAACTCAGAATTCATTTCCCTGCAGAAACAGGCATATGGTTAGTTTCCCAGACTGTCCTGCAGAAGCTGATTTAACTCACAATGTAACTGCACTGATACTGCTACTCCAACTCTGAGGCCAAGGGGGCAGGGGTGTTGGAAGAAGAGGAGGTCCAGAAACAAACTGCTTCTCCTTTTCTTGAGCACAGGACAAGTCTGGAGCAACGGTTAAAAATTCGCAAAGTTTGTTTTTGGCACCTTTCTCTTCTCTTTCTGCGTATTTCCCATACTAGGGCTTTCTCCTAAATTGCTAGGCACCTAAGTACTCACCTTTCCCAGTGGCTTCAAAGTTACCTACCTTCCTTCCATTCCTCTCAAAGTCCATTTCTTTCGTGCAGCTCCCTTAGCGAGATGCTAAAGAAACTCATTCTGATTTAATAACTCATAAGAGTAGTGGATGACTGACAGCACTTCAACCAGCCTAAAACTACATGCATTTTTAAAGTAAGGTACTTATTAACGTAAATAAATCTTTAGTTAGGGAAATGACAGGGGGTATCTGAAAGTGACATAAAAATAAAACAAGGAGCAGTGATGAGACTAGAGGAGGTGTCCCCCCACCCCTGGGGTCATCTCCATCACATTGTTACTACTTTTCCTGGCTTCTTACTGCCCTACACCTTTGAGCTCTGAAGCACTGCCTACAAACCTCAGCCATCGCCTCCAAACTGCTCCTATGACAGGAGCTGTGGATCTCTAGGATGAGCAGAACGCTGAGACTGGTAAAGGTACCGAACGCTTGGTACATGGGGGTCGCTGATAGGTAAGTCAAAACCTACCTGTGGCCACGAGCTCCTTGAATGATAGCACAATGTTTACTGCAGGATATGGAAGCCGACCAAACAACTTTAGAGAGGAAAACTCTCCGAAGAGCCATGTATTCAAGGGAGGCTAAAGCCCAACTGGAGGATGAAGACGAAGGTAGATCTTTTTCTTATATCTTAAACACTCAAGCAGGGAATAGGGTTTGAGGGTCCTACCTTGGCAATTGATGTGGGAGTGTGCCAGCGAGGAATGACAAGCCACTTTGCAGGGGGGAGAAAGCCAAATCAAATACATAAGCATTTGATTTCATTTTCAGTATTGGAAAATAAAAAGAAGAGGAGTGAAAGAAAGGTATATGTAATCAGTCAACAGGCATCTGGAGGGGTTTCCCATAGTTTGTTTTAGTATATTTGTGCTGTGTGTGAGAGCGAGCTGGAAGGATGGGTGCTAGTTTGTAAACAGATCTACACCTTTGTTCAGATCAATTGGAAAGGTCTAGTAAAATGACCAAATCAAGTTACTAATAAAATGTCAATCTTTCAAAAATAAACAGTAAATAGGGGCTGGCCTGGTGGCGCAGTGGTTAAATTCGCACATTCCACTTTGGTGGCCCAGGGTTCCCCGGTTCGGATCCTGGGTGTGGACATGGCACTGCTTGGCAAGCCATGTTGTGGTAGGCATCCCACATATAAAGTAGAGGAAGATGGGAATGGATGTTAGCTCAGGGCCAGATTTCCTCAGCAAAAAGAGGAAGATTGGTGGCAGATGTTAGTTCACAGTTGATCTTCCTCAAAAAACAAAAATTAAAAAATAAACAATAAATGGGGAATAGAAAATACTGTTTTGAAATATTTATACTTGAATCATTCTGTGAGTCCTCATGGGGTTTTCATGACAATATAGCAGTGAAAGTCAAGAGAATTAGAAAGCCATTTGTTTCGGGTTTTGGTATCTAGTAAGTTATAGTGGGGAAAAATGATTTACTGGGAATTTGAGGAATGAGATGAAATAATTACATTGCCTTAGCATTTGTTGCCAAGAAGTTTGTAAGATAAATCACACTGAAGTCTGTAGAGTAAACGCATTCTCCTTCTTTTCTCCTATACACTTTTTGCTTAAGATTACATTTCTACAAGCCACTTAATAGAAACAGAGAAAATTATAGTTTCAAGCCATAGGACACCAAAATGTACTACCTTTACATTTCAGATGATAACTATTCAGTGTTTCAACAAATACTCTTTGAGTAAATGAATGAATGAATGACTGGATCATGCACTTCAATTTCTTACATTTAAAAATGTTTTTAAAAAGTCTTTGGTCCTATAAACAGACCTCAGCTTCTAGAATTCAAAATTCATTGTTTCTAATGCACTCTAAAACTGGATTCGTGCCAGTTACTCTCTCCCGTGTTCCAGTGGTGAGTATACCACTTGAGATGCTGACTCTGCCCTGGGCTTGCTGTGTTAATCCATTTTCTCAGGTGCAAGATAAGACAATAATACTTTCCTTATAAAGTAAAATGAGGTAGTGTATATGAAAGAGCCCAGTACAGTACGTATTATCTATCAGGTTGCTGCTCCTGGCCCTATCATTACGTCTGTTCAAGCCACCAGGAAGGGAAGAAGAAAAGTCATTGCACATATTATAGCTACTACTTACCATTGGCCACTTCATCCCATGGACAGATTAGCTACTGGGAAAGTGAAGAAATGTTGTTTTTAGCTTGACAGCCATAGATAAGTTGAAATTTCAACTAATATCAAACAGAGAATGGACACTGGGAAAACAGCTAGCAGTCTACAAATGTCCACCTCTTTGTTCATGGCAGATTTCAAATCTTGTCCTTCTCACATGTTGAACCCATCCTTACCAAAGGAGAGATTATCTGAGACCTGTTCATTTACTGCATTCAGCTCAAATCATAGGATCCTTGGCGATGCTTAGACTTCCCATTATATCCATATTTAGATCTGTGTGGTCTGATGACCTATAAACCAAAGACATGTTTTCTACCCTTCCTCCCCACAACCTACTCAATATACAGCAGTGGAGTACATACAGGATAACTGCCGTGGAAACTGCCTTTGCAAAAGGAAAGGATGGGAAATGCACAACGGCCACTGCACCATAGAAATGATCGAATTTCGCTGGTCAGGAAATGCCAAAATTCCCTGTCCTTGTAATGGAGTTCTTAGGATAGCCATCTTGGAGTTTCCAGATGGTTTATAACATCTGAGAGGAAATCCCTGCCCATTGTCCTTTGTCCTCTGGCTTCTCCCTCTGGAAGGCTTTTCCTTGCTCATGTTCCTCCATGACCACATCTAAAATGGGCCCTAGCAAGCATGGATTACGCCCTCTTGGGCTATGCACAAATTTCAGAGCCTATTTCCTCCGGGTGCAGTTTTACAAATCCAGAAATTTAGAGTTCAAAAAATGATAAATGTTTGCAGGCCAGACATGGTTTTATTGGCGGCATAATTCCTTCCATAACTTGGTAAACTTCTAGTCTATACTTTCAGTCAATTTTGATGTGTAATAAATCAGCAAATTATCTCATCTAGACACAGATTTTGTTTATTTTTTCACTCATTCATTCATTAATTCACTTTTCACTTAGTTTTTATGGTTTTTCTCTGCTAAAAGCATTTAAAATTTCTAAGACTAATACTTGTATTTCTATAAATTCGAAGGAGATTTTTATATGCTTTTTTGTGAGATAATACAAATTCTTTCACCTGTTGCCTGTGTGAGGCATAAATAAGTTTTTGTGTGCAGAGGAAGAGGAGGAAGAAGATGAGGATGATAACATGTCCACTGTAATGAGGCTCAGGACTAAAATGCCGTGGAGAACCTGCTGGCGGTACCTCACTTCTGGAGGATTCTTCTTGCTCTTCCTGATGATTTTCTCTAAGCTTTTGAAGCATTCAGTCATTGTAGCTATAGACTATTGGCTGGCCACATGGACCTCGGAGTACAGTATAAACAATACCGGAAAAGCTGATCAGGTACATGGCTTCTGTTTTTAAATCATCAAGGAAATGTTGAGATTCACAGTGATACCCTTTTATCTAGTTAGATGCTAAATATAGGACTTTTGTAGTATTAGTTAGAATAGGGCCTGAAATAGAATAAACTGTGAAAATGGAATCTATTATTGTCACTTTTATTCTTTAAAGCTTATCATAAGAAATAGCTAAAGATAGTGTTTCGATTTGGATGCAAGGGAGTTGTATACACATGATATATGTGTGTGTGTGTGTGTGTATAACATTCACATGGGACTTTTGTTGTTGTTCTCATGGTTTTTTATTTTAGCTGCTTATTCCAGTGTATTAGCCAGTCATTCTTATTAGGGATAAGAAGAAGAAGCTCGGGCCTGGCTCCGTGGCCGAGTAGGTAAATTCATGCACTCTGCTGCAACGGCCCAGGGTTCGGATCCTGGGCGCGGACATGGCACCGCTCGTCAGGCCACGTTGAGGCGGCGTCCCACATCCCACAACTAGAAGGACCTTCAGCTAAGATATACAACTATGTATGGGGGTGTTGAGGAGATAAAGCAGAAAAAAAAAAAAAAAAAAGGAAGATTGGCAACAGTTGTTAGCTCAGGTGCCAATCTTAAAAAAAAAAAAAAAAGAAGAATGAGCTCTACAATGTAGAAAGCCAAGCATATTTCAAACCTGAAAACAAACTCTAACGCTTCATCTGCCTCAGGCAAACCTTGAAAGAGAGCGAAGGAAGCAAGCAAGGACTTGGCCGTAGGATTATGGTGGGTGGGGATCCTGCCCTGAGTCTCCAAGAACTACACTCCTTCAGCTGTCTAAATTGATGGAATGATGATCAATGATGCAATGCAATGAAGATAATGAAGTTGCAGTACTGTCTGACTTGGATATTTGGTGTTCTAGGAAGAAAAAACTCAGTTGCTAATTTTGTATGTATTTTTTGTTGGTTGCTTTTAGACCTACTACGTGGCTGGATTTAGCATACTTTGTGGAGCAGGTATTTTCCTCTGCCTGGTTACATCTCTCACTGTAGAATGGATGGGTCTCACAGCTGCCAAAAATCTTCATCACAATCTCCTCAATAAGATAATTCTTGGACCGATAAGGTAAAAAAGTAGTTATTTCTTACTCCCGTACACAAATCATAAAAACATGCATTTTAAAATTTAAGTGAAATATGGAATTTTAAAGATTTTAATCAATTCTTGAGCAATTGAGTAGAGACTTCATTTTCATGACTCCAGGATGTCCATTAGCAGTGCTCACATTCCAAATAGTCTAGCATTATCATACATTCCAATCTGTTCATTGCCTAGATTCTTCGATACCACACCCCTGGGACTGATTCTCAATCGCTTTTCAGCTGATACAAATATCATTGATCAGGTGAGTGCCTTGAGTTGCTTCCAAGTTCAAAAACAAATTTCTCAGTGTAAGCTAAATAGCATTTTAAAATAAACTGTGATTCCTGTTAATAATAGAAAATTTCTAAAACTTAAATGAAAGCCTATTTGTATTCATGTCAATATTATGTGCATAAATTATTTCTAGGATAAAATCTTCATGGAAAATTTTAATTCAAAATAATTTATGCACATAGAAGTGGCTACTTAGAGAATCAGCATGAAGTAAAGAGAAATAGCAAAGAATAACATTTAAATTTTTTTTATTACAAAAAGGAATGATTTTGGTCAATGTTGTATCTCCATTCATGATAAAGTTCTTAAAAGTTTAGTGTTGATGCAGAGTGTCTCCCAGAAGTAAAGGATGAAATGCCAAGCCGTCTTAGATGTCCTTTACTTTCACAGGATTGGCTCCTGACTGAGAGAAGCTTTAGATGGTGTGGTATTTTAGGGACTATTCCAAGGATGCCCAGTTTAGTCTTAGATCCTTAGGCCTCTAGAGTTTGTTCTGAAATGAAAGACCTCCAACTCTGAAACTGGATCACTCCAAGCACAGACCCCTCAAAAGGATCAAGAAAAGAATCCATCAAATGCAGCCCTTGCCTTTTCTGATTTTCCAGAGTGGCTTAGGAACACCTAAATTATTCTCACTTTAGAAAAAGAAGGCTTGCTGCATACAGCTGACTAAAAGTATGCCGAAAAATTTTGATGTTTTCGCGGCATTGGTGTCAGGTCATACTGCACCTAAAACACCTCATAAAGAATATGTATTAGAAAAGAAGAGGCAAAACAGTCCTTATTGGGAAGATGATACGATTGCTACCTAGAGAGTCCAAAACAATTCGTTCAGCAGAGTATCTGCATAAGACATATAAGTCAGTAACTTTCTCTACATCAATTAAAAAATTAAGTGAAAAATAAGTTCCATTCATAAGAACAACAAGAACTATGAAAATATAAATAAACTTAGTATGAAGAAAAGAGATCCAATGATCCTGGAAATCATAAGAATCCTGTATATATAGAGAGAATTTCCCTATCAAATACCAAAAAAATACTATAAAATTAAAACATTCTGGTGATCACAGAAAACAAGCAGATCAAAAGAACAAAATGGAGAATTCAAAACCGCCAGCATATATAAAGATTTAGCCGGATAAATATGGTGCCTTGAATGAGTAAGAAAAGGATTATCTTTTTAATAAAGGATGTGGAGAAATTAACTATCTATAAAATATAAAGCAAATACATATAGAATAAAGATGGCCATATAAAAACACAAAACTATAAAATAAAATGCAGAAGAGTAGTTATAGAATTTGAGGTGGGAAAGGTCTAAGACACAAAACTGAGAAACAATAAGGGAAAAGGCCAACAGAAATGACTGTATAAAATTTCAAACTTCTATTGAGCTAAAAGCATCAAAGTCAAATTTAAAATATAATAAGATTAACTGGGAGAAAAACTGACAACATATGTAAAGAAAGAGGATAAACATCCATAATATACATATGAAAATCAATAAGGAAGATAAACCAACCAGAAACACACAAAGGATATGAGTAAGTAATTGCAGAAAATTAATTTAAATATCTTACCATAGAGGAATAGCTAAATATGTTTTTTAATACTATGCAGCCATTAAAAAGAAGTAGATTTGTATATAGTGACGTGAGAAGATTTGCCATCTATCCTGTTCAGTAAAATAAACACGTCGACAAATAAGATTTATAGTATAGTGCCACTTATATAAAAGCCCCAAGATAAATAGGTAGATAACTGCCAAATGATAAGTAGATAGGTAGACAGATGGATAAATATACTAAACTATGGGAAGTGAGTGAAGTTGAAAGAGTGGAGAATTGCTTACAGTGAAAATGTTTATATACTACTTATGTAACTAACTGTATAACTTGATGTAAATATAAAAGGAATATTTTGTTGCATTGTATCCAATGCTTTATTTGAGCTAAAACATTTTCCTTTCAAATTACCTTCCTAACAGCACATCCCTCCAACTTTGGAATCTCTAACTCGCTCAACACTGCTCTGCCTGTCTGCCATTGGCATGATTTCCTATGCTACCCCTGTGTTCCTGGTTGCTCTTGTGCCTCTTGGGGTCGCCTTTTATTTTATCCAGAAATACTTCCGAGTGGCCTCTAAGTAAGTAAAACAGTGTTCTCTTCATCTTCAAAAGCCTATATATGTGATTTACTGTGATCCACACTTACTGTAGTGTTTTTCAAGATAAGCTATGGAATTTGGAGATGCAACCTATGTTTAACAGGATGAAACATATCCTGATACTATGTTTCATTTGCAGATCTATTATAATTTTTTCTGTAATCGGTTGTCTAAGGCTGATATAGCCCCAGACGTATATTAACATGTGGACTGATCTACTGAGTTTTGAGTTTACAGACTATGCCAAATTTTTCATTCCATGATCCTTTTTCTGAACATGACATTGACATAAAACTTACGAAATCAAGCATAGTCCCAAAGGAAAAGTGATTTAATATCATTAGATTTCACAAGTGGGAAAAAATAGTAAAATATTTTCAAACGTGTAAAATACATTCTGTAAAAGAATTAGTAGAAGTCAAAATGGTTAAAGAGGTACATTAGAGTCATGACTATAAAAGTAGATAATATTGTCTATATGTCTGATATCAGTGCTATGATTTTAACAGATTGGAAATTTTCAGATTGGATCATTTAACATGCACTTGAATATCCAGCCAAATAAATAAAAGAAAGCCATGAATTTTAAATTCTTCTGTTAATATAATATGTGTCATTTGCTGAGATGTTGAGGAGTTAAATAGAATGTAGTACCACTTGTTTTGAACTTTCCAGTTTAACTTTGAAGCCCTGCTATAAATAGTATCATAGCATAATTACTTTATTTCAACAAACACTTGTTAAGCATTTACTATGTTGCAAATAATTTTGTGAGCCATGTGGCATATGATGAGATCAACATGACAAGAACCTGTTCTCAAGAAACTTAGTCTCTTGGGAAGATAAAAGATATATAAAGTAACCCTTATATGTGGATTAAGTGCCGGAATAGGAAGGCAGATATTGAGTTTATTCAGTAAACTGAAAATATTTAATAGGACTTGAGTGCAGGGAAGATGAAAAATTGGCGAAGCTAACAAGGAAAGGCAAGATTATAGTTGGGAACCTCTGAATATATCATGTAACATTTCTTAATTTAAAAAATATAATGGTTTCTCCCTCAGGGCTATGAATTAGGGTCCTTCAAATATTAGAGATCTATATGAAATCTAGAGTATTTTTTCTCCCCAGCCTCATTCCCTTTCTTGTAGCAAATTCAGAGCAAAAGGGAGAGGCTAGCCATCAAATTCACTCTTTCATGTCTCCTGGTATCATTGCTGATGCTACTTGCTGAGGGGCGGAAAAGTTCAGTTACTTCTTTTCTCCTGGTTGTTTTCAAATCTATCCTTACCTTCTCACCACTAAGATCAAACCATTGTGTCTTACTTCAATCACATACTCGCTTGGGCCTATTTTTGCCTCTTAGCAATACAGATTGAGGGCCAAGGCTGGGCAAGTATTCCTAGTCCATTATAAATTCGAATGGTGAATTTTGTTCATTCTAAGAGAGAACAATCTGTTAGCATTGATAATGAGTAACCAAAATATGGAGGAGATGATCATTTTTAAAGAATTAACATTGATAATGGATTATAAACCGTTCTTATTTGAAATTCTCTGAAAGTTATCAAATATGACCATATGATACTGAATCTCACAGACGAAAAGACCCTTCTAGATGCTGAGACTCTGCAGGACTCACCCATGTTGAAAAACTCAGGCAACTTAACAAACTATTTTGTAAACACCAGAGGGAGTTAAAGTGGGGGACTAGCAACAGGAAATACCATGACATTTTGAGTATGGAAAATCAAAGATCTCATGTGTGGTTAGCTCTGTAAGTTAAGCGTTTCCTACTTACAAAAATACAAGATCCAGCTGTACCCTCACCTTGGTGGTTTCATAAAATACAGTCCTGTAAACAAAGGTTCCTCCTTCCTAATTTTTTTCCTTTCACTACGGACCTCAATGTAGTGACCACCTGTCGCTTGTGTCAGATTTACAAATAGCCACTTAGGTTTAAAATAGCAGACTTCGCATTCCTTCATATTCACTCTCTTCCTCCCCTTTTCCTTTTCTTCCCCTCATCTGCAGTGGCTAAAGTGAGCAAATCCATTTTAGTAACTCAAAAAAGACTTTGCATTTGTTTGTGGAACCACATAGGCAGCCACGAACGGACTGAGTTCATTGTTGAAGATGATGTAACAGTCTAATCAATTCTGTTGACTCTGGCAGGTGAATGTCAATGCTACTACTCTAGTGCCCTGGACCACAAAGACCTAGAGAAGGGCAGAAGACAAGACTGAAAAGAAAAAAAAGGAATGTTTTGAAACACAATATAACTCTTAGCCTATCTTCTAGAAATGTTAGCTTATGGTTTAAAGAAAAGTTGTCATGAGTGTGCATCTTTAGGAAAACATCAGATTCAGGCGATTACATTCACTGCATTTATTGAACAGCCTATATATATATCTCCTTGGAGGACCTCTGAATAGAAGTTCCATGAAGGCAGGGATTCAATCTCATTGTGGCCAAAGGCAAACTCATTGTCTTTCTCTTTAAATCTCTTTATTCAGTGTAAAAGGCACTGTCATTTTCCAAGTTGGCTAAGCAACAACCAAGTCATATTTGACTCCTATCTTATTCACCGTGCAACAACTAATTGACTGTAGCACTTTAGAAGGCTACTTCCAGGAGACCATCTCACAATCCTTCCCCAATTTTAACTCTCGTTACATCACAGTCATTCAGAACTTAAAAACAATCTCTTATATAGACTACCGTAACTCACTCATTCTCTTTCATCCTTTACACTGTCTCCCAGGTTATGTTGCTCGTGCACAGCTCTGATCATTTTATTTCTAGTCTTCAGTGATTTTTTCCAGTCCACCCAGATTCTCTGCAGTCTAGTCCCACCCATCCTTTATACCGCCTTTTCCCGCTACAACATCTCCAAAGAATTCTGGGCACTAGGCAGATTGAATTTGCCAGCTTCTTTAGTCTTCTGTGTGTGCTCTTCTTGTCCCCTTACCTGGAATGCACTTCTTGTCTGTTTGGTTGAAGCCCTCTTCATGTTTAAGATTTGCCCTAAATTCCACCTGCTCAAAGAAAATAGTACCATCTCCTACATATGAATTAATTACTCGTTCCTCTGTGTTCCCATGCAGTTTACTTCAGCTGTTAACAAAGCTGATATTTTTTGTACAACATATTATATTCAGCATGAACCCATATTCATTAGGTACCCATCTTTCTCTTCCTCTTTAGATTGTAAGCTGTTGAAGTTTTTGTTAATTGGATGCTAAAGGAAACTGGTTGCAATGACAAGTAATAACCTTAATTTAGAATGAACACAGAGATCTTTGAGTCTGAATGCATGTCAAGTTTACTTTTGCACTTCTTTCTGTCCTAGGGACCTCCAGGAACTTGACGATACCACCCAGCTCCCTCTGCTTTGCCACTTCTCAGAAACAGCTGAAGGGCTCACCACCATTCGGGCATTTAGGTGAGTAAACATGTTTTCATTTTGTTGATTAAGCAATTAAATCATCAACAAATATTTACTTACAAATCACTGATAATTGCTATCATTTTTTGGATGGCCACTGTGTGTGTGGCAGTGTTCTAAACTAGAAGTAAGAAAAATGTGGCAATAAATGATCAGAGTTAGAGTTTAATCATCTGAAATTTTAACAAGAATAAAGAAAGACTGAAGCACCATGTTGGAAAAATACTAGCTCTGTGATTTACACAAGGCTCTTAAATTCCCTAGCCTCAGTTTCCTCATCTGTGAAATGGGGAAATCAGTTTTGTTTCTTAGGGTCCTTGGACTAATTGATATGATGCATGTTAAGCATTAGCCACAGTGATTAGCAAATAAGCACTCAATAAATAAGTTAAAATAAATGTGTGAATAATAATAAAAGAAATATTATTATACCGAAATTATTTTAGGATTTAATCAGTTTTCTTCAATGTTGGTAAACAGGGTAATAACCTAAGCTTTTGATTAGGAGTGTTTACCTAACACTTAAAAAATTACCTGCCCTTGTTTTCCCTGATCACATAAACTCAGAAAAGAAGGTGGCATCATTGAATATTTCATTTAATCTAGAAAATTGACATCTTAAATCATTATATCTTTCTGCAACCATAAATGCAAATATGTATTGATTTCAATCAGAGATTGAATATATTATATATGTAAAGTTGAGTCAAAAAGTGGAATATAAAGATACAATCATCCGTAACTTGTATGACAGAATTTCTACATAAATCTACATAGGTTTCATAAGGAAACATTCATACTTTCTGTAGTGGTGTGTTTTCCCATCAGAATGTGCAATGCTTTTTATTGCAGATGGCAAAACTATTTATTGACATTGAATGTGCATTTAAGGCAAAATTTATATTCTAATAGTAGTCATCAATGACCAGTTGTACTCATTGAGTGCACCGTATTAAAGATTACATTTTTCTTCAAGCAAGTCCTTTGAAATTAATTTCTTTGAGTATTGATCATATGCTAGGTACTACTCTTGCTGTGGATATATAAAGACTACAAAGCTATAGCCTTTCATTTCCACCCCAGATGAATATCTCAAAGAAAACAGGTAGGATAATATGGCAGGTGGGGGGCAAGCAATGACTGTCAAAAGCTTGCGTTATTACTCTGTTTTACCAACATTGATTCAGGCAAGCTGGTAGATGGAACAGTAGGAAGTTGATGGGTTGAACATAAAACAGCCTCTATTTTCTCCCTGAAGAACAAGCTGAGGTCATTTTCTAAGAGTGATGAGGACTAGAATCAGGTAAAACATCTTGAAGGAAATGAGGACAGTTTAGAATGAAAGAGAAGCTTGACCAAGAATCCAGCTTTAGATTTTTCATTTACCTTCTTCCCTAGACACACGAACAGAATTTAGCATGACTATCCCTAGTTTTACATCAGGAAAATTCTAGGTTGCTGTAAGAAGAACAAGATATTACGTGTTAACCTTCAAGGCTTGAATTCTGATTGGAAGAAACAAAGGACAAACCAACTTTTATATAAAAGCATCTGCATCATCGTCACCCAGATTTAGCTCTTCCAGGGTTCATTTTCAACATAAATATTAAATATCACAAATATCAGCATTGTTAAACCAAAGGAAGTTTGAAAATGTGGGGAGGATCCCGCTACCACAAATAAAATTCTAGAATCTTTACATTTGGTGCTTGTGGTCAGGAATCAAACATATTTTTTTCCATCCATTTCTTCCCTTTTTTCAGGCTACCCAGAGTCCCCAGAGTCTTCAGCTCTTCTGGAAAGTTACTATTTACTGATTAGGCTGCCTTTCCTCCCCTGCGCTCAGGGTTCGTGGTGTACTCACATGGAGCAGCGAACTCCCTCAAGTAGTTTACCATGAAAGTATCACAGTTAAATTAGACTGAGATTTCTGTGACCTTTCCTATTTTTTTTTTTTTTTTGTCTGACAGAATAAAGGTCTAAGAATGTTCAGAAGATGAGCTGGATGTGGATGAAAAGATACAGACTGAGTGTGTCAAAGTTTCCATTAGGAAAACAGAAAGTTTCTTGCCAAATAGAAACACACAGAAAGAATGTTCGCTGCATTTCCACCCCTCCCCTCTCACTGCTGCTTCAGACTCTTGCCAACTCCATTTACAAACTCTTTAAGAGTGTGTCTGAAACAATATCCCAAAACAAAAGAAAGAGTAGGAAGAGTCCCAGACAAAGCACTTTGTCAAAATGAAGTGTTTGATGTTCATCTCAAATGTAATCCACTGGCTTCGGGCCAGCTGGCCCCACCTCCCATCTCTCCATCACCACTGTCTTCTAGGGAGAGGACCCTGTCTGGAGCCCCTGAACATGTTGAGTTTTCTTGTTTCTGTGCCTTTGCTCATGTTTGTTCTCATTACATCCAGTGCTTTGTCCTCTCTTGTTCACCTGAAAAATTCAGCTCATCCCTTAAAATCTCACACAGACCATCCTCCCAGTCCTCTGTGAATCTTTGCTTAATCTTTCTCTCCCCACCCTCCACGCTATTCCCTACCATCTTGATCCTGTGGTCAGTGGAGATCATCCCCTTTCTTTACGTTCATGTAGCATTTTGTGCATAATGCCATTATAACTAGCTTCTGTGTTGTGCCATCCTTGCCTGTTAATGCCATATTTACCTCCTTCACTAAACAGTGGGCTTCTCAAGAGCAGAAGTCCTGTCTTGTTCATATATATTCTAATGTCTCACTTAGAGGTGGTGCTTGCTAAATGTTTCTGAAGGAGTAGATGAAAAGCTACTTAACATTGCAAGTACAGAATGAATGGCCCTTACATGGATATATGTCTTTACAGTTCGTATCCACTATCTTAGTAAATCCTATGACCCTGTAAACCATCCTACCTTTTAATCATTCACTCTAGTTATCTCTAAAAGGATCATCACGAGGGGAGTCACGCTCCTCGGACTGCTTAGTCCTGCCCCAGTGTGTTGCTGTTCAGTGCAGGTCCTCTTGTGCATGGCATTTGGGTCAAGGCTACATAACTCAAAGTGAAGTAATTATTTGGCTCTGATTGTAGAATCCTTTGATTATTGTAGATCAGATGTTGCTGTCTGATTCAATTATCTGATTTATGTGGTTTGGCATATTGGAATGATCAGATCGATTGGCCAGATATCAAGTATCTGCTTTATATTGGCCTGTATGGATGGCTCCAGGGGCCAAGGGAACACCCCACCCAAGACTTCTTCATTCTTTGATATAAGTGATGGTTTATTGTAAAGTTTTGCAAATTGATTTGAAGATTTTGGGGGACTTATGGCAGTCGTTTATCAAACAGGAATCACCGCTGGGCTGTCAGATGAAATTTGACTGTTGCTTCTAAACATAACGCGTAGACAGGAGGTCTATACAAGGCTAGCCATGGCGCAGAGAACGAATAAACCACATTCCGATTTGGTGTTTCCTCCAGCCTTCAAACCAGTTATTTTAATTATATTATCCAGCTTTCCATTGTTACTGTTATTCAGAGAAAACAGTCGAAAAATGAAAAGAGGCAATTTTATGATTTAGGAAAGCTTTCTCACATTTAGCATGAGTGTCCATGAGAGCATGGCTCACAGGTTCAAATGGATAACGTTTTTATTAGAAGTTTAATTTGCAACACAGATTTTGGTCTGATTATATTGTTCACCAAGAATGACCTTCCTCTGGTCAAGGATAAATATCTCAACTGTACGTGTCATAGAACCCTGTTAGTACAGCAGCCCAGGAGTTACTTTTGTGCAAAGACCATCCTTACAAATAGTTTTGAACTTTGGAGCATAAGATACCTTATTTAACAAGCACATCTGCCATCTCCGAAGACTCCCATCTTCTGCTTCCTGTCACCACAGTTTCCTTCTTTGGTTCCCAAAAACACCAGGCAGAAAGAGTAATTTAAAAGTATATATTTGTCTGCTACAAATGCATAGTTTCCTGTCTCCCCTGGTTTTCATCCAGCACCTGGCACCCAACTCTAACTGTGCCATTTGGAAACGTAAAATAAATGCAATAAAAAGCAGGTAGAACCTATTGCATTTCTGTACAATTTATCCTGGTTTTTGTAAGGCCCTTGCAACATAGGTCATGCCTCGTTTTCATGGCCACAATAATTACATGGAAATTTATGAAATGATCTTTAATAGGACTTTGTCATCAGACAGATTCCTTTTTGCAGCAGGGGTCTGAGAAAGGAAAGAAACACGGGACCACACCATCTCTAAGTCAGGGTGCCGCAGAGCAGTAGCAGCTGGCCTTTATTTTGAAGTAGGAGTCCTTTTACTAGTCATTCATCCCAGCCATTTGTCACTATGTTGAGTAAATAGTGTAGTAGTAAGTGTGGCTGTTTTTTATTATTTCTCCTGTTGTGTGGCTAACATCATAATATTTTTGTTTTCTGCAGGCATGAAACCAGATTTAAGCAACGTATGCTGGAACTGACAGACACAAACAACATTGCCTACTTATTTCTCTCAGCTGCCAACAGATGGCTAGAGGTCAGAACGGTACGTTCATCTCATGATTTCGAAATGGAAGCCCAACAGAAAGGAGGCCTGGTGCAAAGAGGGAGCCAGTTGTAAAAATTAGTCTTCCACTGAGATTCACATTTTCTGGACTTTAAAATAGCTCAGGTTTGTTTATCTTACAGATGAAATTTGTTGTAATGTTTTAGCTAATGGCAACACAAATAGCCCAAACAGCAAAAATTCATTTCATGTTCATTAGTCTCTAGATTACATAAGTTAATGGAATGGCAAATATTTGTATAACTTCGGGTTTTTTTCAAAAGAGCAAATTTGACAAGTAAACAGATTCACTCATTTCCTTCACTGAGCTGGACAGGCCTGGAAGAGACGGTGACTTTTCATGTTTTAAGTCAATTTAGGATCACCTTAGCACAAAATGTAAAAAAACTGCGATTAAGCAACTACTGCTTTCTTCTTTCCCATATGAAGTAGGAGAACCAGCATCAGCTTTGTGATTGGCAGACTTGGTCCAGCAAGTTAATGAATTTATTTGAGTGCCAGTTCCCCATTTATAAAATAGCAGTAAATTTTTTTTCCTCATGGGAGTGTTAGTATTAAAAAGTAATAATATAAATCCTCTAGCTCACTGATTAGCAAATGCACTCAATTTATCTTTTGAATGGATGGATGAATGAATAAATGAATGGAAACGGTACCTGCCCTGGTAAGTGGTTATCAAGCCAGCCAGCTGGAGTAGGAAGTAGGAGACAGATGAGACGCAAGTTCCAGAGGGAAGAGACTATAGTTTGCAGACTGGCCTGCATAATCTGTAGTATGAATAAGCTCATATGGTGGTAATGATGAGTTGACTGTAATCTTTTTTTTTAAAATAATCATCCATTAGTGAAGAGGAAAAGGAGCTTTATCTGTACTATTCTTTTTCTGTGTGTGCGAGGAAGATTGGCCCAGAGCTAACATCTGTTGCCAATCTTCCTATTTATTTTCGCTTGAGGAAGATTGTCGTTGAGATAACATCTTTGCCAATCTTCCTCTACTTTATGTGGGATGCCGCCACAGTATGGCCTGACGAGTGGTGCTAGGTCCACGCCTGGGATCTGAACCCGTGAACCCTGGGCTGCTGAAGCAAAGCACATGAACCCAACGCTACACCACCTGGGCTGACCCTATCTCTACCATTCTTAGACCTCACTTCCACTGATCAAGCATCTCTACTGTCTGCAGGCTTTCATTCAAAACTCAATAGATCGAAGAAGGCAGGTGGAAAAGGAAATTTGATAAGGTTAAAATGAAGGAGCCCAAGTTAAAATCTGAGTTGTTGATGGATGGATACAGATTGATATGGAATCGTGAGCTTTAGTTGTCGTGATTTCTCATGGTTTACAGAGATTCTCTAATACTGTATGAGTTACTATGTAGAAATTATTCGGCAACATAGCACAATTATATTTCACAGATTTCAGATAGAAGCATTGGTTGTTGATAAGAAATTCTTTCTAGGTAGCTGTGGGGGCAGGACAGAATGTCTCCTGAATTACCTACACAATAAAGGCAGGTGAAGTGTTGCTTAGGATTTATAACAAAACCAAAACATTATTCCTAGATCCTATCTGGACCCTAAATCCTTGTTTTAAGCTTCTGTTTGTTTGTTTAAATTTCTGTTTTCTCCAAGGAAAAAACAATCATCTGAATAATAGAATTAATGATAAAGTAGCTTAGTGAAAGAATGTGCCCAAATCACAAGGGAAGAATGTCAGTAGTAGCCTTTGTACTTGATTTTCCTAAACTTGGAGATCAAGTCTGTTTTCAGGGGGCAAGTGCGTTTGCTTTGGGCCTGAGGTGAGTGTCTTACTTGACTTCTGTTTCTGCTCTTTAGCACTTCCTACTGTCAGGTTAATGGACAAGTGTTTAACAGGCATCTTCAAGCAAACCATATGTTCCATTCTTGTAGCCAGAAGACAAGATATTAGACCCTTCAGACTGCCAAGAAAGGGAAGGTCAGGAAAAATTAGAGAGGAACAGCAGCCAGATTCAGAACGGGCCCGTTTACTTGACTCACAACCCACTGCTTTAACCCCCACGTGAAAAGGCAGCTGGACCTACCGGAATATAAAAGAATTCTAGTTCCACCTGTAGCAACCTAAAGAAAATACTAATATCTGCAACAGAAAGGGCAGAATCTGCCATTCTCTCTGTTACTTTATAATACATTTGTTATTATGTCTTTTCTTTGTTTTCTGTTATAATCCTTCTAAGATTTGCTGTCTAGTCTCATACCAGAACTCTCCCTTAAAAACCAGTCCAAAAAATTAAGGCATCTTTTGCTCCTATTTCTGATGGGTAAAGATAAATTTTGATAAGAAACATTGATTTATTGCAAAGTTTCAGGCATAACTGCTGACAGAAGTCAGCGTTCAAAGTCCTTTCTGTATGACTTGTCTCCTTTGTCTGTTGTATTTAGTGTCGATAAGTGTATATGGGTATGCACACACACACACACACACACACTCTCTCTCTCTCTCTCTCTCCTCTAGACAATCCCTGAGATCCAACTTAAAACGAGATTCACTCTCTTTCTGTTCTTATGAGTACACTGAGAGTTTTCTTTAGAACCAGAATATTTAGAATATTAGAATACTAGAATATTTGTTTGAATATAGATGCTATAACCCAAGAGCATAGGCCACAGTGGGAGTGTTGAATAAATAAAAGAGATCACTCCTATTAGGAAATAACCTTTCTCCCAATTGTACACATGTAAATGACCTCATTACTACTGTGCTTCTGTGGACGTGTCTGCATCACCGGAGACACAATTCCAGTTTGAAATAAATGGATCTTGCGTCAGAAATATGAATGTTGAGATACAGGACCTTGGAGACCAGGGTGTGAACTGCTCTCTGAACCCCACAGCTGGACATATTCTGCCTTGTAAGTCATTTTTAAAAAATAGGTAATGAAAACTTCTATTTGGCCCAGTGAAGCTGCATGGATCTTATCCACAGTATCAACACAACCCCCTCTGTTCCCTGTTCTTTGCCATTTTACTTACTAAGTTAACAAAAATGTCTGCTTACAGCAAATATTCTTGGAGTTCCTACAGCAGAAACACAACTAACCTGGTAGAAGGAGAGGTACAACATTGGGCATACATCAGAAGAGGCAAGCAAGATTTTCTGACGCAGATCTGGGGATTTCACCAACTCGAATGCAGCGATTCAGCACCTTACTGGAGAGAAAGAGGAGAAAACTCACCATAGCTTTCTGAGGCTCTTCCCTTTCTCTTCATTCCCAATTCTAACTTTCCCAAGCAATCCCATTGAATTCTATAGATAGAAAATCTCAAGGAGAAGGAAGAGAGGGAAACCAGAGTAAAAACACCTTTTGTTGAATTTGGGAAGATCCTTGAGCCTCATCCAATTTTTGTTTATGATCTGATATTTTTTAAATACGTAGCTCTCTCTTCTTTTCCTGGTCATGGTAAGTCAGAGTTAAGACAATCCCAAGTTATTCTCTTTCTCTGGGTAAACAGTTTTCCCTATGGAAGATTTAGTTCCACCCCCCATATTCATTTCCTATTCATTTTGAATTGGGAAAAAATAAAGGTCACAGCACACTCAAATCAAAAAGGATGAGAGTCTAAAAGAATAAAATAATTTGGTGGGTGGAAAAGTAGCCACACTCTGACCACCCGGGTTGCTCTGGCAGCTGAGGGAAGTGGTTTTCCTCTTAGTGCGGAGTGAAGTGGGCCACAATTGTGTGCAGTGTGGCACTCCACTCTAACCTTTGAACGCTGCTTACGTTCTTTTGTTCAGCACAGCGTTTTCGCTTCATCCCTCTGCACTAAACAATTCCAGTTCTTTGGCATCAGTGTTTCCATTTGCAAAAATTGTGTAACTCTATCTAAAGGCTGTCTTTCCAAGGCTTTGTCTTGCTGTGTGGTGAAAGGATAAAAGAAAATTCACATCAGGAAGCCAAAAAAAGTTTTTTAGAATCAACAGGCTAAAGTGAAAATAGTCTTCAGGATGAACTTGCACGAGAGTCTGTTCTGTGAAACAGCACAGAACTTTTCTGGGTGTTCCTAACTCCGGGATAGACAGGTGTGCACTGATCTTGTAATCTGGAGGCCGTAATATATTCTCCCAGACACTTGGTGGTCCTGTAGATTTGTACTTCCAAGGGCTGTGTGAAGGAAAGAGATTGTGTTGCTATTAACTATTTACAAGTCTGTTTTAAAGAAAATTACAATTTCACTATAATCCCACATATAGATAGATGTCATTGAATTGCTAGAAATCTGACAAGAGGCCTCTGTTTTGACATGAGAATCAAAGGTTTTCCTTCTGGAGAGGAGCATTGAATTTACAAACTCAATGAAACTTATAATTTATCACTCTACAGCTAAAATGGCCTGGGGTGGGCTCTCTTTGAGAGTGTGCAATTCACATACATAGTAGCTCCATTGTCTACGTTGAATCTCTCATTCCATTGTATCCTGTTGACCACAGGTGTGTTTTCATTGAATTGATTGGTTAGAATGTGCAAGGCCTTAGCAATAGAATGAGTGCTGTTAGTGATCCCTAAGTATTTGCTGTGTGTGAGAGCTATTCAGACTATCTGCTTCTCTTTTCTTAATTTATTGCCTTTAAGCCATTTTGTTGTTCACATATTTGAGAGGAAAGGAAAGGTGTGACTGTAAAACCACTTTCTAGTTCATTAAACTTGTTACGTTTAATGGTAAAGGAAGCGGAAAATGGGAGCTAACGTCAGCTCCTACATTATCAATCAGTTTCACATTTCTGTACTCCTGTCCTATCTGTAGGAAACTTATTGGAATTTAGTGATTTTTCTATGAGATTTCTTGATAAACATCATGCACAAAAGTGCTTCCTCTCTTATGCAGATCAAGGTAAGATTCTGATCAAATGCCTGCAGAAAATTTCCGATTCCTTAGCAAAAACAGTTTTGAGTGGTGATAATAATCCAGGAGTGAGCTGAAAAGTATCTAGTTGGTGTAACTAAAAGAAAACATGAATAGCACTTTCTAAAAAACCAAAAAGTGGAAAGAATATTTTTATAATAAATAAAATAACTATGTTATGGATACTAAACTGCAGACATATTGGCCTCTAAGCTCTCACATCTATTTGAAGTTAGTAGATTGTAGATTTTGAAAATGGATTCATCCCTTGAAAAATTTGCTGTAAATGTACCTCAAAAAGCTATGCCTTATTCTGAGATGTCAAAGACATTGTCTCTATACATTATCTTTACATGTCAATTTTGGTATATTTTACTTATTGTACTAATAATTAAAATAATCATGTCTAATGATCATACTGAAAACCTTACAAGTAGTTTTGAAAACATTAAGCATGTGAAGGAGACCCAGGAAATATACATTGTTTATTAATGAGTCTTCTCTCTTCACCTGTTTTTACTTCTCTTGCTGGCTCTATTGCCGGGATAAGGCCTACCTATCTATTACCACTTGAATTCAATAGGAAATAGTTTAAGTTATCATCTAATTGAATCTACCATTTATTTCCGTATAATAGGTGAAGTCGGGGCCCAATATAGGATATAAAAATTCCATGGTAAATTAATTTAACAGAGAGAGAGAGAGAGACAATGAGTGCATAAGGTTTTGCATTTCTTTTGTAATATTTATATTAGGCCTACTGTCTAATTTCCATTTGTTGAGACTTAGCGATTATTTTGTTTTTTTGGTTTGTCTTGTTCTATTCTAGTCCTATCCAGATCTGGTCTTTGTAACATAGAACACAGTGTTTTATGAGTTTTTTCCCCCACAATTAAAATAGTAAAAAAATAATAATTTGGAACTGAATGATGAAGTTCATGGCCTAAAGTGTTTTTCACTTTAGAACAGCAAAGAACCCCTAACACTACGCACAGCAAAGCTTTCTAAGAGACAGTCATATTACAGTCCTAAGTGGGGGATTAAAGATCCTAAAACTTCATGTTGGATTTCTCACCTTATCAGAAATGCATCCTTGTAATATTTTTACATGTTCAGCTCTTAAAGTCTGGAGAAGGGACTAGTGGAGAATGAAATGATTCATAGGAATCCTTAAAAAACTCAGAAGTCTTGACTTAGAAGATATTTGGCTCATAGAAAAACTCAGTGAATGTTTTTATGAAGGGATGAATTTATCCAGTCATTTATTCCATAAAGAATTACTAGACCTTTTCAGTGTATTTAGCATTATTCCTGTGACTGGAGATAACAGTGGTAAAAATTTAGACAAAGACTCTGTCTTCTTGGAACTTAGATTCTAGAGAGAGTAGATAAACAAAGAATATATGAACAAATAAGCAAATAAGATCATTTCAGATAGCTTTAAGTGCTTAGAGGAAAATAAAACGGAACAATGGGATAGGGAACAGCTCCAGAGCTGGAGGTGGGTCCACGAAAGGAAGGCTTATACTTTTAAAAGAATTTATGAATGAATGAATGAATGGATGGATGAATGGATGGATGGATGGATGGATGGATGGATAGATGGATGTGGCTCTTCTTCCTAAAGAGGTCAGCTGGGTGGAAGTGGAGAATAGAAATTAATAAAAAGATGCCGTGCTTCGAGCCCTTAACATGTATGTTGCCCACAGAAATTTCTCAGAAGCGGCATGGCATGTTTCTTTGTATCAAGCCAGGAACATTTTGCTGGAAGTATCCTCTGGTACTAAGTTTCTGGGACTTAACACAGAAAATCTTTACGAGTGTTTTTTGAAAGAGTAATATGGAAATAACGAATTTATAAGATAACTTTGAAAGTACTAACTTTACACAAGAGAGCTGGAAGGAAAAATTCACGTTGCTGTAAATATTTTAGAAGTATTTTGGGAGCACACTGGCATTTATAAAATAAAAAAGAGCAGCCCAGCCTGGTTAGATTCTGCATCCATGTAGCTATTGCTTCAAATAAAGGGAAAAAGAAGCGTCTGACTGGGATCTCACAAGTTGTTAACAAATGGATACAGGGAAGAAGAAGCAATTCAAAGAAGTATTTACTACCCCTGTGGAATTCACTGCCTCAGGGATTAGCTCTGCGTGATTTCTTTCTTTATTCTTTGTAAAGATCATGGGAACGATTGTAGGATCAAATTTTAGTGCCTATTTTAACCTTTGATGTTTATCGTGCCCACAAATTTTTAAGCTTGCTTCAAACATTTGAAAGTCATCTAGGGCTAAAAAGACAGCCTGATACATGGAGGTGTGGAAATCTAACAGGGATGTAACATTTTTATTGCTTTCAAAATCCCTGTGAATTGGGTATCATTTCTATTTTCCAAAGAAGAAACTGAGTCTCAAAGGGGTGAAATGACTTGACTAGCCGGTGATTGGCAAAGCCAGCATTTGAACCCAGATCTCTGGTTCATATCTCTGAGATCAGCGACTGTTCCCCAACAGTTTGATCTTTGGAGCTGTTTTAAAAAGAGGTAGGAATACGCACATGGGGGCTGATTTGAGAAACTTCCATTTGTTGACTTCAGTATGTTAAACACTCCATTATTGCAATTAAAGTCTTATCATCTAGTTACTAGTTGTGTTTTTTTAGAGGGGTCAGAGATGTATCTAGCTAGAAAAGGTCATCACCAGTGAGGTGACACTTCAGATGATTCTAGAAAGTGTTCATGCTTGAAATTCTACCTGCTTCTGGGATGTATGACACCTCAGTATGACAAGTGTTTAAGATTTCTTTTTCAAATGAAAAGACGTAACAATACCTAAGAGTGCTGGGAAATGGGGAAGGAAGCGGGTGTTAGAAAATGGACAGATGTCCCCTATCCCTCCTTTGAGTGTAAAGCTGGCCTTAATGAACTTTTAAAATTTCACAAAAGAGTTTATCATTGAGTCATAGACAATTCAGATACTCTAAGACATGCCCATACTTCTAATTTAGGAGCAATTGTACCCTTAGTCTTATTTCCATGAAATCTGTAGATTTAACGTCCCAGACTCTGAGGTCAGATAGTTGACCACAAGTTCAAATACAAATTCCAACGAATTAATGAGAGGCACATTTCTGCAAGGGCCTGCAAGCACACAAAGGAGCTAATCCCAACCCTGACATGAGCAGGCATGAAATGTAAGGTAGAAAATCAAGTCCCAAAATAATTGCCTCTCTGGCAACGAAATGCAGTAGAAAGGGGGGAAAAGGGGAAGCACCATGTCTGATCCTGGTTGTACCACAAATTACAGCTTAATTTCTGGCAAAGTATTTAACTTCTCTGAACACATATCTACATGGATATAATGAAAGCCTTGCATCGCTCCCATTCCAGCCCTAACTGTGTGAGCTATCATTCTTGTGTATCTTAGTTTCCTCTGAAACTTAACAGAATGCACAAGGAGTGACATGGAGTCTCTTAGTGATCCTCTCTCTAAGTTGATGGGGATCTTTGGTTTAAGAACTTGGGAAAAATCTTTTAACATTTTCTCTTACTCCTTTTTAGGATTATCTGGGAGCTTGCATTGTCCTCACCGCCTCTATTGCATCCATTAGTGGGTCTTCCAATTCTGGATTGGTGGGCTTAGGTCTTTTGTATGCACTTACGGTAGGTATACATGAATTTCTCTCTCTTTTTGTTCAGTGTTGGAGGTACTTCCCGTAGTTATTATCAACTCTTACTCATGGCTGTTAGAGAAGTTTGAAATTCATAACAAAATGCTATCCTGTAAATAATAGTAGATTTAGGTCCAATCCCAGCATTCTGTGATAGCATGGATAGCATGATATTGTGAACTAATTTTTAGAAACGTTTCGAACACTATGGTCAGAGCACCCCCACAGCTGTTTGGGAACCCTGTCCTGAGTGATCGACAATCTATTTGGGGACATTAAAATAATGAATATGAATGAGATAAGTGCAAACAGAGCTACATGCAACTATCTGTTGTGCAGGGAAATCAGGACTTCATAAAACAGTGACATTTGAGGCCCCTTGAAGAAGAGCAGACACCTTCTTTGCCCACTTTGTGCCGTGACATCCTCTCTGGTCTTTGGTATCCTGCAGCACTTATGAATTGTACCACATGATGTATATGAATGGTCCAAGTCGTTCTATCTCCAAATATCCAGTGATTGCAAAAATTACTACTTCATTTGAAATATGTTAATTTTTTTGGCACCTGACACAGATAACCAACTATTTGAATTGGGTTGTGAGGAACTTAGCAGACCTGGAGGTCCAGATGGGAGCAGTGAAGAAAGTAAACAGTTTCTTGACGATGGAGTCTGAGAACTATGAAGGCACCATGGGTATTGTTCTGAATATTATTTTGTTTCACTTATATATTTATTTTATACAAATATCAGTTGTATCTCAGATGCATTGTTACTTTTGTTTTTGTTTTCCACTTCAATATCCAGAGAATCCCCTCTCATCTTGACTTTGCTCGACTAGGTACACCTGAAATGATATGACTCTTTAGGACTGAAAAGTCTTGGATACGGCCAGAGTCCAAATAGATATTATTTAGTAATATTTAAAGAGAATTATAAAAATATTTAGACTTTATTACATTAATTACCAGTCTAAACTATGAACTATTTATTATGTTCTCTTTCTCAAGACCTTATTAACTTAAATGTCAAGAAACTTGGATCTTAAAATACTGACTGAAATTCTCGGCTTTGCTAAAATAAAATTGGCAGGAAATTCAATACTGAGGACAGAATAATACTTCTTAAATGCAAATCTCATGCTTAAAATGCATTCGTTTGCCTAAATCCTTCAATAACTATCCAGGTCTTCAAGAGCAAAATCCAGATAACTTAGCTAAGACCACTAGACCCTTCATTAGTCAACTCTTACCCACCGATACAGTTTCATCTCTCATCTATCCATACACCTTTCACTCTGGTCGTACCAATGTGCTATGCTTTCTTTTTATCTTTATTCTTCTCTCTGTATATATTTGAAACAAATTTCCCCATCCCACGTTGTTTAAGATTTATCTCAGGCACCATCTCTTCTTGAAAATTTCCTGGAACCCTTGGGTTAGCACCATCTGTGCTCCCAGAGTACCTTAAATTGGTCTCCACTATGTGGCTCTCCATGTAGTACCATACACGCTGACTTGTATTCTTCCCCCAGGACACAGCGAGCACCTAAGGCATGTCTTTCATCTCCATATTCCCGACGCCTTGCACAACATCTCTCACATTTTGAGCACTCAAATGTTTGATGACCTACTGACTGAACAAATGAATCAATTCATAGATGAACTATCTTGAATAGAATTGAGTGATGGAATGCTAAAGAGACTTAATGCTGTTTAATGCTCCAAAAACAAACCAAAAAAACTATTTTAAAAGTTCTTAATCTAAAGGCCTTTACTCTGAATGTAATTTTTATGTAAGAAAAAACCCCACAGAATTTTGTTCAGTATTACTTTAAATTTAGAAAAAAATGTATATGTTTGTATGTATAGTATGTAAGTATGTGTGTGTTTCTTTCTACTCCTCCCTCCTTCTCTCTCTCTTTTTCTGTCTTCCTCTATTCCACCCCTACCCCCCAGATCCTTCTCAAGTTCCAGAACATTGGCCACAGGAAGGGGAGATCAAGATTCATGATCTGTGTGTCAGATATGAAAATAATCTGAAACCTGTTCTTAAACACGTCAAGGCTTACATCAAACCTGGTCAAAAGGTATGGAGCTTACTGCCATTTGATTTATTTCATACAAAACCTCTGACGGAACCATTCTGTCACCACCTAAGCTATTGAGACATCCCAGCCAAGTATATTCTCACTGGGCTCACACAATATTCCCTACATTTTACAGGTCAGATTATCTACACGAACGGGAAAAGGGAGAGATAGGATCAGGATCAAATACACGTTCTCTAAGTTTATTGCCATTTATTAGTCTCCCATGAAGATCAGGAAAGTCAACAATACATGTGTTTTTCAAAATTTCTGCCTTCTGGCTCTTAACCATACCAGACATCCCCTTGAGAACTTTTGCATTTGTACTAACTCTAGTCCCCAAATGATTTATTTTCATTACTTTAAGAAGACCGAGTGTACAGAAAAAAATTGACTCATTATACTTTTTATTAAAAAATCATCACTTCTAAGATAAAATGGAATACTTATTAGACCAACAATATACAAAATGCAAAATTTAAGCCACAAAGGAAAAACAACACGACCACATAGAAACGAGAAGAGTTAGAACAGAATCATTGACGATTTAGTGAGGACTCCATCTTCTTATCTTAATAATGATAATTCATAAGGCAGATCTGAGAAGGGAATGATGATTTTAGTGTAACTATTTAAGTAGAATTGCCATTTCACTTTGGTATCTTCTCTAAGTTAAAAATACTTTTGCCCATTTTCTGTCTTTTGTCTGAGTCCTCTTCTCTGAGTGACAGTTGCTTTTTTAGGTGGGCATCTGTGGTCGCACTGGCAGTGGGAAGTCATCCTTATCTCTGGCTTTCTTCAGAATGGTTGATATATTTGATGGTGAGTTACTAACTAAATTTTTTCACTGGCCATGTGATGCTTTACCTTTAAAAAAATGCAACATCAACTTACCTAATCCTGCAGAATTTAAAAGCAAATATTTATAAGGACTTTTTGTCCTACAGTCCACAGTTTGAGGCAGGCATCCCAGATAAACAGTCCAGAAGTAAATAAAGAACATAGAATTGGGGAAGTAAAATTATTAGCCCTACATTCAACTGTGAAGATTGTTGTTAAAGAATTCTAATACTGATAAAATGAAAACAAGGCCATCAATTTTGAATAGCAATAGATGGAGGTGGCATTTCAAGAGGAAGGAAGAGAGAGGAAGATTGTGTTGCTTTCCACAGATGAAAAATTTAGCTTTCCATCAAAGGAAAAAAATGCAAGGAGACAACTAATCTTCATTTTTAATTTTAGTACATGATTCCAACCATCACCGTCTTAATAATGTTGTTTAATAACGCTGAATATTTTGTGAGGAGGCAACCTTTGCTGTAAAGTGCCAAGCACATGTTGACAATATACAAAAATATTTATTCACTCACAAAACTATTAATAATATGATTCATGGAAATAATTTAGTCTTTGCTTTAGAAAAAATATGTCACATTATTTAGTCTATCAAGTGGCCTATAAATAGGCCAGCACATAAGCCATCTTGAATGAAAGGAGATCCAGCAATGTGCTGGACCATCCTTGACCAAAAAAGTGCTTACTGTTATTATCTGGAATGATTATGATGACAATGATAGTACTTTACATTTTTATTGTACTTGAGAGTTTATATTATTTAATTTAATCTACACAACAGCTCTTGAGATAAAGAAGTCACTTTCTAAACAACAAAGTTGAACTGTGGTAATTGCAGTCTCTTTGGGTTTAGATTCAGGAACAGAGTAAACATCTGCCACTGGGTTGTTAGCAGCTTACTCTTTCCATGGCTCATAATAATACACAGATACTTTAAGGATTTTCAGTGGGATTTGCACTGTAAGTCAATTACATGATCTCAAGACAGTTGATGGACACTTTTCATTAAAAAACTGTGGTTATGACAACATATTAGATTAACCTGATGCTTATGAATCCAGAAACATCATTTCAGATCCCATGTGGGCTATCAGTGACTGATTCTCTTTTTTATAGCATTAGGCTATTAAGATTTTAATAGATAATATATTATTCCTGAAAGAAAGTTTAAGCTAATCACCTTGCCTACTCTTGAATCTAAATCCAGCTGGAAAAGGTACTCCAGCTGCCATTTGTCACCTGGCACACTCATCTCATAGGGCAATATTGTCTTTGCACAAAGTGATATGATAAAATAAATCTATCAAGTTGAGAGGAGGACATCAAGATTGCACAAGTCTCTATAAGTCTATGTACAGTGTGGAGAAATTAATTAAAATTTGGTGTCTATATCATAGAATTTACTTTCTTATTTGTAATGCACTATACTGTTCAATCAACACAGGAAAAAGTAAGACAGATAAAAGTCCTTGTCTTCAAGGAGCTTATATTCTAGTTGGTGAAGAGAGACAGTAAAAAGATCAGGAAATAGTATGTAGAGTGTCCTATGAAGGGAAAACAAAGCAGGGAACCAGGATAAAGGAATATTGGAAGGAAGAGGACCCACTAAAGGAAGAAAGTACTTTTGGTTCACATGAACCACATAAACTGAATAAAAACTGGAAATCGCTTTAGGAGAAAATAAATAAGAAAGAGAAAATATCATCAAAATGTATATAATTTTTAGAGAGGTATAATGATGTTTTTAATACTTAAATGGAAAGCTTCATCTTCTGAATGTCAACACTGAACTAGGAAAGTACTTTCAATTTTTACACAAATATTTTTCTTGTGATTTTACTGCATGCCTCTGATTTTTGTTTCTCTTTAACAGGAAAGATAGTCATTGATGGGATAGACATTTCGAAACTACCACTGCACACGCTACGTTCTAGGCTTTCCATCATTCTGCAGGATCCAATATTATTCAGTGGTTCTATTAGGTGGGTGAAGTATCCAGCAGAAACCCGTCTGCCTCAGGATTTACCCTTTGGCTCGTAGGAGAGTCTTGCTCAGAATCGCTTTTCAAGTAGCTGTGAAATGACATTATCGCAAGTACAAGATCAAACATTTTGTCCAACAATTTGGATTGGGGACCCCTAGAGCTGCTGCGTTAACCTGTAGAAGCTAATCCTTTATGTCACTAGGAGCACTTCCCTCTCAGTTTGATTTTACAAAAGTCACTTTTGCCCCTGTGCTTGGGGGCAGTGATTCTTGGCAGACATTTATGAGGTGTTCCACCTAAAGCTAGCCTGCCTGTCTCTTGTGTGTCTGGCCTAGCCTCAGTGGAGACTGACTTTGGTTAATACCTTGATTCCCCCCACCCCTCAGGACTTATCTTTCAGCCAAAACTGCTTTTAAGATGCTGCTACAATCTTCTCCAAGTCTGGTTTGTAGTTTACCACAGGGGGGAAAAAAGAATGGAAGTATCTACTACCTGCTAGGTGCTTTAAATATATTGTTTCATTAAATCCTCAGAGCATTGCTCAAGTATATGTATTATTATCCCCATTTTACAGATGAGGATTTTTGAACCTCAGAGAACCTGTAACTTGCCCAGGTTCATACACTTAGTAAGTGGTGGAACTGTGATTCCAAATAAAGTTTGACGCCCCAGTCCACCATGGCGTCCTCCACCAGAGCATGCCTCCCCTTTCATCCATCCTCCGTTCCCTCTTGCTCCCCTCTTCCATCCACTTAACTACAAAGAAGTATTTGCTACCTCCTTTTACTGATTGCTCCTTGTCTTGAAGAGAAAATGTGTGGAAGATTGCTCAATATTTAATCAAAAGTTCTGGATGTACCAAGTTATTTAGCAATACCATAATAAATTTTCTCTCTGAATATATTTATTATGAATACTACTATTGTGCTCAGTGCAGCACAGCTCGTCTAAAACAGCGTTGTATGTTCCCATGTAGAATTTGTGTATTTCGCATCAGTTCTGTAGGAATATTTTCCTAGACACTATTAGAGTTGTAGTAAACATAATGTGGAAGTGGATGAATCCCAGTAATGAATTTTATCATATCTTATCATGCATATAAGCTTACTAATTATATCATCAAAAACCATTTTTCATGACATGAAGGTCGTTCATTCATTCATCAAGCATGAATTGAATGCCTGCTCTGTCCTAAGCACTATTGTAGATCCTGGCGATACAGCAGTAACCAAAACAGAGAGGACTTAGATTTTAAGAAAAGAAGAGGAATAAGCAAACATGCATAAAAGTTCCTTTATTTTTATTTATTGACTAATTAGCTGATTATTTTCTCCTACAGGTTTAATTTAGATCCAGAGTGCAAATGCACAGATGACAGACTCTGGGAAGCTCTAGAAATTGCTCAGTTGAAGAATATGGTCAAATCTCTACCAGGAGGTCTAGGTATATTTTCTAAATCATACATTTATTTTTTACATATGCAATTAATTCTACATCTCTCTCTCTTCATTTTATGCTGGAATCACCTAATTCTGGTGTTAAATCCCCTTATATTTAAAATAATCTCCTAAAGTCATTAGGACACTTCAAAATCTAGTGATTTTGCGTGAGGTGCAACGGATGAACTGTACAACATTCTGTTGTCTGTGAGCACTCCAAAATATTCCAATTAATACATTTGTCTCTTTAGTCATTTCACCATTGACAGGTACAGTTCACTGTAATCAGAATATTTCCTTGTGGTTGTTCTGTCATGTGATTTACATGTTCACTTACCCTCAGTAAATGCAAAAGAGGACTGAGAGGCTGTTAGGTTCAAAGAATGCTTCGTGCCATTTAGGAGCAGGTGGTTTTTCCACATTGGCAGCCATTTTCTTTGCTGCCAGGAGAGTATATTCTTTTTATTTATATAACCTAATATTTTTGAAGACTATTTTCTGTTACCTTTCTGTACTATCAGTTTTGATCACTTGTGTAGTGGATGAAACATGTACTCAAACAATCAGTGGTATAAATTCAGTCCTAGAGGTAGTACAATTTCTGGTAAATAACTGATGACAGAACAAAAGAACAACATGAATAATGAAAGAACGGCGTGATTAATGAAACAACCTAGAGTTCATGATACAGTCTTTAATTCATAAAAATGAACATCTCTGGTTTCGGACTTTTGCTTCCTTAAAATCTGAACTCATTTAAGAAAGCAATCAGAAAGATAATAGTTGGTTGATATTCTAATTTTAACACATAACATGTAGTTGCCAAATTGACTGTGTTGTTTTGGCATCCAGTTGAAAAAAAAGTCAACCTACAAAATAAAATCATGTTTATTTGTTTAGTTTATTTGGGAAAGAAGACCTACTCAAAAATGATACCTTTTATGATTTTAATTAAGTCTCAAAGAGAAGGCATCTCACAAACAAAATTTGAGACAGCATGTCTTTAAGGACAGTTTTGTTGACCTTGCCAATGTCAGACTGTGGGAGTAATTCCAGAGGTCTGGATGAACTTTCCCGTAATAATTTTTGATGTCTCAGAGCCCAGCAAGTGCTCTTGAGAAATTGATAATGTTTATAGACTTTTCTCCCTTGGTATTTAGAGACATCTCCCCCATAAATAGTTGGAAAGACAGGCAATTACATCATTATAGTCCTCTTCACTAACATGAGAGTTGCATGTACCTGTTTTGAATGGTGGGGGCATTGTGTTTGGGGTTATGGTACAGTGTAAGCAACAGGAGATTGGATTAACACTATGTAATTGAACGTTGTTTATGCTCGTTGTCTTCATAGAGATTACTTCAACTGCTTGATGAAGTTCTAATTCAGGCCAACTCTAGTGAAGAACATTCATCATCTCAAGCATCCTCCTTATTAAAATTTGGAGAAAAAATGCGTAGCCCCCAAGCATGAAAAGTAGTAAGAATTTGATGCAGTGAGAATATAACCAATAGAAATTTCCCCTCATGATGCTACAAAAAAGTATTTGAATGCTAATAAAAGAGATATTTTGGAAACAGAATTCATCTGAAACTCACAATAATAGTTTATGAAATGTACATGGCAACAAAAAAAGGAAGTGATAATGAGGAAACATTTGTTTATCCATAGAACAATGTTTTATTCAGCTACTAAGTCAGATACCGTGGTAAGTGCTGGGGATACAGTGATGAACAAAGACAAACCCAGTCCTTACCCACTTGGAGCTTATAGTCCAGTGGGATGGGTAAGAGAATGGGTATTGAATTTGAAAATATTCTGTTTCCTGTCAAGCTCTACTGCCAATCAGCTATGTGATCTTGGGCAAGCCACTTAATCTATCTGGGCCTTAGATAATTATACTGAGTAATCTCCTTGGATAATTATATTACAT
Organism: Equus quagga; assembly: GCF_021613505.1. Lineage (NCBI taxonomy): Eukaryota > Metazoa > Chordata > Mammalia > Perissodactyla > Equidae > Equus > Equus quagga. The sequence continues at coordinate 37,628,561 of NC_060267.1, forward strand.
AATTAAATAATCTCCAAGGTCTTCCAGTCTTCAAAATGTTTAACCGTATTTTATATCCTACTATAAGGAGGTAATTTACCATCTATTGTCAAAAATAGGATGGCCCAGGATTATCTCCATTTTCCCAAAGTAAAATTCCTCTTCACCTTTCACATATGAAATCCTTGCACCAGTACAAAGTGATATCCAGCTTCCTGTTATAGGGCATAACCTGTTTTTTACTACTTTGCCCAAGGAAAATGGTAGTAGCGTGTCTTTAATGAAATCCTTGCTTCTTCCTCTGATTTAGATGCCGTTGTCACTGAAGGTGGGGAGAATTTCAGCGTTGGACAGAGACAGCTGTTTTGCCTTGCTAGGGCCTTTGTCCGCAAGAGCAGCATTCTTATCATGGATGAAGCGACAGCTTCCATCGACATGGCCACAGTGAGTGCATTATCTAAGCCTTTTAAATTGATGACTTGGAGAAATGTACATGAAAATTACAATTTATTTTTCCTGAGTGTGTTCTGAATCCTCAGTACCATTGAGTGTCATCCCATCCATCTCATTGATCAACTGGTGATAGCATGTTAAGAATTACAATACAGGAGACACAACATCTGCTTTAAAGAAGTTCCTATTGTCCATAAACATAAAATAAATTTGTCATCACTTTTTGATAAATTCTCAAAACAGTGAAATTCCAGGACTCAGTTGATGGGAGTACTGTATTGTAGTCAAGTATTCGATATTATGCCATGGAACTGCTAAAATGAAGGATGCAAATCTCTATTTACTAGAATCTATTGAGAATCAAAACCAATCATTTACTTTATAAATCAATTTGAACAAGAAGGATTCACTAGAATTAGTTTTTCCTACCATTAATAATGGCCTTCTCAATGTGTTCATAGTAACAAGCCAGAAACTTGGCCTTTTGAAAGAAATTATTTAAAAGTATCAAATATGTCCAAGAAGAGTCTCTCTAGAAGGGTGTGATCAAGTGAAGAAAATGTCACATTAAACCACAACCTGTATGAGCTAGCAATTAATTTTGTTCTTATAAAAGTTAACTTGATATTAAAAGTTTGGCATCAGAAAGGACAAAAATAAAAAACAGCCCCAACCTTGATGTTATTTGCTTGCTGTACACTTTATACTGGGTAAAACTACCCAAAAAAGTGAGATAGCTTCAAGATTAAGAGCCAATTGTATATGGAGATGCTAATTTGACATCATTTCTTCCTATTAAGTAAGACTAATCAAAGGGCCTATACAAAGTTATATATCCTTTCAAAGTTAGCATAGTTTAAAACAATAAGATAGTTCCTAATCAAGCCATTTCACTAAGTAAGCATAACTACATCAAAATTAGTATTAATTACTAAGGTTTTACAATATTGGGGATTATTATAAGGATAATACTGCCTCAATAGAGATGAGAGAGAGAATATGAGAATGATTTGATTGGCAAATAAGCAACTTGATTGGAAGGAAAAACTCCTTCACATTAGACCTTCGGTAATCAAGCTTTCCTCTAGGAAAGAGGTTCATCCAGAACATCTTTTAAAAAATAATGATGATAATTTGTGGTGGGAATAAAAATGGTTCCTGCCTGGAATGTTCATTGTGGCGTCAAAATCCAAATTGGGGGCATTTATTTCATTTTTTCCCTTTCTGACCCAAAGGTTAACACCATTTTGGGATTTTATTAGTTTTGAATACATATTGTTTATGGTTTAACTCAAGTGGGCATTTCTATGCCCGTTTGATTTCATTTTCCTGTTTCAGTTCGCTAGCAGTAAATCGATCGGTCATTCTTGCTTGATCACTGAGTTTTATCTGCGTTTTGAAGACACTCACAGAACGCAGCATGAGCAGCTGAGGACTGCTCCCTCTTAGCCCTTCTGCAGCAGACTTAGGCGTGCGAGTTCTCAGAAGGAATTGGGCATGGTGGAGCATTGTTCTTGGGGGCAAATATTGTTGCGAGAGAAAGTAGTCTAGAGAAAACTCAGACTGACTGTATTTGTTTTTTGGCAGGAAAACATTTTGCAGAAAGTGGTAATGACAGCTTTTGCAGACCGCACCGTGGTTACAATAGCTGTAAGTATGGGAGGCGGAATTGATTTACTCCTCTTTGGTTTTTGTTCCAAGATTCAATAGTTTTTTTGAGCAATTAAAATATATTTATGTTGAATTACATACTCTCTGCTAATGTTTCTGTATCTGTGCAAAAAAACAAAACAAAACTCCAAAACAAAATCTTAACTATACTTTGAAAGCCTTTACTTTGTTTCTTTCCAAACTTCTCTACCTACCTCGCCTGGGTTACAATGATAGGAGTCCTAGCTCTAAGGATTCCATCAGGTCATGGGCTGTGCTTTTTCACCAGACACAGATGTAGTTTATATGGGATAATTCTAGTTTCAATAATCTAATGGTCTCTTGAGCAGTTTTGGAAGCAAAATTCTTACATTTGACTGTCAATTCTACTGGTATTTATACTTAATTTCTATGTTTTATTCACTTAACTGTTTTAAAAAAGGAGGCAATGAGATACCTCCAGCCGAGGCAGATACTTTCTCTGACTTTAGATCACACCAGTCAAATTGAAGAATTGCTTAAATCTTTGTAGTTCACGGGACAGCTTCCTTAGAAGAGGCCCTGGTTTTCTCTCTTCTCTCTGCTAATGGATGGATTCTTGTTCACATTTAGGTCTAACGTTGAACAAAAACTACTGTTTAAGTAAATCACCTGGACATTGTTCCTCTTGCTGATTCTCTTCTCTTCTTTCCCTTTTTCTTTTCTCTCCAGCACCGAGTCTCTTCTATTTTGGATGCAGGCCTTGTTTTAGTCCTTTCTGAGGGTATTTTAGTGGAGTGTGATACTGTTCCAAACTTGCTCGCCCACAAGAATGGCCTCTTTTCCACTTTGGTGATGACCAACAAGTAACCGTCATGAGCTACTCTGCCAGTACCCTATCCTCTGGTAGTTATCTTAGTGGCGTCCCCTTAGTAAGGCAAGGCTGAGGCAGGGATTAAAGGGGAGGGATGGGGTGAACTAACTAGAGGGTATTATCACACGAATCAGCTCCACCAGGTGCTTCAGTCCTGTTCAGTACCAAATGGGGCACGTGCATGTATTTGCAAATGTATACACGCAAGAGATACATTTACAAAAACCTGAGGACCAGATTGGCCTCTATGCTAAAGACCAATTTCACTACTCCTTGGGGATATTTTGTAAGTGTCCCTAAAAATACCATACATGTTCCTTACCTGCCCTGAAGATCGCATTGTTTAAATAGTGACTTAGTTTTAACTGTTGACTAATGGGATTTGTGCACGGACTGCTTGCTTATGCTTCCAATTTTGTGAATGATGTATGGGAGAAAGAGCACCCTTTGAAGTGCAGCTTTTTCAGGGTGGCTGGAAATGACTCCCCATCAGGGTCCACCTTCTGTACCCTGGGCCTAAGTAAAGAAAAGGCCTCTTTCTCTCACTTTCCCAGTGAAGTCTGTGGTTCCTTCTGCCTTGGAGGAGAGTCACCTGATTAACTCATTCACACTGAAGTGTGAATGATTGAATGGGTGAGAGAACTGGCTAACTTGAAAAACAGTTCTCTAATATTTTCAAGAACTTTCTCAGTAGAGAAGGTAGGGAGATATTTTGAGGGAGAAAGAACTTTCCGTTGCCCTAAACAGACAGCTCAAGGGGGAAAAAGTAGACCCTTGCCTACTCAAAAGGCTAGTTTTCTCAGTTCTGCATGAAGCATGGAATTGTTGAGTGGTCCCATTTAGTCTACACCTGGAAGATTACTGTAGCATACTTTGTGTTTTTAACCAAAATATTATGTTCTCTTCTCTGGTTTCTGTTCGCCTATATTCACTGAATACTTTTCTTAAACCCCTGCATCTTTCCCCCATTCTTCATTTCGAGAGCACTAATGTGGAGCTGGCCACTAGGAAACCTCGAGTTCTCCCCACTGGATCTATAGAAAGCTGTAGGGGGGATGAATGACTGTGGGACCAGCTCCTCTGAACAGGCTCATAGGAAAGAGAGCGCCACCAGCTTGCAGTAGACCCCTTGTAGAATGATCCTAGTTCTGTTAAGAGTAACTCTTTTTTCCTTTACTGCTAAAAGTTGTTCTGATAATTTTGTTAACTGCCACTGAAAATTATGGAATAACTTAAAGAGAGAATTTTCTCTGGCTTCTAAAAAGAAGCCGTCATGTACCAAAATAGTTCATGGCGTTTATTTATAAAAGCGATTTATTCTTGATTAGATTAATTTCTCTGGAGCATTTTGGAAATTTAAGCAATGCTGTTACAATTGACACTACACTTTCTCAAGCAAAAAATTATTTGGATTAAAGGAATGAATACCAGATATATTTATTTCTATTGAGCAAGATTTTTCAATGTTTTTATTTTTATCTTTTTAAAATAAACATTATTTTAGTATAACAAGACATTGTTTATAATACTCTATTTATGGATGTAGAGGCCAAATTCTTTTTTTTTTTTTTTGAGGAAGATTAGCCATGAGCTGACATCTGCCCCAATCCTCGTCTTTTTGCTAAGGAAGATGGGCCCTGAGCTAACATCCGTGCCCATCTTCCTCTATTTTCTATATGGGACGCCTGCCACAGCATGGCTTACCGAGCAGTGCCATGTCTGCACCCGGGATCCAAACCAGTGAACCCTGGGCTGCTGATGCAGAGCATGTGAACTTAATTGCCACACCACCAGGCCAGCCCCCAAATGCTTTTTTTTAACATCTATCATATGGTTATTTAAGAACTAGTTTTTTTGTAGGGAAAATGCACAGCAGATATTAAACTGTTCATTAAGTTGAAGTTTATTTTTTGCTAACTCAATGGGTGTGCAAGTGGCTCTGGTCCTTTCTCCAAGATAAATAAACATTATCCTTCAAATTTTGATAATTCCTAAATATATATCATTGGTTACCAATATTCAGTGAATGATAGATTTGTCTACAGATGTTGAAAATAGCGGCGCATGTTCTAGGCTGTCATCTTTATCATACTCCATAGACGTGTTTCTTTTCTCCTCTAGTTGTGAGTCTCAAGTATGACTCTTTGCTTTTCTGAGAGCATGATCACTGAGACTAACCCATCTACATGGCCCAGGGCAGAAGATAAGCCTTTGCTTATCTTTAGGCTTCAGGTTGGACCTTGGGTTGTAGGAAAAGGCACTTTGGAAGTCTGTCAGCTAAACAGATGGCATTTCTAGGTTTGACTCTCCCATCTGCTTGCCCATGTTTTGGCCTGCATGGTCCTGGTCCAGTATGGTAGCCCCTAGCCGCATGTGGCTATTGAGCACTTGAAATATGGGTAGTCCAAATTAAGAGGTGTTGTAAGTGTGAAATACACATTGGATGTCAAAAACTTATTACTTATAGAAGTATGTAAAAGACCTCATGAACAATTTTTATAGTGTTTACATGTTGAAATAATATTTTGGATATATTGGGTTAAAATATATTATTAAAATGAATTTTGCTTGTTTACTCATGCTTTTAATATGTGGCTTTAAAAAGTTTAAAGTTACATATCTCACATTTGTGGTTCACATTATATTTCTATTGGAGGGCGGGTATTTTAGCAAGAGTAGTGAAAAGGCCCACTGCACAAACGTTTCCCTTGTAAATCTTAAAAATAAAAAAATACTGGTAGCTAAAATTTATTATTTGCTCATATATATCAGACCAGCTGCTGAATTTTTTTACATGGATTCTCTCATTTGGTCCTCACCACCATTCTCCGAGGCAGGTACTATTACCGTTATTTTACAGAGGTGAAACTTGAGGCATACGAAAGTTAAGTTTGTTGCTCAAGATTGCATAAGTAACAGGTGATGAAACCAAAATATAAGCCCGGTCTAACTTCAGAGTCTACGCTCTTAACATAGCACTCATGATCACAGATGCTCCCTATGAATGGTCCAATGGCAGGGTGGAAACATCTCACACTTTGAAGTTAATAAACCTGGTTTTGATGCTGGTTCTTCCACTTATATCTATGTGATCTCCTTATTTTTGCTTTGTCTGTATGAACCCCAGTGGTTTCCCTTACAAAGTGGAGAGAGATAACACCTACATTTGAGGAATGTTCTGATGATTCACAAGTATGTGTCTGGAGCACTTGATGTATAGTATATGCTCAGTAACTGGTAGCTTTTATTATCAATTACTACCACAAAAGCTTCTCTCCAAAGGGTACTATGCAGAAAGAGAGAACAAGTGAGCGGCAGGGATCGCTAAAGCCTAAGAGATGGCATGGCTAAAGTCCTGAATCATCCATTCTAATACTGCCTTCCAGAATGGACATCCCCCATCTTGCCTCCCCAGAATCGAACCACCTTCCAGGGTTCTTCAGATTGTGTGTTAGCCCACAGAATTAGTTGAGACTCTACACAAGAGATAATTTTAGTCTAGACTAAACTATAACCCAACTGGTTCACGATGGCTCTTCTTATCATTGAATTATTTGACAAACATTTATTAGCCTACTTATACTTCCATGAAAATGATGAAACTACTATATTAGCTACACTCAATTTAATACAGCCCATATAAGACCCAGCCATACTGGCCAGTATTTAAAAGTATGTAAATAAATGATACTCTAAATAAGAAAGAAAAAGAAACGCTGTGTTTCTTGTATCTTCTGGAACCCCAAGACAAAGAGATGTCCCTGAATAACCAGTGAAATATGCATATTCCATTGCTTTGCCTTGTACCCTGAAGTTTGTAACAAATATACGTATTCTTTTCACTCGCAGCATCGGGTTCACACTATTCTGACGGCAGACCTAGTCATTGTGATGAAGCGAGGAAATATTTTAGAATATGACACTCCAGAAAGCCTCTTGGCCCGGGAAGATGGAGTATTTGCATCTTTTGTTCGTGCAGACATGTGAAGAGATTTCTTAAAAGAACACGTGTATTTAAAATAATGTAGTCATAACCTACTTAATGGATCATTGGTTTGACCTTCGTCAAGTGGCATCTTAAACTTTTACACATTTTCTTAAAGCTTATTTGTTACGTTGTGAAACTTCCTAATTAGTAACAATGTCACTTTACCAATGAATATTGTATTTCCTGTTCTGACATTTCCTCTTCCTAGTTTTGTTTTCTAAGATATTACTGCTTACTATGTTCATTAATGATGTTTTTCTAATGAGTAAGCCACTTTAGAATAGCAGATTGCGTTAAAACATCTAAGCGACTTTAAGTGGTAAATCAACAGCTATGTTTTCTCATAATTTTAAGTCTGGCAAATATCTTCTCAGGCATAGAAGTTACATTGAGTATTCAGTATTATTATATTCTTATTTGTAAGGATATATTATCCTTTTTGTTGCTGTCTCCAGATGTTATTTGAAGAGAATAAAAGAAGGACAGGTTTTAGAATCAGTTCCAAAATGAAACAGTCAAATTCATTATCTACTATATGAGAATATTTTCTGTATTCATTAACATTAGTAATACTGATGTTTCCTTTAGCAGTCTCTGTTTTTCATCTAAATTGTATCCTGTCACTAAGAAGTTATGACATTTATAGTAGTTCTGTAAAGTCAAAGTCTTAACTAGAAAGATCATGAAAAGTGTTTGGATATTTGAAAAATTATACTCAAGTTTCCGTTTTTGCCTATCTAGTAAGGAAAGAGGTCTTAAGATATCAAACATAATATGCCTTTCCCAGAGTAATTCAAAGTCATTTCAAAGAGTGATTAGGTTCAGTCCTTCAGTGGCAGGCCAGCTAAAGCTTTCTATGGTTTAATTCATCATTAGATGTGGTTATGATCTTGAGCTCTAAAATGCCACATTATTTAAGATGCACGAGCATAGGCAAGTGGCCTTATTTGCACAGGAGATATATATATCTATCTCAAGTATGTGTTTCTAGTGGAAGAGTGTACTTCTTTTAGACATTTTTGCCCAATGGTGTCACACATGTATCCATTTGCTCTTGTTCTGATTTTAATGTGCATGGAAAAAGTGTATCAAAAATGTTATTCTAATTGTAATGTGCATCTTAACAGTGTATCAAAAATCCATGGTATACTAATGTTATGTTTTGCTTAAATGTAAAATAATAAATTTAAAAATACCAAAGGTTACCTTCACTGTCATGCTATCAGCCAAAGCTTTCTATTGTGATTCTGTACCCATCTCGTATAAATCTCATTGATTTTCTTATGAGGATTCACATGCATAATAAGGTTTTGAAGAATTATGATTGATGGAAAAAGAGAATTTATTCTCCCTCCCTATAGTTCTTGTGTTCAGTTTATTGTATTGTGTGTTCACTCTTGGAAAATCTGTAATACTTGTTTATCCAGAAAATATGACTGGGCCTTTACGTGAATATAGAGCCCTTATGGTTTAACAAAAATAAGTTCTACAAGGATTGACAAAAATGTTCTATGTCATTTAGCTTAAATTGTCACCCTTTATTGTATATATAAAACTTCATTGGGGGAAAAAAATCCTCTTATTGCTTCCTGAAAAGCTAAACAGAACAGAATCAGTAACTACTAACTCGATCTCGAAAATATTTTCTAAAAATTCAACCAGTCTCCTCAAAGTATTGCTAGCATGCACATGTTTTGTAGGGCTGAATTTACATGACACTTGTTACTGAATTACCTCATTCTCACGGAAATGGGGATTTACCCATAGAAAATAGTCCCTTACAATATCTGTAAATTATACTGCTACATAGACAACATCAGCGGAAGCATATTTAATTACACTAAAGTGAAACTCATGTTTACCATTCTTGCACCCAAGAGATCACTGGTTCCCTCATAACTTTTCACCACTTAAGTTGAGTCAGTGTTCAATTGTTTACAAAACTAAATTGACTGAATAAAGTCAGGGATGATTTTTTAAATTGTTTAATCATTTATTATGTTATATGTGTTATCTATTGAATACAAAAATGATTTATTTTGAATAATTTTTTACTAAAGAGGTACATAGCTATAAAAGACCAGCTTAACCAAATCAAATTTATATTTACAAATTTTACATTTAATTAACCAAATCACTTTTATAAATTTTGATTCCTTAATATTTGTTAAAAGCAATAAATGTATAAACTTTACATTAAAATAACAAAGTTACTGATATCATTGAAAGAGAAAAAATATCTCTCTTAAATGATTACATATCCTCTACTTTTATACTTCTACTGTTGATCCATTTAAAAGTCAACTTAGCTCTAGATTAGATACCAGAAGACCATTCTAAGTAAAGGATGCTTGAGATCTGGGACCATGTCTTGTTTGTCTGGCCCACAGTAGGCCCTAATAAGTATAGTTGATTGATCCATTGACAAGTTTCACCACTAGCCATGTGCCTATAACTATGGGTTATTCTCTTCAGTTTGTGTTGTGTTTATTCTACTGTGAAAATATATTGGCTTGGCATTGTATAATAAATTACTCTTTTTGTCTGCTGAGTTAAAGAGAGTGGTTATTCTTTTACTTATGACACAACTGGGTATCAACCGGGACTGATCAATAGATATAAATCAACAGCAGTTGCGAAGACAATAGCTGACTCTGCTTTGACAATTTTGTTTCATATTTGCCGCTGTCATGCACTTCATCAGTTTTATATATGGGCTTCAGGGAAGTTGCCATTAAGTAGAACAGCTATATCAATAAATTTTATTACATCTCTAATTAAATAGCTGGATGTCTGAAGTTTTTCCCGAGTTTATTGACCAGTTCTTATGGTTGTTTTCCAATATATGTTTTATCACCTATTTTGTACTACATTCTTTAGAGTCCTGTGATTTGTAGTACTATGATAATTCCCTTCTTGCCTTATTATCCAAAGTTAAATTCAATCTTCTAATCTTAAGCTTTTAGCATCAGAAACAGTAGCCAAGAGGATGTATCCTGTAATTTAAGTTTAATTTTTCCTTGGGTAACTACACATCATTTGCAACAGCTTCTCTCAAGCCTCAGTAAGATTCACCTAGCTCAGCCTCTCCAGTGGAAGGGCTTATATCTGTATTTGTAGCAAGTGCCTCCAGATAAGATTCATAATCAGCTAAATTTGGGAATCACTGGTCTACCTCAGTCACCATCTCAGTTTCTTTTTATTATGCATAAGATGGAGCCATAAAATCCTGAAGGTGATTTTCACATGCTTCCTATCTTTGCTGACATCACCTTACCCTTGATTGCTAAAAAAAGCCTTTCAGTGTCATTGAATGAACTGCCTTAATCCCATCATAAAGGAAACATAGTTAAATGAACTGAATCTCCATGAGAAGATACAAACAGGGACTCTGAATGCTATTTTCTTTTGTGTTTAATCAGCAATATGTGATCTAAGGGGAATACGTATCACAAAGATGCAAAGCTTTTTGTTCCACCTCTGAATTAGCTGTTGAATGATTTGCACGTTATTCTGCTGCATTTGAATTTGTGTTTCCAAATGTTCATAGTACATAAATGTGACCAGTTTGGGCAGGTTTTGCTGTTGGTGTTTCACAATGTGGAAAGAAGGTAAATTATCTGTGATGATTGTTCCCTTTTCCACCTTCATATTTTTTCTGCAGGTGTTGTCATTATTGCTGACACATGAAGGTTAGTATCTTCATTCTACATATCTACGACATAGGATTTAAATGATTTCTTTTTCTGTGGTCAGTAGCAAATTTTCCTTAGCCATTCATACTATGATCACGAATGCCCTATTTCTAAATTGACAAAGATCAAGGGAACCACACCTGGAGAAATAAGTTAATTGGCCCTAAGAAGAAAGCCTTCTGTAATCTCAGTGTCACCAACCATCACAGACCATCTCCAAGTATACACTACATATTAATGACAAAGAGCTTTGTTTTCAGACCATTATTTTTATCACTTCATCTGCCCACTTCATAAAACAAGCAACTTGTTCATATACAGCAACAGTGCAACTCTGGTTATTGCTGCTTCATTCCCATTTTTCTCTTAGAGAGGGTTACAGTGTGTGCTATTTATATACATTATCAGTTATTGTTAAGTGAAAGATTATTGACCTTTAAAATATCAGGGGCAAGTGGATTTAGGCCAGAGCTTCCATATCTAGGAATTTGCTCTTTGACTCATAGTAGTTGGGGCTTTGTTCCAACACTATTTAAGTAAAGAGCAATTTTTAAAATTTTTAATTTCCTTTTTTCAGACACCCAAAATGTTCATCAATCCTTTTGAATGTAGACAGAAGCAGAATCCTCAACTGTCTGAATCTATTAAAGTGTATGGCTAACTCTCTCTCACAGGTTGCAGCCTGTCCTCCAACCTCCCAGTACATGTGTGTGTCCCCCCACAGACACACACGCATGTGCACATACACTCACATTTTATCTTAACTTGCTGCCTTAAAGAAGAGTAGGGTTGCTATGAATCTTTCCATCACATATTAACACAATGTATAGATAATTCAAATACCAGTGCCTAGAATGGATGGCATAAAGAGAAGTGCACTGGGTTACATTGAGCCAGCTCCTTAGTTCAACAAAAGGATAACGGTTGTCGTGAAACGTCGTGAACTAGGCCTCTATGAAAGGTGGTTATCTCCCTACTAAGGGATGCTGCATGAAAATAAACTTTGGTTATTTCATCTTGATTGATAATTTGTTGACTATCTGCTGTGTGTTCACCTTTGAGTAACAAAGTGTGATTCAAGGAGGTTGAGTAGTACAAAGCTTTGCAGTATATTAGAAATAGTATAAAATCTTCTGAAATAACTATCTTGATTGTATTTATTTTACAGGCAAGGAAACTGAGGTTAGGACTTAAATGAATGGCCCCCAAATCATTGATTTAAAGTCTATCTGACTCCACAGATGGCGCCTTAAACACCACCAGGGGATAGGAATGAAGAGATGTGGGTGGTATTGAAAGGATACATCTGTATTGGAATCTGGAAAAAAGCAGAAGTATCGGGTCTCAGGAAAACTGAGGATGGAGTCAGGTCTAGGAACCTTTTTAGGGACAGTCCACTCTCTCAATTCTCTGTCTCTGTCTCAACTTCTCAGCTCCCTTCTGCCCTTTGGTGCACTCTATCCTTCTGTCCATTTCCTTCTCATCTTGTATGCGGCCTTTATGAACCATGCGGATCTCAGATGAAACCTTCTTCACTTGGGCCCACAACTATCACCACTTCTCAGATTGTCTACTGTAGAGTATCAAGCAAGGAATCTCCTTCGTCCACCTTATCTTTTTATTCTTATATGTGACTGGACAGCTTTGCATTACTTCACTTTGGGCAAGGGATCGAATTCTGATCTAAAAAACTGTGGCCAGATAGTTATGCCAACTGAAAGTAATTTTTTATGCTGAGGAAAACTTAACACAGAGTGGAGAGTGACATGAAAGCAAGAATACAAACCCAAATCACAACCAGTAGTTCCAGAAAAAGAGTGATGAGATTGGGCTGGCTACTGATTATTTTCCTTTGAGGAAAAAAAAAAATTGGAGGAAGGGAGAACCATTTGTAAGTCACATAAGCACTAAAGTGTGCTGGTTGACTAAACCCCTTGGACATTTCTCCCATGTTCCCACACCCTACCTTTGCTCCAGAGAGAGGGAAAGTCCAAAGAAAGATGTAATTTTCTTTCAAACAAGGAAACAAAACAAAATCTCCTGCCATAAGTAGTCACCTCCAAATACTGACATTTTAAGCCCAAGTTTTATTTCCCTGTGGGCATGACTGCATGACACACAGCCTGTGAGACACTTTCTCACAACCACCCATTCAAAACAAGCAGTAACACCCACCTAGAATTACACCACTCCACCCATTTTAGGATCCCCAACACGTACGACTATTATAAGCATACTTTAGATAGAAGCACCAGTTTCTCCAAGTGACTTGTCACTCTCAGACACTTCCAAGTGCCAAGTCCTTGGCCCAGGCCCTGAATTTGCTGTGTCCTTGACAAACTGGGAAAGAGAAGGTAGCAAAAGGTAGTGATTCGGGGTGACAAGATTTCACCTGAAAATAGGAGTTTCTCTTCTTGGTTCCCACTTGACTGAACTTCTAGCATATATGAAATGCAGTAAAATATTATATTGGAAACACAAGGCATCTAGGCGTCTGGCCAAAAATGTAGGGAAAAAATTAGCAAGACTAATATTTCATGGGAAATTCTTGGCTTAAATAATATTTTAATAAAGCTTAGCTCCATGTGCCAATAAAGCACAGAGATGACAAAATGATTTATGATTTAAATATCAAACAATCTCTGTAATGTCTAGTACCATCTTGTAGCAAACCACATGAGAGAAGCAAAATCACAGGGGAACAGAAGAGAGGAGCAATGTGAAATCGATTGAGATATCAGTAGAATGAATGGTGCATAAACCGTCTCATTAAAATTTTGAAGAAATGATAATAATAGCTAACAAATATTGAGCAGGTATGATATAAGCCTTATAAGTATAATTCCATTTAATCTTGACAAAAATTCTATGAGATAAACACTATTATTCCCATTTTGTGATTGAGGTTCAGAGAGGATGACTTGCTCAATGTTCAGTGGAACTGAGATGCAAACAGGCCATCTGACTTCAAGACCCACACTTGTACCCAAGTGCTACACTAGACTGACAAATTAGCCAATCGATTAACTTCTCTTGCAAATAAATGATTTACACGATATGTGATATTTAAGAAAAAATAATTATGAGTATCTCTGTAGAATGTACTGAAAAGGGAACTGGACCAGGAATTAAACATGAGTTCTACTCTTGGCCCTATCACATATTGGATGTATGGTCTTGGATTTATTATTTGAAGTCTGAGTTTCCATTTCCTCATTTGCAAAAAGGAGAACAAAAAGGCATGATAACATTTACTCTGCTGGCCTCACTGAGTTTTTGTGAATCTCAGATTAAATGATGGTGAAAGGATTTTATTATTTGAAAAGCACACTCTGACATGCAATATTAGTACTAGGAACCCAATACGTATACCACTTCTTAATAGTATGATGTGAGATTTTCTTAAAGTCACAAAATAAGCTTTTTCTCTCTCTTAAAAAAATCTGGCATGATTCCAAGTTTACAATGGTGAGATGATATATTCAGGCTGAGATATTATATAAAATGGCTCCGGAACATTGATATCCCTGGGGTTCTGGAAAGGGCAAATGCAAAATCAGTCTGTTGGGGTACCACCTGGATCTTCTGGGAAGAAAAAAATAAAATTAACTCACATTTAAATTAAAACCACAAGAGAAAATGAAGCACCATGGTGAGAATCAAGAGGCATAACAAATTGGAATATTAGCACAAGAATTAGAAATAATAAAACAATCTAAAGAGATTTTTAAATAGTGTGTTTGCCAATAAACATATGAAAATGTGCTCAACATCATTCTTCATCAGGAATGCAAATCAAAGATGCAAATAAAAACAGCTACCTACCCACTAAAATGACTAAGACTACAAAGACTGACAACACCAAGCATTGGTGAAGTTGGAATTCTCATACACTGCTGAAGGGAGTGTCAATGGCACCACCAGTATGGAAAACCGGCAGTATCTACTAAGGCTAACTATGTGCCATACCAGGACTCAACAATTCCATTCCTGGGCATGTATCCAAGAGAAATGAGTGCCTATGTCCACAAAAAGACTGGTACAGAAATGTTCATAGCAGCTTTATTTGTAATAGTCCAAAAAACCAAGAACAGCCCAAATGCCCATCAACCGGAGAATGGATAAATAAATGGGCGCTTGTTCATACAATGAAATACAATTACTGGGATGTAAAACAGTTTGGCCAAAACTCACAGGTACAATGTTGAGTGAAAGAAGGCAGACACTACACAGGACATACTGTATGATTCCATGTACACAAAACTCAAGAACAAGCAAATCAAACTCATCATGAAATAAGTCACAATAGATTTAGCTCTGGCAAAGAGCAATTACAGCCTGGAAAGGAGCAAAAGGAAATCTACGGTGACAGACATGTTTTGTATCTAGATCTGTGATTTGTGTGGTGGTTATTTAATAGTATACACGGGTTTTAAAAAGGTGGGGAAAAGAGAAAACTAATTTCCAATAACCAAATAGAACTTCTAGAAAAGAACAAAAGTTACTAAAATTAAAATTCAATGGACAGATTAAACAGTAACTAAGCTTAAATGATTAAAAAATTCTTTCCAGTGGAAACAGAACTGGCACGTATGTACATAGAACGCAGCACAGAACAAGCTGATAGAAAATATAAGAATGATTAGAAGACATGGAGGATAGAATTATTAGGACTGAAATAGGGGTTCCAGAGGGAAAAAAAGAGTGAAGAGGATTCAAAGAGCCAAGAACTATTCCCAAAATATTCAGACTCAGATGATTTCAAAATTATTGCACTTTCAAGTAGCAAGCCAGTCCCTGTTCTATATAAGCTATTCCAATTCATAGAGAAAGAATATGCATTAATTCTTTTTATAAAGTTTCATAACATTTATCCCAAACCAGGCCAAGATAACACAGAAGGAATAATACAGACCAATCTTGGTTATAAATATTTACGCAAAAATCCTAAGTAAATATTACAAAACAATCCAGCATTATGTTAAAATAATAATTCACCATGACCAAGTGGAATTTACTCAGGAATTTAAAAATAATTCAACATTTTAAAAAATCTAGTGACTTAATTTACCATATCAACTGGCCAAGGAAGAAAAAAAGATCACTTTGGTATATGGTAAAAAGGCCTTTCATGTAATTCACCATCCATCATTGATTAAAAAAAAAAAGAAAAGTAGAAAAAGCACATTACCTTAAAAATTTAAATAATAAATTAATTAAATGCAAATTAAGGAAGTTGTGTCAAAGTTAAATTATTTTAGAAAATACTATGTTTTAAGTGTCATTGTCCTGTGCTAAATCCTTTACATACTCACCTCATTTAATCTGTATAACTCTGAGAGATAGATGTTAGTGTCTCCATTTTACATTAGTAAATTGAGGCTCAGAGTAATTAAGTATGTTGCTCAAAGCCACCAACCAAGCAAATGGCAGAACTTGTAATTGATCCCACATCTTTCTAAAATTCTGTGAACTTAAAAAATCATAGTATATTTCCTATACCTTTCACAATTCCTCAATTTTTTAAAAAAAAAGATTGACTCAAATCCATAATAAATTTCTGTAGGTTTACAGAGAGGAGATCATTTTATTACCCCACTTATTCTAATAATAAGTGAAGTAATTTGACATTTTAAATTAGCAACAAATATCAAATATTTAATTCTAGTATGAACCTGTTTAGAGAAAGGTCCTTGTGAAAGCTTTTCTGGCACAGATAATTTTTTACCTAAAGGAAAATCCAGGTCACTTAATAGCACAAAAAAAAAAAAAAAATCCTGGCAAATGATCACCGGGGCCAATGAGTCTAAATATTACTTTAAAACTTTCAACCCCTATAATCTCTTCTGCAGCTGGCATTTTTTGAAAGGTGGCAATAAGGAGTCACCCTACAGAGAGTTCTGGAAAATGTCAGGTTTCTCTTTCCAAGTACCACATGAGTCACTGATTTTTCAAAACATATTGACGTGAAAGCTGAGCAGTAGATCAGGACATTCTTGGGAAGTGCTCTTAACGTAAGAGCTTCAGAAAAGCCTGTGAGGAGTTCCTATACCAAGATAGATCCCAGGTTCACGAGAACTTGGCTTTCTTTGGCAAGAGAGTATCAAGGCATAATTTCAGGGCCTGGAAAAATGAATAGTGACAGCCACTATTCCTTATGTTCTCTTGGAAAAGTCCCTACCAGCTTTATTTAGTACTAGCATTTTGTACCCTACTGGCTGCAAATAAGGACCACAGGGACTCTCTACTTGATTGAAGAGACCACTTTTTTCTTGGAGACACTATTATAGTGCAACAAGAATGTTGATTACCTGGGTCCTTCTTTTATTACCAGCATCTTGGCTGACTCCCTTTCAGTCCCCAGTGTCTTGATTAAATTTAAGAGTTGAAGAGATGCCAGTACAAGTACTGGTTACTTAGCACTCTGAAGGTTAGTGAGCTCTCAAAAATAATACTCAGTCTATAAAATGATAGCATCATGTTTTCTTTTCTTAGTCTTAGATTAGGAAAGATAGTTAAATAATAGTTAAAGGAATCTGTGGGTCTATACCTCCCCTCTCTTCCCACCTCCACACCAAGCTCTGAGATCTTTTTGACCATCACCAAGCCAAAACCAGCCCTAATAGATTAATAAGAACTGACATTTATGAAGTAACTTATCACTGGCCACTCAGTATCCTAAGCACTTTATATGGATTGTGTCATCTTGCCCCCCATAACAAGTCTATGAGTTTCTTACACCTGAGTGGGCATGAGAATCTCCAGGGGAACTTTTAAATGTGCTTTATTTTATTAGAAGTATTTATAACTTCTCGTTAAAGATACTTTCATTTAGGGGCCAAAGATTTTATATCTTATTCTATCCTTGCTCAATAAAAGCCTGGAGGGGCATAAACAACGTTAACAGGGGTTTCTCATGTAGCTGGACCATGGATTAATAGTCATCCCTTTGGGATATCGTCCAGTGAGAAAAGCATAGGGTTTGGGATCAGACGTTTTGAGTTTGTCATAACTTTCCACCTACTAGGTATTTGATTTGAGGTAAGTCATTTAGCTATACTCTAACAGACTCACGTGTAAATTAAGAAAATAACTTACCATATAGATTCCTCAAGGGTTAGGTCATTGTTTGTCATAGCCTAGTTAAGTGCAGACTCTCAATCTTCATTCCGTGGGTAAATGGAGAGATGGACAGATCAATGAACACACTTCTCACTTTTCCCATCTCATCTCCTGCTCTTCCTCTTCTCCACTGGATATGTAAATCTTGTTTCTATTCTTTAAACTCATCAGGTCACTTTCTTTATCCTTGTTCTTGAGCTGCCCAAACCACTCTTTCCCCAGTTGATCACCTGGCTGATTCTTTTTTCAAATTTCGCCTTCTTAAAAAGGCTTTTTCTGAACTTTACGAAAAATTGCCAATCTCTGGCCCCCATTACTCACAATACTTATCTTGATTTATTTTCCTCATAAATCTTAACACTATTGATAATTATATAATGCATTATTTGTCTTGTTTGCTAACAGCTTCCTCGCCAAGAATACCCTGGAGCAGGGAATATGTTCTGTTTCTGTTCACTGAGATATATATTAAAAGGTAGTGATTATTATTGATGCCCCCTTCTTGACATGCTGATTCACACCAGTGAGCTGGCCTAAGTTTGAGGAGTTGAGCGTGCAAGCTGGATGCTGGCCTTTTCATGATATCCTTGAAGAAAAGAGGTGACCTTATTTAAAGGAGAGTGAGGCTTTTTTGCACATAAATAGATACATATCTCAAAAAGAAATGTTCTCTGAGCTCATTGGAATAGATAAGTAAGAAGAGTTATACTGTCATTCCCATTTGGTGATAACTCCAAAAAAGTGAATTTATAACATGCTGTTTTGATTACTAGTTTATGTAACAGTTTTATTAAGCTGATTCCAAAGCAGTATGTTCCAAAGTGGTTTATATGAGGACACTAATAAAGCAGCATACCAAGAAAATAGACCAACCATTATTTGGGCTGCTAACATGAATCGTTTCCATTGTCATTTTGAAGACTCGCCAAATTCTGACGTCTCATGTGGCTCAGGAAATCCAAGAATTCAAAATTCACAAGTTGAGTCAAAGTGAAGGTCATCAAATGCAAGGACTTCACTCTGATCTCAGGCGTACCTTCAAGGACATCACTGAGTTCTATCTGATATTCTAAGCAGCAGACAATCGGCAAAAGCATCAGCCTGGTACTTCGTCCACTGGTTTTAAGGCACCTAACAAACTTTGTTTCTTAAGAGAATGAGAATCGCAGAAACTTCTTTATCCACAAATAAAATGCTTACAGGATCTGAAAAGAACCTGACAGACATTTTTTTTTACCAGTGAACAGACATCTTTGAATTGCTTCCCAATTGTAAAACTTTCTCTGGTATGCAACAGGAGTCAAACAGGACTCCTGAATAGTCAAGAAGACCATAAGATTTTAAAAGTTAGCTCTGTCCTAAACTGATTCCTGGTGTCCTCTAGGAGTAGCGAATCAATTAGTCTTCACTCCTGAAAGAAGAGTTAGGAAAACTACAGAACAGTTAAGAAAACACGTAACTTTTAGCGGATGACAGCAAAATAGTGATTAAATAAGGAGACCAATAAAATGAGCCTGAAGTAGTAAATGTGTTCTTAAAAACTTCATTGATTTCTGGGGCTGGCCCCGTGGCCGAGTGGTTAAGTTCGCGCGCTCCGCTGCGGGCGGCGCAGTGTTTCGTTGGTTCGAATCCTGGACGCGGACATGGCACTGCTCATCAAACCACGCTGAGGCAGCGTCCCACATGCCACAACTAGAAGGACCCAAACGAAGAATATACAACTATGTACTGGGGCGCTTTGGGGAGAAAAAGGAAAAAAAAATTAAAATAAAAATTAATTGATTTCCTTCACAGATTTCTCAGAGGGGAATTTAAATGTTCACTATTTGGACCATAATATGAGAAGAGGAAGATCAGAAGGGGGAGGAACTAGAGAGCAATCAGTAATAGATATAACCAGCTACTGTGTGTCTAGAGAGACCTTTGGGGGATACAGGTATGTCTCTATTGAGTTCAAAATAAAGTTGTCAACGGAAACATAGCCAGCAAACGCCAAGTTTAAACACGTTTAAGTGTTGCCCACCTGGAGTGGTTAGGGTTGTTGCTGAAGAAGGAAGGAGCAGATAGTGTGAAGGGAGGAGAACACGAGGGTGATGAGAGAAGGGGGACATGACAAGTAAGGGGACCTTTGCAGACAGGAACGGCCATAGACTTCAGAGATCTCCAAACTTCAGATTACCTATATGGGGTCTGAGAAATGGTTGCAAGACAGAAACACTGTGTTGCGAGCCCTATACCTTCTTTCCTTAATTTGGCAAGTATTTATTGAGTACCTACTTCTAGGACTAGGAACAATTCCAGACACTGGGTATGTGGTCATAACAAACAGTGCGCCCTGATAGTTTCCACCAGGTACGGAAAAACTAGTTAAAGGAAAAACACGTAAAGGGTTGGTAAAAAAAAAAAAAAAAAATCAGGAAGGGAATGGAAGGAGAAAAGAAAAAGAAAATCTGTAATATTTTTATAGTACACGTTTCACCTTTTGTCTAAATGACTTCTATTTGTTTTTAGGCATTCTATTGTCAAAAATTTACTTGGTAACTTCTTGTTCTTTGTCATGTGTATTCTTAGTGCGCTTATTTTGAAGCAATCAGTTTAAATTAGTGACTAATAAAAAGTATGGTGTAGCTTGTCATTTCAAAACAGGTCAAAACTTGACTTAAAATTGCATGCTTGGAAGAATATATCTCATTAGAAAAAAAAATGAGTCCTAAATATGGATTATAGCAAAAGAACAGAATTTTCCTAAGATTCAGATATGGATGAACTCAGTTCTGAGTTCTCATTCTAATTTTTCTATTATTTCTGTCACTACAATAAATATCACAGTCACCTCCAACTTCTTCCTCTCCCAGTACTGACTCTGTGTAACATTCCTTTTGAGTATGTTGCCCACTGACATTGCCTATTAGCCCCAGACCTCATTTCCTAATTATTGTAATAATTTCCAGTGTTCCCTTCTGCCAGTCACAGAATTTTGGAGCCTGAAGGGGTTAGAAATGCAACTCTGAAAGCCATCACTGCCTTGGCTTCATGATCAATCTTCCCAAAGCCAGGTTCTTATTATATTGTTCTCTACTCAAAATCTTTCCATGACTTGCCACTTACCTACCGAAGATTGTCCAGACTCCTTTGTTGAGGATTTAAGACTGTCTGCATTTTTTTTCAAGGATTCAATATGTTTTTCAACCTTACCTTTTCCATTCATTGATTCAAAAGTATTTTTGAGCACCTCTGTAATTTGAGCTGTGCTGGAGGCTTATGACAAAAGATTAAGTCACAGCCCCGCCCTCCGTCTCAAGGGGTGTGGGGCTGGGGGTGGGGGGAACAAGTACACGAATAACCCATGTGTTGAGAAGAGTGGTGACAGAGACTATCCAGGGAGCACTGGACTCAGGCAGCCAATCCTGCTATCTTGCTGACCTTGCTTCATCACTGGGGATGAAATTAGTTTCTGTTACTAAAACATGGCCCACTCTTGTCAAGACTCTGTAACTTTGTTCATGATGTTCCCTCTCTGTAGAATGTCTTTTCTCTGTGTTTCTGCATACCCCCAATATATCTGGTCTTTCAAAGACTAATAAAGTGCCAAATAATCCATGAAGTTGTCCTTGGTCTCAGTAGCTCTCATTTGAATGCTCACGGCAATTGAGTTCCATTCCTTGCTCATTCTAATCACATCATTGCTTGTATTAGAGTTTATTGTCGAAATCTTCTCTCTTTACTATAATTGTCTGCCTCTTAGGAAAAGCAACTATGATTTTATATAAAAACCTTAAAAAAAACCCTTCACATAACAGGTGTTCCATAAATGTTCCCCCAGCTAAAATAATAGGGAATAAATTGCACATCAAAATCAATTGTAAAATAGAACAAGCAGGGGATTAACTATACAAATTGATCCCCACACACTTGTAGTAAAACTACCACATACATTACTGTAAAAATAGCAACAGTAGCAAGGAAAGCTACCACTAACAGACTAGGATCCCCAGGCTTGAAGGGGTTAAGCAGATCTATCCACAGGGGGAAAAATTATTCTTTATTTGCCTTCATTAAAGACTAAATGTAGGTCTTTTGGTAATTAAATGAACACATTGTTTATTCTCCATACACTTTCTACCCTGAGTCTTGGAAAATACATGAAATTTCCAAGAATTAAAGTTTCCATTAACACAAGTGCCAAATCAGGAGGCTGGACCTGTGGGAGAAAGTACATTTGTCTTTTCTGGCTCCTTTTCAAAAAGCTATAGAAAGATATTTACTGTATAACCTTTCTTGTGAGCAATTGCTCTGTTTTATCATTCAGGTCATCTAGACAAAATGGAGAAGCTGCAGCATTTCAGAAAGCAACCAATTACTGAGGAATGACCCTTTGAGTTCTAAAGTGTTGACAGCAGTCCCTGTTTGGGGTAAAATTTCTCACTGAAAGAGATTTCGAGTAGTTTTTCTTTCTTCTACTTTTGTGTGTGTGTCGTTGTTTTGGGCACGTGTGTATGTGTGTAATTCCCTGAGAATTAACTTTGGCCAATAAACAGTTACTATGGTGGGTTTCAGAACATCTGCCACCTGTATCATCCCTACCAGATGGCAATTTAATGTAAAATAAGTAAGTGTGCACACAGCTTGAAAGCCTCAGAAGACTATTTTCTAACCTCTCTACCTGGTTTTATTCAATCTGAAGTAGCCCAGTTTATCTACCCAGGTTACAAAATAAAAATAAAAAATAAATTCTCTTTACGTCAGTGAACTTGGACTCAGCAAAGTCGCTCGGAGCAGGAAGCCTTTTACAGACGTGCGTATCACGCGGGCAGCAGGGGGTCCCAGCTACTGGGAAAAGAGCTGCTTCTACAGGTCCCGCCCTCTCAGTGTCGCCCCTCCCTCTGGCCGGCTCCCTAGCACCCCCGGGCGCGCCCTCCTCCCCCACCCCCTCCCGCCAGCATCTCGGCAACTTCGGCGGCCTCCGAGGTCTGGCGCGCGTCAAAGCCCGAACTGGGAGGCTGAGTTGTGGAGCATCCTCTCCCCGCAGCCCCTCCTCCGCCCACGGCAGCGGCCAAGGGTGTAGAGCTTAGCAGGGGGAGGGGAAGATCTACACCCATCCCCCTTCCTCCCGCCCTCCCCGCGATCAGATTCAACTGCACCTTTTATTATTTTAACTCTTCTCCCTAGGACACGCGGCCCCCGGATCTGTCCCTCCGGCATTAGCGATCCCCGCTCCCGCGCGCCGGCATGGGACAGCGAGGGACCTGCCCGCGGTCGGCCGGCGTGTGCGGGGAGGTGCCGCCGCCGCGCCCGCTGCCCCGAGTCTGTAAGTTTCAACGCTCCTCCCGGGGAGGGGGGAGGCTGCCCGCGTCCCCGCAAATGATTTAAAATGCAAAACACGGCAGAGGTTTACTGGGTTGGATGAACTTTTCGGGGCACGCACTTTTAACTCCCTCCGCCGCCCTCAGGCTAGCGTCCGGGTTTTTTCTTGCAACTTGTACGCGTGATCCCTTCGTTGTAAAGAAGTTTCCATTTATAATATTTTCAGTTCCAGTGGGAAGGTTTTTTAATGCAACTCATACTTCTTTCAAGTTTAAAATACTTAATAATTTTCAAGTTACATGGCACATCGCCTATTGTTATTTTGTCAATTTACACTAAACATGTTATTTACACTGCGCAAGAGGCCACGGCCTTTTCTTTGCCTACTTCTTAAAATAACGGAGGAAGAATTTCCCCTTTTTACTTTTAATATTGCTGTATCATGTAAATACTTTGGTAAATAGATCGTGATACCCAGCTGGTCTTAATTTTCGTCATAGACGCCACGCGCTTGTATCCTTACACTAATCGACAGACGCGGTTAATCTCAGAGAATTAACATTGAGCCTGCTGTTTACAGGAAGCCTCCTGGTTTTGTTTAACTAAGGCTATGCCCATATGTGTTCAAAATGATAAGGAAAATCGAAACGGTTCTGATTCAGACCAAATAATTTCTCCGGGATCTCAGAACTCAAGCACAAACAAGATTCGTGTTTAGATTAATAAGATCATCCTTTTAGTTTTGCACGTCACCTCGAACGTATAGACATACCCCCGAATGCAAAGATCGAAGAGGTGTGGAAATGGGGGGGAGGGGAGTTTTTGATCATCGTTTCCCTCGTGCAGGAGGACGGGTATCGAGGAAAGGAGAGGCCGAGGAAGAGACAGGTGGATAGGCTGGCTATGGTGACAGGACGATGTTGGCCAGAAAGAGCATCATCCCCGAGGAGTATGTGCTGGCGCGCATCGCCGCGGAGAACCTGCGCAAACCTCGCATCCGAGACCGCCTCCCGAAAGCCCGCTTCATCGCCAAGAGCGGGGCCTGTAACCTGGCGCACAAGAACATCCGTGAGCAGGGACGATTCCTTCAGGACATCTTCACTACCTTGGTGGACCTGAAATGGCGCCACACGCTGGTCATCTTTACCATGTCCTTCCTCTGCAGCTGGCTGCTCTTCGCCATCATGTGGTGGCTGGTGGCCTTTGCCCATGGGGACATCTATGCTTACATGGAGAAAAGTGGAATGGAGAAAAGTGGTTTGGAGTCCACAGTGTGTGTGACTAATGTCAGGTAAGAATGCAGTGGGATGAGGCAGGGGTTGAAAACAGGAAAAATATTAAACTGCTCTCATCACTCTCATTTTGTTGAAAGTAAAATAAAGAATTTGCTTTAGTACTTTCCGAAACAAAAAAGTTAAAAGACTAACACATTGAAAAAGTTTAAATGCAGCTTTATGGATGAGGAGGCCCGGAAAATGTGGAGCTTCAATCCCTTGGGCTAGCCTTGAAAATATTATACCAGTTATTAAAAAAAAAAGGTTGTGGTTCAAAGAATTCCATATTGTGCCTTACTCAAAACAAAGTACAAATTTAGGTTTCAGTATGAAAAAGCTTCTGTCCGTGGTTCCAGTGTCCACAAGTAAATATCTGATCAACAAAACATTGTGTAAATGCTAGTAATATTTTTCCATGACTTCTCTTACCCATGACATTTTCAAGAATAATAAGAAAAATGGGTAAACACTGGTGAGAGGTGTCCTAGATTAAAAATCCACTAAAAATGACATAAATAAATATTAGCCCTTCTTTATCAAGATTGTCTTAAGTAGCTTGTTGCTTGCATTGGATTCCAAAACTAAAAGTTATGCTAAGACTCAGAACTAGAATAAATTAATTTTTAATGGAAATTGGTCCAAAATTTTCATGAAAGAGATTATGTAGAAGCGTCTTAATGTTGTGGCTTTCTTTCAGAATGGTAATAGAATAGGAACAAGACAATTCTTAGATTGCCTAACTTCACTTCTTTCTCTTATATCATAAGTATTTCAAAGATAAGTAAAGTGAATTTGATTTCACTGATTCTCCGCTCATATTTTTTCACAAGCTAAGAACATTTAGTTGGGGTGATTTGTCTCTTAATTTGGTTCGTTGGAAGATGGAAAGAGATCATTTTTATCAGTTGCAAAAATGTTTACTGAAGCGACACAATAATAATAATAATACTAGAAACTTTTCCAGGACGTTTTCTGAATAACATTCCAAATTCAATAATGCAAAAGCAAAGCAACTGAACAAGCACCATTCTGCCAGGCAATTGTAGACAATGAGACCTTTACTGACCCTGAAATCTTAGGAAACTAGTGTACCACTGCAAGAAGCAGAAACTCAGACTGTGAACTTGTCCATCCTTCCATTTCCTGAGTAATTACTGCAAGGCCTGCATATCAAGGAGGGATGCAGCAATGTGTGCAGGGACCACACGCCACAGATCTCAGCTCATGTTTTGAGAGAAAACTGTATTGAATTGATCCATTGCCTTTACCGTCGAGTAAATATTATTTTCTTGTCTTAAACTTATCGCAAACTTTTATCTCAAAGAAAATACAGGTGAAAAGTGTAGGTGATCATCAGTATACCAGATATAAAGGAAACAATTGAAATACTGTGTTTAACAGGTATTTGTAGGTCAAAAAGCGTTATCTATAATATTTCTCTATAAGAAATTTATGGGCACTGATTTTGGTGAATCATTTTCCTATCAAGACAAGTTTTTAATAAACATGCAGTAGACTCTCATAAAAATAGATAAACGAAAAAGATAAACTTTGAAAATAAATGACAGATTTTATTCACAAGACAAATATATTGGCTTTTCCTATGAAAAAGAAGTCATTAAGTCATTAGGGAATGTATTAAAGATCTATCATCAAAGTGCTATCCTTGCAAGGGTTGTTTTAAAAGAACTTCGCCGAGTGCACTCGTTATCAAAAACTGTTTTGCATATTCCTTCCGCAGATGTTTTCCTGCTGGTGTGAACATTAACCTCACTGTGAGAAATGGTGTTGCAAATACAAGAGAAAAGTTGATTTTATCAGCATGACAATTTTAGCATTTTAAATTGCAGTTATCTAAAAAAACTATTTGACATCTTTTAAGGTTAAAATTTTATTGGTTTTATTTTAATGTTATGGTACTATTTATACTTTAATCTCAACATACAGTTTAATTGTAACAAACCATAAATAATAAAAATTTTTTCACCAAAAATATAGAAACAGGAAAATCTCTATTCTCTCCCAAGGGGGATTTAAAAGATAACCAAGAATATTTCTAATTCTTTGCATTTTCTTTCCTTTCATAAATTCAGTGTCCCACCATATCATCAAAATTGGAAATAACTTATTGTGATAGATACTCCCCATGATGTCCAAGTAACATTTTACCATTCTCATTTTAGAATGGCTCAGTTTTCCTTTTGTGTGGATGACTTTCTAACATGAGTCAGAAAATAAACCCACATATTTCCTCTTCTTATTCAGCCTAACTCCCTCTCTAGCAGAAGAAACAAGCAGCTAAACACGTTCATCTCTTGAGATTGTTTAGCGTGGCAGGTGTCCATAAAAGGCTGAGTCTTGCACCATATAGTGTTTAGAATTAAATTCTTTCATAAAATAAACACTATACAAAGTATGGCACATGAATGGTCTCCCAAGCCATTAAAACAAAACATTTGGGAATATTCATCATTAACCTACTCCCTGAAGTCTGTATTCATTGTTAGAAATCAGTGTTGGGTCCATGCCCCGCCTCTTGGGTCCATTCTTATTCTTTGCCATGTTTTTGGATCACATGGTGTATCTTGTGTATAGCTAGTGCAAAAAGCAATTATTGTGATTTTCCATGAATCTTTTTAGTGACAAAGGGGTGAAAAAGGCACTTTTCACATTCTACTTGAAATCTAATCCAAAGAATCATCTATGCATGCTTGCTTATCCCTCACGGTGTTCCACCAAGTGCCGTGTGTAGACTCAGTGTTCAAATGTTTAAACATTTTGCTCATTCATTGTATGTGGCATTAATAGCTACATAATACTTTGACAGATGGCCTATGCATGGCTTAGATCCTATAATTAGGGAAGTTTGAAATTGGGGTTGGGGGCAAACACGAGCTAACATTGTTTCTATTAAGAAGCCACAGCCATATTGGGTATGTAGTTAAGTGAATAAATTAATGATAAGGATAACCAAATGTGATGCTTCTTAACCACGGGGATAAATCAGAATCACCCGAGAGCTCTTCCAAAGTCTTAACCAGATCGGCCCTGAACCTGCCAAATCAGTGTTCATTCACTGGATGTGGAAGAAACGCGCAATTTGGAAAATCTTGACACTTGTTGACCCCTTCCCTTCACCTCTTTTAGGGCACTAGGCCAGAATTTAGAGGATTCAAGCTCTTAATAATTATGTGATCTTGACACAGTCACTAATCTCTGCCTCAGATTCTTCCTTTAATGACTTCCGTATCCTCTATGTCACTTAGAGAACAAAATGACACAATCAATAAGAACACATTTTTTTCCAAATAGAAAAACGTTCTTTTTTATTAAAAATACTAGCATTTTTGAATGATGTGTTTTGTACCACTTTTTAGCACTATGCTTTCTCTACATAAGGTACACAAGTGTTAACTAATAAATATGATTTTAAAGGTTGTACATAATAGAAAGATCACTCATTACTCAGTACTTTCATATGACTCAAGTCACTTAAACACAGATATGCAATAAATAATAAACATCTGCCCGGTAGCAAGTTTCACAAAAGTAAACTATGCCTACAAATACAGCTGTGTGTATTTATTATTTTAATGCTTTCATATAAGTAGGCCCATCATTACATGTCCTAGAAAACATTAAAAGACATATCCCAGAAGCCTAGAGGTAGATAGAGAATTGTGTCCTAAGTCCAGAGGTGATGCATGCAGGAGAGAGAGAGAGAGAAGCAAGTGCTTCTGTTTATAATCAGATATTTGACAAGTTAAGCTGGCTGGTCTTTCCAAAAGCATTTCATAGCCTTTGGAGGAAGAAAATGAAAGATTCAGCTTGGCATGTTATGTCATTATTCAAAATTTGATCTGATGGCATTGTTTTCTGATCTCATTCGTACAGGTCTTTCACCTCTGCTTTTCTCTTCTCCATTGAAGTGCAAGTGACAATTGGATTTGGAGGGAGAATGATGACAGAAGAATGCCCTCTGGCCATCACAGTTTTGATTCTGCAGAACATTGTGGGTTTGATCATCAATGCAGTGATGTTGGGCTGCATATTCATGAAAACGGCTCAGGCTCACAGAAGGGCAGAAACTTTGATATTCAGCCGCCATGCTGTGATTGCTGTTCGAAATGGCAAGCTGTGCTTCATGTTCCGAGTGGGTGACCTAAGGAAAAGCATGATCATTAGTGCCTCCGTGCGCATCCAGGTGGTCAAGAAAACAACTACACCTGAAGGGGAGGTGGTGCCTATTCACCAGCTGGACATTCCTGTTGATAACCCTATTGAGAGTAATAACATTTTTCTAGTGGCTCCTTTGATCATCTGCCATGTGATTGACAAGCGCAGTCCCTTGTATGATATCTCAGCAAGTGACCTCGCCAACCAAGACCTGGAGGTCATAGTGATTCTGGAAGGAGTGGTCGAAACTACTGGCATTACCACTCAAGCAAGAACCTCCTACATCGCTGAGGAGATCCAATGGGGCCATCGCTTTGTGTCTATTGTAACGGAGGAGGAAGGAGTGTATTCTGTGGATTACTCCAAATTTGGCAACACTGTTAAAGTAGCTGCTCCGAGGTGCAGTGCCCGAGAGCTGGATG
The DNA here is from genome assembly GCF_021613505.1 of Equus quagga. NCBI lineage: Eukaryota > Metazoa > Chordata > Mammalia > Perissodactyla > Equidae > Equus > Equus quagga. Next base: position 37,657,477 of record NC_060267.1, read on the forward strand.
AGAAGCCTTCCATCCTTATTCAGACCCTCCAGAAGAGTGAACTGTCCCATCAGAATTCTCTGCGGAAGCGCAATTCCATGAGAAGAAACAATTCCATGAGGAGGAACAACTCTATCCGAAGGAACAACTCATCCCTCATCGTGCCCAAGGTGCAATTTATGACTCCAGAAGGAAATCAGAACACATCGGAATCATGACAGCAAGACAACCCCAGGAAAGACTTTTAGCAAGTGTTGACAGTTTACGCAGGGCTCTATCAGACTGTACCAGAGCTGGAATACAATAATTTGTCCTTCTCTATCTTAACACACTAAATGATATTCATATTCAAACAACAGCACTTTCTGTGTCAGTAAATAGTAACACAAGGTGGAGGATTCGTGGCTTACACTTGTTTCATACATGCAGTATTTGCTGTGATAAGCTTAAATTATGTATAAGAATTAGTTATGCTCTCATTTCTCTCAATTTGAAACACAAGAATTACATTAATAGTAATAGACCTTCAATACAAAAGTTGGCCAAGGAATGATTCTGTGTGAAATGCTTAGTGGGTGAAACCACAGATCTCTCTGTTTCTGTTGTTCACTCTGGAAATGCAAATAGGATGGGGGACAGGAAACAAAATTGTGTTCTTGATGCTTTTTGTATATCAGCCGGTATGTTCCGTGTCCTTTTTTCATGATACTGCTCCTGGTAAGACACCTGAGGCAAAAAACTACTTAGCGTTATCTGCTCCTAAGGAGATTCTGTTCATTGACTTAGTTCTTCACAGTGACCTCCAGGGATTTCCTCGTCCTCCTCATGGCAGACTGTTGGCAGAACTGGGCAAGGAACTTTCGAGAAAAGCTAAGAACATTCCTGTCTCATTTAGGACTGGATTCCCGAAAGTGATACTTACTTCTTTTGGCTTCTCACTTCTTAAGAGCTCCCGCAGGGAAATACTGTATTGACTATTTTATTAAAATATTTTCTTTGTATTCACTGTGGTTTTGTGATTTCTCTTGCACAAAATTATCCTTAGTTGAAGCTCAAGAGAAAAACATTTTTAGAGGCATGTGAAAGAGCTATCATACGATAGCGCTTACCTGTGAGATCTCTCTCTAAGGGCCCCTCTCTTTGAGATCTGTTGTTCCGAGGGAACTACATTTTTTGTTTCATTTTGATTTCATTTCATTGCAAGTTTTAAAATGTTCTCTTGACTTTTCTATCTGAGCCTGATGTATCATGGAAATCCTGTAAGCTTTTTTCTTTGAATCTCCCACCTCCCCTCTTAAAACTACACTTCCTTCCCAGTAAGATCTAAATTCAGGCCTGGCATATATAGATTTAGCGTTATTGGGCAATTGCTAAAGTGAGATTTTCTACCAAAGCTTGATTCAATCACCTTTGGCTCCTGCTTCTTCAAGGATGGGATGAGGGCACAGAAAGAAGTACTAGGGTAATAAACTATGGGTTTATTGTTATAGTTCACATAGGTAAATGTCAGATAGCTCTTGTGTGGCCTTTTACATAGATTTTTGAGTTTGTATTTACTTTACTTCGTTTATGAACATTAAAATAGGCAAGTAATCATGAATATATTCAAATCCTACCTTAAACAAAAGACTCATGATTCTAACCAGACGAAAGGAAATTATTATTTATCATCTTACTGAGTTAATCATTTCTGAAAAATTCTAACCATTCATTTGAACTCTGGACTCATAGCAAACAGGTACTTGAAACTCTACTTGGATACGTAATATGCATTTAAAACTTATTGTGTCTAAAACCAAATGCTTCATTCCAATTAACAAAACCTGCCCCCTCCCGTAGTCTTTCTTCCAATCACTCAGGCTAAAATCTGGGAGTCATACTTGACACCTCTCTTTCATACCTCACATGCCATCCTTTAGCAAAATTGGTTAGGTGTGCCTTCAAAATGTATCCAGAGTATGACCAGTGCTCTCCATACTTTAAGCTGGGTACTCATTACCCAGTATATGGATGCAGCTGTGCCAATTATTAGAATATTGAAACATTTCTCTATAAGTTGCTAAACAAAAATCTATTTTAATAAGACTTAGCCCAACTGTGACTACAAAGGTGGGTATCAGACCTCCTAGCCATTCTGGCATGGATGTGGGTCCCCCAGTTGCACTCCAGGGCGACTGAGCAGACCCAGAGACAGCTACCACACCAGCAATAAGGACACGTACAGTGCCAGCCTGCTGCTCAGTGGCAGCCCAACATTTGTGGAGGTGACACAGGCTGTGGAGCAGGTAATGTCAGGACATGGTGGGGATGAGATGCAGGATTTCTGAGCCTAGCCTTGGTGCCCAGGGGCAAATCTAGCTATGGAGCATGGGCAGTCTCCCCAGCCACCTTCGAACTGCAACCAAATGCTGGGTGCCAAGGACCTAATGACCATCGATTTAGTGGGGAAGTCAATCGACAAGTTTGATGGGGCCCCCTATGTCAAGTTTTGGCCCAGACAGGGACATCATTTAGCTAGTGAGAGCCACATCAAACGAAAGATCACATCAATAATTTCTAAAAATCTGCAGATGTTTGAGAGTATCACAATGATTTGAGAACCGATTTTTGCTAAAATATATTTAACTGGCTAGGCAGTTTTAGGTACTATTACTTTAGTTTTAGAAAATAAGAAGAGTGAGTGTGTATGTATAATTTTGACAGATGTATTGACTATAAATATTATTAGATATTTAGATTCTCCACTTCCACATTAGTCTTCATGGAGTAACCACAATATTCTTTTAAATTTTATTACATCACACCTCTGCTTAACACCTTCCTGTGGCGTTTCATTTTTCTAAAAATGAGAACCAAAATCCTTCCCAAGGCTCAGAAGCCACTACATCGCATTACTTCCACTCTTCCCCTCGATCATTCCCACACTGTCAACACTGCCTTGCTGTTCTTTGAAACAGAGCCATACATATTTTCATATCATGTATTTGCTCTTACCTGGAGCCCTTTCCCAGAAAGCATCATGGGTGTCTCCTGTCATTATTTAGGTCTCTGCTTGAGTGCCATCTCATGAGATAGTATAGTCTAGAGGGTAAGAAAATAGACTCTACAGCCAGACTCTCTTGGTTTAAATTTCAATTTCAACACCTAGCATGTGTGACGTCTTGGCAAAACTAGTTAATTTCTTTGTGCCTCATTTTCTCCATACATAAAATCAGAATGATTAGAGTACTGACCCTGTAAGTTGTTGTAAGGATTAAGTGAGTTAATATGTATAAATGGCTTAAAAGAGTTTAATTCATTCACCCAGGACAAAAGCTTGAAAGGAAGGACTGCCTTGAAATTAATTGGATTCTTAGTAAATAACTAATTCAATGCATTACATTTGTTAACTAGGACAGAGACAAAAGATCTTTACAACATGAATCTGATCTCTTAAAAAGTCTGCAGCAGGGACCTCATAGCTGCCCACTCCCAGTTGCTTTTCCTGATTCTTTGACAACTGCCATTTTTCTGTCATCAAACAGTGTAATGTGTAAAATACTACAATATGTACATACAGAGGCTGTTTTTGATTTCACATGTCTATCATTCATTTATTCATCCGGTAATATATACTGAACATCTACCATGTCTGACATTTGCCATCTGGCAAAAATAGCTAGCTGTGTTTCCCTTCTTTAAGAAGGAGGAGAAATTTACAGGCGGGGTAGGTGCTGATTCTGTTCATAAGTAATCTGAGATCGAAAGTCTCAGGAGAAAAAACTGACTTATGTGCCAGAATTGCAGAAGAGACACTTCCATCTCAAAATCAAAATCAAGACCAACCTCTAGTTACTGAGTAGGCATGGGAAGAGAGCAGAAGATCCAGAGCTGCTGAACATGCAGCTTTGCTGAGAGCTGGAAAATAGAACACTGTTCATCTTAGAACTATCATTTTTTTCCGGCTTTATCTTATCCCAATACCATAGTTTTGTTCTACAATTCCTCATCATTTATCACTTGGCTCAAGACTTTCTTTAAGTAAAAATCCTATTTCCCTGGCCACAGACATTTCCAGATACCCTTGGCCAAGTGTTCTGACACGTGTCTCAGAAACGGCAGCGACTTAAAGAAATGACCTCAGTTCCCAAAGAAAGTCTAAGTTCCAGAGAAGTTGATAGCCACTTAGTGAATACGGGGCAGTGTTTTTCGCCCCTTCATTGGTTGGAATCATTTTTTGTTGTTGTTGTTTAAAGATTTAGCATTTATGGAGCAAGAAGTGTCCTTTTTGACAATAAATTAGTCATAGATAAAGAAGAAAGAATGAAAAGATATCTACATCTCTTGGGGTTCCCACCCCCAAATTTTGTCAGTTTCAGCATGTCAAAAGTAGAGGCGGAACCAAAAGTAGTGTCTCCAAGGACCAGTGCATTAAAATAACCATAACAAATCCTACAGGCTGTTTAAGAGGAAACCCAAGGGCCGTGCTCTTCCCATGATCTTTATGCACAATTCTCATCAATGGTGATGGGAATTTCCCCACAGACCTAGGAAGGAAGTGACTCTAATTACACCCCCTTGATAGTTGACTGCACACACTCAAGTTTAAGTTCATGGAACTCTTAATCAGCCTTTAACTTCAGATCAAAATGTCGCATCAGAGACCAACTTCATTTTAGATTACTTACGTCTTCATTAGTACTCTTTTTCAATTGTTGTCCCAGTTCTCATGAAGATTTTCTTGACTGTACTGTATGACACCCCTCCCCCAACTCTGATACTCTCTGAGGTCATTTAAATGAAACTATTACTTTGCACGATGTTTATTTTAATCACTGGAGAAAACAAAAAATATTAAGGCTGGATTTCCATGTGCTATTGGATTACTTCCGTTTGTACTGACTAAATATTGAAAAAGTGGAGGATAAAATAGTTATCTGTAAAATTGAAGTTAAAATATACTTTTCACTGAAACTGTACGTACTAACAGATTTCTCAACAGGCTTCAAGTATTCACCATTGACTGTTGAAAAGTCCACACTCCTTAAGCACGATAGTCAAGACTCTTTGTGGTTTGATTCCAACACATCTTTCCAGTCTCTTTTCCCAGCTCCCCTCTTCAACATCTTATTCTGTTTCAAGTTCCTTGAATGCTTCGCTCACATTCAGTCTCCCATATGTGTCTGCAGGTCTTGAGGTTGAAAGTCTGTGCCTTCTCTATCTACCAAGACTGTTGCCTTACAAAGCCTTCTCAAATCCTTCACCCAAATTACTCCTTCATCCCCATAATGTGCACCTACCTCTGCTTATTGGTTAGTTCACAATAACTGGTATTATACAACTTTTTGATATCATATACAACTCTCCTCACTAGATTCAAAGTCTTTTCCTAAGCTACTTATCACAGTGCTTGCCTAATGATAGCAGCCATTCTTCCTTTCTTTCATAGCAATAGAGTTGTTCAGCTAGAAATACCATATTCCCCAGCCTCTGCTACACTTAGTTGTGGCCTTGTGCCTAATTTTGGGCCAAAAGCCTATGAATAGAAGTCAAATGGACCACTACCCTTCTTTAATTTTTTAATTTTTTGCTGGGAAAATTCGCCCTGAGCTAACGTCTGTTGCCAATCTTTCTCTCTCTTTTTTTTCTTCCCAAAGCTCCAGTACATAGTTGTATATTCTAGTTGTAAGTCCTTTTAGTTCTTCTATGTGAGCCACCACGATAGCATGGCTACTGACGGATGAGTGGTGTGGTTCTGCACCCAGGGACCAAACCCCAGCCACCAAAGTGGAGCACCGATCTTTAACCACTATGTCATCAGGGTCAGCTCCACTCTTGATTTTAAAAACCCTGAGCTTGTGTTTCTCCATCTTCTTTCCCATCCCATGGACCAGACACATATGTAGTGGAGACCAGCTTTGACCAGGCTGATGACGACAAAATCCACGGAGCAAAAAGAAGGAAATAATCTGAGACACTAAATGGCTTTGTGGAATTGAGCCACACTTGCCTGGACTGTCTACCTAGATAGATACAGGAGAAAGAAAGAAATATCTATTTTATTTTAGTGTTTTTAAAGGTTTTTTTTAACTGTTTGTTTCCTTGTTTTGTGACTATACTACAGCTTAGCCTTTATCCTAATTAATATGATGCCAAGTTAGATCAAATGAAAAGGCAACCCACAGAGCGGCAGGAGATATTTGCCATCCTCACATTCTACAAAAGACTCCTATCTATAACTGATAAAGAACTCTCACAAATCAATAAGAAAAATACAGACAACCAAAGAGAAATAATTGGCAAACATGAAAAAGCACGTCACAAAAGAGAGACCCCAAAATGCCAATACATATATTAAGAGGGGCTCAATTTCACTAGTAATCCAAAAAGGCAAATTAAAGGCACAATGCAATCACATCTTACACCACCAGAATGATTAATCTGAAGAAGATAAAAGCAAGTGTTGGAGAAGATAAGGAGCAACTGGAACTCACATGTACTACTAGTAGGAGGGTATACAGTCGTGTGTCACTCAACAAGGGGGATACATTCTGAGAAATGCATCCTTGCATAATTTAGTCATTGTGCAAGCATCGTAGAGTATACTTACACAAACCTAGATGGCATAGCCTACTACACACTCAGGTTATATGGTATTAATCTTATGAGACTGCCATTGTGTATGCGGTCCATCGTTGACTGAAACGTTGTGATGTGATGCACAATTGTGTTGCCATAACCGCCTTGAAAAACTGTTTGATAGGGTCTTCTAAAACTAAATATAACAAAATCTATAATTCTACTTTGAGTATGTACTCAAAAGGCTTGCATAAGAATGTTTATAGTATCATTATTATTATAGCCCCAAACTGGAAACAACGCAAATGTTCATCTATAATAAGATGGATTTGTAAATTGTAATGTAGTTCTACAATGAAATACTATAGAACAATGAGAATAAATAATTTACAACTACTCTTATTGATAAATATCTCATAAACACACTGTTGAGTAAATGAAAAGAGTTAAAAACAGGCAACACAACTCTGCGGTGTTTACAAGTCAGGACATTATTTATCCTTGAAGGGCAAATTAGTGCCCTGGAAGACAGCATCAGGGGGCTTCTGGGGTCCTGTTAATGTTCTGTTTCTTGAACTGTGTGCTAAGTACTCAGGCGTATTCACCTTGGGAAAATCCACTGGCTGTACACTATAAGCTGTGCACTTGTTTTTATAAGCACAGCTTCTTTCAATAAAATTTAAAAGAATTTAAGCAAACAAAAAGAGTTAAAGAGAAGAATAAAATGAGAGGTAAAAAATGAATCACTTAAAACTAATCAACAGTGATGGAAGTCTGCTTTTCTAATGGTGTGGCAAATGCACTGAATTTTCCTAGGTTGATTGACTATCAAAAGACCTTATAAAATTAACTTGTCATTTAAAATGCATTTATCTCTACTAGTATCGTGGTCTATTCCATCTATAGCTCATGCTGGAGCATGAGTACAATCATTCATTTGACAATTATTTATTTAGCAACTACTCTGTGCCAGGCACTGTGTTAAATTCTCGGAACACAAATTGTAAACCAAGTCATCACAAGGTGTCTACAGCCTAACAGATTAGGCTCAGTTACATTATTGCTATATTATTGCATATATAATATATATTATAATACATTACATGTATAATATGTATACACATAATACATAATGTGTACAATTGCATACATTTCACATATTTAATACATACGTTATAATACTATGTAATGTGTACGTATTATATGTGTTATATATTACATATAGATACATATTATATGTACAATGAGAGCAATTACTTTATATAATATCTATTTCACATAGGGTTATTTCGCAGATTGTGAAAGAATTTGTGTTCAGCACAGTGTCTGGAACATAGTATGTCCCTAATGAATCTTAACCATTATCATTATAATTACTATTATTTTTGCAGCAACAAAAGTAGCATGCTGGTGCTCCCAGACCAGTGTCAACCAAGGGCAGGAAATAAAAAGAATCTCTAGAAGGGAACGCAGTAAAAGACCAATGAGAAGAAAAGAATGGAGGATTTGCTCTAGATCATCCAGAAGGCTCCTAAAATAACCACTGTGACTACACGGGAAGACGATGAAGCTTGGGCCCCATCTTTCACCAAAGACATTGATAACTGCTACGAGGTCATCAGATCCCAGCGTCCCTCTTTCTCTCCAAGTTGTGTGTCTAACTTCACAAACATAAATATCTTAGAATTGACTATTGTAAGGTAAGAAAGGAGACAGAGAGGCTATCAAACCCTTCTTCTCTCATATTAATCTCCTCCTTTACAGGAAAGGTAACAGAGGCACATAGCAGAGGTTAAGCGGCTTAGAATCAGAGAATCATTAGAAACCTGAGTGAGTGTGAGTGTGAAGATTTTTAGCTCAAAATGAGCTATGCCTGTAGCTGGTCCCTTGTCACTTAAATAACGAAACAAAAAATTTTAAATCAGAATTAATCTCCTACAGTCCCATAAGTAAGAAAGCTTTGAATCAGTGGGAAAGAAACCCTGAGGAATCTCTGGAAAATATAAAAAAGATGACATGGACTTGCTGGGAAAACCAATCAGAGCTGAGACATGTTACCCAGATTCACTCAAAAGAAGGAATAGAGTGGCTAGACAAGTGGTTTTGCAACAAAGGTCAGAAAATACCCGAAGGTCAGAGACAGTAGGGGTTAGGAACAGAAGCGGGAGCAGACAGTGATCTGGGGACAGCGTCCAGCTGTGCAGATGTGTGCTGCTCTGCTCACAGACAATGATGGACACTGTAAGTAACTGAGGATCTACTGCCTGAGGTTTCTTGGGAGGTCAATGGGGTTTTGGGTCTGCAGATACCTTGAGCTACCACAACTGATATAGAGAAAAAAAAGGAGGATCCCAGTTGAGTGTAGCATTTGAATTAAACTTTTATTCAATGCCTTTTGAAGTGTTCTAATGTTTGGTCACAATTTATGCTTTAAGATTATGTATGTTGATACACTTCTTGACAGATCACACTTTTGGCATTTTCTGGGGGGCTTAAATCTGAGATAGACATTAAATCTTTTTTTAAAAAATCACCAGGAACATAACTTAACTTACAATATTTCCATTTTAGGTGGAACTAGCATTAGACAGAAAGGATTTCTGGCGTGCCTTTGGTCTTTGCAGTTGAGGGGTATTACTACGGATTTGGGAGCTAGAGTGAGCCGATTTCAAGAAGGGAACGAGGTTGTCCAGGACATCGCAGCAGCTGTGGAAGTGTGCGTCATAATGGAGGCAATGTACAGAGAAATCCGTGTAGAGAGCTTAATTTGGAACGCTGGAATGCAAATATGATAAATGTAACACGCAAAACTTATCAAATGAATACAATTTCTGGCATTTGAATAAAAGATTTTCTGTGTGCTTATTCAAAATAAAATGATTTTGTCCCTGATATGCTTTAGCAAATCTCCATTAAAGCCAATTATATTTCATTGGGGGAAAATGTACCTCTTTTCTCTTTTTAACCTTTTATTAGAGAAAAATTCAAACATACGCAGAAGTGAAAGAATAGTATAATGAACTCCACGTGTTCATTGCCCACCTCAATAATGACTCATGGCCGATATTTTTTCTCTTTTACCTCCCTGTACTTCCCTGCTCCTTCTGATTGTTTTGAAGAACTCCCAGTATTGTATATTTCATCTGTAAATATTTTACAACATATCTAAAAGGTATGGAATCTTTAAAAAAAATTTTCACACCCCAAACAAAATTAGCAACAATCTCTTAATGTCATCAGTATGCTCCAAAAATGATTACTGCCACAGCCAGCATAATGCTTATCCTTTGTAGTAATTAGGAAGACTGAAAGAAAAGAAAAGTCTATTTGTAACTGATAAAACCATAAGGTAGAGACAAGGAAATTAGAATACAAACAGAGTGTGGAATGTCCAGACCACCAAGAGACTACAAGGGGTAAAGACTAGTAAATGCATCCAGTTAAAGTCAAGAACACAAAAAATGAAACAAATATATAAAACAGAGAGTGGAAAACAGCAGGAATAAAATGAATGATATCAATGTAAGAGAGACACCTCTGGAAGCAGGCATTCATGGGATTCTAACAAATCATACTTGAATACAGTTTTGGTATCTTGTTAATTTTTGGTAGGGGGGTCAGACCCTATTTACCCACTGCTGCTTTTTAAATTCAAGTCAAGTTTACATTTTTGTTTGTTTAGAACTATTAGACGCCCATATGCATGGAGCTGCTTATTTTACTGTAAAAGCAAAATGGAAAAAAGTCTTTACATTGATTTTTCCTTAAAGTGATTTACATTATCTGCCTTTTATAACTATTAATTTGTACCATTGAACCTTATAAATTCCTATATCAGTAATTCGTTTTAGAGGCAAAGCCATCCTTTAAGCCCTAAAACCAACAGAACCATGAAATCTCGTGTGAAAACTTCACATGATTTCTTGTGGTATTTCTTGCCTTTTAATTCAATATATCAACTCTCTATATAACTACAGTTGCTTTGGCACACTAATTAGATGTAAAGATGACCATAACAAAACCTCATTGCTAGAGAAAATTGTAGGCTACTGAAGAGATGGTGGAAGGTCTAAAATAACAAGGCAGAACCGGGCAAGGGCCATAAGCAGTGGGCAAACACAAGACTATGTAAAAATCTAAGGGTGGGAATCACGTTTGGATATCAAGACCCAAGAGCTGGAAGCCTTGGAGATGGGTCTTGAATGATGGGCACTATTTCAACAGGCACAGATGGCAAGGAGTACAACCACTGCAGAATAAATGGCATTGATTCATTAATTCATTCAACATGTACAGTCATGTGCCACAGAACAACATTTCAGACAACAGTGGACTGCACATACGACAGTGGTCCCATAAGGTTAGTATCATGTAGCCCAGGGGTGTAGTAGCTATACCATCTAGGTTTGCGTAAGTGCACTCCATGATGTTTACAGTATGACAGAATAGCCTAACAACGCATTTGTCAGAACGTATTCCCATTGTTAAGAGTTGTATAACTGTATTTATTAAGCAAGGAATGACACTGCGTTAATGTTGGGAACACAGCTGTGAGCAGGATCAACAAGGTCCCTGGCCTCATGGAGTTTGTGTTATTGTGAAAGAAGATAAGAAACAAAAAGATAACCGAAAAAAATTTTAAGCCACAAGATAATTTCAGCTAGAGATGAAAACGATGAAAGAAATAAACAGAGTGATGGATTGAGTGAGTGAGGCATGGGCAATCCTTTAAGTGGGAGGATGTAGAAAGACTCTGAAAAAGTGTGATTTCAGTTGAGGCCCGCCGGACAAAAAGTTGCCAGAGGAAAGGCGATGAGAAGTGCTGGGCTTGTTCGGAGGAATAGGATAAAGGTCACGTGCCTGAGGGAAAAAGAGTTTGGAGAGTCAGAGCACAAAAGGCCTCCACTTTGATTCTAGAAGCAATGGGGAGACACTGAAAGGGCTTAAGCAGGGATTATCACTAACTAATTTATATATATATATATATATTTTTTTTTTAAGCTTATTCTGGTAGCTGTGAGTAAAGTGCAAAAGAAAGGGGTTCGCTGGAGAGCAGCAAGAAAGGATATGATGGAGTTTTATGGAAGAAGTAAGTGAGAAGGAGAGAGATGAATTCAGAAGTAGATTAGGGTCATACCATAAAAGGCTTTAAGTGTTGGGATGGGGAGTATGAATTTAATTTAGAAGGAAAGAGAAAGTCTTTGAGCTTTTTAAACAAAGGACATGATCGTGGTTTCACTTTAGAAAAACTATTTCATTAACAATATGTTGGACGGTTCAGAGAAAAGAGAGGCATGAAGATCAAATTGGACGTAATTGTAGTAGTCTGGGCAACAGGTAATGAGGGCTTGGACCAGGATTACAGTAAGATGAGTATAAAAAGGGACAGATGAACATTGTTTGAGAAAAAATCTATGAAATTCAGAAACTGATTTATTGAGGAGGAGGCAAGGGATGACAAGGGATCAAAGACGAGTAAGTGATTTATGTTGGGTTTTTTCATCACTCAAAAAATTCAGGATGAGGAGCTGGCACAGACCTGCGTGTGTGTATGTGTGTTTATGTATGTGTCTGGGAGGCATCTGCATAGACAACTCAGAAGAGATCACAGAAATGGATAGTCCTGTCAGGGGAGAGAAGAGAGAAAATGTTAAGTAGAGCCAGGAAGAAAATTTACTAAACTTCAGAGAGATAGTAAAGAAGATTAAGAAGCATACGAAAGGCAAGAGAAGAACCTGGGAAATGTGACAGAGAAGCCCTAGTGTACGAGAACTCCCAAAGGGTGGGAATGATCAACAGTATTGAAGTGACAAAGTTAGGAAATTAAATCTCTTTGAGTTATTATGACCATTTTCAAATCATATTTTAAGATGATTCAAGATCCTGATTTGACTCTTTTCTGGGCAGTTTTCATCTGCAGCTACACACAGGTACTGAGAAACTGCTGTCAAACATCTGGGAAATTCTGTGTTAAATCAACTGGTTGCATAGTAGTGGACCAAGATAGATAGTTAGTTTTTGGTGTTTCTCAGGTGTTGAAGCATTTTCTCGCAGTTCAGAGCCTAAAATCCCTTTCCGAAGGCTTCTTCCAGTTTCCAGAGCCCCAGACTCGTTCTTGGCTGTAGTCATGTGTTACCCATTTAATGAAGAGTCTAAACGCAGTGAGGGTATATTCATGAAACAGATGAATTTTTCTCCAAGCACTGTCCCATGTGCACTATGTCAAATTTCACTTTCTGCTTCAGTAGAAAATCTCTTAATGAATTCTTGGGCAACCTCCAAAAACTTTGTCTACTTAACAATTCCAATCACATATCAGATGAAAAACATCTACTCTCCTATCCCTGGAAGAGCTTGTGGCCCAGAGGATTGGAAATGAATGGGCAGATGTGGCCCGCTCTTTGCGTCCTCCTCCTCCCCGCTGACCTTGGAGGAGTGGGACATCTCCTCCCTCTTCCTTTTTAACATCATGGATATTGGAGAAACAAGAGGGAATAATAGAGATGGTAGAAAATATCTTATGCAAGTGGTGCCCAAAATGTTTCCAAGTGTTGCTAGTGGCTTCTGCCAATGTCATGGTCTTCACCAATATGATGTGTGTGTATTTTTCTTGGGGTGACTTTAGCTGCACCATTACATTACTGAGCAACCCCCTCAGTGACGGGCTTCCCATAGCCCACCCTTTGGCTGTGGCTTCATTGCCTCTGTATTAGTTGTCTATTGCTGTGTAAAAAAATTACCACAAATGTACTGGCTTTAAAAAAACATATATTTATTATCTCACAGTATCTGAGGTTCAGAAACCTAGGCATGGCTTGGCTAAGTCCTCTGCTTCAAGATCTCTCATGAGGCTCAAACAAGTCTCATCTGAACCCTTGAGTGGGAAAGGATTTGCTTCTGATCTCGTGTGGTTGTGAGCAGGATTCACATCCTTGTGACCTATTGGACTGAGGGCCTCAGTTCCTGTCAGGTTGGCTGGCCGCTACCCTCAGTTCCTTGCCACACGGGCCTCCCAACTTGACTGCATGTTTCATCGAAACATGCAAACTGAGAAGGCAATGGAAAGAGCAAGATGTAAATCACAATCCTAATAACAAAATCCTGGAGGTGACATTCCATCACCTTTGCCATATTCTGTTGGTTACAAGAGAGTCACAGGGTGTGAATACTGGGAAGCTGAGATCCATGGAGGCCATCTTAGACCCACCTGCCAGTCTCCTTTGGGTAAGCCTGGACCACTCCTATCCTTTTGCCATACCCCCATCCCTACTCCTTCACTTGGAGCCTCAGGAAGAACTGAGGGCTTCTTCTGCATCTTACAAATGTCACAGAGAATCTTTGAGGGGTGAAGCATTGCCCCATTTTCCCAGGGACATAATACCACAATCTCTTCACTCAATTGTCACAATCAAGTCCAGCAAGCCTCATACCTTCAGACTTCTCCAAACGACAAGCAGACACTAGACTTCATATTCATATAGGTTTTTCAAATTTTGGGGGACACAAGTAATGCTTTTTCAAAAAGTCGCTCACCAACGCCTTACTGAGAGCATCTGTCAGATCTATAATTTAGTAAACACCATCCAGAAAAGGAGATGCCAGTCATCCTGTTTTGCAGGCAACCGTAAACTTTATGAGTGATTCTCTTGGAACCCTGTCTCATAGAGAACAGGAGGAAAGGCCACAGAACTACCCCTGTAAGCTGATGATACCTGATTTTAGTCATTGTTCCTCTCCCCACTGTCTTCTTACACAGGCACAGAAAGTTCAGGAAGGTTTGAGGCTGTGGTTAATGATGGGAGGCAGGTTCTACCATCTCTTATAAATGCTAGGGATGGGAGGATGAAAAGGTTATAGGGTTCCCATCACTCAATACCACATGGGGGTATGTAGTACTCTTTGACCCCAGAGTTGGGGCCCAGTTGCCAGTTCTGGGAAAAGAGAAAGTCCCGCTAAGCATCTTCTTACACATGCAAGGCTGAGAAGAACTTTAGGGGGGCATTTCCTAAAGCCTGCCCCACACGACCAACCTTTAGTCCAGGACCTTTGTAGCTGATCCAAGTACTGGTTCCATTTCATCTGCATCCTACTACGGCGTACCTATCTTTGGTTCATCCTACTATGGTATGCCCATCTTTAGTTCACATTTTTTAAAAAGTTGCCACTGCCCTTTGTCTTAGCAAGATTTAGGCTTTACAGTCTCAGTCACTCCCTCTCTATCCCATGTCTATTCATTCCCCAAAGCCAGGCAATCTCATCCACTTCCAGAGCCTCAATTACTTAATGATGCTGGAATCTGAGCCTGGATCACATCTTCATTTTTATATCCTTATATTTCAGTGCCTGCTAGCCGGGCAGGCATAGGAGAGCTGAGTCTCCTTAGGAATGCTGAGTTATTTCTCATCTTCCAGAGAAGAATAAAGAATTGTAGTTCCATAGAACGTTAAGATTAAAAGGAAACTCTGAGGTTATGTAAGGCAACTCTCCTTGTTTTGTAGATGAGCATCCTAAAGGTCAAGTTGTTTAGGAGAGGGTCAGACCAATTTGCCTGGCTCCTAGTATGCTGTCTTTCCCACTGTATAATATAGTTGTTTGGGAAAAAAAGCAGAAATATTAAAATCACACCATATTTATCACAATTACATGTCACGTACATGATTTAAATCCCGCCACATATATAATGCGATTTTAACTGTGAGTTGCAAATGTTTTTTAAACTTGTCTGAAAGGCTGTCCTAATTGTGCATATTATAAATGAATTGTGCTGCTTTGTTTTATGAGCATTGAAATTAGACCACTTACACAATGCTTGCAGAAAGTACTTGCTTTTCCTGTTACAGTGTTTAGTGACCCATGTTGGGGGTGAGAGGGCAGCTGAGTCTTCCAGAATCTGGGAAAAGGAGCATTTCTATTGCATCTGCCAAAAGGGAGACTCCATTTTAGTTAATAAGAAGTTTGCATTAATTCAACATTTGGATGAGGTCCAAAGTCAGTTGCAGTAAATCTCGATAACTACTGTTCATTTCAAGCCAGAACCAGGCAGTTTGTTTATTTTAAACGCTTGCTGGATGGCTTTCTCCCCTGGGAAAATGACCTTGTTTTCATCTCAGGCCCAAGGGAAACTTCTTACACTGTGGAATCTTATTCTAGAACGTGTCTGGAAAGATGAAAGTTACAGCCTCTACTCAGCTCGCATCATATCACTCACTTCATTAATAAAGTTTTTGTATTTTTTTAAATAAAAGTAGAAAGATGGGGAAATTTTAACCCTTTCGCTCCCCTCCTCCACCCCTGCCTCAGTCCGAAATCACAGCTGAGAACAGCCAGATGCCACCCACATTCCTGCATTTCCTTTCCTTTCGGGGCCCCAGAGGCGACAGAGGTAACAATCCCTGTAAAGTGACAGGAAACTCAGGTGATTCTATGGCCCCTGAGTGGCCGCGAAGTAATGTGAGAGGTAAGCTTACTGCAAACAGCATGCGTACCTGGGATGGGCAGAAGGAAGGTTGGATTGATCTTATGTAAATATGGAACCTGTTGTCACTCTAGAGCAGCCTTCTTCTTTTTTTTCTTTTCGTTTTTTTTAGGAAGATTAGCCTTGAGCTAACGTCTGTTGTCAATCCTCCTCTTTTTCACTGAGGAAGACTGGCCCTGAGCTAACATCCGTGTCCATCTTCCTCTAGTTTATATGTGGGACGCCTGCCACAGCGTGGCTTGACAAGCAGTGCGTAGGTCTACACCCGGGATCTGAACTGACGAACTCCAGGCCTCTGAAGCAGAACATGCAAACTTAACCGTTTTGCCACCGGCCTGGCCCCAGCCTTCTTCTTCTTTATCTCCCTCCTCAACACACTAACAACTAAGCAGGCATTTGTAATGCATGCCTTTGGTTGGGAACCAGGCCTTTCTTGCACACACTTCTAACCTGTAAATACCGCTTGGGTGAAACCACCTTATGCTATCTCAGTCATTAACGCAATTCTCTGCATTAGTTAATTTTTTGCCTTTTTCTTAGACGTGGAGCTGAGATAAGAAAAGTGCGGAAAAAAAAAAAAGAGCTTCATAGCTTCATAGCTGGAGGGAAACACCATCGCGACAATTTTGGAGCATCTGGCTTCGCCTCCTTAAAAGGCATAGGAGGAGGGTTATAAAAACACGGATGCAAGTCAGGATCTCACCATCCCTAGAAATCCTTGCTTCTGGAGAGTGGGGAAGGGGTAGGGAAAGGCAAGATGAGAAAAGAAAGAGGAAGAAGGGTGAATAACAAAAACACTGAAAACAAAATTAGACTAGGTCACTCTCACTACTAGGGCACCACACCAGGCCATCGACTTCACACATTGTAAAGAGTCACTCCATTTCTGAAGCCAGCCTTGCACTGCCAGTCTCTGCAAATACAGTCGTGTCCTCTATCTGAGGTCAAGCAAAAATCATTTTGACCAAGACGCTTACCAAAGACACATTAAGACCTCAACAGCTTGTCTGGAACGTGATGAGAACAGGCTTCATAGAGAAAATCTCAAGATGACTCAGTGTGGGTGTCGAGGGAAGCAGCCTAGGTTGGAGAGCTGCAATCTGTGCAGGACAGAATCTGTCAGAGGTGCCAGGCCAGCCCTGCTGCTTCTACTGGTGTCAGTCATAGGGCAAAAGCAGAAAAGGGAGAACGGAGAATTACAGGCAATCCCATAAAACCCTATGCCAAGATTCGTAGACTAACCTCTCTAATCACTCTTCAGACATCCTAGATGCAAACTCTAAACAAAAGCAAACAGCCCAGATCTAAATAGGAAAAGGATCTTCAAGTGCTCCATTCTCTTAGAAAATTTATACAAGACATTCTGACTGGAATAATAATCAGGAGGAAAAAGACAAGAACAAGTCCCATCTTCTCATGATCAAAAAGAAAAAGGAAGTGGTTTACCCGTACAAAAAGTACACCTCTCCAACTACATTGGGGTGGGCTGAAAGGGAGGTGGTACTTTCTTTGTAGAACAGATTTTTAAAAGCACGGATTGTCCTAGTTCATGTTCTATATCCGCAGTCTTCAGTGTTTAATATGTTAAGACATGATAAAAAACAGTATGCTATAAAAATAGCTTCTTTAGTGGGATACCCAAATTCTTTCAGGGTCTGGGCAAGTCAGTGAATGCCCTGTCATTTGCCAACTGATAGCTGAGACACCAAGCATGTTTTGGCAAGGACCTACCCAGGAATCTGTCACTTAAGCCATGATTGTATCTACTTATAAAGTAATAGTAGAAGACAACAGACTTGGTTTCAAATTTCACACAAACTCAATAAAAAAGTTTGCATTTAAGCAATTATTTAAAAACATATTTTATAGTTGTAACTTTAATGCAAGAGAAGTTTTGCCAAATGGGTAGAAAGTCTAGCTTGACATAGAAGATATTGACTAGAATCTTCACTTGTAGTTTACAATATGTAAAGAGAACAGATAAATGTACTGGGAAGGTACTATGCTAAGACACTACTACTAATACAGGTGTAAGTTTCCCAGAGATAGAAAAAGAGCAGGAAGCAATGAGACTATCATGGTAGTGTATTCAACTTTAAGAAAAATAACTTATAAAAACAGAGATTTACAAAACTAATAAATTGAGAGTGGTCATTCACTTTACAAAGACAATTCCGTTCAGTGACATTACCAAGATGGTACCCTAGGAAGCTCCAGACTCTCCTTCCTTCACAGAGCTACCAAGTTAACAACAATATACAGATTCAAATACTTCTGAGAGAACTCTACAGACTAGTTGAGAAGCTACAGCATCCAGGCCAATGTAAAACCAAGAAGGGAATGCAGAAAAATGGGTAGAAAATTTTGCAGGTTTTGCACATCAGTCCATGCCCCTCCCCTTATGTAGCACAATGCTAGTGCAGCACAACTGGGAGGAAACACCCCTATTGGGGCTTCTCCCTCTGGACAGAAACCAGAGTAGATCATGCATCTAATGTTCTAGCTTGTCTGAAGGCTGCCTGAGGGACTGATTTCTGTCTCTCCTGACTCCAAGTGCTGATCAGATTGATGGCATAATTTGGAAGCTGCTGAAAACAGACTAGCACCCTGGCACATTACAATTGTATTTCCACATACAAACACCAAAAGGAGAAAGAGATTAGAAAATGTTTGAGAGCGCCTGGAACCTTTAGCCAGGCTGTTGGTAGAGGTCTTTTCCTGCAGGAAGCCAGTATGCAAAGATTAGGAGAGGTGGTTGTTTTTCCAAATGCCCAAATCTCAGTGAAAGATTAAGAGGCACACAAAAAAACAGGGAAACATGGCTCAATCAGTGGGAAAAAATAAAACTCTATAAACTAACTCCAAAGAAATGTAGATCTATGAGCTGACAAAGAATTTAAAATAACTATCAAAACATGTTCAATGAGCTAAAAGAGAATGCAGATGTACAATCAAAAGAATTCAGGAAAATAATGTATGAACAAAATGAGAACATCAACAAAGATGTAGAAACTATTAAAAAGTAACAAACAGAAATTCTGGAGCTGAAAAATACAGCAGCTGGAGTGAAAAATTCCCTAGAGAGCGTCAACATCAAACTTACTAGGGAGAAGAAAGAATCAGTGAATTTGAAGACAAGTCATCTGAAATAATCAAGTCAGGAGCAAAAAGAAGAAAAAAATGAAGAAAAGTGAAGAGAACTTACAGGACTTATGTATCAAACAGACCAATATATGAATTATGAGAACCCAAGAAGGATAAGAAAGAGAGAGAGGGGCAGAGAGCTTATTTGAAGAAATAATGGCCCAAAGCTTCCCAAGTCTAAGGAAAGAAAGGACATACAAATTCTAGAAGCTCAAAAAACTCCAAAGAGGATAAAGACAAAGAGAACCACCTGAGTCACATAATCAAACTGCCTAATGTCAAAATCAAACAGAGAATCTTGAAAGCAACAAGACACAAGGAATTGTCAGATACAAGGAAGGGTCCATGAGATTATTAGAGATTTATCAGCAGAAATCCTGCATGCCAGAGTGAGTGGGATGATATATTCAAAGTGCTGAATGAAAAAAACTGTCAACCAGAAAAACTGTATTTCAGAAATAAAGCAGAAAATAAGACTTTCCCAGATAAACAAAAGCTGTAAGAATTTCTTATTACTAGACCTGCTGTATAAAATTGCTAAAGGAAGTCTTTCAAGTTGAAAGAAAAGGATGATAACAACGTGAAGCCATATGAAAATACAAAATTTTCTGGTAAAAGTAAATACATGGACAAATATAGGAACCTGTGTTTTGGTAATTTTGGTGCATAGAATTTAAATGACAAAAACAAAAAATAACTATAAACATAAAAGATTAACTATGTTAATGAGTATACAATATATAAATATGTAATTTGTGACATTGATAACATTAAGTCAAGGAGTGGAGCTATAAAGGAGTAGAGTTTTTGTATACAATTGAAGTTAATTTGTTATCAATTTAAAATATGCTAAAACTTTTGAAATGTTTTATGTAATTGAAACGGCAACTAGAAAGAAAATATCTATAGAGTATACAAAAAAGGAAATGAGAATGAAACTAAAGTATGTCACTAGAAAAAAATAAAACACAAAGGAAGGTAGTAAGGGAAGAAAGAAGGGACAAAAAAAGCTACAAGACATACAGACAACAAAATGGCAATAGTAAGTCCCCACCTATAAGTAATTAGTTTAAATATAAATTATTGTAAATATAAAGTCAATATATTTTTAATATGCTATACTTTATATGTTTAAATATAAATCAGAAGGCATAAATTGACTGAATGGATAAATCAACAGGATCCAATTACAGGCTATTTATAAGATACTCAAGATCTAAGGACACACATAGGCTGAAAGTAAAAGGATGGAAAAAGTATTGCACACAAATGGTAAACAAAAGAGAGAAGGGGTGGCCATACTAATATCAGACAAAATAGACTTTATGTAAAACTGTTATAAAAGATAAGGAAGGACATGATATAATAATAAAAGGGTCAATTCGCCAAGAAGATATAATAATTATAAATATTTATCCCTCAAATCTCAGAGCTCCTAAATATATGAAACAAACTATGATGGAATTAAATGGAGAAATAGACAACAACATAATAATTGTAGGAGACTTAAATGTCCTACTTTCAATAATGCATAGAACAACCAGACAGAAGATCAATAAGGTAAGAGAGGAATTGAACAACACCATAGACCAATTGGACCTAACATGTATATGCAGAACACTCCCTCCAACAGCCATAGAACACACACATTCTTCTCAAGTGCACAGGGAGCATTCTCCAGTATAGATATATGAGGTCACAAAACAAGTCTTAAATTCGAGATTGTAATCATACAAAGTGTTTTTTGTGATCACAATGAAATGAAACCATAAACCCAATAGCAGAAGGAAAACTGAAAAATCTACAAATATGTGGAAATTAAACAGCACATTCTTAAAAAACCAATAGGTCGAAAAATAAACCAAAGGGAAATTAGAAATACCATGAGACAATGAAAATAAAATATACCATAACTTATGACATGCAGCAAAAGCAGTGGTAAGAAAGAAGTTCATAGCTGTAAATGTGTACATTAAAAATCAAGAAAGATCTTGGCCAGCCCGGTGGCATAGTGGTTAAGTTTGCTTGCCCTACTTCAGTGATCCAGGGCTCACCAGCTTGGATCCAGGGCATGGATG
This sequence comes from Equus quagga, assembly GCF_021613505.1. Taxonomy (NCBI): domain Eukaryota; kingdom Metazoa; phylum Chordata; class Mammalia; order Perissodactyla; family Equidae; genus Equus; species Equus quagga. The sequence goes on from NC_060267.1 coordinate 37,678,711, forward strand.
TAGCACAGCTTATCAGGCCATGTTGTGGCAGGCATCTCACGTATAAAATGGAGGAAGATGGGCACAGATGTTAGTTTAGGGGCAATCTTCCTTAGCAAAAGGAGGAGCATTAGCAGTGGATGTTAGCTCAGGGCCAATCTTCCTCAAAAAAAAAAACAAAAAAAAAACAAAAAACAAAAAACCAAGAAAGATCTGAAATCTACAACCTAACTTTACACCTCAAAAACTAGAGAAAGAACATACTACATCCAAAGCTGGCAGGAGGAAGGAAATAATAAATATTAAAGCAGAGATAAATGAAATAAAGAATAGAAAAACAATAGAAATAATCAATGAAACTAATCAAACTTTTTTGAATAGATCTACAAAATTGACAAACCCACAGCTAGATTAACTAAGAAAAAACAAGAAAAGACTCAATAATTAAAATCAGAAACAAGCGAGAGGACATTACAACCAATGCCACTGAAATAAAAAGAATTATGAGAGAATACTATGCACAAGTGCACACCAACAAATTGGATAACCAGAAGAAACAGAAAGATTCCTAGAAGCACACATCCTACCAAGACTGAATGAATAAGAAACAGAAAATCTGAATAGACCAATAACTAGTAAGATTGAATCAGTAATCAAAAACCTTCCAACAAAGAAAGTCCCTGGACCAGATGGCTTCACTGGAGAATATTTAAAGAATTAACACTAATCTTTTTCAAACTCTTCCAACAAATTAAAGAAAAGGGAACACTTCCAAATTTATTCTATGAGGCCAGCATTACTCTGATACCAAAGCCAAACAGACACCATAAGAAAACTACAGACCAATATTCTTAATGAATATTGATGTAGAACCCCTCAAAAAAATACTAGAAAATGAAATTCAACAACACATTAAAAGAATTATAAACCATGAACAAGTGGGATTTATTCCTGGAATTCAAGGATGGTTCAACACATGAAAATCAATCAGTGTAATACACCACATTAACAGAATGGAGGACAAAACGACATGACCATCTCAACTGAGGCAGAAAATGCATTTGGCAAGATTCAGCACTCTTTTCCTCTAAGATCAGGAAAAAGGTAAGGATGCTGGCTCGCACTACTTCTGTTAAACCTAGTATTGGAAGTTCTAAACAGAGCAAGTAGGCAAAAATAAATAAATAAAAGATATTCAAACTGGAAAGAAGTAAAATAATCTCTGTTCTCAGATGATATGATCTTGTATGTAGAAAATCCTAAAGATTCCATAAAAAAACTGTTAGAACTAATAAAGTCATCTAAGCTGCAGGATACAAAATCAACAGCACAAAAATCAGTTGCGTTTCTACACACAATCCAAAAAGGAAATTAAGAAAACATTTTCATTTACATCAAAAGAACAAAATACTTAGGGATAAACCTAACCAAGGAATTGAAATACTTCTACATTGAAAACTACAAAATATTGCTAAAAGAAATCAAAGAAGACAAAAATAAATGGAAAGTAATCTCATGTTCATGGATTGGAAGAATCAATACTGTTAAAATGTACATACTACTCAAAGCAATCTACAGATTCAATGCAATTTCTATTAAAATTCCAATGTCATTCTTTTACTGAAATAGAGAAAATAATCCTAAAATTCATATGGAAGCACAAGACCCCAAATAGCCAAAGCAATTTTAGGCAAGAAGAACAAAGCTGGAGGCATCACACTTCCTGATATCAAACTATGTTACAAAGCTACCTTAATCAAAATAGTATGGTACTGGCATAAAGAGAGACATATAGACCAATGGAATAGAATAGTGGGCCCAGAAATAAACCCTTATTTATATAGTGAAATGGTTTTGACAAGGATGCCAAGACCATTCAATGAAGAAAGGACAGACACTTCAACAAATGGTGTCGGGAAACTAGACATCCACAGGCCAAAGAATGAAGCTAGACTCTTATCTTGCACTATATACAAAAACTAACTCAAAATGATTGAAAGACCTAAATGTAAGTCCAAAGACTATAAAACTCCTAGAAGAAAACATAGGGGAAAAACGTCATGATCTTGGATTTGGTAATATTTTCTTGGGTATGATGCCAAAAGCACAGGCAATAAAAGCAAAAATAGACTAATGGGACTACATCAAATCTAAAAACTTTTGTGTATCAAAGGACACAATCAACAGAGTGAAAAGGCAACCTAAGAAATGGGAGAAAATATTTGCCAATCATATATCTGATAAGCGGTGAGTATCCAGAATATATAAGGAATTCTTACAAATCAACAACAACAAAAAAAATAAAATAATCTGATTAAAAAATGAGCAAAGGACTTAAATAAACTTTTCTCCAGAGATGATATACGAATGGCCAACAAATATATTAAAAGATTCTCAACATCTCTAATCACTACAGAAATGCAAATCAAAACCACGAGATACTTCCTCATACCCATTAGGACGGCTACTATCAAAAAAACAAAATAAGTGGGGCTGGCCCTGTGGCGGAGTGGTTAAGTTCACGAGCTCGGCTGCAGGCGGCCCAGTGTTTCGTTGGTTCAAATCCTGGGCGCGGACATGGCACTGCTCATCAGGCCACGCTGAGGCAGCATCCCACATGCCACAACTAGAAGGACCCACAACGAAGAATATACAACTATGTACTGGGGGGCTTTGGGGAAAAAAATAAAATCTTTAAAAAAAACAAAAAAACAAAATAAGTGTTGATGAGGGGATGTGAGAAAATTGGAACCCTCTGCACTGTTGGTGGGATTGTAAAATTATGAAACCACTACGGAAAACAATGTGGAAGTTCCTAAAAACTTAAAAATAGAACTACCATATGATCCAGCCATCCCAGTCTGGCTATGTATTTAAAAGAACTGAAAGCACGGTTTGAAGAAATATCTCCACACTCATGTTTATAACAGTACTATTCACAATAGCTGAGAGACAGAAGTAATGCAAATGTCCACCAACAGATGGATGGATAAACGAAATGTGGTGTATACACACAATTGGATATTATTTGGCCTTAAAAAGGAAGGAAATTCTGTCACATGCTACAACATGGATGAACGTTGAAGACGTCATGCTAAGTGAAATAAGCCAGTCACAAAAAAACAAATACTGTGTGATTCCATTTATACGAGGTAGCTAAAGTAATCAAATTCATAGAAATAGAAAGCATAATAGTGGTTACCAGCATTGAGGAGAGGAGAAAAAAGGGATTTGTTGTTCAGTGGGTATAGACTTTCAGTTTTGCAAGACGAAAAAGTCCTGGGGATCAGTTTCACAATAATGTCATTATACCTGACACTACTGAACTGTACACTTAAAAAAGGTTAAGATGGTAATTTTTACATTATGTGTTTTTTACCACAAGAAAAGACAATGCCATGAAATTAACTAGGTAGAATTTAAAACGTATTTGATTTACTTTCTTCTCTTTGTAGACATTCCCAGAACTTTCTCCCTGTGTCTCTATACTATAATGACGATAATAGTTCTAACCGCATTCATGATACAATTAGCAATTAATAGAGCCAAGATACATTTGAACCTAGATTTGCATAACCTCAAATCTTTCTGCATTTTACTATGCAAAACTAATTTTTTTTCTTTGCAGCTTAGTTTTGTTTGGTTTTTCTAATACACAGTGCAAGTGAAAAAGAGCAGCATAGTTAGGAGAATGTCAATCTGAGAGAATCCTCGAAAGGTTTGTGTTTTTTCCTAAGGAGAAGGAAAAGGAAGGAAAGTATGTCACACTTTTATTCCATAGATGACCAGGGAGAAGTCCTGTGAGGAAGCGACAGGTGGAGGCAAGAAAAGCAAGAAAGGCAATCAAGGGGAAAAAAATAGAAGGTAACGAGGAAATCAGTCTAATAGTCCTCATTCTCTAGCTCCTCACTAGCACCCAAAACTCATTATTATCTGGTTTCCTGAAGACTCTCACCTCTCCGTTATCTTCCTTCCAGGACACTCTGTGCCAGGATACTGGAGCTCCCATCATGGCTTGTGGCTTAAGGAATCTTTATTTGTCTGTCTGGCAGTTGGGAAGGGTGGGACAAGTTGCTCAAGTCTCAGCAGAGAGAGAAGAATGTGGCAGGTGTTCAAAGTATAAAGTCTAAACACATATTCTCAAACAAACACTATTATTCTTAGAAATTAAATTCCATAGCATTGAAAATACTGTCTCATATTTCAGGTAATTTATGGGCTGTGGAAGATTTCTGTCCTGCCCAGATCCCTGAGAGAGGGCACCCATCCCCCATCTGCTGCCAAGAGCTCCCTGATGAGAGCTCGCCAGGACACACTTCTCCCTGAATTGCCGTGGTCTAACAGGAACTCCTTTGTATGGAAATGCCTGGAAAGTTATAACCTCCCTCTTTAAGGATAGCCTGTGGCCAAAGATCTACTAATTCAGGGGTACTCAAGCCAGCCCCTTACCTCAATTTGGGACAATACTGCGGCACGTTTTAAACTCTAGAGCTTTCCCTGGGATAGGTGAGGCCAGACTTTAGTTGAAGCCCATCTTTGCTTGGCTTTTCCCCCATCCTATCCTGCTCCCCTCAGTTTTTCACAGCTTTTTTCTTCTGAGAGAACTCCCCCAATAAACAACCTGCAAAAGAATCCCAGGATCTGCCTCTGCTTTTAGGGAACTTAACCCAAAACATGGGGAAAATCGATTTTTTATGAACAGCCTGAGAACCTAATTAGCATATACATTTTTATAGAAAAATGCATTTCAAATTCAATTAACCATTGCAAATACATTTTTTGAAATAAGCTTGTCTATACACCTAAGACTAACTATATATTAAAATGCGTATTTTTTCCAGATTGTTCTATAAAATATACCAGGCACATATGCAGAGAAATAAGTAAAATCTTCTGCTTCTGAGTAATCACAGACTAAATAATTCAGAACTACCCTCTTGCTGAGGACAATAGAGAATTTGGCAAAGCATTTTTTAAAATTCTGCTTGAAAGCATCAGAGAGTTAATAAAGTAGTAAAGAATTATGAGGCAAGATAATTTTTGGAAAAATGGAGGCTTAGGAAGGTGAGCTAGAATTTAGGGCCACTTTTCTCCTGGAAGAATTCACCAATTCTAAACAGGCGATGACAAAATGATGACATACCAGGAGGTGAGATAACATGAATAAACCGGCAGAAACAACAGACAATAGAAATAGACCCACAAAAGCTCCATATAATAGAGTTATCAGAGAGGTGCTTTAAAACAGCAACACTCATTAGGCTCAACGAAATGACAAGATTAAAAATTTCAGCAATGAATTAGCAGATTAGAACTCAGTGGGTAACACAATGAAAGGGTACAGCAACAGGGGATAAAGAGTGAGGAGAGAATTACTGAATTGAAAGAGAGCTCAGAAAATGAAAATCCATAAATCTATAGTGAAGCACCAAGAGACAAATGGGTGGAAAACCTAAAAGAGAAGGTAAACTACACAGACGATGGAGTAAGAGTCTGACAAGTAACAATACTTGTATTTGGTGTCCCAGAGAGAGAGGAAAAAGAAAATAGTCGAAAGCAATATTTGAAGAGATAATGGCTGAAAGCACCTCAAAACTAAGAAAACCACAGATTCCAGAATCCCTTACAAATTCAAGCAGAGAAGCAATTAATCAACTTTCTAAGGACAAACTTGTAAAATGTAAACATACTTTTTGAAATATTATCTGTAAAACTGAAATAATATCACTTCACAAGATTGTTGCAGGATCAACTGTGGTGACATATAAGGACACTATATAGAAATTAATTGTAATCTCAAGTGTTTAATTTTAATGATAATTCTAAACTCTTTTATTTACTCAGAGCTAAAAATCCTGTAAAACACTTTATTTTATACAACAATCAGTCTTGAAAATTTAGGGTTAAAAAACCCTATAATTAATAGAATTGATTCATATAACAAACACTTGTTACAATATAGGTTATAATTTATTAATTATTCTCTCTCTTAGCCTTTATAGTTTTTGAGTGTAATATTTATCAATCTTAAGAAGTTGCTGGAATAATTTGAAATTACTAGAGCCAACTGGGTTTTTTTTGGCATCAAGGAAGGAATGTGGAAGAAAACCAGCAAACCAAACCTACAACTGAAATTCAATAGTCCCTAAATGACTGTGGTGTGGGATTGATATTCGTTTATATCCTTGTGAAGATAAAGATCACGAAAGTTCCGAGGGTTTTGTGATGCTCAAATAGTATTTTAAAAAAATCCATATCCAATTTTAAAAACCGCTATTAGATAATTACTAAAAGTTTATGATGCCAGGAAGTTGGGAAAGCAGAAAACTTGAAACTAGCTCATAAACATTTTAATGACCTAATAAGAGTTATTTTCACCTACAGCTATTGATCAAGCTCCAGAAGAGAAGAGAGTTTTCAGCCAAGTTTACTATCCTCACATGACCTATCTTGGCTGTTTATCTTTTCTGCCCTCTGCTGAAGTTCAAATCAAGACTTTCATGTTAAAATAGGAGGATAATTTACTAAGTGAACTGAAGGAACTGGCTTCCAGAGCCAAATGAGCAAGGAAGCATCACAAACATTTTGTTTTTTTCTGGGATGTTTACTTCCCAAACCATAAATATACGTATTTCAATCAGAGATTCTTCAACCAACAGAAAATAGTCTGCCCATAATTCCATTGTCAAAGCAGCTTCCATTCAGTTCAGTAGGATATAGTTTTCTTTTTACATCGGATTTCACGACAATGTTTTCATTTGGGGTCAAGTTTCCAAAATGAAGTACAACCACCCAGAAAATATATAATTACAACTATGGAAAGTTAACAATAAATCTTAGCATGAGTCAAATAAATTTTGAATTAATTTGTTTACTAAATATGTATTCAGGGATCAACTACAGAAAGACAAGGACCAGAGGTAAAAAGATAAAGAGATACAGAGCTAACTTGAAGGAGGTTATACTGCCAAGGTGGGCATCCATGCAATCCACAATTATAGAATTGTCAATAACTACTAAGATGTACAAAGTTTGCGTAAGATATATTGTATTTCTAAGCATTCTTGGAGAAACTGGGAAAGGCTTCAGAGTGGTATGCCAAAGAGTTGGGAGAGAGGAAGGCATCAAAAGAAAAGGGACAGGCATTCTAGTCTGTAACAGTAGGTTGTGCAAGTGAATTACAACATGAAAAAACACCACGTGTCCTAGAAATTCCAGTATTCAATGTTGCTGAAGCATAAAAAACAACAAGGGAGAAGTAGGAAATGAGATTATTTAGATAGACAGGGACTAGATAATGAAGGAGTTGAGATTTAAATAGACCAGCTGTCTTCAAAAGAAACCTATGGATCCTCAAACCCTTATAAGGTCCAAGGGGAGACCCACTAGATGGGGCTCCATGCCAGCCCTCTTCTAGTAAACCGATACCATTTTATCCATTTTACATATTGGGGATTCAGGCAACACTTTATTGAAAATCACTGCTATAAGTAATGGGAGCTACGTAGGAATATTATCCAGGTTTTCTCAAGAATTGAATTAATTAGACTGTATTTCACAAAGTCAGTTTCAAATTGTTTCAATATATTCCTATTTTGAAAGCCACATCATCAATTTTAAAAAGACAAGGAAAAATGAAAGTAAAACAGAGGCAAGAACCTAGAAGATGATTGAGGGCACCAGCCGAATTCTAATCAAAAGTATTTTGTTGTGTCGGATCACCTTTAAGTGGTTGGCAACATACTTTACACGGCACGCATAATCTCTTACAGTTGCCATGTCTTGTTTGACAATCACAGATATAAATGATAGCTGTGTTTTAATGAATACTTCATCTTATAATTCTTAAATATACTTCAGTATATAGGAGGAGTAAAGCAGTAATTAGTAACAGAGTTTCCTGCCTTTGGAAGGAAGAATGAATAATTCTGAATTCCCAAGATTGCATAAAACTGATTGGTGTGACCTTTAATGAAACTAAATTCTTGTTTAAATAACAGAAAATCCATTATGTGGGGGTAGCCCAGGCATTAATTATTAAACAGAATCAATAGGGAGAAATAGCAACTGCTTATCCTCAGATTTCTATACTATAAAGACTCTATTTGTTAAAACCTAGTTGGTGTGAAAATGATTCTCAAAATCCTCCAAACTAAAGTTTTTTCTAAAATATTCTTTGTTATAAAATATGGTTCCCAGAATGGTTCACACTTGGTTATTTTGGGAAGCCGTGATTTTTTTTTTAATCTACACATAAACCTCAAAGTTTATTCTGCTATTATTGATGAAAATATGAAAACAAGAACAACTGAACCACATGGAAGACTGTCCAGACAAGAATGTTAAGAGTTATGACTGAAATAATTTATTATTTGCTGAGAGCCAACAGTACGCTTAACATTAGGCAAGGCATCCAGAGAATAGGATCCCAGCCATTGGACTCACAATTTAAGCCAGATACACAAACAATCAAATCATAAATCACAACAGCTAAGAAAATGGTGTGAATTTCACAGGCGTGAATTTCAGTGTTGATTTACTTTCTTAGCAACAAAAAATTGAAAGATACCAGAAATAATTATCATAAACATTGTCAATGCATGTTATTAATCCAGTCCCAGAATTAGCCACCTGACTAAATTTTAAAAGCAAATTTTTGACATATAGCAATCATGAGAATGCATATTTTTAGCAGCAGCATTTATTTTTATTGCATGATGTTATGAAAAGCAAATTATGCTTAGTGTCCCTAACTTCTTTGTGTGCATACATTTACTAATTTCCACTTTTCTTTCTTTCTTACCTTCATAATCACTGGCCTTGTTTGATAAATAGAAATAGTAAGCCAGTGGGATTAATTTTTCTCTGCTTTTTTTTCCTCATAGGGTAAATTTTTTTTTTAATGAGGATAATTGGCATTGAGCTAACATCTGTTGCCAGTCTTCCTCTTTTTGCTTCAGGAAGATGGTCCCTGAGCTAACATCCGTGCCAATCTTGCTCCATTTTATATGTGGGATGCTGCCACAGCATGGCTTGATGAGCAGTGGGTAGGTCCTCGCCAGGGATCCCAATCAGCAAACCCTTGGCCACTGAAGTGGAGAACACGAATGTAACCACTACGCCACCAGGCTGGTCTTAGGGTAAATTTTTGGTGGTGGTTTTTTGTTTTTTGTTTTTTTTTTTTCAGGAAGACTAGCCCTGAGCTAACATCCGTGCCCATCTTCCTCTACTTTATATGTGGGATGCCTGCCACAGCATGGCTTGCCACGCGGTGTGTAGGTCTGCACCCAGGATCCAAACTGGGGAACCCCGGGCCAATGAAGCAGAATGTGTGAACCTAACCACTGTGCCACCAGGCTGGCCCCAGGGTAAATTTTTATAGGCGATCACATAGATATAAATTCATCCTGACTCAAGAAACCAGAAAACCAAGAATCTCAAATATTTTTCTTGTTGTCATCTTCCCAAAGAGTGCTGAAAGTCTTGATAAATAGTCAAGCTTTGGGCTGGCCCCGTGGCCGAGTGGTTAAGTTCGCGCGCTCCACTGCAGGAGGCCCAGTGTTTCATTGGTTCGAATCCTGGGCGCAGACATGACACTGCTCATCAAACCACGCTGAGGCAGCATCCCACATGCCGCAACTAGAAGGACCCACAACAAAGAATATACAACTATGTACTGGGGGGGCTTTGGGGAGAAAAAGGAAAAAATAAAATCTTTAAAAAAAAAAATAGTCAAGCTTTGAGATTAGAAACCTACACGAGGGTACAATTCACAAATTTTCTGTCTTTACCCTGCTGTGGAAATTAGGTGGTATCGGCTTTGACTAACATATAACATCTCTGGATCTTTGTTTCTTCACCTGTAAAATGGAGGTAAAGCATAGAGTTGTCATGAGAACTAAATTAGTTAATATATTAAAATGCAAAAAACAGGGGACCTTAGTAAGCACTCAATAACAGTGAGCAAGTATTATTACTATTCAACACCATATTTATACAAATAATATAATAATTATCATTTCCACATGTCCAAGTTTATCATGCTGGAAAAATAGACCTAACAGATGACATACTTTAGAATTATCTACAATGAAATGCCAAGGAAAGGAAGGTGTTTTGTTTACGTTTTCTGAGAAATCAAGTATGAGAATTAGGGGGCACTCCATGAGAGGCAATTCTTTCACTTAGGAGCCTCAACACAAAGGGCATAGCTGCTGAGCAGGAGTGGATGCAGATTTTGTGGGTCTTGAAGGTTATACAGTTTGAGGTCCTCTTTAAGGTAATATGTACATACATTTAATACAAAATTAAGTACCGTGATTTTAATGGGATCCATGTACGTGAAGCTCAGAGAAACTTAAACTTCATTAGCTTCATGGTGGATCTACCCCTGCTGGTGAGATAAGGAGAACTTCAGATCCCACCAATAGCAGAGGGTGGAAATGAGAAATAAGGGTTAATGTTAGCGCTTTGAAAGTGAGTTGTGGAAACTAATTAACATGAAATCTCGTTTATGTATGTAACTGCAGGAACCAAGAAGGCCTATCCGTATGTCCAGAGAGTGTGACATGGCATGTACACAGTTAGAATAAGGTCCTCTTAAGACCATATTCTGTAAAATGTGCTGCTTGCCTGGTTCTGGTCACCAAAGGACCCAGCATCAAGACGAGGGTCAAAGTAAGGTGTGCATAGTCCAGATACACAGAATAGTCCCTGCACAGCCTGTTTAACACCAGAGTTTGTGTGGATTACAGAGGGATTTGTTTGGAGTGTATTTATTTCACTCAACAAATACTTGTTGGGAATTTACCATGTGCCAGCTACTCTTCTAGGTAAGGGGGATGCAACAGCAAGAGAATCAATTAAAAAAAAAACAGGGCAAGCAAAAACCCTTTTGATGCTTACCTTCTATTTAAGGACCGCAGAAAATAAACACGACTAATAAGTAAATCTCATGGCATATTTGAAGGTCGGTCGTGCGTGCTATAGAACATAAACTAAGGAAGGGGGAGGGGAAGGCTGGGGAGCACAGAGGTGTGAGTTTAAAGATTTAGGCCAGGAGAGGCCTCACTGTGATTGTGATATTTGAATAAGAACTTAAAAGAGGAAAGACTGAAAGTAGCAAGCCATGAGGATATCTGAGGAACAGGCATTCCAGAAAGAAGGAACAGCAAGTTCAAATTGCCTAGACCTGTGCCTGGCACACAGCTGCTGTTCAACCACATGTATTCAGTAAAAAGGAAAAAGTGGGTTGGGCTAATCAAGATGAGTTTTAGGGGGTGACGTGGGGAGGAAAGCCAGTTTTTTTCCTTTTTGGCAATGGGGCCCTCAACAAAGAACAGAAGAGCAGGGGCCTCTGTTGTGGAGGTTATGTGGCTCTGCAGCACCGGGTGTCACCGTGGTCACTCCAGGCCACTGTAGCATTTCCTTAGGATGGATCCCCTGAGCCCTTGGTCCTGTCCTGCCCACTCAGCATGGCTTTGACTTTGTCCTCTTCAGAACCAAACTCGTGGCCTCAGCAATGGACTCCATTACTTCCCCTGCTCCCAGCAGCTCTACGATCCCTGGGCTCTGATGTGGTACATCCCTACCAGTTGCTTAGTTTCCGTCTCAGCTCCAGGCACCTCAACTCACATCACTTCACATGGCTAGTTCTACAGAATCCACAGCAATGGCACCACCATTTTATAATGGCGATTGGCACAAATCAGTCAGTCTACACTTCCAGGACAAATAGAGCACTTCTTTTTTCATAATATCAAGCAAAATCATCAAGCAGATTCTATAGTCAACTAAGTGAGTTGAATCAGAACGGGCAAGTTGTTTCTAACTACCTAAACACTCACCTTCCATATTTCACAAGGAAGAGAACATAGAAAAATCCACCAGCTTACTTCATGCACATTGCAATAGTGCACTAAACGTCTTCTACTTAAATCTCCTGAGTTACAGTTCATTTTCATTGGCTCCCATAAACACTCAAGTCTGTAAAATTTAGTAGTGCGAACAGTGCCAGGCTAAAAGTAGACTGGAAAGAATTTGCTTATATATACAACTATAATAATTTGAGAGACTGTAACGAGCTACGGGCCAGCCTATCATTTATTCCCGCGTCCCACCGCGATCCTTTCCTGCAGCCATCCTGGAAACACCCATCCTTTCCCTGTCCTGAGACAGTTCCCAGCAACTAAAACTCTAAATCTCTAATTTATCGAGCACTCACTACATGTGAGGCCCTGAAGGAAGGGTGCCACATACAGGGCCTCATTTAAAATCAAGAATACCCTGAAAAAGAAGGTAATAATATTATCCTTATTTTACAATTATTAAGATTTAAGCTCCGATAAGGCATATAACTTGTTCAAGGTCATACAGCTTATTAGTGCCTAAACCAGGATTAAACCATAGAGCTATAGGATGCTAGAGCTTGAAGTTTTAACTATATTCTCCACATCGCCAAGTGTTAATCCCACTGGGAGAGCAGGATGAGGCAGGAGGCGAGTAGTATCGGTCTGAAAGTAATAAATGGCTTCCCAAGATCCCCCCCGGACAGACGTTGTTCTTGGTCTTCCTTTCCCCTTGGGAATGGAAGCCTGATTTTGTTTGGGATGGGAATGTACCCAGCTTAATATTTTTTCATCTTTCCTTGCAGCTAGAGCTGGCCACATGACACATGGCCAATGACATGTAAATTAAATTCTGCTAGGCAGTTCTGGAAAAGGTTGTAGTTGCAACCTTTTCCAGAAGGACACAAGGGACAAGCTTGACCAGAATCTTCCCTCCTCCTTTCCTCCTGCCCCAAATGTGAACAAGAAGCTGGCAGAACTTGCAGCTGCCCTCTTAAAACCAGAAGGGAAAATCGAAAACAAAACAAAACCCGAGAAGATCTTGGCAATGAAATCGAATGACTGAACCCACATCAGACCACCTACTTCCAGGCAAGTTGTTATGAAAGGAAAGTAAGTCCTTCTTTATTGACACTGTTCTTGGCTGGGTGCTGTTCCTTGTAGATAGACGCTGAATCTTGTAGATGGACACAGCCATCAGAGCCCAGCTCATCCCGGCTCAGTGCTTCTCCATCTGGTCTACCCTTCTATCCCAAACACTCACCATCAGCCAAAGATTTAAATGTTGCACAAATTATAGAATCGAGGTTCAGCTAGGTACTTTAAGGTCAGCTATTTCCTTACTCCATATGAATATGATGTTTTTCCCTTCTGTGATGTGTGCGTTCTCTTTTGTTTCCTGTGTGTATGTTTGTTTCCTTCACTAAATTTTATATTCCATCCAGGATATGGTAGTGCTCTGCATATACTGGGTATTGATAAATACTTGTTAAATAAAATACAATAAATCAAAGGGTAACTTGCACACTGAGGGATGTTTTTAGTGGGTTTTTCTGTCTCTTTGATATCCAATACTTGCTTTCAGGCTGATGGTATATTTCTTTAAACAGTAAAAGTACACATATGATTTATATCAAATATTAGTCAGTACTATCAAGTGGCAGACTAACATTAAAAATCAGGTAATGATCTCCAATCCATGTCTACCTTCCCCCAATTCTCACATAACTAACTAAATCAAGGAATATACTATGACTTAGTTTTTATGTAAGTTTCTATTAAAGAAAGACCAAGCCTTAATGCAATATTTTCAGGATGGCTAGGGTAGAGGGCTCAATGTAGTCTAGTGAACAGAGATATTCTTTCCCAAAATTACTGGAGCTGTCTTGCTGAAACCGTCCACCAGCCCCTGTCCTTGTGACATCCATAAAGAAATGAAATCACCTGAAAATTAAAGCGGTCATCAGAGATGTGTTGTATTATAACTTAAAGCCATGGTACTCAAAGTGTGGTCCACATAGCAGCAGCATCAGTGTCATCAGGGAACTTGTTATGAATTACAATTCTCAGACCCCAGAAATCTGTGTTTTACAAACCCTCTAGGTGATGGTGATAATGCTAAAGTTTGAGAACCACTACTTTTTACTGGATTAACAGTGATAGAAGGAAATAAATAAAGTGAACTGAGAAAAATCTAGAAGGAGAAAGCGATAAGAAATGAGGAGGAAGAAGGGTGAAGAAGGTAAGAATGATGGATAAATGGCTGTGGGACACTGTTTCATAATTATCTCCCACACCACGTTAACACGATTTTCTGTAAAATCTATAAAAGATATGACAAGTTTGTTATGAGTGAATTTCTTAAGCAATTGATGTGATTGAATTTTGTGTGTTTGTGTAGAAACTGGTGAAGGAACTGGGTTCTGTGTACAGATTGACATCGGGGGGGAAGAGAAATTGCACAACCAGAAGGAACAGAGAAGGTCCCCCTGGCATCTGAATGGCATGTGGAATTTCCCTAAAGAAGTTCTCCTTGATGACATGTGACACAGAATCTAAGTTTGCTGTAAATACGGATCTTCTTCCGTCCCGACACCCCTGCGTAAGTGCACCCCCACCTTATACACATAAACACACAGGCCTTCCTAGATTTAGGAAAATACTCATATTGCTTCAGCACTTCTGTAATTGGACACTTTTATCAACTTCACTCCTTGCTGTCAGGTCTTGATGTAACATCCTGATATTGTTTTTCTCCATCAGAGTCAAGGCTCTTCCTGGAAGTAGATTTCCTGTTATCTTTAGGGAATCTTGGAGGGAAAATATCCTTTTAAAAGCAGTTGCTGAAATCTTCTTCAAAAGTTTTGTCATTCCTTTGGAATTTTAAACTTCTACTTACATTAATTTTCACTCTTGCATTGATCTGTGATTCTCATCATCGAACCTGTGAGTTCCTTAATTTTAGGGACTCAGTATTATTCACCTTTGTGTTCCCAATGACCAGTAACAGTGCCTGACGCACAATAAATGTTTGATGAATAAATTAATGGTGTTATCAATAGACATTAATCTTTTCCAGGCCTCAGCTTCTCTCCCTCGAGTCCTGTGCTAGACACCTTCCCTTTGCTCCTGGCATCCACTCTCCACCGGCTCCACTTCCTTGCACTTGGACTTCTTATTAGGTTCGGCCAATGGAGAGCTATGACTGGAGACTGGAGGGAAAGAGGAGAATAAGGTCAGAGTGTATTCCCCTGCTGCCTCCTTCCCTGTGGGGTCACCGCGAATTAGCTGTGTCCCTTGACTTAAGATGACTGCTTCTTTCAAGGAGGCCTTCTGCACACTCTTCTTCCCCGTTCTACTAACTGCTTCTTCCCCTCCTTCCTTTGTGATAAAGAACGGTACTCGTTCTGCTGACCCTAGCCAGATTGACTGCACTATTCTTTGTGGTTCCTCTACATCCTGCCTACACCCATGTAAATATTAAACAATCCCCAAATTATCCTAATCTGAATGTGCCATCTCTTTACTGTTGGAACACTGACTCACAAAACTACCAAATACAAAAATATTGGAAAACCTTAATATCTTTAACTGTTCACCAGCAACTGGGTTGTTCTCAATACGTGTTGCTTTCGCATAAATAACCTATTTTAAAGATTTCATAAGTATAATATTTTACATTACATATTGCATATAAACTTACGCCCTCCCTAGTCTCCTGTCCAGGCGGTGCAGAGGGGCACTGAGCCAATCAGTGTCTGTAGAATGTTCTAGTAGAGCCAGGTCTCCCACAAATAACTTCATGCAAGGATTTCAGAGAATGTGCAAATATGCATGTAAAATATCTTCCTTTTGGTTTTTATATGCATAATACAATTTCTCCCAAAGGTATCATATCTTTGATTTATTATTTTTGCTTTTTGATTTGTTGGGATATTTACATTTTAAACTTTTCAGCAACAAAACCACTTGTGGAACTTTGAAAAATATACTTTGAAATCTGTATTTTTTAAAAGCCCATCAGATGGTTTTGATTGGAACCCAGGGGGGACCCCTAGTATATGTTATAGTGTCATAGGGTTAGTATTGAGTAGTTTTACCTGTTTGACTTTTTAATAACCTTTTGTAAATGTCGTACCACAGCCCGAGATTATAGATGACCCACATGCTTGTCTTTGCATCCAAGGGAAGTGGTGAAGGGAATAACCCTGGTATCAGAGGCCCTGGCTTGTACGTCTCCACTACCACTGAGAACAAGTTGTTAATTTCCCTACACCTTGCTATTCTCACTTGTAAAACAGAAAGGTTGAAGAAAATGGTCTCTAGAGTCCTCTCCAAATCAGTAGTTTTTTATCCTGGTGTCATTAGAAAAAAGGGAATACGTTTCTTTTCAAAACTCAGTCTTCATAGCTACATATAACTGTATATAACCCCAAATGATTTGAAGCCCTATATACATTATTTTCCAAGTAAGAAAAATTCAACTGTGCCTCTCCACAAATTCTCTACATTCTTCCTGCCTATAATTTCTGTTTTATTCACTGTTATTACTACATCTAATTTAGGTCATTTCATATAATTATTGGAACAACCCCTTCTCCAAATCTCAACTTGCAGCACTCCCTTCATCATGCTCTCTTTATGTAGAATGAACTCAACTGCCCACAGCACCTTCCACAGACGGTGTCTTACTTGCTTAATGATACCCAGATACACTCCTTAAATCTTAAAGTGCTTCACCGAGTCTCTCCACCCTGCGTCCCTTCTTTTGTGAATTTTTTTTAGAGAATTTTTTTTTTAAGATTTTGTTTTTTTCCTTTTTCTCCCCAAAGCCCCTGGTACGTAGTTGTATATTCTTAGTTGTGGGTCCTTCTAGTTGTAGCATGTGAGACGCCACCTCAGCGTGGCTTGATGAGCGGTACCATGTCCGCGCCCAAGATTCAAACCGATGAAACACTGGGCCGCCTGCAGCGGAACGCGTGAACTTAACCACTGGGCCACGGGGCCGGCCCCCCTTCTTTTGTGATTTAAATCTCTGGAAGATCTTTCTCAGTCCCTTCGATCTCAGTCCTCTTGAACAACTTTACATAGCTTATTTTGAACTTCTATGCCAAATATATATCCAAAAACACACCCAAGTTTAGCCCCTTTTACCGTGGCTACTGCTTCCTCCATAAAGCCTCCTTGGGCTAGAAGACCAAGTAACTCCTCAATGTCACCTTCAATGACAGTATGACCTCAGCAACTTCCCCCTCACTTGCACTTATTCATTCAACAAACATTTGTTGAGCACCTACTCAGTGGCAATACTCTGTCCATTACCCACAAATGCTTTATGTCCTTTCACACATGCATATTAAATCTGTGTCTATTTTGTCACCATTCGTTACTCAAATGAATAGACACCTGCTTGTGTCTGCGTGCATCAGCACAACCCCGGAAGTGGAAGGATCACATCCGCTCACTTTAGTACAGTCATAGGGCCGAACTGCTTGCTTCTTGAGGCATTCAGGCTTTCAGAACCCTGCTGACACA
The DNA here is from genome assembly GCF_021613505.1 of Equus quagga. Lineage (NCBI taxonomy): Eukaryota > Metazoa > Chordata > Mammalia > Perissodactyla > Equidae > Equus > Equus quagga. The sequence continues at coordinate 37,696,071 of NC_060267.1, forward strand.
GGCCCAGGCACTAGTGAACATTGTGGTATGCTGCTCAGATCCTCTTGCCACGGTGAAGGACTTATTACCCCTGCTGCTCAGAGCACAGCCTGCAGACAGCCCCTAGCTTCAGGCTCCTTCAAATACCACTCCAGCTAAAGAGATTCATGTTGTCCAAGTCAGGTTCTCTTTGAGGATGGCCTACATCCAAAGACTGTTCGGCACAGGACTAGAAAGGCCCATCTCTCTCCTCTCAGCTCGGGGTAGCTGTGAAGTAGACTTCGAACTCCCCATAGGCTTGGCTGAGCCTTTTGCCGAAACCGCCTTGAAGCTTGACCTTCTCCTCCCCCGAGGCCTGCTTCATTCCCTTCTCTTTCACAGGTGTTGATCCTAGGAGAATTCTGTAAAATGCCTCCTGCAGGCTGGTCTCTGTCTTAGAGTTTGTTTCTTTGGGACCTCAACCTGCAACACACAGAATAGATTAGAAAAGGTTTCCACAACTAGATGAGAAGGAATATAGAGGCAGAGCCCACCTACAGCAGACAAGATCTCAGTTTTCCACTTTCATTTTAGCTTTTTGATAAAAGAAATCTTGAGCTGGTCCAATGGTGTGGTGGTTAAGTTCAGGGCACTCCACTTCGGTGGCTCAGGATGGTGGATTTGCATCTCAGGCGCAGACCTACACTGCTCATCAAGCCATGCTGTGGCAGTGAGCCACGTAAAAATAGAGGAAGGTTGGCACAGATGTTAGCTCAGGGCCAATTTTCCTCACCAAAAAAAAAAAGAAAGAAAGAAAGAAAGAAAGAAAAGAAAGCATAAAAAAAAGAAAAAAGAAACTGGATGCAGAGACCATGCATTAAATAAAGTGAGAAAACTGATTCAGCAAAGTGCCTGTTCTTTTCTAGTCATGGTAAATTCTATAATGCTTAGCTTTAGTGAGGAAGAATAAACATTTATTGAGCAACTATTAAGTTCTAGGCATTTTAGCCACATTATTTCATTCAGTCTTTACAGTTACTCCGAAAAGGCTGACACGCACAAAGAATTAAGGTAACTTGCCAAATATCACACCATTAATAATTGAGTTAGAAACAATAGGACTTGGAATACTGCAAAGGACAAAAGGATGCAAGTTTTTAGCTCTTAAAAAAAAGAGGCAAAAATTTCAGTTAAATTTCTCCTTTCTGCATGACTCTTTAATATAAGATTTTTACAAGATTTATACTCTCCGATTAAAGAGGAGACCATCTTGCTGAGTTTGCCTTTCGAAGCCATGCTGGAAGTTCCTACCAACCCTTGGTAGAGGTAGAGGAAAAGTGACCCTGCTTGCTCTTTATTATTTATACCCTCGACAGAACAATACCTTCCCAATCAAGCCTTGTCACTTTCTGATGATGGCGTTCCATTAATCTCCCAAGAAAACACCAGTACTGGCGCACATCAAGTAACTTTGTAAAATATAAGGTTCTGGTAATTTAAGAATAAAAGAAGGCACTAAACCTCACTTTTCCCCAGGTCCACATATCACTTCTCAGGCTTGTTTTTTTCCAAAGACCACCCCCAAAGAAGCTATTTAAGCTCCTGGGAGGGCCTGCTGAATTTATGGCCCAGAGAAACGTGTTAAGTATTAGCCAATTGTGCCAAGAGACTGCTAAACTGGATTTTGTTAACTGAACCTGAAATTTTCTGGGCCTTTTACAAGACCTGCAAATTTCAAACTGAATTTATACGTGTTTATAATAGCCTGAAAAATCAAAGTGAAAGGGACCAAAGAGACCTTTGGAGTGAAAGTCTCTTTCTCATGTAGACAGTTTAATTGCTCAGTGTGAAATAACACAATGCCATTAAAGATCCTTCTGGAGGGCCTGGTCTACCCATACAGTGGTGAATTTCCTTCCAGTATTGCAATATGTTGCCATTGGCTCCTCACCACTGGAAAGCTGCTTTTGGAATTCTGCAAAACTGGCTCTCTCTGATTGCTCTTGAGCAAAGACCACATTCAGCAAATTTTAAGCAGGGACAATAGGTCATTGGCTCATGCAAAAAAATACCATTTCCCTAGATAGGTCTCTATCCTAGTGGTGTTTGCGTCTTAAATAACTTCGAGTCCTTATGGAGCAATCTGTCTTGTCAATTTTTTTCAACTTCCTGCCAGGCTCTGTATCAGAGGAAATTCAATATTTGTCTTTGCAGTCTTTGTGTCCTAAGTAAACAAAGTGTCCAAAAAATTGTCAAAAATCATGAAATACCAATTTTTCTAATAGTAGGAATTTTTGTATTTTTTCACACTTTACTATTAATTCTTCTAATAGTAACATTGACTTGTAAAACAGTAAGTGGTCCTGATTCATGTGGCTATAAATGATGAAAAGCGGTAGTGACCATTTATTAAACACATACTAACCCTCACTGTGGGCCAGGTACTAATTGATGCGATTGGCACATGGCTTATCTCAACAGCTCTAAAAGGAGAGTCAGACAGGTTAAGTAAAAAGCAGTACAACTAGAACTCAGCCTGACTCATTCCACACTGTGCTTTTAACCATTGAACAGTCTCTCCAGAGTGAAGCTAGAAGACAAATGATGACCTCTTTTTTCACTCCCTTCTCCAGAAATACTGTTTACAACCCTCTCACAAGGCAAGAGAAGATGAGGAGCTTGATAAAGTCATATTTTATCATACAATGACTTTGAGAGAAAAGCAATGAATATGCCTTCAGCCTGGCAAAATTCCTGTGCACAGTTCTTGTGCTTGTTGTCTTATGATCTTATTTGATAGATAGATAAATAAACAAATAGATAAACACACATATGTATATATTACAAATTATATATGACATGTATATAAATTATATATGAAACATATATGAAAAAGTACACACAAAATTCTATAACAAAGGAACATAAGCATTTATGGAGAAGTTACAACAAGGTTTTCAATGGAGGACTTTGTATTTATTGAGGGAACTTTGCCAAGACATTTGTATTCTGTCAACAGTTGAAAGGTATGATTTTGACTCCATTTTGCAAATGAGGCTGAGGATAAAGTTAAGTGTCTCACACGAGGCCACATGGATATTAAAGCTAATCATCTAAACTAAAGCACCCCCTCAAATTCTCACACTGTCAACTTTCTTATCGTAACAACTTCACCGTTTCCAGCTGATTTCCAACAGCTGTTTTTGTTATTGTCCTCGATGTTGTTTTCATTTCCTGCTCTCCATTTACATAGAGATATTTTCAGAATAAATCTGCCTTTCAGCCAAGATCAATTTGTCCTACTTTAATTCTCACCAAATGATATAACATAGGGTTGACTCTACTGCAGTAATTGCCAAACTTTGCTGCCATTGAAATCACCCAGGAATCTGGAAAGACAGACTCATGTTGCGTTGCTGTCCCCAGATATTAGGATTTATTTGGTATGGGATGTGATCTGGGAATCCAGGTGTTTCAAAGCTCTCCCAGGTGATTCTAATGTGCAGCAAAATTTGGGAACTTTGTTCTATGATTCTTTTAGTCTTCTCGAGGGCTGAATCTCCAAAACTCCCAGCTTGTGCCATGGACTATATTATTCATTCTCTCTTTTTATTCCAGTTGTCTATGGACCCTCAGAGCCCTCCCCTCATTCCTTGAAGATTATTATATTATTATATTAGCAATGGTCACTCCAAAGCAATTACTGCCATAATTCTTGGTGATTTCCATATCCAGGTAGACAATGTTTCCAATATCTTGTCCTTTCAGATTCTTGCCTCCTTCCTTGTATTGTGGTTGTCCTTAACACTGCCTTAGTCACTTCTGACACAACCATACCCTCCATATGTTTTACCAATAACTTTATCATTCCCCAAGCTCAATTTCAAGTGCACCTCTCTCCAACCATTACATCCTATCTTTCAAGATCATTTACTTCTGTCCTCAACTCTAACAATCCCTCAGCTGTGTTTGGATCTGTCTTTGGATCTCCAATTATTCTACCACCTTTTCACCACCCCTTACCATCCTCATTTTCTCACCTCCTTCTTATCCAGCTTAGATCCTAGAATTCATCAGTATCATTATTCCCTTATACACACAGTCTCTCACTGCCTTCCCCTCCATAGTAGTCCTTTGGCAAAATGCCAAACCTGGCTAAACATCAGTCTGTATCTAGTTTTCATATGCACCAAAGTAGGCAAACAGATCCAAAAAAAAGCATTCAAACTTGCTGACTGGGCTCACTTTAAAATGATGACTATTATCTTCAGATAGGCCCTTTGTGCTGCCAGGCCATACTACTCATTTCCCTAATTCATTTACTCATCCATCTTCTGAGCTCCTCTGAGCTGATGACCTAGATTCTTATTCTGTGGAAAACTATGAGACAAGTTGGGAGATAACATCCACATGGGTCTACCACAAAACCTACCACACCATCTCTTTGTTTGCTCATTTACTTGACCTTCCCTTCTGTTCTGTGGATGAACCTTCTGTGCTCTTATGCGAGACCACGTCTCCCCCTACACGCTGAATTTCACCCCTCTCACTTACTTAAGGACCTCATTCAGACAATGTTCCTCTTTCTTTTTTTTAGATCATTTCTGTTAGCATGCAAACATACTGTAAGAGTCCTTATTTAAAGAAAAAAAATGCTCCCTTGACCCCATATCTCCCTCAGCAACTGCCTCATTTCTCTGGTTGACTTTACTAAAAAACTTCTCACTCTCTCCGTTTGCCCCAGTTACATTATTTCCCCGAATATCCTATTTTTCTCTTGAACCCAGTCTAAGTGGGCTATTGTCCCTACACTGAAACAGCTTTTTACATCATCCCAAATGACCTCCAGATCTCCAAATCCGAAGGTCAAGTCTTAGTCCTCATCTTGACCTCAGCAGGTTAGAGACAGTGAATCACTTCTTCCCTCTTCAACCAACTTCTTCACTTGGCTTCCAGGACACCACATTCTTTTGGTTCCCTTCCTATTTTTCCAGTTGTATCATCTCAGTCTCTTTACTGGTTTTTCTTCATCATCCTACATGTGAAATTTTGAAATCCTTGGATTTCTACACTTTTTTTTCCTCTTTCTACACTTATTCCCAGGTCTTCTCAATCAGTCTCATGGTTTATGATCTTTATGCCAAAAGCATTCCCAGTCTTCAGTCCATGCTCCCTGAACTCATCTCAGATATCTAGCTGCCTACTCAACATGATCACTTGGATGCTAATAGCCATCTCAGAATGTTTGTGTTCAAAAACAAATTCTTGGCAACTGTGGCCATATGTCCACGAAGCCCACTTTGCTGTACCTGGACTTTTGAGGGGAAGGGACAGAAGAAGCAGATGTGTTAGGTTAAAATGAAAGAGAAGAAGATGAGGCAGAGATGGAAGTAAAGTGTTTTGAAACTGATTAGAATCCATGGAGTGAGATATGAGTTAATGGTCAGCTACTGCTCTGGGAATTGCTTCTGATGTCTTCACCTATTGAAAGAAGTTTTTGTTGTTGTTGTTGTTTCTTTTTGGTAAGGAAGATTGGCCCTGAGCTAACATCTGTTGCCAATCTTCCTCTATTTTGTTTGTGGGATACCACCACAGCATGGCTTGATGGATGGTGCACAGGTCTGTGCCCAGGATCTGAACCCATGAACTCTGGGCTGCAGAAGTGGAGCATGGGAACTTAACCACTATGCCACCAGACCGGCCCCAAAAGAAGTTCTATATTTTCTCTTTTTTGGTAAATCTTTATTCTTGGTTTATTAAGCTAAAACAAAAGGTATGAGAAGATATAGATAAATAAATAACTCTTGATTCCTTCCAATACAACTCACTATTCCTCTAGTGTGTCCCATCTCAGTAAATTGCACAGTATTTCTTTCAGTTGCTTGGAAAAGAAACCTTAGAGTCATTCTTGGCTGTCTTTCTCTCTCACACATTGCATCCAGTCCATCAGCAAATCCTGTTGACTACTCTTTAAATATGTACCTTAAATCCAACTACTTATTACTTCCTCTGCCACCACCACCCTGGTCTAAGCCAGCACTGTCACTCACCTGGACCGTTGCAATTAGCCTTCTAAATGAGCTTGCTGCTTCCACCCCATTCCCCTCCAGTTTAATCTCCACCTGCAGCTGGAGGTTTCCTTTTGAAATATAACACATATTAGGGGCTGGCCCCATGGCCGAGTGGTTAAGTTTGTGCTCTCCGCTGCAAGCGGGGCCCAGTGTTTCATTGGTTCGAATCCTGGGCGCGGACATGGCACTGCTCATCAAGCCACACTGAGGCAGCGTCCCACATACCACAACTAGAAGAACCTACAAGGAAGAATGTACAACTATGTACCGGGGGGCTTTGGGGAGAAAAAGGAAAAAATAAAATCTTAAATATATCTATATATATATAAGACATATTATGTCACTCGTCAGCTCTGTGTCTCCCAGTAATTCAGTCTCCCTTAGAGTAGAAGCAACATCACCACGTGGATTGACAAGGCCCCCCATCGACTGCCCTTCACTATCTCTGCCAGTCTTTTTACTGATCTCCCCCTGGCTCGGTACATTCTCGCCTCACTGGCCTCTTTGCTATTCCTCAAATAGGCCAAACATACTCCAGTTCATTCGCTCTTCCTGTTCTTTGTTTGGATTCTTTTCTCCCAAATCTGCAAGGCTTTCTTCCTCACTTTCTTCAGGTCCACTCAGATATGACCTTCTCAGATAGCACTTCCCTGATCACTCTATATGAAAATTCATCCTGCTTTTTTAAAAATCACTTACTGCTACCAACACATTATACAGAAGTCAACCGATATTTCTGTAAAGGGCTGGATAATAAATATTTTAGGCTTTGAGAGGCAAAGGTCTCATCTCTGCCACAACTACTTAACTCTGCCATTGTAGTGCAGAAGCAGCCACAGATAACATGCAATAGAATGCAGGGCTGTTCTAACAAAACCATACTTATACAAATAGACGGTTGGCCAGATTTGGTCTGTGAGCCTTGGTTTGTCAATACCTGCCTTATATAGTACCTTCTTCTTTCCTAAACTTACCCTCTACACTGTAGACTCCTTGTTGGTAAAGATTTCTCTGTTTAATAGTAGCTGGTCAATTAACATTTTAAAGTAAATATTGCATGTTGAAATAGAAATAAATCTGTTTCTCTTTTTGTAATTTTTGCATACCTTTCTGTGATTTTCTGCCATGGGTTGATCGGTACAAAATGATAATATTTTCACCATTCAAGAGGTAATTGTGCATGTTTGGGTAAAATTTTTAGTATTGTTGTAAAAAGAAAAATCCAGCTAGCAGTCATTGGTAGATTTTCTTTATAAAAATATAAAATCAGTCCTTTGCATGTTTTGTGGTTAGGCACATTACTATTATTGTTTGGCATCTTTGTGTTGTGTTTTCTTAAAAAATAAAAATTGAATTGAATCTGAATCAAATTGGATAATAATCTACCTTTAATGTTTTAAAATAAAGTAGAATTAAATATTTGTGATGGCAATCCATTTCTCTGAGGGAAGTTGCCTTCCTTTTAAATAGGAAAATGGTCTTAATTCTAGTTTCACAAAACACAGAAGATGCACGTGAGCTCAGGCTCTCAAATATACATCGTGCCTGGAATCCATATGAATCCTTACATAGATGTTTCCAGTGGAAGCCTACTCCAAATACCATCAGAATCCCACTGCCATCAAATTCTAAAGCTGTCAGCCCAAAAATAGAGGAAAAGCATATGATTCTGAGCAATCTATCCTACTGGCATATTTCTATGGCCACTGTTTGACGGTGGTGATTGCTTCCAAAGATATGTTCAGACGAAAGCATCAGTGTCTATAATTTACTCAAATTTAATTTTTCACTAGCATAAAAATTTTCAATTTTACAGCCTGTCTTGAAACTAAAGCAAAAAGTTTGCTTCTTGAAGTTATTTGATCTTATCTCCTATACGTCCCTGAATTATGTCTTAAAATCATCCTCCTGGTGTTCCTAATAAAAGCTGTTAGAGAAGACGTCAAGATTTCTTATTTTCCTAATTGTCGTAGAAAACACAGGAAGTTTTCAAAGACTGTGAGATTCCACAACACAAAATGCTTCTGTGCTCAATGCCTCTCAGGCATCCACAGCTGCCATCAGTTAGATATTTTTGATTTGCTACTAGATCATTATTTTGGTAAGAGTAGAAAGTAGGAATTAAGAAAAATCTTCCTTCTTAATAATAGGCAATCTTTTCTCCAAAATTGCTAATCAAAAGCCAAATAAATACCTAGAATTATCCAAACTAATTGAATTTCTTTCTCATCTCAAGATGCTGTTCTTCACAGACGGTTCTGGAAAAGAAGGCTACTCTTCTTGCAATTGCTCGGAACATAAAAATTCTCTATCTAGGCCTTGAATTATCACCTTTTCCTTTTCTGAAAACAAAAGTGCACTCAGTGCGCAATGCATATCTCTAAAGGAAAATAAATGAATTTCATTCAGATGTTTGTGAAACCAAACACGGACGCTGTCATCTGAGAAGCAGAATTTATGGGAAAAAAAGAGAAAAGATGGTTCTGGGATAGTTCAAATCCCAAAGGAAGAGAAAAACACATAACACTTAGCAAGAATTCCCACCAGAAATGAGGACACATGCATTTGAGACAACGAAAAACTGAATGGAACCCAAAAACAATAGACAGATAAGGAGGTTTAGATGAGTGAAAACTATTTTTTCTTGTTTATATTACAGTGTTATAACCAGATTTTAGGGCAATTTGCCAGTGATAAATTTTTAAGCCTCCTTCAAATATGACTTGTTTAAGATATTGACTTCAGTATTCTAATAAACATTGGCTTAATAGGGGTCACCAGTGTGCTAAAAAATTCTCACGATTAAAATACTTGCTCAAGATTTATAGATGAGAGAAAATGCTCATCAGCATTCTGCACAAAGGTAGCAGGCAAGGAAAATAAGAGCGTGAGAGCTACTTCAGAAAGTCTCTTCTGAAACGTCCCTGTGAGTTAGTCACACCAGTTGAACACTGGCTTGCACTCTTGGACTAGGATGCAGCCAACAGTTATCTTCCCGCATGGGAGGAATGTTAGTCTGACTTGAAAGAAAGAACATACTGAACGTTATAAAGTTTTGTTGGTGCATCTCAAATAATCTTAAGGCTTAGTGCAATTCTACGTAAAATCCCAAACAGATATTTTTAACTAGGCAGATAATTCTAAACTTCTGTAAGCTGAAATGAGCAAGAAAAACTAATAAGTTTTTGTAAAGAACAAAAGAGTAACATGAGGAATTTATCTTACCAGACGTTAAAATTTACTAGGAAGCTATGATAATCAAAACTGTGGAGCTAGAACAAGAATGAATAGATCAATGAAATATAAATAAAGAACCTAAGAATACATATAGTTATATAAAAAATTAATGTATGATACATGAGATTAGTAAGAAAATATGTAATGTGTAATAAATAAATATGTAATAAATGTGTAAATAAATAAATATGTAATATGCAAAAAATATGTAATAAATAAAAAAGTATATGATAAGTAGGAAAAAAGATTGTTCAATAAATGGTTCTGGGAAATTGATCAATTATTTGAGAGAAAAAGCAAGTAACTCCGAGTGCGTTATAATGTTAAAGATTAAAAATTCAAAGCAGAAAAATCAAAGCTGGGAGAAAATGTGACTAAATATTTTCAATGGTTTATATGGAAAAACTCACAAAGAAAAAATTATTCAATTAGATTATTTTCAAGTACTATCAAGAAATATCATTACCAAACTTAAAAGGAAAACACTAAAATGGAAAAATAAATGTGAATCCAACAAATATGCATTCGGATAATGTTCTTGATAGCTAATGAGTTCTTATGAATGTGAGAGCAACAGACTACATACTAATTTAAAATTAGGGAAGAATCAACAATGGGCGGTTCACAAAAGAAACAATTTAAATGTCTATTAAACATACGAAATCAATAATCTCCCTAACAAGCAAAGAATATAATTAAAAATAATAAGAAAAACTTTGCCTATAAATTTTTTTTTTTAAGTGAATGCATACTCAATGACAATACCCAGAGCTACAAAAATGGAGCAAAAGAGCTCCATAGATCTATCCATGGATAGATTATTGGAATCATAAATTAGTAAAAATTTTCTCGAAAAAAGATATACAGATATTTATCAAAACATTTTTAAAAAATAAAATCAAAACTGAAACAACTTAAATGTCTAATAATAAATAAATAGTTGAATAAATGATAGCAAGATTGAGCATTTGGATAATATTTCGTAACAGAAAATTCATGATAGCATGATGCAAATAGCAAAACTGCATATGACATGATCCCAGTTTGTTCACACACACACACATTCACACACATTTTCACAGGGAAAAAAAATCAGAAAAATAGATAAATACGTTACTCACAATTTTTTGGTCATTCCAGATTTGCTCTATTATCTTGTATTTCCCAGTATATCCAAAAAGGGGCTGTATTGCTATTTTTGGAAATTGTTATTTAAAGTAAGATCTGTTGGCAGCCACCAGGCGTACGTCTGGACTTCAGAAGAATTATATGAGATCGTTCCTGTCCTCAGGGAGCTTATAGTTTCACACCACACAAGCTCATAAATAAAATTCAAATATTTACGACAGGGTGTGTTCAAATGTCAAAACAGGGAATCATTTGTATTTTGGAATTCAAAGGCTTTGTGGATTGCAGGAGTCAAGGAAAGCTGCCAGGGCTGGGGCTCGGAGGAAGATAAGAATTGTCTAATGAGCAAAGATGTGACAAAGACTTGAGAAGAAATAGGGCAGGACATGGCACATCCAAGAGACAATGACAATAAGTGCTTGGCAATATATCCTGTATTGTCTACCCTGTCAATGGTTATTTTACAGTTGTAAGGCATCTGGAAAACCAACATAAATATACTACTAATATATCAAACAGAGCATTTGAAAACTTTCACTTTCTACCAGAGATTCTATAATAGCCTGTCTCTTTAAGAGGCAAACTCATCTTAAAAATTGACAAATGAGTTATTTAAATGTACAAGCATTCTAAAATTCTTTCACAATTATAGATAGGCAACAAGTTTGGTGCTGTGACTACATCTAAATTCCTTAGAGACAAATGGTTCTATCTACTGCTAAAAAGTGGCCGTGGTGAGCGAGACTCGTATATGTGCTGTGCAAGGAAGACGGAACTTTCCCATGACCTAAAGAGACTCTGCAAAATGACCACAGATGGTTTATACCAAAAAAGCCGGAAAAATTATATGAAGTCCTGTGAAAAATATTAGTTTGGAAAAAAATAAGAGGAAAGAAATAAATAGAAGTCACCAGCAACCTCCAAATTGAAGGAGGTCTCTGAATCAGCCTCTGAGATTTTAACATATGGACTTTCTAAATCACAGAGGTCTGGGGAGAAGATGAGAACCAAAATGAGTTCCAAATCCCTGAGTTTTATTATCCCATTGTTATGCACTAGAGAGATTTATGAGAGCCTCTCCCATAAATGTTTTGAGTGTACTAAAGAAATGGCTTGTTCTCACTGGACCTTTTTATAAAGAAGAAGTGCAGTGTGCCAGGAAGAGTACTGAGTGACTGGTTGGTGACCAGAACTCTAGCTACCCTGGTAATCAACTTAGGGAAATGGCATCTCATACTTAGCCTCACGGGGTTTTCGCTTTCATTATCTGCACCACGAAGACAGTGTTTGAAAGTGGAATAACTCCATCAGCTTGCTGCTCAGGAGCACCCTTCAGAATGGTCAAAAATGGGAGATTCCAGCTGAATTCATAAAAGTCTGAATAGTGCAGAATACCCTATAGACCACGAGAGAAAAGCTTGATGGTGTCTGGGGTCCCAGATTCTACTGAACTGGAAACCTCTAGGCCTGCCCCCTTCATTTTATAATAATACCTGATATTGATTGAATGCAATCTAACGTCGGGCTGGAGGTAAACAGTACTTTATTTATAAGGTAAATAATAATTTGAGGTAAATGATATCTCTATGAGATACATAATATTTTACAGATGAAAAAATTCAAGGCATAAGAGAAATTAAGTCACTTGTCAGAGATGAGACAGCTAAGTGGCAGAGCTGGGAGTCGAATGCAGGACTGGCCATCCGAGCACCACGCTCTTAAGCAGTTTGCCCTACTTTCTCCAGTGGAAAGGAGATAGGACCAAGGAGCTGGGGCCAAGAATGGTGAAGTACTTTCCAAGTAAGGGCTTGGAAAGATCTGTCTAATACCATAAAAATAAAAAATAAGTACACTGAATTGCTCATCAGAAAGATGGTATGGAAATTGAAACACACTCAAATAACTTCTTAGAAAAATCCACATTTTAACGTTATTTTAAAATTTCACTGAGATGTTTTGAATTATTGGCGCAATCTCAACCTATCAGCATTTGCTACTTTTATGTTAAATGTTGACATGGACGCAATAACATAATTTTTGTCATGCATCATTAATGAAAAAACATGAAATGATAGTTTTGTGTAGAGGAAGATTTTAAGAGGTAGTGATCATAGGAGCACATTCTGGAGTTAGCTGGGCTGAGCTGAATCCCGGTCCCAAGACTTACTGGCTATGGGACGTGTTGTCTTAGTCACTGCTGTATCCTGAATGCCTAGCAAAGGGTCTGACACTTAATAAACCGATAATAAAAGTTTATTGAAGTTTTAGCACTTAATTCATTTTTCCAGAAAATGAGGACTTGCTCTCTCTCTCTCTTCCTCCTGCCCTTCTCCCCCTCTCTCACTCTCTCGCTCCCACACACACAAACACAATCAAGACTTTTTTAGAGCATGGTGCAACATACCATTTCTGCTCTTTCTCTCTCCCTTTCTTGGCATTTTTCAAGAATAGTTGCTTCTCCTAGGACAGTGACATTTGTAAAACAACAATATTAAAGCTATGCTATGAGTATTTTACCCACAGATTCTATGGGCACATATAAGAAATTCGTATTTCAAACTCTAAAATAGCCAGTTTGTCTACTTCGATCACATTAAATGACGTATTTCACTCCATTTTGTGCCCCATGGACCTGTCTGATTAGAATGTCTTTGGCTAGCATTTATTTTTCTGAAAGAAGGAAAAGAAATTGAGGAACTATTTGGATGGTATCTCAGATGACCTAAGAAACACAAAGGTCCTTAAACAGGCTTTGATATCTGCTCCTCTGTGCACTGGCAACATTCAGTAAAAATAAAAAATCATACAAGAAGAGACTAAATATCCCAAAGCGTCCATAACTGCCAAAATGCATAACTAATATAATGTCCTAAATAATACGGAAGACAGGAAATGCATAAAGTTCTATTTAGTCCAACACGAATTATCCTTAAGGCTTTTGACTGCCTACTTTAAATTGGTATTTTCTTTTGATTGTAAGTCCAGTTATAATTAGACTATTCAATTCTCCTCCAACAAAACAGACTAAGAGACTTTGGTTAACATCCTAACTTTATTACTAGCAAGCTGGACGAGTTAGCACAAATAATTTGATCTTCCTCAGCTTTACTTTCCTCGTGTTTTACTGAAACAGTTGGAATACATAATTCCTAAAGGCCTTTTTAGTTCTAAAACACTATGAATTATCAGGTTAATAACAAAAATGAGATCTAGAAGACAAACTGTGTTATAAATACTCATTTAATACTTTAATTTGTTTCTTCAATAATAATGGTCAATATTTATTGAGCCAAGCACTTTTCTAACACTTCATACGTATAAACACTTTTATTCCTTCCAACATCCCCATGAGATAAGGACTATCATCGTCCCAGTTTTATAAATGAAAAAGAAAAGCACAGTGAACACAGAGCTGGTGGTCAAGCAATGTGGCTGAGATTCAAACCCAGGCCATGTGGCTCAGACCCTGTGTGTTGAAGCACTCTGCAATTCTGCTGGTGCAAATGTCAAAACACTCATCCTGATCCAGAGGGGGAAAGACTCCACCCCTGGCTCTCACAGCAGTTGGTAATGATTCCATGAAGGCAGAATGTCATGTCTTCTTAGAAATGCTTTTTCTGGTAGAGAAAAGTCTTTTGAAGGTTAAAGTTGATGTCACCCCCCTAGAGAACTCTGTATATATCCCTGGCTCCTCCTGCCTTTTAAATATTTTCTCTAGTTTTTAAATTACACAGTCTGGTTGCTGGGATTTAAAAATGATGCTGATACATCAATATTTTGCTCTTTGTGTCAAGATGTGTAGAAATGAATGCTATCCTATAAAAATATCAGCAGCAGATGATTTAAAAATATGAGTATTGGTTCCTTAGACTATCATAAAATATGGAATAGATGAAGGAGAAAAATTTTGCAAATGGTTACTTAGGTAAGCCTGTAAGTGTTGCATGAATGTGTATGCATGTATGTATAAATATGCGTTACTAAAGAGAGTAGAAGCCAGGTAAAGTGATGGTCTATTATCAGCAATTCCTAAAGAAACAAAAAGATCAATAAGGTTAGTAAGGTTTTAGGTACCTATGTATGTTGGTAAGCTTGTATGTGCTTAATAAGACAAGTTCATCAAGTCGAATTCAATCAAATCAAAAACATATGGTGGGGGCGGGCCCCGTGGCTGAGTGGTTAAGTTCGCTCGCTCCGCTTTCGGCAGCCCAGGGTTTCCCTGGTTCCAATCCTGGGTGCCGACACGGCACCACTCATTAGGTCACGTTGAGACGGCATCCCACATGCCACAACTAGAAGGACCCACAACTGAAAATATACAACTATGTATTGGGGGAATTGGAGGAGAAAAAGCAGGGGGAAGAAAAAGAAGATTGGCAACAGTTGTTAGCTCAGGTGCCAATCTTTAAAAAAAAAAAAAACATATGATGAACTTACTATGTGACAGCAGACATGAGCTTCTGCCATTTTGACACAGGACCAGAGTTATATGAAAGGACAGGAATGATGGCACATCTCTGGGGAAAACTCCATATGGAAATTACAAAGCTGCCTAACCGCTCTTTACCATCTGCACTGTGGGCAATAACCGCTGCTGACGCGTGGAAGCCATGAATGACAGAAGAAAGGAAACTCCAGCTGGTGATGAGAGGGGTTATGTGCCTCCATCCCAGGGCTCCCAAAAGGGGGAAAAAAGCCCACATTTTCTACTGAGAAAAACGTGTAAAAGGCTCACAATCAACCAAATAACTTAGGAAACATAAACCATGGTCATATTGTTCATAACGCAAAAGTGATGATTATAGAGATTAAGATAAAAAAGAAAACCTTACCAACACGAAGACCAAATAATATACTTTCTCTCTTGATATTTTAGTAACACAATAGCTATCATTATCTTAACGCATGTGTACAACATGCACAGTTGTGTATTCAATAACTACAATAAATGTTTTAAAATAATTTCCTATCAATTATTATTTGTCATATGCTTTCACTCTCCTGGGTTATTTCCTTATGCTTCACATTCTAAAAGGGTAAGAGAAAATACCAGAGGGCTCAAGACCTCATATTGTATGATTCCACTTACATAATGTACAAAAAGACAAAATTAATCTGCATTATTAGAGGTCAGAATGGGGCTTAGAAGGGTGGCTAATAATGGAAGGGAGCATAGAAGAATTCTATGGGTAAGAATTATTAGGTAATTCTACCCTAAGCTTCAGGGTTCTTGTGATGTTCTGTTTCTTGATCTAGTTGCTGATTACTGGATGAGTTGAATTCATCAAGCTGTCACAATAAATAAACATTCGGTATATATGCTATTCCTTAAAAGTTTTTAAAAAATTAATTACATTCTTATGCACTAGCCACTTTTAGAAAATATAATTCTGAAAAGATGTTTTTTACATCTATTAGATTGGCTAATTACAAAAAAAAAATTGACCATACCAAGTGGTGATGAAGATGTGGACAACATGGAACTTGTACATTGTAGCTGGGAACACAAAATACTACAGTTTGGCAACTTTTTATAAGTCATACACATATTATGACCCAGTAATCTCACTCCTAAGTGTTTACACTAGGGAAATAAAAACTTATGCTTAGACAAAAAACTGGACACAAATGTTTATAGCAGCATTATTTATAATCACCCCAAAGTGGAAGTAACCAAAATATCCTCAAGGGGTAAATGCATAAACAAACTGTAGTACATCTATACAGTGGGATACTCCAGTAATAAAAAGGAACAAACTATCTGGGCTGGCCTGGTGGTGTAGTGGTTAAGTTTGCATGCTCCACTTCAGTGGCCCAAGGTTTGTGGGTTCGGAGCCTGGGCATGGACCTACACACCACTTGTCAAGCCATGCTGTGGTGGTGTCCCACATACAAAATAGAGGAAGATTGGCACAGATGTTAGCTCAACACCAATCTTCCTCACCAAAAAAAAAAAAGGAGAAAACTATTGATACACACAACACAGATAAATCCCAAATGTATCATGCTAAGTGAAAGATGCCAATCTCAAAAGGTTACTACCATGATTGCATTTATACGACATTCTGGAAAAGACAAAATATAGGGATGGAGAACAGGTCAGTTAAGGTGTTAGGAGTAGGGGCACAGTCTGACTACTAAGGGGTAACATGAGGGAAGTTTTTTGGGTGATGGATTTGGTTCTGTATCACGATTGTGGTCATGGTTACACAAACCTATGCATATGTTAAAATTCATATAACTATGTACCAAAGAAAAATAAAATTTACTGCATAAATTAAAACATAAAAATTAGAAAAAAAATCCTTACTAATTACAACAAAATATCCAGTGTCCAGGAATAAATCTAACAAAAGTAAAGCAAGCCCATTGGAGAAAAAAAAATAAAACCTTATTGAAAGACAAGGAGTGTCTAATTAATGGAAAGATACACAAAATGTTTCAGAAGACTCAACATGATAAAGATGTCAGGTGTCACCAAATTTATCTAAAAAATTGATACCTTTCTAACAAAAATACCAGTAGGTTCTTTTTTTTTTTTTGAGTTATTTGACAAGATGGTTCTAAAATTTCTATAGCAAAGAAATGGGCCAAAAATAGCCAACTGACCTTTGAATAAGATGAACAGGGTGAATGGACTCATTCTACCTGAAAACAAAACTTACTGTAAAACCGTGGTAACTGAGACTGAATCCGGATGGCCCCTGCTTTACAGTGGTTTGACGTAATGATTTTTTGACTTTATGATGGTATGAAAACAAAATGCATTCAGTAGAAATAGTACTTCAAATTTTAAATTTCGATCTTTTCTCAGACTAGTGCTATGCGGTAGGATGCTCTCTCATGAACCATTCTGTACCTATACAGCCACTCTGTTTGTCACTTTCAGTAAAGTATTCAATAAATTACATGAGATATTCAACACTTTATTATAAAATAGGCTTTACGTTAGATGATTTTGCCCAACTGTAGGCTAACCTAAGTGTTCTGAGAACATTTAAGGTGGGTTAGGCTAAGCTGTGATGTTAGGTAGGTTAGGTATATTAAATGCATTTTAGACATGATATTTTCAACTTATGAGGGATTTATCAGGACGTAACCCCATCATAAGTCCAGGAAGATCTGTATTGGTGCAGTGCTAAATAAAGAAGCCAAGGGAACCATATAGTAAGTCCCAAATAGATCTCATATATGTAAACTTGAATTATGAGAGAATGGGATTGTGTATCAGAGGAGAAAGTGTAGATATTCCATAAATAGTGTAAAAGCAATAAATTTGGAACATTATTAGTCATGATAGACTAAGGACCTGTAATAGACAAAACTACTTTGTATAAAAACAACAAATTTAAAGGAGTTAGACTAGTAGACTTCAGGACTTATTTAAAGCCACAATAATCAGAGAGTGTTGTGTTGGTGTTAAGACAGACAAATAGATCAATGGAATAAAATAGAGAGTCCAGAAATACATGCACACACATATGTGATGAATTGATTTTTGACAAAGCTACAAAGGCAATTTAGTGGAGAAGGGTCAGTCTTCTATATAAAGCATGCAGGGACAATTGGATATCCATATGCAAAGAAAGAAATGAGCTTCTATCCATATTTTTGCATCATATGCAAAAATTAACTCAAAATGGATCATAGACCTAAATGTAAAACATAAAATTATAAATATTAAAAAAAAAAGTAGGAGAAAACTTTTGTGGCCTTGAATTGGGCAATAGCTTATAATATATGACACCAAATGCACAACACATAGAACAAATTCATACATTGGACTTCATCAAAATTAAAAACTTCCTTTCTCCAAAAGATCCTTTTAATAGAATGAAAAGACAAGCTACAGACTAAGAGAAAATATTTGTAAATCACATAAAAGACTCATATCCAGATGTTAACCATTCTCAAAGTTCAATAATAAAAATATACATAACCCAATTACAAATATGAACAAAATATTTGAAAAGATACTTTGCCAAATAAGATATACAGATGGCGCATAAAAAGATGCTTAACATTACTGTCTACTAGGGATGTAGAGATTAAAACCACAATGGGGTACAAAAACACCTCTATTAAAATGTCTAAAATTTTGAAAACTGACCATGTCAAGTGTTGGAAAGGATATGGAGCAACCGGAATTCTCATATATTGCTGCTGTGTATGTAAAATGACACAGCTGCTTTGGAAAAAAGCTTAACTTTTTTTTATTAAGTTAAATACACATCTATCCTATGATCAAGGCATTCCACTCCTGGCTATTTACCCAAGAGAAGTGAAAGCATATGTCCAGACAAAAATATATAAACAAATGTTCATTGCATCTTTATGTATAATAGCCAAGAATTGGAAACAACCCAAATGTGCAGCAAGAGTTGATTGGATGAATAAATTGTGGTAAATACAAGCAATTGAGTACTATTTGGCCATAAAATGGAATGAAGTATTGTTATACAGCATAACACAGATAAATCTCAAAATAATTTTGCTAAGTGAAACAAGCCAAACAAAAAAGAATGCATACTGTATAATTCCATTTATAAAAAAGCCTAGAAAATACAAACTAATCTACCATAACAGAAAGCAGATTAGTGCTTGCACGGGAAGAGGAGACAGGTTGGGACAAGATTGAAAGGATGGATTACAAAAGGGCATAGGGAATTTAAGGGGTGATGAATATGCTCATTATCTTAATTTTGTTTAAGGTTTCCCATGTATGCATATGTCAAAATTTATCAAATTGTACGCTATATTAGTTTTCTATTGCTATATAGCAAATTATCACAAACCTAGTGGCTTAAAACAACACAAATTTAATATCTCACCATTTCCATGGGTCAAGAATCCACGTATGGGTTAAAAGGGTCAGGATCTTACTTAGACTGAAACTGAGGTGTCAGCCAGGGCTGTGATCTCATCTGAGATTCAGGGTCTCAGAACTCAGTGTCATGTGGTTGTAGGACTAAGGTCCCCATTTTCTTGCTGGCCGTCATCCAAGGGTTCTCTTAGCTCCTAGAGACTGCCCTCAAGTTGTAGCCGGGTGTCTCTTTCACAACATGGAAGCTTACTTCATCAAAGCAAGCAGGAGAATCTCCCTCCAGTCTGCTCTGATGGAGTCTTATACAAGACAAACCAATCAGGGGAGTGATGATCCCATTGTATTCACAGGTCCTGCCCATGCTCAAAGAAGAGTGTCTTAATCAGCTAGGCTACCGTTACAAAATACCATAGACTCAGCGGCTTAAACCACAGAAACCTGTTTTGCTCATAGTTCTGGAGGCTGGGAAGTCTGACATCAAGATACTCACTGCTTTGGTTCTGTGTGGGAGCTCTCTTCCTGGCTTTCAGGTGGCAGTTTCTTGCCATGTCCTCACTTGTCCTTTCCTCTCTCTTTTCCTCTTCTTAAAGGCCGCTAATCCCACCGTGAATCCCTCAACTTTATGACCTAACCTAATCTTAACAAGCCAGCCCTGGTGGTCTAGTGGTTAAGATCTGGCACTCTCACCGCTGAGGCCTGGGTTTATTTCTGTGTTGGGAACCACATCACCTGTCTGTTGGATGTCACACGGTGGTGGCTGTGTGCTGCTGTGATGCTGAAAACTATGCCAACTGTATTTCAAATACTAGCAGGGTCATCTATGGTGAGCATGTTTCTGTGAAGCTTTCAGACTAGACAGACTGGGAAGAATGACCTGGCCATCCACCCTCGAAGAATAGCAGTGGTACATCTAAACAATGAGCATCAATGATATAGCACTGGAGAATGAGAGAGCATTGGAAAAATGACCGGACGAGGATCCACTCCACTGTACACAGGGTTGCTGAGAGTGGGAATTACCTCCATGGCACCAACAAAAATCCTAATTACTCCCAAAAGCCCCATTTCCAGATACCATCACATTAGGGGTTAGAACTTCAATGCATCAATTTTGTGGGGACACATTCAGTCCATAACGGAGGGGATTATACAGTGTGTGCACACCAAGGACTGGAAATCTTGGAAGCCATCAGAGAGTTCTGCCTACTGTATAACCTTTAAACATGTGCAGTTTATTTTATGAAAACATCAACGTGAAAGAAGAGGAAATGAAGGGCCAGCCTGGTGGCATAGTGATTAAGTTTGCATGCTCTGCTTCAGTGGCCGGGGATCACAGGTTCAGATCCAAGGCACATACCTAGCACGACTCATCAGGCCACACTGTGGTGGCATCTCACATACAAAAACAGAGGAAGATTGGCACAGATGTTAGCTCAGGGACAATCTTCCTCAGGCAAAAAGAGGAAGATTGGCAATAGATGTTAGCTCAGGGACAATCTTCCTCAGCAAAAAGAGGAGGATTGTCAGCAGATGTGAGCTCAGGGCTAACCTTCAAAAAAAATAAATAAATAAAATAAAGATTGGTGGTTGCCAAAGGTGGGGGGCAGGGAAAAGGATGAAGGAGGTGGAAAGGCACAAACTTCCAGTTATAAAATAAATAAGTCCTGGGGATGTGATGCACAGCGTGGTGACTATAGTTAATAATACTGTATTGTATATTTGAAAGCTGCTAAGAGAGTAGATCTTAAAAGTTCTCATCACAAGACAAAAAAATTATAACTGTACGTGGTGATGAATGCTAACTAGCCTTAGTGCGGTGATCATTTCACAATATGCACATATATGAATCATTTGTTGTACACCTGAAATTCATATAATGTTCTATGTCAATTAGATCTCAATAAAAAAGAAATAAATCGAAATAAAAGTAAATAAATCCATTTTATAAGTTAGGGGATGGTCTAAGTTGCTATAACCAAACGATCCCAAAATACAATAGCTTAAACAAGAGAGAAGGTTCTTTATTTTTCTTGGTGATAGTGGAGGTAGGCAGCCCAGCACTATTCTGGTGGCTCTGCCACCTCCGAGCATCTGGTTTCTGCTTCTAGGTCCAAGGATGTTGCTCCATTTTTCCTCAACTTATAGCCTGGAGGAAAGGAGGAGAGGACCAGAGGAGGGCATGGACGTTTCTTTTAAGGACACGTTCTAGAATAGCATTTCTGAACCTTGACACTGTTGATGTTTTGGGCCAGATAATTCTTTTTTGTGGGGGACTGTTTTGTGCGCTGTAGGGTGTTTACCAGTATCCTTGGCGTCTACCCACTAGGTACCAGTACCAAACCCCTAGTTGTGACAACCAGAAATTTCTGGGGGTTAGGAGGCAGAATCACTAACCTAGAAAAAGACATGTTACTTCTGGTGTTATCTATTGCCTAGAACTTAGTTATATGGTCATAAAAAGCTGTGTAACAATTACCCATCTAAAACTTGAGAGCTCTATTATAAAGAGAGAGAGAATGAATGTTTGGGGACAACTTGTAGTCTTAGCATCCATTTCAGGCACATGGACTGCCAAATTACTAAGTCCCACCTCATGTCTGATGTACTTGCCTGGGATGCACAATTGGGCTAGCTGTGGAGGGAATGGACTAGGGGCGGTCACCAGTAGGAAGAATTTCTGGGGTCCTTGGCCAGAGTTCCAAAGAAAGGAAAGTTATAATGCATGGTTTAGAAAAGAAAAATGAGAGAAGGCTGGTTACTGTTCTGAGGGAATCTAAGATGGAAAAATCCAGTTTCCCAACTACGGCCCTGCCCTTGGAGTGAAGAATTAGACCAGTTTTACCCAAGAGTTTTTAAAAAGCCAAATCACAAGAAGCTGGTCTGGCTTCTCTTTGAACCTCCTGAAATACTGAAAAAGAAACCCACAAAAAAAATCCCACACACGCATACACACACACACACACCCCTCTACACATCAATTTTAGATGGAAATATATCCTTATGATCTTATAAACTATTTAACATGTATATATACATGGATGCACATATGAGTATATGTGTATATATGTGTATATGCATTTAAGCATATGTGTGTATACACTCATATATATATTTCCTCCCTTTTTTACACCCCTTCCCACAAGAGGTCTTCTGACTACGTGGTCCTGACAAAACAATCACGAGTCAGTTGTACGTAATTTCCTGGGAAGGGTGGATATTCAGGTTTCTTTCTACTAAGCCCAGTTATCTCCTCACATGAAGTGACAATCGGGCTTTGCATCCCTCAGTGACAACACTGTCTCAGCTCCCCAGCTCCTGTGCAGAAATTCTTGAGGAGGAAAAAATATCTACCCACCTCCCTAAAACAGTATTCTTCAGACTTTGGGCCGTCCAAATCCAAATTTAGGAGAAAAAATGACTAACTCTGCAAAGACAAAGTTCAACCAATACATGCAATTCATATTACTAAATAAAACGCTTAGGGCCTCGATTGGAAGGCCCTCCATTTTGGTTCCTTCATTGGATTTCAGAGCTTCTGTAAGAATAATGGAGAGGTGATCAATCACCCTACATCTGCATTAGGAAACTGCTGGGTGAAAAGGAAGCTTTGCCCCAAGGCAAATTCCTTCATCACCACTAGAAGATAAAAAATACTCACTACTCCGCAAGTGGAAAGTTTTCCAGCTTCATCCCTTTAAGGTCTAGAAGCTATTAAGCACTTAACATTTTAGAATAAGGCAACCCAAGGCTTTCATTGAGCAAACACAATTTAGTCACACAGGTTTGCCAAGCTGCCATGTGGTTTTTGACTTCCTAATACCTCAGATGTCCCCAAGCAAATTTTTAAAACACAAGTTATTCTTTCAAAATGCCAAGATTCCATGGGAACATTATCCTCTATTTCAAAAATAAAGTTTCAAGCTATTCAAAAATAAAGTATCAATCAGTCGGTGCCGAAACTGTAGGAAAGACTGTCGCTCCTGCCTTTAGAAATCTGTACCATTCCAGAATGTGGGGACTGTGAAACCAGATTCCAGCTCACAGGAATATGTGAGGGTTTGGAGCTCTTTAGAGGAGGCAGATATTGGAGGCCGCTGTAAGACAGAGGCTTGTAGACCAACTTCTGTATGAAAGTACGCTCGTAAGTCCCTCTGACCCTCTAAGAGAACAAAACTTTTCGAAGCACTGACCTGTTCGTTAACTTATTTAATCTTCACTAAAATTATTCTAATTCGTAGCATTGTTTCTTGTTCAATTAAGGAAAGAAACTGAATTTCTTTAGTCCTATCTGCTTCTATTTCTCTCCCTTCCATTTCACCAATTCGGTCCAGTTCTGAGAACGCACCGAGCAGGTGGAGACCCACGGAGGTGTTTTAAAATGCTGTGATAGACATAAGAACGAAAAATTCTTTTCCCCATGAGATTGCTATTGGGAAAATTCCAAAGCAAAGGGAGACGTGGAAGTGAATGTTTATAGAGTGAACTTCTGGGAGCAACAAATGTGGAGGACAGAACTTTGCCTCTTTGCAATTCAAACTAGGATCAGCCTACTTTATCCTGGGGGCAGACTGAGAGAAAGAGAGCTCTCCTTTGCTGAGTATCGCATGCACGGCTGCACTTTGCAGGCTTTATCTCAGTGAATCCCCATGTGGACATGTTATCCTCATCTTCTGTACGAGGATAAAAAACACACCCACATCCTTGTATCTGGTACACGAAAGCACATAAATCAAACCCAGGCCTATGGATTATAGTTTTAAAGATAATTGTATCTCACTGATAAATCCTGTGTTCCTGGTCTGTAGCCACATCCTCGGTAGCTGAGGAAGCCCTGAAAATTACCCTTCTCTGCTGCAGCTAAACTCATATCAACTAATCACTCCAAGCTATTGAAAAGGGTCCAGATAAACCTCACTAACTAAAAATATAATGGGCGAAAACCCTCATCCATTTCAAGCTATTTTTCCCGTCTCTTGAATTTTTGAGTGTGAATGTTTGGTTTAAAAACAGCCTCATCAAGCCAAGTTTAAAGAAGTAGGTCCAAGCAGCCTTTTGGTTCAGCTCAATTATAGGAGGGTGGTTGTTTTTTTTTTTCCCCCCAACCTTTAGAAGATTTTCAAAGCTATTTTTAAGAAGTGGGGGAAAAAAAGTTACACGAGAAATTCTGCTTCCCAAGCTGAAACATGTGCATGTGAATCTAGGATAGTTGAACATGAAAATTATTCTTGGGAAAATATCTGAGAAAGAAAAGATGCCATATTAAGGCCAACTGAGTAAGGAAGGTGATGATTAAGTGGGATAGAGAGTAATGTAAGGTCCCACTTCATCTCTGGATAAACTCATTGTCTCATCCTCAATGGAGTTATGCCTAGGATGGGCTGGGGTTGCTTACGACAGGTGATTCTTGAAGTCACATAAACACAACCTCTACCACAACCCCTAAAGACCGCTCTCTCTCCCTCCCTCTCTCCTTCTTTCTCTCTCTCTCTCTCACACACACACACACAGTTTTAAATACACATTTTTTGTATACCATCCAAGATAGTCTATTATTATTTACTAGAGGCATTTATTACTTAAGGGCACTCCAACGCCCACACAAGATCATCTTATTTCCTGTGCTTGCTTCAATGCACATTTTTCCACACTTTTTTACACGAGGGAACCATCACTCTAGCATGCTGACTTGTCGTAGGAATTTTTAGCCATCACCTTTAACTTAGAGCCACTGATTCATTTCTAGAATAACATTAAGCAGAAAAATGAGGAGAAGGAGGGGGAAGAGGAAGAGAGAGAGGGAGAAATGGGGAGGAGAGAAATGAATAAATGGGTTATTGCTGCCATCTGGTGGCAAAGATGCAAAAATACAAAAGATACATTCTGACAGATCAAAAGAGAATTAGTTTGAGAAACCCATGGTTTTATAAAATGTCAGTGTTTAATTTCAAAATGATTACCGGATGTTTTATGTTACTTATTTGACCCAGACCAGTAGGAATTTGAGCTGTTCTAATTCACATTTTTTCCCTCAATATCCAGGAAGATAAAGGCGTTCTGAGTTTTCAGGCCCAAGGACTGTAGAAAAGTTTTAATGATCATTGCATCTATCTCACCTCCCATGGTATGCTGGCCCTCAAACTCTTAATTCAGAAGAACTAAAAAGCTGAAAGATTTGCTGTATATGGATGTAGCTTTCAAAGAAGACATCTCAACAACTGTTTGCATCTACCAGGTTCTTACAGTGTATTTCTTAGGAAGTTATCAATGTGATAAAATCAGGCGAAATGCAGGATACCATTGCTTTAACAGTGCAGACTCACAAGGGGATTCCAAAGTCACTCCTTCCTATTTAAACATCCTCTTATACCAAAGCTTCAGTCATGCGCCAAACAACATGGTCTCCCATTACATGACGTGCTCCACTCTGTACAGGAATTCAAACTTTCATTATCCACATGCACAATTTGTTTATTTCTGCCTCCAAGCCTTCATACTTTCTTTCCTTTCCACCTGTTTTCCTTCCATTATCTCCTAGGCAACTATTTGGGTCCTGGCTGAACTTCCAAACTGAACACCGTGAAGATGTGTCAAAGACTATCTACACGTGGCTCTGATCATCACAATCACCCTTTTGCTTTTGATGTGCCAGGCACTGTTTTAAGCATTTCCTACATATGCTATATTTCTGAAGCCTCAGAAAAACTCGAGGAATTATTATCCCTGTTTAAGAGTTGACAGATCTTGGCTCAGAGCAGTAAATAATTTACCAAACTCTACACAGGGAGTGAGTAGAAAAACGAGGTTCTGAAGAAAGCTCAGTCTAATTTAAAGATTAAACTTGTTCCTTCCTTCGTAATCACTCTATCAGCTCTTTAGCGTGCACACACGTGCACCCACACACGCACACAAATGTGCATGCACGCACACACAGCTTTGTATAACTGATACAATTACACATTTACATTTAATAATAATAAAAGGACATATATATTCTTACATCACTTTCCTACGCAATTGGATCCATTTCCCTGAATGGGCCATGAGTGATTTGAAGTTAGAAATAATACCTGGCATGTCCTTTTGGCAACTCCAGAGAGCCCACATTAACGAGCGGAATGATTTCTCAATTTAAGAGTGTGGCTTCTTAAGTCAGACTACATTCTACCACATACCAGCTGCACGGTGTTGAAAAAGGTGCTTGACATTAGACCCTTAGTTTTGTGACTTGGAAACGCTGATAAGGCCTTTTGAAAAGTGGGTGAAATATCCGTGAGAAGAGCTTAACTAGTATCATGGCTGTTGCATGTTTGTCACTCAGTAAAGGTTAGCTTTTATTATTTCTGTCCTTTCTACACACTGGATGTCCAATTCAGGTTGTTAGCTAACTGTTTTCAGTGATATAGTCATGCTTTCATGAAAGGAAGAGAAAAGAGCTCTTATTTATCCTCAAAATACAATACTGGATGATTCTGAATGCCAACTCTAGAATAACAGGACAAGGCTGTTTATAATGGGCTGTAATTCATGTGAGAGCTGGATAGAGCATCTTTAGATATTGGAACAAGCAGAGGGCACCATACTCCTGGATTTTGTAACCTGGCAGTGACCATATGGAAAGTCTTAAATGTGAAAATGGCGGCTCTGTCAGTTTTCTCCCAGAGGTCGGCCAAGGACTGTCATACTCCTGTCCATCTCCAGTAAATCCCAGTAACTAATTCAGCTCCTCTCAGTTTTGGCTTTTTCTATAACTTTTCCCTAACAGACAAACTCAGAGGGGAATTGCAACACAAAAACCATTAAACCATGTAAATCCCAGAAATTAAATCCAGATTAGACTTTATACTTTCTGCTCTCTAGTTATTTTTTATTTTAAGGATTGGCACCTGAGCTAACAACTGTTGCCAATCTCTCTCTTTTTTTTTTCTGCTTTATCTCCCCAAATATCCCCTGGTACATAGTTGTATATCTTAGTTGTAGGTCCTTCTAACTGTGGTGTGTGGGATGCTGCCTCAACGTGGCCTGGTGAGCAGTGCCATGTCCTCACCCAGGATCCGAACCAGCCAAACCCTGGGCTGTCGCCCCGGAGTGCGTGAACTTAACCACTGGGCCATGGAGCCGGCCCCCTATGCTCTCTAGTTTTTGTGAGGGAATTAAAACAGCAATCACTGAGAGAATTTTTATATTTCTGGAAAAATAATTTAAAATGCCATTTTTAAGGAAAAGAGCAATTATTTCTCATCCTAGGAAATGACAAGAATTTTCCCAAATTACTGGTTAAAGGGTGGTAGTTTTATAAAAGTTGTATGGGGTGTGTGTGTGTGTGTGTGTGTGTGTGTGTATTCAAAGGTACTATCATTTCTTAAACCACTGCCCCACTGCCATGGGTACTGAGTCCCTAAGAACCCCAGTTCTGCCATGACCATAGAAAGGTTACCCACCTCAGGGACTACCCACTGAGATTAGAAAAAGTATATAAAATCCTTTAACCTTTAATCCAGCAATCCTGCTGCTAGGAATAAATCCCCAAGATACACTAGTAAAAACAAAAAACACATTTGCTCAAGATTATTCACTGCAGCATTATTTATAACATCAAAAGACTAGAAACAACTCAAATGTCTACCACAAAAAAGACTGCTTGGTTAAATAATATATCTTTACACAATGGAGTATTCTACAGAGTAAAAACAGGAGTGAGAAATATTTCTATGCATTTCTATGGATTATGCAGGATATGTTAGTGAGAAAGAACAATCAGAGTAGAGAAAAAGTTGTATAGTGTGCTGTCATTTATTAAACTACAGGATACGCATACATATGTGTGTGTACATATATACACATATATTAAAAAATCAGTAGAAGGATAAGCCATAAAAATTCTTAAATACTTATCAATAGGCTAACAGGGAATACAGAATGCAAGGAAGAAGCGTAGAAGCTAATCTTCTGTAAATATAGCTTATTTTATAAATTTGACTTGTGAACCATGTGAATAATTTAAATATTTTATACATACATAAAATATTTCCATATTAGGTATATGAATATGTACAAGTAACTTTCAAAGACAGTAAGTTTTCTGCACATCCTGGTCTAAGGACAAAAAAAACCTTTGAAAGAAACACTTTACCTGTTTCAACAATTTATATTGTTGGTAGTAGTGTTGATATTGTCATTCTGAGACTGTTGAGTGTGTCACACAGGATAAAGTAAATGAATAAGTACATTTGTATCACTGATAAGTAGGAATTTCAGCATGGAAGAAAGGAAATACAATGTTAAGTTTAGTGAAAGGAAATTAAAGTCTGTCTCCTTGAATATTCATTGAAAGTATCAGTGTGAACTCATGATGAATTTGATCTTTAAGAAAGATTTGAAGGATTCCCTAACTCTGTCTTCTGAAAAGACCTAGAAATAGTGACCAGCCCAGTAGTAAGAGTAGCCTTACTGCCCAGATCGTGGTCTCTAAATATTATTTTCCACTCAATGGAACACGGGCTTCCTAGAGAAATGGCTGAATCCAGATCTGGAGTAAGAAATTTGATTTGCAAAGGACTCAGGGGTCAACTTGAAAAGCCTCCCACTGTCCCAAAGCGAGACAATTAGAGCATCGATAAGAATAATAAATGGAATTACATAAAATATATATTGGTTGTTAGTGCCATTGAGTCGATTCTGACTCCTGGCGACCCTGTGTGCAGCAGGCTGGAACCCTGCCTGGTTTTTCACACCGTCCTCTCACCTTCTGGTGCTCTATCAGACAATGTCCCACTGCTATTCACAGGCTTTTAATGGCCAGTTTTTTCTCAGAAGTGGGTGGCCAGGTCCTTCTTCCTAGTCTGTCTTAGTCTGGAAGCTCTGCTGAAACCTGTCCACCATGGGTGACTCTGCTGGTATTTGAAATACCAATGGCACAGCTTTCAGCATCACAGCAACGTGCAGCCACCACAGCATGACAACCGACAGATGAGTGGTGTGGTTCCCTGACTGGGAAATAAATCTGGGACACGGCGGCGAGGACACAAAATCTTAACCACTAGACCACGAGGGCTGACTAAAATATGTACAGTCCACGGTTTATAATGTTCAAGCAAGCCAACAAACTCATTGCCCATCTTTGGAGAATGATAGAGAGCAAAGTCAGTTTGAAAAATAGTAAATAAAGGGAAAGAATTAAGCTTTATCCTGCACTTTCTATATAAATTATACTTCAGAGTCACTAAGTGGTTAATGTGGCTAGGGTTCTCTATATAGAAATAGTCCAGCTAATAAACAAAGGGGGCCTGGCCCCATGGCCAAGTGGTTAAAGTGCCACGTGCTCTGCTTCAGCAGCCTGGGTTCATGGGTTGGGATCACAGGCACGGACCTACCCCACTCACTAGCCATGCTGTGGAGGTGTCCCACATACAAAATAGAGGAAGATTGGGACAGACGTTAGCTCAGGGCTGATCTTCCTCAAGCAAAAAAAGAGGAGGATTGGCAGTGGATGTTAGCTCAGGGCAAATCTGCCTCAACAACAAAAAAGGAATGGTAGAATAGTGATATTCTACCAACAGCGATACTCTATCAGAAAGAGTAATATCACTCTTTTTCAAACTCCAATGAGTGAATGGATTTAGACAATGATTATTAGGAACTTCTAAAATCACAAAAAGAGAGCCAATGAGGTGACAGGTGCCTCTTGAAATAAGTGCAAAAAATCTATCAAGTACTCTTGCCTGAAAAATTAAACCCAAATCTCAACTCTAAATCTAACTGCCAATTTACTTAAAATACAGAAATACATAAAATGATACCTTAGAGATGCATTCAGCACCATCTATTTTCTTCAACAAATAAATTATAAGAGAGGGGGAGAAAGTGCTGGAGAGAGGCCCTACAGAGTAAAAAAGATTTGAGAGACGTATTGTCCAATTGCATTGTATGACTCTTATTTAGAACTTGATTTAAAACAAAAATGAACTTGAGATAAATTGAGACAGTGGGGAAACTGTGAACACTGACGGAATGCTGGCTGATGTTAAGGAATAATTGTTCATATTTTAGGTGTGCTAATGATATTGTGGTTGTGTTAAGAAGAGTTCCTAGCTTTCAATGATACTGAAATATTTACATAAAAGTGTCTGGATATTGCTATAAAACGATCTGATGTGTTGGAGAAGAATAAGAAGGGGGATAGAGAAAAAGGTTTGAGCATGAATTGGTAATTGTTTGGAAGTAGCATTGAGTATATGGGAGATAGGAATATAATTCTCTCTGGTTTCGTATACATTTGAAATTTTCCAAAATAAGAAATAAAAATAAAATCTGAATTCTTTCCATTAGCCTCCAAGGACCTGTATAACCTGGTCCACACCCACCTCTCCAGTCTCATCTCATCACTCTCCCCTCACTCACTGTGCACCAGCGACTCCAACCTTATTTCTTTTCTGTGAACCTATCAAGTTCTTTGTCCAGAGAGGATGGAGCAGAACAGATATTTGAAGAGATAAAGGGAACGAACTTCCCCCAAATTATGAAAGACATTAAATAAAGACACAAGAAGATAAAGGAAGCAATAATTTTATATCTATTTGTCTTTTTCCAACTAATTCCAGTAGGCAGTTACAAGTACTTTATTCAGTGGAGATCTTGCACCTCAAGGCCTGTTTAAATCTACAGTTGACCACCTCAGTGGGTTTGGACCAAGAAAATCTCCTCAGTCCCACTCTGATATTTGCATCTTCTGAGTGACTCCAGACACCAGCATTAACAAGCCCCAGGTTTGAGGTTTATAGCAATTGTATGTTCCATGTTATGCCTTCAGAGCTAAGATGCACCAGGATAGTGGAACAATAATTGCTCTTTGTCATTTAATTTGATGTGGAAATGAGAATGGAATAGAATGCTGTGGACAAAATTTTAGAGGTCTTCTGAAGGCACTGTCTTCCCAGATGGTTTTCACTGCAAGGCAACTGATCTGAGGAAGACAGAAGGGGGACACTGGCTTCAGAAACAGGGACTAAACGGTGGGAGATCTGAGATACTTAAGGGTGAAGAAGCAAGAGTGCTTAAATCAATCAGAAAAGGACAAAAAAAAAATGGGAATGGAGAGAACAACTACAAATTTGGGATACTGTTTGTCCCCAAGGATTTCTTTTATAAGGACACAAAACGAATTCTACTTTTGCCTTCAAAGCCAGTCGTAGAAATCTGGCCATAAAATAAACAGGATAAGACAAAGGGTCACATTAAAACAGGAAGGTAGAAGAAGGCAGATAGTTACATAATTTTGCCCCACACCCCTTGGCAAGAACTGACAGTTCCAACACCCAAGTGGAGCTCCACATGTGATCTCTGACTGATCTGGAAGAAGAATGTACCTGGCGTGGTGAGCGGCGAGCACTCCCGAAAAACTGATGAGGAAGGAAATCTTTTCCCCTGCTAGAATCAAGTCAGAGAACCTTACAGTGAAGAGATTGGAAAACTAAGAGATCAATGATGGCCACCAGTTGCTTCTTTTAAAAAGGCAGGGTGCTGCTAACAACCCATACCATTCACGTGAAAAAATCAGACGCCGTGAACATAGACTGTTTGCCGACCTTGTACTAGACCCAAGGAGCGCAATCCTGAGCAAAACAGGCATGGTTTCTGAGGATAGACAGTGGCCCCTTTTTCTCTATCAGGAAGTCGGTTGTCCAAAATCTTCACTGAGAGACCAGGCAATGGACCTTCCTAGGCTCACCTCTCCTAGCTTCTTTCACCAGCAATCCTTCCCCCCACACCCCTGGGAACCACTTTTTAAAGCTGACAGAGTCCATAAGAGATCAGTATGCAGGAACAAAGGATATGAGACAAGGTCCTCCAGAGGCCAGAACTCTCTACTCCATAGAATTTGTGATATACTGCAATGCGAAAAATTAAATCCTCAAAAATTTAGTTTTCTAAATAGGACAAAATAGCTAAATAAAACAGCCCCCATCAACTTTCCCGTCTTTACAGTAGTCACTTTATTTATGTTTTATATGTATTCCTGGTGTCATCAAGGTTTTTTCCAGCTTGCTTGCTTTCTGTTTTTTTTTTTAAAGATTGGCACCTGAGCTAATATCTGTTGCCAATTGTTTTTTTTTTTTCTTCTCCTCAAAGGCCCCCAGTAGATAGTTGTAAATTCTAGTTGTGGGTCCTTCCGGTTGTGCTATGTGGGGAGGCTCCTCAGCATGGTTTAATGAGTGGTGCCATGTCCATGCCCAGGATCCGAACTGGTGAAACCCTGGGCTGCCAAAGCAGAGCTCACGAACTTAACCACTTGGCCAGGGGGCCGGCCCCTGTAGTCACTTTAATTCAAAGATAGACAAGTCACGGATGGTATCATCTGTTTCTGTTTTGTCTAACCTAGAAGAAAATTTATATTATGAAAAAAAAGACAGCACCAAAGAATGAATTCAATTAAGCCTGCTTTATTCCATACATATAAATGAATGTGTATAAACTAAGTTGGTTCATAAAAACCAAGAAGATTTTTTCAGTGCAAAACTGGCATCAAAATTAAAGGAACTTAGAAAAAAGAGTCTCACTTAACAAAAAAGGCACAATATTCAGGTACCATGAAAAGATCAGATTATAAATATTATGCCAGAACATATGAAAACTCATCTTTTTAAAATTAATGAATAATTAAAATACTAAAATAAACAGAAAAGAGACAAAATATTTTAATTCTTCTGTTGTAAAAACATAATTATTTATGTATATATTTTTCTTGCATAAGATAACTTTTATTTTTTGAATAAGTCAATGTATTTGGTTGAAAAAAGGGAACAGTAGAAAAGTGGGTCTCCTCCCCACTCCTTGTCACCTAGATCCTGTTCCCAGAGGCAACTGCTAAAACCAGTTGCTTGAGTGTCTTTGGGCAATAGGCAGTGCATGGACCAGTAGCGCTGCCATCAGCATCTGTATTCATATTGCTGTCCCACCTGCTGTTTGAGGCCAACACTTGCTCTGATTGGTCCATGAATATACCCTTGGGTACAAGAATGTGCCTGTTTGCCTGTGTGGGTGACCTTGTTTCACAAATGTAGCACCCTGTTGTATCGATTGCTTTGTTTACTTAATTTATGTGTGAGATTTTCCAGTGCATTCGTATAAGGTTACCTTGCCCTTGCAGATGGCTGAGTGGCGTTCCATTACGTGGATATGTAATACCTTATTCAACCAGTCCTCTCTTGATGCACGTCTTGGTTGTGTCTAAATCTTTGCATAATCTTTGCACTTACTGGAAGCGGAAATGCTGTCTCAAATGGTATTCGTATTTTGCACCTATACTCAGGTTGCCTACTTGCCATCTAGAGATGATAAACCAATTTCCCCCTCATCGATAATATAGGCCCAGCCAGTGCCCTTTGCCGTCACCAACACACGGCAAAATCAAAGTTCTTTATATTTCACATTCCAAGATGGGAAAAGTGCCTTTCGTGGCAGCTTTAATTTTACTTTCTGTTTCTGTGGAAGTATCTGGCATTTTAAAAACTATATTAATAAGAGTTTAGAATGACAAAACTTTGTCATTGTCTATTTCCTTGAAACTCCGTCCATCAGAGAGTTGTTAAATTTTAGCCTGGATCTTTGCCTGAGAGATGATTCACTGAAACCTCCCTGCTTAGCAGATGAAGCAAACCAGGCATAGCCAGGTGAAGGGAGCTGGCTTCCAGCAGGGCCAGGCCGTGGCTGCCCCGGGGTCTTGTCCTGACACAGGCCCCGCGCTGCTCCTTACTATTACACTCACGTTTTGTTTCACGTCTTTCTATCACGGATACGTTTTTATATTATATCACTGCCAAGGGCCAAAGACTAAGGGCTGACATATAAAATGCTTTAATTTAATTCCAGCCTCAATTTTACTTTATGCAATGCTTGCTCTCCAGAACGTTCTGAATTTCTGATTATTATTTTATTATAAAGAGCTGACCTGTAAGGGAGAAAAAGATGTATCTATCAAAGATATTTCCCTCAGAGTCAAATCAAGAGGGAACTGCTTTTGTTTTCCTAAAAGTGAACGTTAAATTCTGCTTTTCCCATTTCACAACTCACCATAGCTTGACATCTCTACCAGGATTTACTGTGCTCCAGTAAATTTTGTTACATTATTGAACAGGCAACGCTGAACAACCAAAGATTAACTTTTTCTATTATTCTCTGTTTCACCCCACGACGGAAATTCAGATCTGTCTCTGTAGGACATCAAGGTGAGAAAATGATTTAAAACACAGACTGTTAACACAATCTGCTCTCTCAGGGACATGAATAAATTGGAGAATCTGTAACAAAGCAGCATCACCAGTTTATCAGTGCCATAATTATTTTTTAGTGTTCCATGATAGGCTGTGTTTATCAGAGAGAAGATCTTCAAGCCAAGCAAGAGATTTCATAATTTACAAAAGGCTTTTCCTTACATGATCTAACTTAATCTCACAACCGCTCTCTGAGGTACTGGTAGTTATCTTCCCATTTTACAGTTGAGAAAATTAGCTACTCCAAAACTGTCCATCAAACGACAGTGACAAAATATTTTCACAAAAACTGGATGATCCAAAGAGCAGTACAAGCTAAAATATATTTTCCTTCTGAAAAAGATGTTACCAAGAACAAATCATCATTTCATATTGCACTTAATTTTGGCTCCCAACTTATGGTTTTTGGCTTTTTATCACCTCTTCCTATGTGCCTTTCCATCTTTTTTTCTCCCCTTGAATTCAAGCCAGATCTTCCTCAGAATTAATGTTTGCTAAACATTGCAGAATTTTCTAAATCTTATCTTTAATACTCATGCGATTTACTCTGCAGAAGAAATACCTATGTCTCTTCCTCAAGGTGGTTAATGTGGGTGAACTTATTAACTAATTGTCTTTTTCAATATCTACAGAAGGATGACACTAATTTCCAGAATCAATGTATCCCACTCTGTTCAGAGATGAAGCTACTCTGTTATCGTTAGCCATCACCCACCACCATGAGCCAGATGCTCTACGGACTGTCCTCCCATCATTACATTTGGGTATTGCCTTAAATAGGTGGTCATAAAAGCCATCTTTTTGTGTGTGAGGAAGGTGGGCCCTGAGCTAAGATCTGTTGCCAATCTTCCTCTTTTTGCTTGAGGAAGATTGTCACCAAGCTAACATCTGTGCCAATCTTCCTCTATTTTATGTGGGACGCTGCCACAGCATGGCTTCGTGAGCGATGCTAGGTCAGAGCCAGGAATCAGAACCTGTGAACTCTGGGCTGCCAAAGCGGAACATGCGAACTTAACCACTATGCCACTGGGCTGGCCCCCAAAGCCATCTTTTTTAGAACAATTCTGATCTTTGAATGCTTCTAATATTCGGACTCAATCACGAGATTTAAAATGAGGGAGATAATGATGAAGATTCCTATATAAAAATAATAATAATACCCAGACAGAGATTTAAAGATCCTTTGCATCTAGCGTTGATGACCAAGCGTGGTCAGGCTGGTCAAGTCATCCCGAGGTTCCCAGAACATATCTGGGAGCAGAATCCCTTCTGTAACCATTACCACAAACATGCTAACAGAGATCTCAGTTCCTGAAAGCCCAAATGCCCTACCACTTCAGTGTTGCTTCATGCCTTTGTGCGCTCATCTTTTAGCCTCCTCTCTGGGCAGGTACCTGCGTCAGATGAATCTTCACCAAGAGCACCTGTAATCAGCGGAGCTTTAAACAGGCAATAGGAGGTATAAGGTCTAGATTGTACAAACTGAGAAGAACCTGAAGGCAGCTGGTCTATGAAAGTGAAACCGAAGGGCTTAAAGGGCATTCACTCTCTTGATAGAGTAGACAGCCCCTTGAAGAAACTGAGAAGCCATTCGTTATACACAAGGGCACGGATAGACATTTTTCATACCTACACCTGTACTTTCAGGTTTGCTTGTTTGTTTTTGTCATTGAGATTAGGGGAGGGGGTAGGAGTTAGTGTTTAAAGACATCACCTAATCATTCCTTTGCAAAGTCAGGGAACAGAAAACACAATTCTTTCTCTTGATGGAAGTTGAGAGCGTTCTCTGCGCATAGAGCGAAGAAACGTTCTCTTTTGCTGTAAGCAAAATGTTGCCTGTGTTAGCTGCCTGAACATGGTTCTTAGAAAAGATATCAACCATAATGTCTTTAAAAAGCACTAAAATCAGGCTTCTTGCACCTCATGGCTGCTTCATAGCTGTTTCTTCAATACTCCCTCTCTGGTGCACCCCAATCAAGGCCCCCTTTTGTGGCTGCATGTTGGCCCTGCAGAAGCAATAACAACGACAACAAGAAATCAATGATCTAAGGAACCTGGACTAAGATCCCAACTGCATTCCTCAACAAAATCTGATTTAAACATCCAAACCATTGTACCTGTATTTATTACTATTATAGCTTCTATAAGTGATTATAATTTATTAAATGCATACTGTGTACTAGTGTTTTACATATATTAGCTCTAATCTTCAGAATGTTCCAATTTATAGATGAGTAAACCAAGGTTTAGAAGAATTAAGCTATTTACCTAAAACCACAAAATTAGCAAGTGGCAGAGTTCTGGTTGAAACAGATTTTTCTCAGTCCAAAACTCATCCTCTTAGCAACTCTGCCATCTAAGGAGAGAATAAGAAAAACATCAACAATTTTAAACTTACTGAGTGATTAAAAAACAACACATAAATTAAGAGAAAAATCCAAATTTTCAGCACTACTGCTACAGTTTCCTGTTCCCTTGGCTTCTAGCCGTGATCGATTTGATGGGAAAGATAGAAAAAGATGAGTGAGGTCAGACTGAGTGAACAGAAATATTGGGAGCTCTAATTTAGCGTTGCACACAGCACTTCTAGCAAATTTCCAGTAGGTGGCAGTGTTTAAGAGCATTACTTACAGCCACCACGTGACTGCAGCTACTGTGGCAATGAGATTGGGTGTCAAACAAGACTCTAAACTATGGCCAAAACTTGCATTTCCAGTTAGGGAAATGAATACTGCTAACAGTGATCGCAATGTCAACAGAGCCTGACTCTGTATTTCATACATCGCCTAGGAATTTGAGACACAACAAAAAATAATAGCCATTTAAAACCACTCTGTAGCTTAGCCCACAAAATTCCAAAGATGGAATTGGTATTTGGAACAATTTCAAGGGTCTTACACAGAATTCCCAAAATAAGAGTAACTGAATTTTCTGTAATTTATTAATGCCAGTGTTCTATATCTGGAAGTTGAAGGGTGAACCCCAAATTAAACAATTATCTGGAAATGGTAATGCTTTATCTCATGAATCTTTTATATATCTAAAAAGTCATCTGTAGTCAATTCCACTTCTCATATTAAATATCTTTAGAATTTTAACATTCTTTTCATAATTGGGGTTTCTTCCAAAGAGAGGAATTTATGTTTTCAAGACACTTTAAATCAAATGTGCATGATATTCACATCGTCGTTTTTCTTTTTTTGCTATGTTTTCTTGTGCAAACTTGTTACTGCAATGTAATATACATAAAGTGTGCCAATCACAGACATACAGATGATAAATTCTCGTAAACATAACTATGTTGCCAAAACCTAGATCTGGAGACTGAACATCCTCAGACCAAGAACCCCATCACGACCCTTCTAGTCAATACCCCCCATAACCACTTTCCTGACTTCTAACACCGTAGACTCACATCTAATTTGAAAATGTGTAAATCATCTGGTATACTTGTAATAGCAGAAGCATAAATACATGCAGAGTAAACATAGTAACTAACCAATGAAGTGCTCACATCTTGAATATGGGGGGCGGGGGTGTGCGTACGAGAGAGAGAGATAAAGACAGACAGAGAGAGACACTTTTGGAAACAGCTGATGAGATATCTGGACTCTCCCTTTGAAAAATGCATGTGTGCATATATACACAACTTTACATAAAAATGCAGAGGTTTTTGGGTCTACTGAAAGGTTAGAAAGCCTTACTTCAATGAATATGACTTTAGGCAGTATAAAAGGGTAATTTAAAACTTTTCAGGAAATATGGAATGCAAGCAACAGAGGACATTCCCTGGTTTAAATACATACACAGCCCGAGTTCCTGAATTAAGTTAAGGAAGATGATGTGTCTAAAGTCATCATTAGCCACCTCGCACTTCCTACTCTGACAACGCAGAATTGCTCGTCGCTCCCTACCTTACACGGCCATTCCGCGTCTCAGGATCTTTGCTCCAGGTTCGCCCCTCCGCCTCTGCTCCCTCCTCTTCCTCTTCTCTCCTAAGGTGGAGCTGAGGTTTATTCAGCTCCATCTTAGAAGTGAGTACAGACCTCCAATTTTCAGGAAGCCTTCCCCGATTGCCTAAACCCTCCGTGCTCCCAGATGAGGCCATATGCCTCTAATGCCCCCTGCTCATGAGCCCATCG
This sequence comes from Equus quagga, assembly GCF_021613505.1. Classification (NCBI taxonomy): domain Eukaryota; kingdom Metazoa; phylum Chordata; class Mammalia; order Perissodactyla; family Equidae; genus Equus; species Equus quagga. The sequence continues at coordinate 37,734,697 of NC_060267.1, forward strand.
TTTCATATGACCCCTAGACACTAAGCAACTTGAACGCAGGAACTGAGTCATTTAACTTTGTGTCCTTAGGTCTTACATGGCACCTGGAATGCAGAAATGCTTTTGAATGGATGAATAAGTTCACATATACATATGATACATCCATTCAGTATTCACATTCAGGTGGCTTAAGTTCAGACACCATTGAACTTGTTTTCAGGAGAACTTGAAACAGTATCACTCCCTTTGAACAGGCTTGTTTAAAAGGAGCATGTACCCATGAATAAATTATCCCATCTTCTCTCTCTCTTTCAGCAAAGCAAACTCTGAAAGGAAATGGGGCAGCTCCTTCTGGGTGAGTCCCCAGTTGGTCAGTTTGGGTAAGTGATTTTTTATAGTAAACATTTCCTCTCTCTTTTATGATCCTTTTCATTATTGTTGTTTAAATAGATATAGATGCATATGGTATAAAATTTAAAAAGCTGCAACAACACATACACTGAAAAGTAAATTTTCTCCCTACCCCATCCCCAGTTACTCAATTCCTTCCCCTAAAGCAATCACCATTGGCAGTATTTATAGTCTAGGCATATAAAAATGTTTTTATTACATTTTAAGACGTATATTCAAGAGAAAGAATTTGCTTGTGGTTAAAACATTCTCAGGCTTTGACAGTTGCTAAAAAAACAAAAAACCAGCATGTTCTCGAGGTGCTCCTTGTGGACAGGCTGCATCTGAGGTGCCTATAGGGGTCCAGGCAAATCCATTCCAGGAGACAGATGGAAGTAGAGGTCTGAGGCTTGGAGAGAGGTCTGGGCAGGAGGTAAAGATCACAGGTCTGAAATCGTCAATGCCATTGGAATGATACAACAGCCCACACAGCATGGACAGAGGAGGAGTGAGAGGCTGATGTGACACTGAATCCTCAGAAGCACCGATATTAAGGATAGATGCAAGAAGAAGAGCTAATAACCAAATCCAGGCAGAATCAGTTAAGGATAGATGTCTTCAGTCTAGGCTGCTATTACACAATGCCGTAGACTGAGTGGCTTATAAACAACACAGATTTATTTTGCACAGTTCTAGAGGCGGGAAGTCCAAGACCAAAGCGCTGGCAGACCCAGTGTCTGGTGAGGACCCGCTTCCTGGTTTATAGATGGCTGCCATCTTCTCTCTGTCCTCACAAGGCAGAGGGGGTGAGGGAGCTCTCTGGGGTCTCTTTTATAAGGGCATGAATCCCATCCACCAGGGGCTCCACGTTCATGCTAATCACCTCCCCAAGGCCTCACCTCCAAGTACCATCACACTGGGGATTATGCTCCAGCATATGAATTGTGGAGTGACACAAACGTTTGGTGTATAGCAGGGATGAATTAACAATGGCAGATTTTGAAACATCAAAGTAAGGGTCAAATCTGCCCTCTGAACGCTCTAAATTACACTGATATGCACTAGAAAGGCCAGCCCTGTAGGATACTGAAGGGAGAGGGATTTGAGTGAGAGATGCAAAAACATATTATCCATTATTTATTGAATGGTCACTCTGCGCCAGGAATGCGGGAATATAACAATGAACAATACAAATTCTTGTTCTGTCCTTTCACAGGTTCATCATCTTGGAGCAACTGTAACTCTAAGAGGATGCCCTAAGATGACCTTTCCTCCTCACACTGGTGGAACATTCAAAGTAGAGACATTGGTCTCAGGTTGCCGATATGTAAATCATCCACTTGAGCTTAGGATGATTTTGAAAGGCCTGTAAACATCTATTGCCCAACCTGCTCAAAATCTTTGCCTAGAAAGAGAGGCCAGGTGTGCAATAGGGGAAGCCTACTAAAACACATCAAAGATGGAGGAGGAGGATGAGGACAAGGGTGAGGAGGATGAAGAAGAGGAGAAAAAATGCAGCAGCAGCCAAGGCATCAAAAGGGTCTGAGGTTTCCAAGTTTTCATATAATCTTCATTCATTCATCTATTTAAAAGTAAAAATAAATCCTTAAGTTATTTTCTATGATACGCCTTAAATTGTTTTAGGCACTGAGAATACAGAGATGAAAGATGGGCCTCTAGAAGTTTGAGGTTCACAGATAGTTGAACAGACTCTCCCTGTTGGTGTAAGAAGGTGCTGTACAGAGTGTGGCACCATTCCAAGGAGCCCTTTCATACACACATGTGCACCGATGCTCGGTCACATGGATACATGCGCAAGGGGCTAAGGAAGCAGGAAGAGGGACACTTCGCCTGTTTAGGTGAAGAAAAGATTTCAGGAATTTTAGACCAGATATTATTAGCTCTCTCTTGGTTGCTGTTGTAGGGCATTTCCTGCACAGACTTTATCTAATTTGAGCTTCATAACAATCCAATGCCATTCTGATGCCCATCTTACAGATGTCAAATATTCAGAAAGATTATGCTGCCTACTCCCCCTGACAGAGCTAGTAATGGGAAGGTCTGGATTCAAACCTAGACAATCTGATAATGTGCTTCTCTGATCATCACCCTTATCACCCCGATCAAAGCATTTGGCGTTGAATTATAAGTGCTTCTTTCAGGAGTAGAGTAAAGGAGGTGAGACTAGGGAGTCAAAGTAAGCTTTGAGACTCTTCAGAGGTTTAGAAAAGTTTTCCACAAAATTCAGGCTTTGGAAACCTATATCAGAATTACTTGGATATTTATTATATATGTGGACCCTTGAACTCCACCCTTTACCCTCTGAATCAGAATTTTTTTGTATGAGATGTTTCAAAAACACTGGTTTCAAGTGTGATACTTAAAATATTTTTTTAAAATCACACTACTATGATTCCAAAATGATGAATGTGATACAGTTTAAATATATTGATATCGAACCTGAAGTGAGTTCGCTCATCCATTGCTCAGCAAGCCAATCTCTGACACTCGGTGTAGTGGAAGAACGTAGGACTTTATTATTGCACAGTGCTGAGCAAGGAGAAAGGGCAGCTAACGCTGAAATCCCAAACTCCCCAAAAAGCTAAAAGGAAGGGTTTTTATTTGGGGTTTTAGGTCGGGGGGTAGCATATGGCCTTGCTTGTCAGAGCTTTCCCACCAGCCAGTGTTTTGCCTTGAGACTACTTGCAGAGAGGAGGGAGCCTGAGACCTTGCTGTTCAGCAGGTTACCCACCAGCCTGGAGCTCCTTAGCGGGGAGGAGAAGGAAGAGATAACGAATCCAGGTGCTCGTCCTTGGCTGTGTCGGTCTCCCTGGAGGATAGGGGATTTTGGAGCCAGGAAGACAGGGAGTTTTAACCTGTTTTGGTTTTAATCCCATATATGCTGGGTTTAATGTAGAGAAACTGATATCAGGGCCAGTATCAATATGATGCCGTGAATCTCAGCCTGTATCTAAAGCATCCATTTTATTCTGATATAGCAGGAAATTGACAATTTTCCTAAGTGCTTGTTTATGAAAAGAGGATCTGGGGCCACAATAGAGTGAATGATACTGGACTTGCAAATGTAAACAACTAGGAAACGAAATGAAATAGGAGAAACAACAGTTTTTAGACATTGGAAGACAGACATGACAAGATCATGCTCCATGAAAAACAGGAACGAAGATGAGCTGTATAACTGCCTTAACTTTCTTCCTGGAAGCAGTTTTTGGACCACAATGTAAGCAGAAGCAGTCCAAGCAGAGCACTGACATCTCATTAAGGTGAAGAGACAGGGACTGCCATCAGGAAAGTTGAGGCAGCTGGAACATGCGGGACCACATAAGACAGGAGGACAGCAAGGAACAACTGCCAAGGAAATATAAGCTGAACGATTCCCAGAACCCAAGTGAAATTTGGAGATGTTCAAATTTTGATCAGCCATTGTGGAGAGATCCTGTTGAAGACCCAGGGGGAAAATGACCACAGAGTAAAATTTCTCTAGAATTGCTCTAACAGAGATTAAAAACAAGCCTCAGTAGAATCAAGCTGATCCACAAGTAACTTAAATGCCTTCCAAACAAACCTCAACATTGTGGGGAGCTGGAATTGGCCACCCCAAGATATGTCTCTTTGGCATCAGGATTATTTGAGGCTGATTGCTTTTGATAAACTGGGACAGGGAAGGAGGCTCTGAGGAATGGAACTTGCCCTTTGCTAGGACACATTTACATTTGTAAGGTAAATCTCTATCTGTAAAAGCTGCCTCCCTCTCTGTACCAGGAAGAAGAAAGGAGATGACCTTCTCTCTAAAAACTCTTAATCAATACCAAAGGCAAAGACTTAAAATCTGCATTTTATTGTGCTTCTCTGGTAACCTCCTGTAACTGACTTCCCTCCCCCTCCCAACTTTGGCATTTCTTTAAGGATTAAGCATCTTTCCTTAGGCTAGGAACTGATTGCTGTGCTCACCTGTGACCGCCCAGCTCCAGACAAGCGACTTGCCTCCTGCTACACCCACCGAGATAGCCGACCACTACCTGCTGTGTCCATCAAGCACTGTGCTGACAGGGCAATCTTGTGACCATTGTGGGAGGGACATTTCAATCACATGTGAAACACCCTGTTTGGGGCTATATAACCACTCTGTGCACCCCACTTCTTCGGTGCCCTTTCTTCCTTTGGGAAGAAAGGCCCCGGGCCATGGTTCCTCATAAAGCTTTGTTTAATTTTCTCTTGCTATTCTGTCTCATGTGAATTTAATTCGTTCTCCAGCCAGACGAACCCCCATTTGAGGAGAGGAAATGTCCTCCTCCCCTACAACATCCTCTGTAGAATGTAGCAACATCTAGATGCTTTAAATGGTAACATTCACAGTTACAATGTCCAGCATCCAAAAAAAAAAAAACTAGATATGGGAAGAAGCAGAGAATTGTGACCTATAACCAGGGGAGGAAAAGCTGTGAATACAAACAGAAGATAGAAATGATGAAGCTGGTTGAAATTTATACACACGCACACACTCAAAGATGTAAAGGAAAATATGAATATACACAAGAGAGGAATTGAAACTATAAAAAGAACCAAATGGGACTTTCCAAAGATGGAAATATCCTTTCTGAAACTTAAAATATACTAAATGAACTTGAAAGCAGATTAGAACCTACAGAAGGAAATTTCAGTGAACCAGAAAACATAATAATAAAACTATACAAACTGAAGCATAGAGAGAACAAATAAGCTGGCTTGTGGGACTATACCAAGCACACTAATAGCAATGATTTCAAGCCTCCTGGGCTTGATTCTTAGCATCACTGCTTAATAGCATTGTGACCTTATCCAATTGATTTCAATTCTCTGTGCCTCAAATTCTCCAACTTTCAAGTAAGAAGAGAAATAGCACCTGGGTTAAAGGGTTCTCCTGAGGGTTAAACATGTTAAGATGTGTTAATATAGATAAAGTATCTGACACACCCAGTAATCACTCTGAATTTTAATAATTTTTATTAAATTCCAAATGGTAAGAGAAAAAATTGATTATAGTAAACTATTTCTAGCTGGTGATTTAAGATTTATAATATTTGGGGGCCGGCCCTGTGGCCGAGTGGTTAAGTTTGAGCGCTCCGCTTCCGCGGCCCAGGGCTCGGATCCTGGGCGCGGACATGGCACCACTCATTAGGCCATGTTGAGGCAGCGTCCCACATGCCACAACTAAGAGGACCCAACAACTAAAATATACAACTATGTACTGGGGGAATTGGGGAAGGAAAAAAAAACGCAGGAAAAAAAAAAGAAGATTGGCAGCGGTTGTTAGCTCAGGTGCCAATCTTTAAAAAAATAAAAAAGAAAGTTCTCTGATGGCTTTCTGTTTAAAAAAAAAAAGATTTATAATATTTAAAACTAGAAAATATAATTTTCTAAAAGTATAGCAATCATTATGAATAATAAATAGTTTACTTCTGAAGAAGGGTAAGATTTATTAGAATCTTATTGTATACTAACAAAATTTCAACTCTATCTTTTATATAAGATGTGGAAACAAAACAAAGACACAGATAAGAAGAACAAATTAGTGGTTACCAGAGGAGAAGGGGGTAGGGGGAGGGTAAGGGGGTAAAGGGGCACATATGTATGGTGATGAATGGTAACCAGACTTTTGGTGGTGAACACGATGCAATCTATACAGAAGCTGAAATATAATAACATACACTTGAAATTTACACACTGTTATAAATCAATGTGAGCTCCATAAAATAACTTTTTAAAAAAAAGATGTGGAGACAGAAAGGATGCACATTAAATTGTTAACAGTCATACCTCTAAGGAGAAGATTGGGAAATGGGGAAAATGAGGACTTTGCCTTCTACTTTGTACATTTCTGTATATTTTCAATTCTTTCTAAAGTCATCAAGTGTTTATAGAGTAAAATTAAGAGAGTTAATATGAGGTGATCTGACAGTATGGTATCACTTAATTAGCCAGCAATTGACTGATGTTTTCTTCTGCTTCTGGCTTTACCATGATTCTGTTGCCTCATTAGATTGGCACCCTTGTTCATTAAATACTATTAGACAATTGTCTCAAGGTCAATACCATCAGTACACTAATAACTTCGCTGCCAAGATTATATGGGGCCATTCAAAGCACCCAGTATAGCATCTAGCACATAGCAGGTCTCAATAAATATTCATTCTCTTATGTACCACTCCCAAATAGCACCCATTTTTTTTCATTTAATGATCAACATCAAGATTCTGGATTTTAGGGGTTGCTTTTGATCCACCTGATTTTCTGTAATTTTTCTTTTTTAGTTTTGTTTGTTGTTGATATTTTTATTTCGTATAGGCTAAAATGGGAAAAAACAAAATGAAATACTAATAAAAGGGCTTTTTTGTGTTTAAATGCATACAAGAAAAGTCTCCTTTATCATTTTTTTGCTTAGGAAGTACCAGCGAGCATTTGGAGTGAAAGATAAACACAGCTGCAGGGAAATCGCTTTCAGAAACCAATTAAGCTAACCGATTCCAACCACTGGTGATGGATGAGTGGTAGAAACAAATTCCTTTGTGGTGCACAAGAACACTGCAGAAAGTTGCATTTTAACCTGCCTTACATAACAAGCAAGACGTAATAGCTAACCTAAATACACAATCCACAGCTAAAATGCCCGAGGCATATGTTGTCTGCAACATTTTCTGCCCTGAAAGTGCAGGAAATTCTTGAGTCTACTGACACTGCCTAAAAACCTAGGTAGGGCTTGATATATTTTGAAATATTTGTTTATTTTCTAGTTAGAAAAATGACCTGTGCTCTTTGCACAAATTGTTCAATATAAAGAAATGCATATTTAAAAAACCACTCGGGTGCATACAAAAACTGATGAAATCTGAATAAGGTCCATGGTTTAATTCATAGGAGTGTACCAATGTCAATTTCTTGACTTTAATAACGTATGACGGTTAAGGGAGGTGTTCTTATTGGGGGAAGCTGAGTGATAGGTACATGGGAACTCTCTAAGTAATTTTTGCAAGTTTTGTGAGTCTAAAATTATTTGAAAATAAAAAGTTTATAAAAATCACCTACACTTAATATTTTGGTGTTGAAACAAATAATGACACTATGATTAAAAAATGGGCAAAAGAATGTATCAGTGAGGACCGTTCCTAAGGCCAGTGATTTCCCCACCTGGAAAAGTCCAGAGAAGGGGCTCAAACACCATCACCTGTTTGTCGCTTGCCTGCCATCCCTCCGTTCGTATTTCTTTTGGTTGGTTCTAGCTTCAGACAGGTTCTTCTCTTGAGAAGTTACAATGTATCCATGGGGAGAAAAGGGTGATAGAAGGACAGAAAGCTCCTGGCTGTCCTCACAAGTAAGGTGAATAGTTGCTAAGTAGAAAAAACAAAACAAATGTCCACTCTAGTAGATAAGCAGATAACGGAAAGTTAAAAAAAAAAAGCAAGCGTTCTACAAGTATTCAAAAGGTATTTATCTTTACCAATAATCAAAGTTATACAGATTTAGAACAAGCTACAATTTCCATCTGACAACTGATAAAAATAAAACATTGAGACAGACGTGGCTGGGGAAGCATAAAACAATCTTACTCTTGTAGAAAAGAATCTATTCATATTCTTTGGCCCAGTAATTTCACTTTTAGACATCCTAAGGAAGGAATAGAAAATACAGATGAGGACTATGTACAGTGGTATTTATACCATGTTATTTATCATAGTAAAAACTATAATGTCTCAAAATATGGAAATACTTAAATCGTGGTATTTCTGAATAATTGAATACGTAGTAACCATTTTTAAAAAGGAAACCAATTTGTATGTATTTTAAGAATGATGCAAAATTTTGAAATAGTTTGCTTACTAGCTGTATGATCTCAGGCAGAGTATTAACCTTATGTGCCTCAGTTTCCTCATCTGTAAAATGAAGATACTAACAGAACCTGATATGGTTGAAATGAAGATGAAGTGAGTTATACAAGTAAAATAAGTATTTCATGTCATTAATTCATTAATTGCATCTAATACATGCTATTGATGTATTGCATGCTTGGCACATAGTACTTATAACAATAAATGAAGCTCTTTTATCATATAGAACAAATTCCTGGATGTGTATTGCTTTATAGACCTCTAGGAAAACTTTAGGCAAGAGGACCCCACAGTTTTCCATTTTAAAGTCTTAGTGATAACACTTTCCACTTTACAAATTGATATGCTTTAAAGGACTACGTCTCTTTCCTTTTTTTTTTTTTTGTTTTTGTTTTGAGGAAGATTAGCCCTGAGCTAACATCTGCTGCCAATCCTCCTCTTTTTTGCTGAGGAAGACTGGCCCTGAGCTAACATCCATCCCCATCCTCCTCTACTTTATATGATGGATGCCTGCCACAGCATGGCTTGACAAGTGGTGTGCAAGTCCGCACCTGGGATCCAAACCTGCATACCCCAGTACGCTGAAGCAGAATGTGTGAATTTAACCACTGCACCACCAGGCAGGCCCTCTTTCCATATTTTAAGATTCTATATTAAAAGGTTAAGAACAACTGGGCATCAGGACTGTGATTCAAGAAGTCAGGACAAATAAGTGGTTGCTCTGCGGATCCGCACTGGGTATGAGAAGGAAGGAGCAGGGGACTGTTATTTTGTTATAATCATTTCCATTCTATTCAATTCTTTCTCTTTTGTTTGCTAAAAATAAAAAAAATTAATGTTTTGAAATGGACACAGGAAAAACCACTCGTCTTCTTCAGAGTCTCTAAAATAAGAAAAGATGTGAAACTATAGAACAAAAATCCTTGGAAAAAACCTGTGTCCACTGACAAATGAATGGATAAAGAAGATGTGGTATATATATGCAATGGAATACTACTCAGCCATAAAAAATGAAATTGTGACATTTGTGACAATGTGGATGGACTTTGAGGGTATTATGCTAAGAGAATAAGTCAGATGGAGAAAGTCAAATACTGTATGACTTCAATTATGTGTGAAAGATTTAAAAAACACAATAACAAACACACACATAGATACATGGAACAGATTGGTGGTTACCAGAGGGGAAGTGAGGTGGACCAAGGGCAAAAGGAGTAAAGCGGACATTTGCATAATGACACATGGAAACTAGACTTTTGGTGGTGAAAATGACGTAGTCTATACAGAAGTTGAAATATAATGATGTACATCTGAAGTTTATAAAATGTCATAAACCAGTGTTGCCTCAATAAAAAAATAGAAATTTAAATAAACATTTAAACATTAAAAAAATATGATCAACATTTCAAATAAAAAGAAAGCTTGCTACCAAGAAGAAGAGGCCATGGTTCTAGGAATGGGAAATGTTGATGGCTATGGGAGGACTTCACACAATGGAGACCTTTGCAATGCCCTGAGGGTAGGTGGGTTGGGCACTTCTGTTCCCAGGAGCTGTGCCCAGGTAACCTCAAGGACACCTTTTCGAAAGCAGTAGAAAAGCTCTGCTTCCTGAGGGGCTCTACTGGAGCTGGTCTGCCTGAATGTTAATCTTCAGGAAAAAATTGTGAACTCTAATCTGGTGCACAATTCACTCTATGTGAACAGTTTCTTGTCAATATCAGCCTAAGGGGACTGAACACTTACCAAGTCAAGGCTCACCCAAGGTGTCTTTCAAAGACTCATATCTCCCCCAGTAAGAGAGAGCAAGAATGTATTTTTCTATGAGTGGGACATGTTTAGTCAAAGAGTTATCCACCGATGATTTTCAGGCACCCAGACAAAACAGCCTCCAAGGACAAGAGAAATAAAAATCCATGCACACTCTTTGAGTCCGGGAATTTGTTACCAACAACATTACTTCAAACATCAGTCACTCATGTGTACTAGGGGCCTGATACTGCTTAGCACAAACTAGTCCACATCCAGCAGGACTCCACCACTGGCCATTGCAAACCTACTGGTATCACTCAGAATATCATCACCTCCCTTTAAAAAGGAACAGCTAATATGTACACGGAAAAGGTACTCCATTTTACAACTATCCAATGATGGCTAGACAATTAAATAGCTAATTATTTTGCTCTTCAAGAAATTAAACCTTCAATTCTCTTGTTTCCCGACTAACATGGTTTCTCTCGTGGTCTCATTTTTTTCTGGTAGTTAGAGATACCCACCAACATCAGTTCTTCATTTACAAGCAAATATTACTATTATAGTTTCAACTTAAGTAACAACTTGCTTATCTGAAACTCAGCTTCAAGGAAACTCAATTATCTGGAATACATCCAGGATTGGGAAATAAAGGAAAATGGCAAAAAAAAAAAAAAAGGTGTAAAACAGTCTATGAACCAAAGAATGGATGCTTCTTAAATCCTAACTCAGTTTATTTGCTCATATTGTGCCCCAAGGTTAGTAAGTATCTAGCTGGGAGACACATGAGTGTCTTATCAGATACTATGTTACTTGGAGGTATAAAAAGGAAGAAAATACACTCAAAGAATTTACAGCTTTAATAAGATTAGCTAACCTCTCTTTACAATCACAGAAAGAAAAAAAAAAAACAGAAAAATAGAATTTAAAGAGAATCCCCACAAGCAGGCACAGAGATAGCAACAAGATTAAAATTATTTCTAGTTGTATTCTTTTTTTAATTTACTTTTTTAATTTTAATTTAATTTAATTTAATTTTTTTTTAGGAAGATTAGCCCTGACCTAACATCTGCCGCCAATCCTCCTCTTTTTGCTGAGGAAGATTGTCACTGAGCTACCATCCATGCCCATCTTCCTCTACTTTATATGTGAGACGCCTGCCACAGCGTGTCTGAACCGGCGAACCCAGGGCCGCTGAACTTAACCGCTGAACAACGGGGCGGGCCCCTCTAGTTGTATTCTTAACTCAGAGTGACTCGAGGCTAGTCACTCATACTCTGTGTATTCGTTTGGATTCAATTATGTCAAAACTCCTATTCCATTCTAAAGTTCTATGAATTTGGTTTTAAAACAGTTGGTAATTTGGCAACAGGAGATAATTATTTTTTAAGTTTATTATAGCTATTTTTTTTTTTTTTTTGGTAGGGAAGATTGTTGCTGAGCTAACATCTGTGCTAATCTTCCTTTATTTTATGTGGGATGCAGTCACAGTGTGGCTTGACAAGCAATGCTGGGTCCACACCCGGGATCCGAACCTGCAAACCCCGGATCTCTGAAGTGAAGTGCGTGAACTTAACCACTATGCCACCAGGACAGCTTTTAGGAGACGATTTTTTTCAAGGCACAAGATATCAAAAAAAAAAAAAATATCAACGGAGCAGTTTGAGGTCATTTACTATGGAAGCAAACACTCTATCCTCTGTGACAGGCTTTATTATAGCACATAAACATTGCGCCCAATGGCCCATAGGCAGGAAAAGCCCAGACAGAGCAACTGTATGTTATTATATTTACATTCTTTATCCTTTCATTTTTTATTAACTTGTTTACTATCTGTGTTCCTTTACTAGAAGATATGCTCTCCATCAGCAGCCATCTTGTCCATGCCCGTCGTGTTTCCATAAATATTTTGTGAAAGAAATAATCTTCTCTTTTGATGATTTTTGACATTTGCATTCAGTTTTATAAGCAAATTTCTAAGAATTAATTACTTTTATCTCTAGACGAACTAGTTTAGTGTGCACTGCCTATGACGTATTTTCTAACACCCCCAAGCAATTCTCCAGTTCTCAGCAGACAATGACTGCGTGTCCTACAAATTTAATTCAATTCTGACGCTATCTACTTGGTGATAGCATCAGATCCCACAGGTTAAAGGCTCAGTCTCACAGGATTCCCTCTGCTGCAGCCACGCCCATCACCGGTCGAGGTTGTTACCTGTGCTTGTGACCCACTGGCTATAAATCAGAGGTTCCCATGAGTTGGATTCATTTGCTAAAGTGGCTCACAGAACGCAGAGAAACACACGTTTACCAGTTTATTGTAAAGGATATTATAAAGGATACAGATGAACAGTCAGATGAAGAGGTCTGTAGAGAGAGAGGTCTGGGGTGCGCCATCCTTCTGGTATGTTTACCCACCCAGAAGCTCATCCAATCTTATTGGTCAAGAGTTTAAAGAGCCTTAACCTCCAGTCCTCCCACGCCCCCTTCCCAGAGGTCATGGGCACGGCTGAAAGTTCCAGTCCTCTATTCTCTTGGCCTGTCTGGCACCCATCCCCATCCTAAGGCCACTGGGACCCTACCCTAAGTCACTTCATTAGCGAAAATCCAGGAGTGATGGAAAGGGCTTGTTATGAGTAACAAAAGGTATCTGATCACTTAGAAAATGACAAGGGTTTTAGGAGTTATACGCCAGGAGCCAGACAAAGACCAAATATATTTCTTATTTTACCACATTGCCTATACTTTATACCATAACTTCCTCCTTACTTGGATCCCTCATTTTGTTTATTTTTCAATGAATTGAGATATAGCTTCCAAAAGATTGCTTAAAGAATCAAATAATATGAGGTGTGGGGAAGAAAAAGTTTTTCTCCATCCTCTTAGGGTCTATGGGTGGGTCTGAAAAAGTAAATGGACTAAGATGGATTAATGGGAGAAATGCATACAAATTTTATTAAATTTTTACATGTACATGGGTGCCTTCACAAAAGAATGAAGCCCCAAAGAAGAGACCAGAGCAGGAAGCTTTGATACCTTTTAGACAAAGAGACAATAAATTTGCAAGGAATTTGACAAGACAGAAGGATTTGGACTGGGGTAGTAAATGGCGGAGAAGCAACTAGGAAGATAAAGGTTGGTTTAACAAAGTTTGTTTATACAGATTTCTCGGTCCTGTGTCTGGTAATGAGTGTCTCGCTTCCTCCTGGTACAGGAACGGTACCTTTCCCACGGGAAATCTATCTCCTGCTCTCAGGGAAGAAGGACAAGGCAGAGGGAGGTCAGAGTGACCTTTCTGCTTCTGCTGTTTTCTAAAACCCCTTCAGCTTAAGATATTTAATATGGCAAAGTACCATATTTTGCCATAGCATGTTGTGAATTCCATCAGGGGAGTATGTGGTCTGAATCGTTGCATATATAAAATTGTTCTTCACTCTTTACACTGAAAAAAATAACTTGCCTGGGTGTACAGTTCTCAAAGATCTTTGAGACAGCTGGTGTGTGCTCCCTTCGCATTCAGAGTTGTAGATAAAGAACTCACTTTGATCAATCAGGTTAGTCACTGATATGGAGGGGTTGGAGATGAGGGTAGGGGAAAGAAATAGAGAGCTCTTCTTATTTTTTCCCAACCCCCCTCTCCCCCTACCAAAGACATTCAGTAATAGAGATGACAGGAAGGGGAAAAATTGGGGAGATATTTAGAAGTTTAAAGAAGATACAGATTGACTCTTTTGGAAAGTAGATGAGAAAGAAGTCTAGGGTGGCTAGATTTCTTCTAGAGTGACTTGCTAGTCTTGCTTCAAACTTGGATTCAAGGTGAATATAATAATACTTTTGAGACTATGCACCAGCTCTTTCTCTCGCGGATCATCCTGTTTCAATTTGTAACTGGACTGTACCTATTTTCAGGGTCATTCAAAGTCCCCACTAACTGGACTTTATTATCCCAGAAAGTTTGAGATTTATCAGCTCCTCTAGACACACCCCTTTCTTAGCAGCTCTTCTTTTTGAATTTTTATTGTACTTTAACCAAATCTCGATTACACTTATCACATTGTATTGTAATTGAAAGACTTTGTCTACTTGTCTATCTCCTTTGAACTGGGGGCATCTCAAGGGATGTAGTGTTATATGTATCCATCTTTGTACCTTCAGTGCTTGATACTGAGATGAAATATAAGCTGCAAGTATAGGATTAAGGGCCATTTATGAAAAAAACCCAAAACACTAACAAAAACCTCATTTAAAAATTTTTTTTTAAAGATTGGCACCTGAGCTAAAAACTGTTGCCAATCTTTTTTTTTCTCTTCTGCTTTTTCTCCCCAAACTCCCCCAGTACATAGTTGCATATTTTAGTTGTGGGTCCTTCTAGTTGTGGCACCTGGGACCCCGCCTCAGCATGGCCTGATGAGCGGTGCCATGTCCATGCCCCGGATGCAAAGGGGTGAAACCCTGGGCCCCCAAAGCGGAGTGTGCAAACTTAACCACTTGGCCACCGGGCTGACCCGAAAAACTCCCTTTTATATCCAGAGAGTCTGTGAGATTGCTATACCTCAAGTTATTTTAATTAAACACACACACACCCCAACCACACACAGACCTGAAGCTGAATCTTCAGGATAAGTCAAACTGCTTACTCATTCATTCATCATTCATTAATTCACCAACATTATACTGAGGTACCAGGCACTGGGCTGGGTGTTGAAGGCACAGAGATAAACCACAACATGCAGGTTTGGAGTAGCTCAGGGACTACCAGAGAAACTGCATCTTAGTAGTGGCCCCATTACTGCCTTTGAGATCGTATAGACTGTAGAGAACGTCAGAGGTCAGGCACTAGACCTCACTGGTTTTGTCAGGCAACTAGTAGACAATTAATGCATATTTGATGAATTGAGGTGGAAAAAGCCCCACGAGTCATTGTTGCATCAAATGAACTCTATATCCGAGATGATGAAAATTGAAAATTCAGTTTTATTTTTAAAAAGATTCAGAAGCACCAATACTATTCCAGGGGAACACGCCACCACAATCTTGGCTAAGAACAAGGGTCCTCTAAAGTTGAGCTGGAAAGCAAAACAAAAATTTATTCTATTTGGACTAAATCTATTCAAACAAGAGTGTGAGAGCCCAGAGCAGTCGAAGATGATCAGGTTTCAGAAATAACGCGGTGTGTGTGTTGAAGAGCCTGTAAACTGTGAAAGCGACCGAGACCGGAGGCCGCCTCAGCCACCAGAGGTGACCTCCTCATTTGGGGAGGGCGCGGGCGTGCGCACGCTTGAGCCCTTGTCCTTGAAGGGGATTGAGCGAGCGGAGGGGAGGGGTAGGCGGTGCTCAGGTTTCCAATCACAATAGAGGAAGCTAAGAGGCTGCCGGGGGGTGGGCCCCGCCTCCTCCTCCCTCTTTGCGGATCTTGCGCCGAGGAGACGCACGCAGCTGACATTGTCTGCCTCGTGTGACTCCTACAACCGTCTCGAGAGCCTTCTCTCTGCTGGTAGGTTTCAGCTCAGGACCCTGAATCCTGGCTCACGGGCAAACCCGGTGGGATGTGCAGGAGGGTCCTTGTGTAGCAAGACTCGGGGAAGGACCAAAAAGGGCTTCTGTCCTCTGGGGCCTTTAGTCCTGAGCATCCGGTCTCGAGCCTTGAGTCAACCCTCGGGTTTGGGGCGGCAGGCGGTGCCCTCGGCCGGGGAGCAAGGCGGAGCGAAGGGGCAGCCACCGAGCTTTGTCCCTCGCGCAGCCGGGCTCGCCTGCAGCTCTATCGGGGGAAAGACTTGTTGCATTTGTACCTAAAACCTGGGCCCTACGTGTCCTTGATCGGTTTATGGCGGCCGCATCACCTCCAGTGCCTGCCGGCGGGAGCCCGGACACGTGCCTGAGGAGCTAGGGGAGGAAGAAGGAACCGGGTGACATGCGAAGGCTGGCTGATCTTGAACGTGGGTATTGGAATCTCCTACCCCGGGAGTGGAGAAATGCGCCAGCTTTCGCCGGGCTGAGGGTAAAGGATGATCAGCAGGTTTGGCCCTACGCTCCAGTCTTTACCTGGGTACAGATGCCGCCCTTCCCGGAGCCACAGGTCCGTTCTTTTCTGGCCTTTTTTCTGGATGGTTCGCGTGTTTTTGCTAACTTTGCCAGCTTTGGGTGTTCAAAATAAGGAAGGCCTAGACTTTTCCCTAGAGACTTCTCCTGGGAGATGTGTGGTGGCTGCTTCCCCTTGTGACCTGCCCTCCCCGCTTCCTGCGCCAGGACGAAGAGGTGACCTGTGGGCGGCGAACAGTGCAAGCTGCAGTTGGGGCCCGGAGAGAGGGGGAAGGGGAGGGCTGACGCTTGTTTGGTGGAGGAATTAGATGGCAAACGTGGCTTTTTAAAAGGTTTGAGTTGAGGGATATTCTGTAAAGAATTATGAAGATCTTTGTTAAGATCTTTGAATCTAAGGCACTGGTTTATTTCTGATGATGCATTTGGGGGGAAGGATGTAAAGAACCCAGAATCGAAAGTTTTTACCCGATCATTCTTGTTCCTTACAGCCACCTCTCTGATCTTGGCACAGGCCTGCATATAATATAGACCATTTTCTGCTAATCTTTTAGAGCGTCTATTAAGGAAAAATTAAAGAAAGACACTTTTCTCCAGAAAGATCTGAAAGAAAATCTGTACTGGCTCAAGCCTCTAAATTATAGTTTCTGAAATTCCCAAAATTAATTTAAAAATTAATCTGTATTTCTATAACAACCATTTCTGGATTTTTGTTTTCCACTGTTTGCTGCGTTCCCTGTATACCTAAAGGATGTTAAAAAACATACCAGTTAATG
Organism: Equus quagga; assembly: GCF_021613505.1. Lineage (NCBI taxonomy): Eukaryota > Metazoa > Chordata > Mammalia > Perissodactyla > Equidae > Equus > Equus quagga. Next base: position 37,751,512 of record NC_060267.1, read on the forward strand.
AAAATAAACTTAGTGGAGAAAAACTGTTCACCTAGAAGAGATGCAACATTCTTTTGATTCTGCTGAAAATGCAGGACGTGTGTGGATGTCGTTAGAAGGGCATCCATTTGTGGAGGCAGTTGCATGCCATTGTATATTTCTTTTTTCTTTACCACCCAGGAGAAAGCTGCAGATGTGCTCTGTAAAGGCAAAATAATCTCTCAATGTAGTCCCTAAAATTGGGGGGAAATATTTTTAGGGAGAATAGCTATAGATCAAAATAGTTGTTGCACAGCCATCTCCAAATTCAAGTACTTTATTTCACCTTAGAGCTTTACTCTTTCTTAGCATTTACAATTGCTAAAGTAGGTTTTGTTCCTTAGTCCACTGCAGATGAGAAACAAAAAAAACGAGACTGGCAAGCGGAATTACAGTTTGAAACAGGTCCAGGGGCCTCTGACACAACAGTCTAACATAAAAAGTAAAAGGCAAACTAAAATAATAATCATTATAATGGGTTATAATTATGTGATACGCAGAAAGAGTTTACTTATGATCTGTACCCTCTGTCTAAGAAGGCAGGGCAGTATATTTTGTATACAAAATTGCCTTGGAATTGATGTTTAGTTTAATAAATTTGCCTTTGTTTTAGTTATTCAGAAAATGCACCTGATTGTTGACACAGATAAATTTGGTGTTACCATATAGAATGTTTTCAAACAAATTTCAATTGTATTTCATTTTTTTGGCTTCCCGCCCTCCTTTAATGGCTGGAAAGAAGCTGATTCAAGGCTGATATTCTTGCAGTGGGACCCCCTGAAAGGAGAATGTATTAAGTGTCTGTCCACCTTCCAATTAGCTTTCAACGTGCGCTAAAAGAAATTCAGAGTAATGTTTTTGCAGATTTTGCAAAATATTATTCATTGCCATTTTGTTGTCACTGTATTTAAGCACACATTGTAGAGCCAGTACGCTGTGACACATTTTAAGTAAGATTTAAAGAAGAACCAATCAGTTCCTATCTTCCAAGAGTGATAATAACCATTAGTTGTAGAAATTATATTCATAACTGCCTATTAATTCTTTTAGACCAAGCTTAAATATGGGTTAATACTGCGCCTTAACTTAGTTTATTTAGTTACATATAAGTTCCTTATGGGGGGACTAGAAACAAATCAGTTACTTTGAATATAAATATTTATGTCTTTTAGCCAGTAAATGAAGAGCCATAAGACAGAATTGTTACAACTTGGTAAATACTAACTGGAATCATAGGCCAAAGAGAAGAACTCGAATTCAGATGGGCTTCATGGAGGTTTTTGTCTTGATTAAATTCTCCATTAAATGGGTCACATGGTTCATTAAAATATATTCTATGTTTTAGAACAGCGTTAGGCTAGCTTTGACCTGTACTTTAGTTCAAAATTGCAACAGTTAACATTTTAAAGATTATTCCGATTCAGGTTGCATGTGTAAATGTATGTATAATGTTTTGATTCTTTTCGTGCAGTGCAAGATGGCAACTCTTAAGGAAAAACTGATTGCACCAGTTGCGGAAGAGGCAACGGTCCCAAACAATAAGATCACCGTAGTGGGTGTTGGACAAGTTGGTATGGCGTGTGCCATCAGCATTCTGGGAAAGGTACATTTCAAGAACACCAAAGATGAGAGTTTCAGCATGTGTATACAGTCTCTTTAGGCACTTCAGAGTTTTACCGTATCTTTAAAAGATTTTTTTTTCCTGAATAATTTGAAGTAAGTTGTAAACATGATACTGTACCTTTAAATACGTGAGTGTGTTTCTCCCATGAGAATGATACACTCCCTGTGACATGGTGGAGTTCTTGTACTCAGGGAACTTAACATTGATAGAATACGATTATCTAATATACAGTGCCCAGATTTGAAATTCTCTGGCTGTCAAAATCATGCTTTTTATAGCTGTTTTCACCCCAATCCAAGATCATACATTTCACATACTTATCATGTCTCTTTATTCTTTAATCTGGAACTGTTACTCGGCCTCCCTTTGTCTTTCCTGTCGTTGGCATTTTTGAAGAGTCCATATTAATTTTGTAGAACGTCCCTTAATTTATGTTGGTCTGATGTTTCCTTGTAATTAGGTTCAGGGTAAATTTTTGGGTGGGGTAATGACTAGGTGATGTCATGTCTTTCCCGGGGCCTTGCATCAGGTGTTCGACTTGTCTCTACTGGTGGTGTCTGAGAATCCTCTAGTTGAAGTAGTGACTGCAAGATTTCTCCACCTCAAAGGTCCCGTTATCTTCTGTAATTAATCAGTACAGTGGCTTCTTGATGTCATGGAAATATCCTGTTATGCCCTTCACACTTTCATCCAATATTTTATTTTGAAATAATTTCGAACTTACAGAAAATTGGCAAGAATAGGAAAAAGAGTAAAGCTTCCACAGCCACTTGACCCAGATTTACCAATTCTTAACATTGCTATATTCTCATTATCATTCTCTCTGCCTCTCTAACCATATATATATATAATGGATTTTTTCTGAACCATTTGAGAGTAAGTGTGGATATCATATGCTTTCCTTCTAAGTCCTTTAGAGTACATTTCCTGAGAGGACATATTCTTACATAATCAGCACAGTTATCCACATCAGCAGATGTTACACTGGTGTCGTATACTATATTTTCCTTATATAGCCCCATAGATGTTTGGCTTGCCTCATATATACCCCTTGTGGTTCAAATCACAGTTAGCTTTCTTTAGTCTCCAAGGACTTTTGAAGAAGGAGCTCTTTTCTTATTTACCTCGCTGAATCCATTCTTTGTTCTTTCTGAAGGCTGCCTTAAAGTAGGAACACCTCCCCCCCCAAATGCCGCCTTGCCTTCAGTAGAGCACACTGTCCCTTTGTGTCATGTGGAGGCTGCCTGAATAACTCCTAGCCAAGCATATTTCTGTTTACAAAGTTTAAATTCTAAAGGAACAAATTCTGGATCTTTCCAGAGAAAAAGTTACCAAAGAAATAACTAAAATATATAGGGCACACCGATGAAAATTTTATTCTTTTACATTTTTTTCTGGCTAGTTTTCAGGGACTAGGTGCCTGTGATTTAGGATAGCTGCTTCCCAAGATACAGGAATTTAAATAATCACAATTTAGTGATCACTGTTCATACCAGTAAAACAAAAAGTATTCCAGCTTATGTTTCCTTTTTATACATTTATCGGGTGTATACCATGTTTGTACTAGCCCTGTGGTCTAGTAGTTAAGATAAAGATTTGGGTCGCTCACCACTGCAGCCCAGGTTCCTTTCCTGGTTTGGACCACACCACCATCTGCCTGTTGCCATACTGTGGTGGCTGCATGTTGCTGTGATGCTGAAAGCCATGCCACCGATATTTCAAATACCAGCAGGGTCACCCATAGTGGACAGGTTTCACCGGAGCTTCCAGACTAAGACAGACTAGGAAGAAGGACCAGGCCACTCACTTCCAAAAATATTGGCCATGAAAACCCTGTGCAGAGCCATGGAGCATTGTCTGATAGAGTGCCAGAAGGTGAGAGGATGGCACAAAAAGACGGTAGGGTTCTGCTCTACTGGACTCAGGGTCACTAGGAGTAAAGATTGACTCCATGGCACTAACAGCAAACCATGTCAAAGTGTTGTAACAAAAATCCTTCATTTTAAACAACAACCTCAGGAAATGGGAACTGTTTGTATCCTGTTTTCAGACGACGTAGCTGAGGCTTAAAGAGACTGAGGAGCCTGCCCACAGTCACACAACTGGAAGTGGTAGAACTGTATTTTGAACCCAGGGCTCTGGACTTGTAACCATGGAGACTCCCCAATTCCTTTTGTTCTGTGCTAGTATTTGGGCAGTTAAAAACACAGGATATTAATAGTAGCTAAAAATTCTTTTCCTTGTGCTAATTTCAAAATTTAGACCTTTCAGGAAACTGTTGCTGTGCTATCACCATTCTGTAAGGAGTACCTCTATGGTTATTTTAATTATAAATTTAAAATCTTCACTGAATAATTTAGTTGAGACTATCCGCGTTACATAATACTTTGACCCAATTCAAAGGCTTGAGAGAACAGACCCTGCTGCTAACACAGTGGGAATCTTCCAATTTAGACGCTGTGAAGGAATGACTGCCTTGTTCAAGGACCATTTTACTAATTAAAAATGTTTAAATCTAATTTTAATGGGTAAGGATTAAAGTGCTTCAGCACTGTTAGTAATATTTGGTAAGGGTTATAAACCCCACTAGTTTAATAGAGACTGGAAAATAGCGTCGACTCTGTCAGGCGTCTGCATTTTACTTCACTCCTCCACAAAAGTTCCAGGGGGGTGCTGTCATCTGTATACTACTGTTGGGAAAAAACAAACTCAGCAAGATTAAACAACTTGGCTAAGATGCCGCAGATAGTAAGTGCACATGTGGCCTTTTTGAGTCCATCACTGGTGTCTCTACACAAGGCACACATTGCTTTGGCCCAGAAAATGAGGGACACTAGAGCATCAGATGGAGAGGCTGAGGAGGCCCATGAAGGCAACTGAGGCTCCACCGTGCTATGACCCACCATTATGAAGGCTCAATTGTTTTCTGCTTCTACTCTTGCCTACTCCCCACCCTTATTGCCAACATAATAACTATAGTGAGCTTTTATAAAAATGTAGCTCCCCTCCTTAACATTTTCCAGTGGTGTCACAGCGCACATGTACCACACACACACATAAAAACCTGTGAGGTGTCAAGGGTCTCTCCCTGCCTGTCTCAGAGCAAGGCAGTGGAGTGCACAACGCCAGGGGGCACCATTCACAGCGTACGTAGCACCTTCCAATGCAAGGTGGTGCTACTGTCTCTGACTTCATCTCTTACCCTCTGCCTTCTTTCTTCAAAACACCCATCTTATTTCTGCTTAAACTCTTTTGCTTGATTTTCCCTCCACCTGAGGTGTCCTACCCTAGACCGTCACTAACTTGACTCTTTCCTGTTATTCATAGCAGGTCTTCCCCAACTGTCTGGTACAAAGTAAACTTTCTTCCCGGTGACTTTGACATCACCCTGCGTGTGTTTGTAGCACTTCCATCATCAGCATCCTCTTAAATTTGTTACTTAGTTCCTAGTCCCTTCCTGATGCAGTCCACAAGGGCAAGGAGTTTGCCGAATTTGTTCGTTACTATCTTCGTGATTAGTAGAATAATGCCTGGCACATTCAGTAATAACTATGTATTGAATAAATGAATATTCCTGCTATTACTAAGAGATTGCACTCATATTGGGTCAAATTTTGATCATAGCTTTTCCTCTTTCATGGCTCCTACTGCCAAATAGGACTTTTGCCTCACTACCAATCGCAGGCTCTGCATTGTAGCTGCCAAGACCTCATCATGTTGTCAGGGTCACATAGAGCTTACAGGCAAAGTTATTCTACCCTCACCCTCGGTCCAGCTGTTTTTGGTTTGAGTGTCCATTCTTGATTCAGTCAACTGTCGCCATGTTCTTATGATACAAACAGAGCATAAGAAGTCTCTTAGAAGGAGCGATGTAATTGCAGACATATCGCAGAGCAGTTTTTGCGGTGCAGGACTTGACTTCAAAGTGGAACTTAATTAAAGTTTGGTATTTATACAAGAATAGAAGGGTTAGTGGAACAGACTAAAAGCCCAGAAACAGGCCCCAAAAGTAGTTAGTAAGATAGAAGTGGCATTCCAGAGGAAAAGAAAAATAAATTACTGAATAAATGGTGCTTGTCCATTTAGCTAATTATTTGGAAAAAGTTATACCTTTTCCTCCCACAAAATTTCCTGCAGACTGAACACTTGAATATAAAAATGCAACCATCAAATTAACATTGGGCATTGGTGGCAGTATTTATTAGGGAAGAGGACCAAGAGGCAGATTATAGCTGTGAATGGTCTACACGAGACTTGAAAAGACATTTTTATAATATGTTAAACAAGGTTTCAAGAGTGATGTTCTTGGCTTCTAACTGACCTTGTTCCGTAATAAGTTACTGCGTTTGCAATTAATCTAAGCCTTGCTGTTTCAAACATTTTAAAATATGTATTTATAGCTTAAGTGAAATATATATGGTAAATTCATAGGCTGTCCAGTATGTGAAGACAGGAGGAGATTTATTTCAGCCAAACAGCAGTGTCAGTACTTAATCACACGTCCTCTATTTGCCTGTCTCCACGCTTGGAGGATATTCAGTCGTGCAGATGAAGCTAAATTCAGCACTGCAATTATTTTTTTTAAGTGTTGGATCTCTTCCTTCCTTGCCAGCTGAGTAGTGTGCACTTCTCAGCCAATTCTCTACGCCCACGGAAACAAAAGACAGCATCCGAGATCCGGTGACATCCTTTTCCAGTTAAGCCCCAAATTGTTTTGCCCTGTTTACTGCAACAGTACACATGTGATGTTACTAAAATAAGAGTAATATTCCTAGTGCCCAGTACCTTGACAGAATGTTATGGCTTTTAAGTTATACTGTATTAATTTAGGGCTTAAAAATCAAATGAGGGGCTGGCCTCATGGCCTAATGGTTAAGTTCCATGTGCTCTGCTTCAGCGGCCTGAGGTCACAGGTTCGGATCCCAGGCGCAGACATGCGGTGTCGGCAACCCACATATAACGTGGAGGAAGAGTAGCACAGATGTTAGCTCAGGGCTAATCTTCCTCAGCAGAAAAAAAGAACAAAAAAATCACAAAGGAGAGTTTTGTGTGATCTTGTCAGAGGCTGCAGAGGAACGAAACCATTTTAAAGTGTTAAAACGTTTTGTTTAAGTAAAAATGGATGAAGACTAATGCCAGTATTTGACATACAGGGAAATGAGAAAATAGTTACAAAGTGATTCCCAACTCATAAAATGGTCTTGTCAGAAGTTTGCAGAGAAATCAGTCGCTTGTGAGAAAGAACACACTCAATCACAAGGAGGCTTGAGTCTCAGAGAAAACCTCACAAGCAAGCCTATTGTATCGTGCTTCTTGAGCCTAGCCAGGCACTGGGACGCTAGAGGCAAGGCACGGTGCTCATTCTTTGGCTTCTGCAGGGAGGAGGGCGTGCTTTGCTGGCAAGCTAAAGTGGCTCAAGTTTCCTTTTTGGCCATCTCCCCTCTCTCTGCTTTTTCCTCTGCTGGTCAGTGCCCTTCTGATACCTCTAGTTCCGTCCTAGGCTATTTCTGCCTTAGCCTTCAAAGGGCTTCCCAAACCCCAGTTATCTACCCTTTTTGCCCATCAACACCCTTCACCTGTATAGCTAATCGCACTCTCCCTAGGAGAGATATTTGCATTTTTAAGTGGGCTCCAGTGTTGATATATTATATTCAGCTCGTTATTTTGCTAACAGCCCTGTAAAGAGTAAAGGCAGGGACTCTAGTGACATTTCAATGGAAGGGATAACTACTTTTTAAAGAATTTGCAAATTATGAGTTTCCGTATGATAACCGAATTTCGAAGGTGAAAGGTTGTTTAAGTGTGTTTAGATTGACACCCTCTCCCCTCTTTGTTACGAGATGAAAAGATCAAAGACTTGCTGAAGAATGTACGTGATTACTGAAAGGGAGTGTCCAGGGTTTTGTTTTTTCTCCCACTATTCATGTAGAGATAGAGAGAACCTATAAACATAAAATATGTTACATATAAAACATGTTCTATAGAACATAAAAAATGATGATACTAGATCAAGATTAAATAGTATATTTATTGATTTAGGGTTTTATTTTGGATGAGCAGCACAGGATGACAGTTGTTGAAAATGGGAACTCTGAGACTGGGCAAGTGCTGGTTGATGGTGTGTGGCGAATCTGCTAGTCCTGGACCACTCTGTCCATAAGACTCTCCCCCTTTTGCCCACCAAGACTTTCAAGTTGGTCAGAGCCAACCTGAGGATTCCAAGCTTCAACCAGGGCTTCAAGTCCAACTGTAGAGTGAACTCAAACTCTTGATGGTTTAAACCCGATCTGTCTTCTCAGCAATGCCCCCCAAACTGAGGTGACCTTTGGGATGGATAGACTGCGCAAGGTTGTTTCTGGGTCTGGGTGAGTCTCTTTCTTCACCGCTGCTCCCCATTAATGTGAAGACTTGTGTGCCCTGAGGCCACTCTTGAACTGGGTTGATTTCATCTGGAATCTTTTAGGTCTACATATTATTTTTTTATTTTATTTTTTTAGTTATCTTGTTGAGGTCACATTGGTTTATAATATTGTGTAAATTTCAAGTGTATGTTACTGTATTTCAGCTCCTGTGGACTGCCTCTTGTTCACCAGCAAAAGCCTAGTTTCCTTCCATCGCCATGCCTATGTGCCCCGTTACCCCTTTTGCCCCGCTCCCTCCCCCCTCCCCTCTGGTAACCACCTATCTGTTCTCCACATCTATGTCTTTATCCTCCACATCTGAGTGAAATAATATGATATTTGTCTTTCTCTGCCTGTACGTCTACGTCTCTTTAAAACAACTTGTATCATGCTAATTGGACCCTAGTTAAATACTAGAAGATGAGATTCTGAAAAATCTCTTCTGTGTCTTAAGTTCACTATTCAAGACGTTTTATTAAGACATTGTTTAAAGAGCACAGCTAACTCCATGATGAAATTCTCGAGGTTTTTAGACTTTGGGTATTTAGCCATTTAGAGGCTCTCTGGGTTGTTCTGTAAGCTGATATCCTTGAGTGGTTTGGGGGACTAACACCTGTTTTGTGTTTCTAGTCTCTGGCTGATGAGCTTGCTCTGGTGGATGTTTTGGAAGATAAACTCAAAGGGGAAATGATGGATCTGCAGCACGGGAGCTTGTTTCTTCAGACACCTAAAATTGTCGCAGATAAAGGTAGTTTCCTTTCATGTGCCAAGTGATCTAATAATAAATAATATCCTCACTCCCTGATAGAAAATTAGTCTTCCGTCTTGGTGGATCTAGTGTTGGCAGTTTCTTCTTTCCTTCTGGGTCCAGTTCATCTTTGAGGACAAATGCAAGTGTTAGCTCTGTAAACCCCCCACCATATCCCTTTCACACATTTGGTTCATGACATTTTAGTAACTAGTGTCATAATGCTTGTTTACATGTATCTGAGAACAGGAATATTTTAGATCCAAAAAAATATTTGTGCAACGTCATTTGAGTGCCTTGAAGAAACTAAATAAATTTATATCTGGCCATCTCTCTTCTGCTTTTTTTTGTTTTGAGGAAGATTAGCCCTGAGCTAACATCTGCTGCCAATCCTCCTCTTTTTGCTGAGGAAGACTGGCCCTGAGCTAACATCTGTGCCCATCTTCCTCTACTTTATATGTGGGATGCCTGCCACAGCATGGCTTGTCAAGCAGTGCATAGGTCTGTACTAAGGATCCAAACGGGCAAACCCCAGGCCGCTGAGGCAGAGCATGCGAACTTAACCGCTGTGCCACTGGGCTGGCTGCCTAGCTGTCTGTCTTCTGGATTAGCACATTTAGGCAATGATTTTGCCACCGCAGCATGGCTGTGCCTAAAGATATAAGAATGTGGGCCTCCAAAATAATTTCCAACAATACTCCTACTACTAATAGCTGGTTTTCATTGAACAATTAGCATTCTGGGTACTGTGTGAAGCTTTGGAGGTCTCATCTTACCTCATCTTTACAACCACCCTATGAGAGGTCCTGTCTGTTACCTCCAGTTTATGGGAGAAGAAATTGATAAAGTGTTCATAACTGTCAGAAGTCACATAGCAACAGTTTAATTTTATGAATCATCCATAGCTATTGAGTCTAATGATCCCATCAAATCATAATGTCTGTGTATTTTGGGAAAGGATGTGCTTCCTTAAAATGAGTATTAGAGGGCCCGCCTGATGGTATAGCAGTCAAGTTTGCACGTTCCGCTTCAGCAGCTCTGGGTTCACCAGTTCAGATCCCAGGCATGGACCTATACACTACTTAAATCAAGCCATGCTGTGGCAGGCATCTCACATATAAAATAGAGGAATATGGGTATGGATGTTAGCTCAGGGCCAATCTTTCTCAGCAAAAAGAGGAGGATTTGGCTGTGGATGTTAGCTCAGGGCTAATATTCCTTGGAAAAGAAAAATTAAGTATTAGAAAGTAATGTCTGGCCAAGAACAAACCCTTCAGCACCTTCTTTTCGCTTCATAGGTTGAATTAACATTTTAAGACTAAAGGTACCTTTGAATTGCTTTTATGTTGGAGGGCGGCCTGTTGAACTTTGGACTCACTGTTTACACTTTGTATTATTGCTGGCAATCCAATATTCTCTAAAGTCAAGAGCATTTTGTGTTTGTTAGCCAGAAACATAATTTAGAGCCTTCCTTATTTCCTTGGTCCGTTCTCTGAGCCAGTTTTATGGTTGGAATGCTTCCATGTAGCCCAAGGAGGAAGAAGCCACAGGGGCATTGCTCTTCAAAACCTTATAATACAGAAAACGGAATTCTCATATCAGTTCTAGAAGCTTTTGTGTGTTTAGGTTTCTAGAGCATATCATATATGCTATGTTTGGATGAAGAGCTGTATGTATTTAAAGTACCTTTTTTTCCCTTCTCCTTCAAGATTACTCTGTGACCGCCAATTCTAAGATTGTGGTGGTGACTGCAGGAGTCCGCCAGCAAGAGGGAGAGAGTCGCCTCAACCTGGTCCAGAGGAATGTTAACGTCTTCAAATTCATTATTCCTCAGATCGTCAAGTACAGTCCTGACTGCATCATCATTGTGGTTTCCAACCCAGGTATGATTATAATGCCTTGAGGTTCACTTCGGTTAAGTTCAGTGTTTTGTTTTATTTTGTGTTTGGAAGTTAAAAAAATCTCTTCCGATATTTACTACCAGAAGCAATTCATGCGTCTTCTGTTATTGGCCTCAAAAGAGCGGTGTTAGCACAACAAATGGCACTGTCTCAGGCCAAATGCTTACAAATGCAAGAGGAGTTTTATATGAAGCAGTTTCATCTGTTGGTTTCATCTGGGTTTGTTGTAGAGTCGAAAAGCTTTTCAATTTTCTATCAAGATTATCCTGGGATGCATACTGAAATATTTGAATGTAGCTCCAATTTGGAACAAGCATTTTAGCGTATTTGACCTGTTTGCCAAAAAAATGCACTCTGGTGGCCTTATCGCTAAAACTCTTCAAAATTGAATCAGATTGAATTTGACAAGAAGCATGTAAAAACCATCAATCAGTCCAGTTTTAGAGGGAGTCATGGACTGTACTGATGGACAAACACATGCTAACACCAAATGCTATAATGAAAGCTGCTTTCCTTGCTAAATCAACATTTGCAGAATCAACATTAAAACTTCTGATTAGAAAGAATTGCATTTTTCCCCCTAACGAGTCAAAATTCACTCTCTATTTTACACTTTTTTTGTCTATAATTTGCCACCAAGTTTATTGTTTATTGGTGAGCATAGTAGATATATTGATGAAATGGTCAAACTGACTGTCTCTGAGACTTCACATACGGACAGATTGTGAATAAGAATCCAGGGAATCCTTAATAGTTTATGGAATATTGAGAGCTGGGAGTCGGCAATGACAGAGATTATTTTAGTACTATTCCTATTCTCTGCAGTCCTGGACTGGGGGTTACTGAATAGTTCAATCTCATATATGAACCTTCTCATAAAGGTATAGTGGCAGATAGATGCAGAACAGGAATGACAAATAGCTGGCACACAGGAAGTTGTTGCATCCTGTGTCTAAGGCAGACGTGATTAACTGGTTATACAACTTTCTAGGTATAGCTTCAAAGCCTTAACTCTCCCGGGAGTCACTCCCACTGACTCAGAGTCTCCAAGGAAGAGTTTCTAATCTCCAGTACAAAATGACCTTAAAATATCTTAGCTAGTGTCTGTATATGAGTGTGGAGGTGGAGACTGCAAGATTAACCCCTTGAGGGGCCCAGCCCAGTGGGTTAAAGTTTTGTACATTCCACTTTGGCAGCCCAGGTCCATGGGTTTGAATTGAATCCTGGGCGTGGACCTACTCCACTCAGCAACCACACTGTGGAGGTGTCCCACCTACCAAGAAAAAATAGAGGAAGATTGGTATAGATGTTAGCGCAGGGCAAATCTTCCTCAGCAAAAAAAGTGAAAAATAAAATAAAAGCTTAACCCCTTGACCTGCTTATGTGCACATTTTCCCGCTGTTTACAGCTTAGGCTTATGGGCTGTGATCCTCTCTAGACCGGTAAGTTTTACCTCTGGGCAGACTCGGGGCTGTGTACACCAGAATAAAGGTTCTCTCATAGAGGTCCTTTCATTCAACAGTAAAAAATGTTAATAGCTGTATTACCAGAATTGTTACTGCATAGTATATTGTGCCCAGGAGAATTAATAGTAGCATGCTTTGATAATTCAGTGACTAGTGGCTTTTGGTTTATGATGACAGTCATTACAATCATGGAATGTTAGAATTGGGAGAAACTTAAGTGACGATCTAATTCAAGCTTTATTCTCTTTCTTTTTACATATTGTAAGTTAATTAATCTGTGAGGCTCTTATATATTCTTGTTTCAAGTGATAACATAAATTTAAAAACCACAATATTGCATTTTTCATGTTTTGTTAATCTCTCTTAATATAAGACATAGAAGTTTTTTCTTGTTTCGCTAACTCCCATGATCTCTAAAGTATTTACATCTTTGATCTCTAAAGTATTTACGTCTTTCTGGCCGTGTCTCATTGGGGAAGGGGGAAGTGGGAGTGGAGGAAGCAGGGCACCCACTAATTGGCATAGCAGTCAAAATCAGTTTTGATTCACTTAACATGTATCATTCCTAAAATTTTTAGTGGATATTCTCACATATGTTACCTGGAAACTAAGTGGATTACCCAAGCACCGTGTGATTGGAAGTGGCTGTAATCTGGATTCTGCTAGATTTCGCTACCTTATGGCTGAAAAACTTGGCATTCACCCCAGCAGCTGTCATGGATGGATTTTGGGAGAGCATGGCGACTCAAGCGGTAAAAAAAAATACAAAAAAATCCCTAGTATTTACTGAATACTTACAGTGTTGTTCTTGCCATTGTGAATTTTTTGTTTTTAAATTTTATTTTTATATATTTTCACATACTTCACATTACAGATAAGTAATTTGTGGGAAGATGCTTTAGTACTGATTAGGTAAATATCTGATTCCTCGTCAGCTTTTTGCCTGCTAAGATTAGTAGCCATTAATGATTCTTGGCTAAATAAATTGTTGCTATGATAGTTGTCAAACATGACATTCTAAATCCATCATTTCTTCTATACTTATGATTTGTATTCTACTGTAAGGGAGAGCTTTCTCTTCCCTCTTTATTTATTAGTCATTTGTATCAATGTGGACTCAGATTTTTATTTTATTGCACAATTGTTCTGTCACTATCATTGTAATATGCAAATTGTCCCAGAATTGGCCAGTAATAGGCTCCTCAAACTGGCTTCTGTGTCTTTTTGACACGTCTCATCATTTTTTGAGCCCTTCCTTGCTTTCTGGAGCAATAAAGTGCAGCAGGCTCATCTTATACTTTTCCTTTCCCAGCACGAGAACTATCTGTTTCTTCGATGAGCCCTGTTTCCTTCTAAGAGGAATAATATTTAGAAACCAAGATCTGGGCATAGGTGTGCTCACACTCCTGGTATATCTTTGCTTCTAGGCCCTTTCAGTGGGCAGAACTATTATATCCATCATGTTTATTGAAGGAGGAATGAATTGGCTAACAAAACCTTTTAAATAACCAGTGTCTACTGTTCTATTACGTAAAATAAATCTTGCTTCATATGAAATCTGATTTTTAATAAACCATTTATCATAATTATCAATCACTTAAGTAGTATGAGACCATATAATAAATCTCTCAAATGTTTTCATTAGGAATTTAAATAGAATTGTGGGACATAAATTAATCATTGTAAAAAGATCAACATTAAAATTATATTGCACTTTTATTTCTTTTATAATACCTTGTTTTGAAATGGTTAAAAAATCCATTTATTTTAAATGTTTTAAGTTAATATTTCTCTGTTCATTTAAATTGTTTCTGTTCCAAACAATTTTATGTTGAAAACATTTATGAACAATTCTGATTGTATTTCATAACTCTAAGCCTATTTATTAAACCAAAATACATTGAATAGGCTTATGGTATAAAAGTGTAATGATCCAAAACATTTTAATATTAACGATAATCTGTATTTTACTAAATTCGTATCTGTCCTATATGCAAGGAACTCTTTTCTCCCTCAAAGGTTAGGGTATAAATTTCCCTTTGAGTTTGGTGGTAGTGTGTAATGTGATTCTTAGTAAAGAGTTTACTGTGATATTCTAAGAATTTGGTCTTACAGTTACTACATTTGTGCTTTTTTATATAACGCAGATTTTTTTTTTCTGGCACATTATACTGCTTCATTCAAGAGTTCCTAATATCCAAGGATTTGTCTGAATTTGTGTCCCATATAAAAAGTATTTAGTACAATGTCCGGTGTACAGTAAAGGTTCATTAAGTGCCGGTTATTACAATTATACGATTACTTGAACCACAGTTTGGAAGTGATGGTACATGTCTTCTGGTTCAAGACTTTCATTTTAATGAGGGAAAAATTGAGGCAAAGCAGGCAATCCTGGCCTGTTGGAGATCCTTTAGCTAGTTAGTGGCATAATGACAACTAGCATCATGTCTTCTGACTCCCACCCAGTGTTCTATCACTCAGGACTGTAGTGTTTTTTCCAAAACATCATTTTTTTCTTATTTCTGTGTTGATCTATATTGTGTTCATGAAATGAAAGAGAATTAAACCATGCTCATGTAGGCATGATTATGTAGGTTTCATGGTTTTCATCATAGTCTGTGAAAATGCCTTAGTTTTCTCAACACTTAGTCTGAATTCATAAAAGTTGGAGACTAAAAGGGGGTCTTACTTGGCCACAGGCAACTTTGCCCTTCCTAGCTGGTTTCAGCCATACTAGGCTACGCCCTCCTTTGCTCGTATTTCCAGAGTCTACGATGCTGTCCTCCAAACGTTCTCTGAGGAGCACATCTGTTTTTCAAGGTCCAGTTCAAATGCCTACTTTTTGTAGGCCTTTCTGACACTTTTTTCCCCTAAATTAAGTAGACCTTTATTTGTGTTTAATTACATCTTCTCCATACCTCTGTGAGAGCTTATCCCGTTGTGTTAGTTTTCTTTACTTGCCTGTTTCTACCACAAAGCATGTCTTTATTCGTCTTTGCACACCAAGGTCTTCAATTATACTTTTGTTGGGGCAGGAGGTGTTAAGAGTAGATGAGGTGGCTGTTTCGGTGCATCGAAGCCTCCAAGAGATACAATCCATGATACACAGCACCTTTGTCTGCTGTGCTTCTGGAAGCATTCTTCAAGGAGAATATTTGATTCAGTTAAGACCAGAAAAATTCACTGTGGTTACATGGAGTTTCTTTGAAGAGATAAGATGACCTTGGGGCATTAGAAGACCTAGAGATAATTAGACTATATTTGGGTCTTATCCAAGAATTTTTTTGGGGCTGGCTCCATGGCCAAGTGGTTAAGTTCGCGCGCTCCGCTGTGGTGGCACAGGGTTCAGATCCTGGGCGCGGACATGGCACCACTCCTCAGGCCACGTTGAGGTGGCATCCCACATCCCACAACTAGAAGGACATGCAGCTAAGATATACAACTGTGTACAGAGGGGGTTTGGGGAGATAAAGCAGGGGAAAACAAAAAAGATTGGCAAGAGTTGTTAGCCCACGTGCCAATCTTTTAAAAAAAAAAATTTTTTTTTTCACTTCAGAAGAAAAGAGCTTACATTAGGAAAACAGCAGGAAGAAAGTTAAGAATTCCTCAAACCAAAGTTTCAGATAGTCCCGAACTAGTCTCCTGTGATTTCAGAAACTGAGAGAGAGGCAAAGAACTTCATGTTCTCTGTAAACAGGACACAACTTTTCTGTTTTGCACCAAAGTGATTGAAAGTTAAAAGATCAGACATGTGATTATTTGAAGGCAATTGTCAGCGTTTTGGAGGAACTCTGCTGGAGTCCATTGTAACTGGAGCAGTCCCAGTGGGTATTCAGTCACTTACATTAAAGGTGAAATCTGGACTAAGAGGATTTTTTAAAATAGTGTCAGAAATGTATAAAATATTTATCCTTTTTTTTGACAGTGGCCGTGTGGAGTGGAGTGAATGTGGCAGGTGTTTCTCTCCAGGAACTGAATCCAGAGATGGGAACGGACAATGACAGTGAAAATTGGAAGGAAGTGCATAAGATGGTGGTTGAAAGGTAAGTGGAGGGGCGCTTGATTGAAGATGATTAATTTCATCTTTACTTAGATAAAATTATAACAATTTTCGTGGCCGCCTGCTCAGATAAACTGTTGATATAATAAATATGCGCTGTTATCTTCCAAAACAGACAAGACTAACTTAACGCTGGTCAAACTTGCTGTTCCAGTCCCCCTAGGGAAAGCAAATATTTTTCTAGAGAAATTCTGTTCCAGAAATAAAGGAGCAGAGCACAGAATTAACAAGTGAAAAGGGCTTTCAAATTACCTCCTATCAGCAAATGAGTTTGAGTTAACTAGAAAGGTAAACCTAGACACTATTAGTCAGATAGTTGTCTAAAATAAATACTTGCTGATTGATTGCTAAAAGAGTAAGTTGTGCTGTATTTACCTGTGCACACTCACACTCAACTGAAGATGTCTCTGTTTTCTTCCATTTTCTTTCTACTTTTTTTGTTTAAGAATTTTTTTTTTTTTTTTTTTTGCAGGGAAAGATTTGCCCTGAGCTCACATCTGTTGCCAATCTTCCTCTTTTTCTTTTCCCCCCCTCCCAAAAGCCACAGTGCATGGCTGTATACCCTAGTTGTGGTCCTGCTAGTTCTTCTGTGTGAGCCGCTGCCACAGCATGGCAACTGACAGGCGGGCAGTATGGCTCTGGGCCAGGGAAATGAACCCTGGGCCGCTGAATCAGTGAGAGCGCCAAACTTTAACCACTAGGCCATCAGGGCTGGCTCTCTTTCATTTCTTTTGAGACTGTTCCTTTTGTTACTGACCATCCTCTTTCTATGAACTTCATGCTTATCATGAAATAAGATGTCATTTGGACTAAAGAATATGGGCATGGATTTAAATCGTGGCATGGACACTAACTATATAGTCTTCAGGAAGCCATTTAACCTTTAACTTGATTTCTCAGTTTTCTCTGTAAAGTTATATGGTAATATAATTATTGTAAAAATTGACTAAAAACACACACATCTATGCACACACATATCATTGATAAGCATTCAATAAATGTTAGCTATTATTATTTGCAGAGAATTGTTACAAAACTAACTGATGTCTCAAATATGGAATCATTTTGTTTAGTTCAATTTTAATGATTTTTTTCCCCAGGAGTTTGACCTATATATGGAGAAGAAGATCCGTTTAAAAATTGAAAGGGGGGTGCTGCCTGGTGGCACAATGGTGAAGTTTGCACATTCCGCTTTGGTGGCTAGGGGTACGCTGGTTCAGATCCCAGGTGCTGACCTATGTACCAGTCGTCAAGCCATGCTGTGGCAGGTGTCCCACATATAAAGTAAGGGAAGATGGTCATGGATGTTAGCTCAGGGCCAGTCTTCCTCAGCAAAAAAGAGGAGGATTGGTGGCAGATGTTAGCTCAGGGCTAATCTTCCTCAAAAAAAAAAACAATTGAAAGAGTCCTTAGCATTTCAATTAACATAAGCCCTTTATAAATGAGAAATCTAGGGCTCACCCAGGTAGTGTAACTTGCCCAAGGTCTTCCAGTCAGCGGTAGACTGCATTAAATCTCAACTTCATAATACTCAGTTACTCCTGCTACCTCTCAAGTACCAGTGCCTTGGTGGGTTTCGAGGTGTACAATTTGTGCTCAGAAAATTGCCAGACAAGATATTGTCATCACTGTGCTCTTAGGTTAGTTGGTCACAGTATTTTAGGTGACAGTGGTAAGTGGGACCTCAAAATTGAGGTATATTTTGTCCTTTGAATGTGAAAGTCCTTTTGCTTTCACTGTTTCCTCAGTTCATTAATATCTTTGGAAATATTTATGTTTGTGAATAAGATTGATTGGAAAGTGTACATGTTTACCATGGTGACGTTATAAACATTCACTTATATAGTAAGCTATTTAAATTTATCAAAATGTTTATGTAGTGCTACCATGTAGTGTTGAAATTTTAAACATTTTACGTATATATTAACTCATTTAAGAGACTTTTGAAATAGATACTATTGTTATCCTCATTTTACAGAAGAGGATACAAGCAAGGAAGGGTAAATAATTTACTCAAGATTACACAGATAATAAGAAACACAGCAGTAGTTAAACCCAGAGTCTGGTTTCAATAACTATTGAGTCTCAGTTCAATGATCCCTTTTATGATTTTGTTTTTCTTAGTGCCTATGAAGTCATCAAACTAAAAGGATACACCAACTGGGCTATTGGATTAAGTGTGGCTGATCTCATTGAATCCATGTTGAAAAATCTATCCAGGATTCACCCAGTGTCAACAATGGTGAAGGTAAGAAACTGTTACAGAATATAAATGTACAAAATAATCAAATAAACTTATAAAAAATATAATGCGATTTCTAGTATTCTATAAATAGATTCATTTAAAGAAGGACCAAATAAAGCCTCAGCTCACAGTTACTTTTGTATCTCAAAGTTTTATGGAAACCTCTTTTCCAGCAGAAGTCTAGGACAAGGACACAATACTTATACAGGCAGAGACATCCAATAGATTTTTATAATTCTCCCTTGTATGATGTGGCAAATTAAATATTAACTGAGTCTTATTCAGCATGTTCTCAAAATATATGATCATTTGAATAAGTATAATAGAGTTTCGTTTCAAGTTGGTGTCTTAAACTGTGGGTGGCCTTTGATGTAGCACCTGATACCTTAGCAAATTTAGTTTAATTCAAAAGCTAGGGAACATTCAAGTAGAAATTGATTAAACAAAACTAAAATTTTATTAAAACTTTATGTAAGATAACTGACTCATTTTCCACAAGTCAGGGGTGAAAAAGTAAGGGAGGAGTGGCTGGCCCCATGGCATAATGGTTAAGTTCAATGTGCTCTGCTTTGGTGGCCCAGATTTGTGGGATCGGATCTATGCCACTCACTGGCCATTCTGTGGCAGCGACCCACATACAAAGTAGGGGAGGATTGGCACAGATGTTATCTCAGGGCAAATCTTACTCAGCAAAAAAAAAAAGAAAAGAAAAAAGGGGGGAGGAATACAATAGAGTTAAAACATGGTGTTGAGTGTTGGTTTTAAAATACTATAACAAAATCTTAAAAAGCAAGTGTGGCAAGAATTGGATAATTACTGAGTCTTGAAGTGCATATATAGGAATTTGTTTATTCTCTCTACTTCAGGGTATGTACAAAAGTTTTGAAAATTAAAAAGTTTTAAAAATATTAAAGTAACTTTAATATACTTACATAATATAATTAATTATGTAGTTAAATCGACCTTGTGAATAAATAACTTTATGGATTGGTAAAGTGTTTTGGAAATTGGACTGTTTTTTCAGCAACTCTTGCGTGTTGCAGGAATCTTGCCTTTCAGCGGCCTCCAACTACTTTTTTGGACCCTGTAGGTCAGCTACCACCTGAATTTCCCTCCCTAAGTAAAGAATTCTAAGAAACAGGATTTCACGAAAAGTGGCTCATGAAGAACCATATTTAAATACAATCTGAGTTGAAGGCATATATATCAGATTTTATTAAAGTGTGTCTAAGCAGAGAGAGATGTCAATAAGTTCTATTAAGTACTTAGTACTTTCTCCTAAATTTCTAGTTTTATTGTAGTGTATATTTGTGTATTCTGTGTATGTTCCCAATTTGGAACGTAAGTAGTAGGGAAATATGAGGCTGTAAGTGATGAAAATTAAAGAATGAGCTTGTGCTTATGAGATTTCCTGCTCAAACAGGACCTGTGATCATTCTTACCTTTGGCTTCCTTTCTTAATCTAAATGCTATTTTTGCTGTGGCAGGGGATGTATGGCATTGAGAATGAAGTCTTCCTGAGCCTTCCGTGTATCCTGAATGCTCGGGGATTAACCAGTGTTATCAACCAGAAGCTGAAGGATGAGGAGGTTGCTCAACTCAAGAAAAGCGCAGATACCCTGTGGGACATCCAGAAGGACCTGAAAGACCTGTGACTACAGGCTTGTAGGCTGTAGATAATTAGGAACTACAATGTGATTAAGCATGAGCCTTTAGTTTTCATCCAGGTCCATGCATCACAGTGTGCTTTTATCTTCCTGTATATGCGAATCTGGGCTCACAGAATCAAAGCCCACGCTTGGTTTAATGCTTGCAATATGAGCCCTTGAAGAAATAAAATCAACTGTGGTAGCGTGCTTCTGTTTCTGGGATTCTTTCTTTAATGATTTCTGAAAGATTTCAGTCACTTGTTCAGATAATTCTATCCTCACATCATAGATTTCCCTAAATTCTATCATCTACGTTCCATCTTCTATACCCCTCCACAAAAATTCTTTGTTGCAACATGTATAATGATTTTGTTGTTGTCCTGAGAATACCGTTACCATTTTTTTTAAAGGACTTTATATTTTTTTAGAGCCGTTTTAGGTTCACCCCAAAATTGAGGAGGAGGTACAGAGATTTCCCATATACCACTTGCCCCCACACATGTGTAGCCTCCCTTATTATCAACATCACTGGCCAGAGTGGTTCGTTTGTTACAATCGATGAATGAACATTGACACACCGTTGTCACCCAAAGTCCATAGTTTACATTAGGGTTCACTCTTGGTGGTTTACATTCTGTGAGTTTGGACAAATGTATAATCACATATATCCATCATTATGGTGTCAAACAGTATTTTCACTGCCCTAAAAATCCTGTGTTTACTATGAAGAGGGAATTATGGCCAATGGATGACATTTATAAGGAAGTCCATCTTATTTCTCTAAAAGAAAGAACCTCTAAAACAGCTTTCTAAAATTGGAATTAAGTTAGTTCTAGTTTGGTAATGAAGAAAAATGGAAGTTTGGGCTGAATTATCCAGATCCAGGGTACTGTGAGACAGCATAATATGAGGGTTAGGAGGAGAACTTAAGGCAGACTTCCTTTAACAAGGAATTTCCAATTTACGTGTAATATCTAGGGGTCAGTTTAGGTAGTGTTAAGAACATGGAATTTGTGATAACCTAGATTTCGGTGCTGGTTCGATCATTGATTAAGTGATTTTGGCCAAGTTACCTATACAACCACTCCCAAGCCTCAATTTTCTCACCTATGAAATAATGCTAATGATATCTCTTCAATAAGGGTTAAATGAGAATGTCAAACTCCTAGCACAAGGCTTGGTGGTAATAGTAACTGACACTTACCCAACTATCTTATAAGGTAGTGTTTCTCAACCTTGGCACTGTTGATGTTTGGGGCTGGATGATTCTGTGTTGTGGGGGACTGCCAGTGCATTGTAGGATGGTTGCATCATCCTAGCATCTACGTACTAGATGCCAATAACACACCCCTCCCTCCAGTTGTGTCAAACAAAAATGTGCAGACATGCCAGATATTTCCTGGGGAGCAAAATCACCCCAGGTTGAGAATCACTGCTCTAAAGTATTTGAATCCCCATTTTACAGATGAGAAAAATGCAACAGGAACACGGGGGTCCCACAGCCACTAAGTAGCAGAGTTGGGATTCAACCCAGGCACTGCAGCTTAATCTGTGCTCTTAAGCACAATGTACTACATTGCAGTAAATATTCTTGTTACATTTTTATATCATTAGAGTTTATAAAATAATAACAAAATCATTCTTTCATTTAATGCTCCAGCATATTAGGAGGATATTATTCCTGTATTACAGAAAGGAAGAGTAAGACATATTAAGTACCTCTCTCAGGTCGCGTTTTCAAACCAACTCAATGTTTTGGTATGACGCTGATGACGTCTAGATGTAAGGAAGAAGGTTATTTTAATTTATGTCTCTAATTCATTGTTCCAGTTTTTATGTGAATGCTGACTTTACAGTAAGCTGGTGGTTTCCAAGCTTGAATTTCATGGGACAGTTTAAAATTTTTTGAACTTTGTCAGGACTTGCGTGGAGAGAGGTAGGGGGCCTCAACACAAGTTTGCCAAGTAAGTTCATGGAGAAAAAAATAAATGACCACATATTGTCAACATCACACAGAAGAAAAGACATTTTAATGCCAAAAGGACGGGAAAATGTAATCTCAAATTTATCAGCTGTCCTGGACCATGAGCAAAATCCTTGGGATGACAGAGCCAAGAGCTAGAAGAAGTCTGGGTCCTTGGATTTCGTGGAGCTGCTTCACCAGCTATAGTCTGCCTTCTTCCAAATTTTTTTTGCTTTAGGAGGAAATAGACTCCCATTGCTGTTATTTTGGGTATCTGTCTCAGCTGGCCCAATCTAATTCTTAGCGACACACTGCATACGACTTTATTGGGAACAACCCACCATAAGGTAAAGCACCTGTTAACAACTTTTTGTCTAATTCAGGAGGTAGATATGAATGATAAATAGCAAAACAAGGTGCTGTAAAATCAAGAAAAAACAGTCCTCAGTTGGAGCACTTTAGTTATTTTCTAATTCTTTGGGCTAACACTCCCTAGGAATAGACTCGACTCCCAGGAACACTTGACTAATTAATTCACGGATTCAGATACTCCATAGGTCAATATCTAAAGTGCAAAGGTCACACACTGTTTGGGACTGACAGAGATAGTTTATCCATAAAGGAAATTTTATCTTGTAAAATTTTAGCATTGGAAGTGGCCTTGGCCCAAGCTGTTATTTTGTAAAAGAGACACTGAGATCCAAGTACTAATGGAGATTAGTACTTGGATTTACCTAAATGCCACCAAGCTAGTTTGTGTATCTATTAGTTAGTGAACTTCAAGCTGGATAAAACAAAAGAAAAAGGAGGGTGGATTTATTGATGCACTTGACCGAAAAGCCTAGAAGTGAAACTGACATTAAGCAAGATTATATTCAGGACTAACAAAAAAATGTGATGAGGATTATCAAGTTTTTCTCCAACTCTCTGTTTAACTCTTCTCTCTGTTTGTTTATTGTTTGTTTATTTATTTATTTGAGGAAGATTAGCCCTGAGCTAGCATCCGTCGCCAATCCTCCTCTTTTTGCTGAGGAGGATTGGCTCTGAGCTAACATCTATGCCCATCTTCCTCCATTTTACATGAGAGATACTTGTTATTACTGAAGCTCTAGCATAGAAACACTAGTCATAGCTTTAGAAAACCGGAAGATCAAAAGAAAGCAGGAATCCTGTACCCAGTTTTGGAGCAAGTAGTTTTGGAGCAAATCTATCTGAACAAAATTAAACAAAATTAACAGGGAGGCCGTAATACATTAAATTAGCCAATAAACAAATGTTTATTGTGAGTCTGTTTGGTATAAATAACTTCTAGTTGCTATGGTGGAGAGACAGAAAACATAGTCCATGTCTTCAGGGAAATAAAATATATGCTGTGATCTGATGTTTTTACGTTTAGTATGCAGAACACTACACTTCTGTCCACATGTTGCAATTCCAAAGTCATGGGCTCAAATCCATGGTTCAAATCTGTGTGATGAGAATGTCAGATTCTTTAAAATGTAGTGAATAAGGAAATAAATGAGATGACGTGTAGGAAATGACTTTACGAACTCTAAAACTCTACGCATGTACATCATTGTCCTGAGAAACAGTACGGTGATAAATTCCTGCATGCTGTGACGGCTCTGAAAAGTAAATCTTTGTGGACTGAGAGATACTTTTTTGGAGAAGATTTAGAAACTAAGCTTTAGCTAAGTGAAAAGGATTATGAATAACCCAACAGCATGACTGCAAAAAACAATTGTTGTATGTGTGTCTCACACCCTAAACCAGGATGATTTCTAAATGAATCAAAGCTTTACATGCAGAAAAAAAAAAAAGTAAGTTCTAAAAGAAAATAGGGTACATTCTTTTATTACCTTGAACTTGGGTTGACCTTTCTAATTAAGTCTCCAAATCTAGAATCATTGTAGAAATGACCATTCCATTTAACCGCAGAAAAAAAAGAACTTCATGCCTGGAAAAACAACACAAGCAAAGTCAAGAGACAGCAGCAAACTGGAGGAGAATATAGACTCATATTACAGGCAAAGAATGAATCTCTAATGTATAAGACTTCTTAGAAACTAGGTTTTTAGGGGCTGGCCCCGTGGAGTAGCAGTTAAGTTCACGTGCTCCCCTTCAGCAGCCCAGGGTTTGCTGGTTTGGATCCCAGGCACGGACCTATGCACCCCTTATCAAGCCATGCTGTGGCAGGCGTCCCACACACAAAATAGAGGAAGATTGGCGTGGATGTTAGCTCAGGGCCAGTCTTCCTCAGCAAAAAGAGGAGGATTGGCAGCAGATGTTAGCTCAGGGCTAATGTTCCTCAAAAATAAATAAATAAACTTCTAAAAAAAAAAAGAAACTAGGTTTTTAAATGTTATAGAAAAATAATCAAAGGGATATGAATAGACAGTTCACAAAAAAAGGAAGCAAATTGCTATAAAATATGTGAACAAATTCTCAACTTCGTTTATAAGAAGTGCGAGTTAAAAGTATACTGATATACCATTTTCACCTAATAGGAAAAATCCAAATGTTTGATAACACACTCTATTACCACGACTATGGGGAAGCAGAACTCATATACTACTGGAAGGAGTATGAATTGGTATGACCCCGATGGAGGGCAATTGAGCGATATCTATGAAAACTGGAAAAGCACATGCGTTTGATTCAAAAGCTCCACTGTGGAGAATTAATCCTACATGCTAGCACAAGAAGGACATAATACATGTTTTGGTTTAGTCAGGCAGCATTGTTTATCATAGCAAAAGATAGCAAGCAATTGAAATGTCTATCAAGAGAGGACTGTTAAATGCTGTCAATTCGCTCAGTGGAATACCATTCCATTGTGTAAAAGAATGAGCACGCCCTTCACATATGAATGCAGACGGAAGTGTTGATAAGCGAAAAGAGTAGCCTGCAGAAAAATGGAGGGAGAAAAAGAAGATATTTTCTATTTGATTGAATGTACATTAAGAAACTATAAGGCTACGAAAAAGCCTATGTCCCTTTAGAGTTAACGGATGATGGTTGGGGAAAAGGGAGGGTGGTGAGACCTGGGCATATGAAGGGAGCACTTTAGGGTATAATTTTTATACTTTATGGCTTTTGAAGCAGGTGAGTGTATTATTTATTAAAGTTTTTTAAAATAAAAACATGTTAAAAATTGCTTTCAATGCAAAAAATAATAGCAAGGACATGAAAATCTTCAGAAATTCTGAGAGATTAATTTTGTCTTTTTGCATCACTTGTTCTCAGCTTCCTATACTGTGGAACAATAACAACAACTTCATCTCTTATGAAATGCCCTTTACAAACATTCTGAATGGTCTAGTGATGATTTTTTTCTTTTTTGAGGAAGATTAGCCCTGAGCTAACATCTGCTACCAATCCTCCTCTTTTTGCTGAGGAAGACTGGCCCTGAGCTAACATCCACGCCCATCTTCCTCTACTTTATATGTGGGACACCTGCCACAGCATGGCTTGATAAGCAGTGCATAGGTCCATACCCGGGATCCGAACCAGTGAACCCCCAGCCTCCAAAGCAGAACATGCGAACTTAACCACTGTGCCACTGGGCCAGCCCCTAGTGATGATTTCTTTTAATGTCCTTGCTCAGATCACAAAGTAAAGCAACCCACACCAATCAAGTCATTAGATTGTAAGAGCTATTTGCTATTGTTTATAGAAGTCAGAATCCTCAAAGCTTTTTCAAGATCTAGTCATTTTCTCCTGGGAAACTTTGGGATTCTATTAACTGTTACACTACATAAGATATTTTCATTGCACAACACATTATAAGAAATTTATTATAAGAAATAAATTCTGTCTCTTTTCAAGCCCATGGAATGGGCTGTTTCTGAACAGGCACTGTGTTTTCGGATTTAACATTGAGATAGTATCTTCTTATTTCTAAATTATTCATCTGAAACCCATTGAAGCTAGTGATTGAAGACCAACCATTCTCTTTAAATATCCTGTATTACTTTATCTGTGCTCAGATAATAGAGGACAGACTTTACAATGTTAAACCAATAGATTTGACAGGATGATATGGAGAAGAACGAACTCTCACATCCTTGGAAGACAGATTTAATTTAATTTATTCTGAAACAACCAAGAAATTTTATTACTAGGGATCAGAGATGAATAGACATATAGGTAACGAAATTATTCTGAGATGAATCTGGTTTGGGGTGAAAACAACTTTCCAAGAAATACAGCAATCTCTGAGGGTTAGAAGAGTTAAATAACACAGGGGATTTTTCTCCTAAGGGAACAAAAATCCATCAGATGGTGATGACAACTGACTTCCCAGGTTATCTTTTATTTGCTCTAGTGACATGGTATTTGGCGGCCTGCATTACGAAACACTCGTGGTTGCCAGGCATGACCTCTTAGCCGTGAGGAACTAGACGGCTGCCTGGAAATCATGACTCTCACCTGATACCAGGCAGCTGGTGCTTTCAATTCATGCCGAAGACTGATGATCATCTCTAATCAGCAAATAATTCTAAGAACAACGCACAGGATATTTTTAACAGTACACAAAAATAACACATATATATTAGTCAAGGGCTTTGCAAGGGGACTTCATGAGCCTATTTAAAATTTAAAGATTTATTACATTTTGTTTCTATCCCTAATAATAGTAGGGGGGATGGGAGAGAGGAGAGGTGTGCTAGAGCAATGCTTAACATAAGTAGGCTTTTAATGAATGTTGTGCAATTGCATATTAACAAACATATTTTTAGGTCAAAAGACTTATTTTATGTGTAAATATTGTATTTATGTAAGATTCATATAGATACATAAAAAGGCATGTTTTTTCTGTATGTTAATTTTGAACACATTGTAAGTTCAATAATATACTTAATTTCATTTTAAAATTAAATGCCTTTTAAACACTTTCCTCCATGCCTCAACCCATATAATAAGTAGTAAGGTTTTTGAATTTTAACAATAAAAACTTATTTGGACATCGAAAACCCTTTTAAAGATAAAAACAACATCTCCTGAGAAACCGGTTTTGCTTTTTATTTTGTGAGCATTGAGAATAGAATGAGAAAGGATGTTCTGTTTCATGTGGACATTTTTGAGGTCGATTCATTCTATAAAGAGTTTTACTTATCATGGCATCCAATTTTAACTTTATTCCTGGATATCCTTCATCCTTGGTTTTCTTCTTCTTTTTTTTTTTTTTACCCAACTTCAGAATTGTGCTACCTTCTCACTGTCACATGGATCATTGTAAGTTGTTTGAAATATTGTCTAAAAAATGTGTACTGCAAGTAGGTAAAACTTCACAAAAAGCAGCAATAAACAAAACCTCCAGACTTTTATTGACTGTTATGTTTCAGACATCATGCTAGGCACTGGGATTCAAAGATGAAAATGACACAATTCCACCTTCAACAAGCTTGTAGAGAAGAAAGAGATGCAAGCAGAAAATTATGGTAAAATACAGTATGAGAAAAGTAGCCAGAGATATGCACAGGGCTTTAGAGGAACATTAAGGAAGAATATCTAACATCACCTCGGAGGGTAGGGCTTAAGAAAGCCTTGGTCTAGGTGACACCTAGAGGATGAGAGAGGAGTTGGCCAGGTGCACAGAATGAGCAGCCAACAGATTGTTCCTGGCAGAGCGGACAGTATCTGCCCAAGAAGAGAGGCAGGTCACAGCATTGGGGGGGGGGGGGGGGGAGGTTTGAAATGCAGTCTGACGTCACTGGAGCATCAGATTCCCAGTTCTGAGTGTTAGACGATGAGGCTGGAGCAGGTGGCGGGACCTGCTTCCACAGAGACACCCACTAGAGAAAGTTGTGGTGGTACAACAATACACAGGGCATGTCAAAATCTACAGTGGAAGCCAACAATATTTAGACTCTTTCAATAATCATGATCTTTCAGGGTTATTGGATTTATGAGTAATGTACTCATTAAACTCTAAAAAAAGATAATCATTGATGCAACTATATTTTATAAAAGAAAAATGATCTCTTCCTTCCTCTTTCCCAGTTCCTTAATTTGAGAATTAATTGCTATGACGCTAGTATGTATGGAGATGCCGGACTCAAGAAAGAAAACACATCATTTCCAGAAGGAACGATTTTCTCTGGGAAGGCAGAGCTCTAGGTCCTCATGGAGTGCTTTCAACTCTCTTACATGCAAGCAAGTGAGTTAGAGAGCCAGAGATGGGGGCTGGCCCAGTGGGGCAGCAGTTAAGTTCACACATTCCACTTTGGCAGCCCGGAGTTCACCAGTTTGGATCCCGGGTCCCAACCTATGCACCACTCGACAAGCCATGCTGTGGCAGGCGTCCAACATATAAAGCAGAGGAATACGGTCACGGATGTTAGCTCAGGGCCAGACTTCCTCAGAAAAGAGAGGAATGTTGGCAGCTGAAGTTAACTCAGGGCTAATCTTCCTCAAAAAAAAAAAAAGAAACAAACAAACAAAGAGATGTGTCTCTGCATTATCCTTTTTCTTCTTCTTTTTCTCCTTCCCTTAATCCTTTTCAAATCTTCCATCTTTTCCCTAGAAGGAACTCCCATTACTTCTTCAACTGTGACATGTCAACATTTTGCTCATGCTTGGTGACTTAAATTTACCTGATCTTACTTTTAAGTGCTTAATTATGAAGAATTCTGCCTATGCCTCCAAAAACACATTTAATCTCTCACAAATCTAGTGATTAACTTTGACTGAGTGCTTACTGTGTTCCAGGCATGTGAAGGCACTGGAGGTGAAGCGGAAGGCAGTGGACATGAAGCCTAGTGGGAAAAAAAGACACTAATCAAATAATCACACAACCAGATGTTGTGTATCAGTGTGATATCATTTCAAATCCACTTGTTTATGACTTAAATGAAGTTGTTTTAATCCACTTGTTTATGACAAAGACAAAAAGAGTTGTTGTTTTGATGTAAGAATGGAATAAGTTGTATCAGGATATCATTGTCGCATCTGTTGTCATGGATAAGAACTCAGTAGTCCCACTCCTGAGAGGCCTTGCAGGGGGCTTATCAATAGGAACGTGTGGAGAAGTAACTATGACAAGGGGACATTTAGACTACAAATATCCAGAGTTTGTGAGGAATATCTGAGTTTTGGTCTGGGCAAGGCAACACTTTGCTGATCTGAATAAAGTCTCTGAAAACCTTGGGACATTAGCGCCTACTGTGGTAAGGGTGACTCCTTTGTCAGTAGTGGAGACAAAGCATGCAGCATCCCCATGAAAGATGATGGACCTGGCCACAACTGGTACCATCGTTCCTGGCAACAGGGGACTTTTCACTTTCTTTTTGCACTGGCAACTGGGTGTCAGCTCTAAGTTGGCAAAGCCATCTCTCCCAAGTGACTACTCATGTAAAAATTTTGACTTTATTTCTTTCATCTCCCCATGCCTGGAAGGATAGTGTGATTAATCTAACATTGATTTGGAGTATGTTATGTACTTTCTTTATTGGCTTATTAAGAGACTTTATCCTGTGTGCCATTGGCTTGTGAAGCTATTATAAATTCCACCGTGAACCTGTGTCAAATAAAATATAGGCAAAAAAAAGTCTCAGTCTCTGAGTATGATTTTTGCCCCAAAAACAAAACACTGGGTATACATACAGTCATATGTCATTCTGAGGAAGGCATTATTAGGCTATTTTGTCATTGTGGGAACATCATAGGATGTACTTACACAAACCTAGATGGGGTAGCCTACTACACACCTAGGCTATATGGTGCTAATATTGTGGGATCACCTTTGTATATGCAGTCTGTCATTGAGCAAAATGTGGTTATGCAACACGTGACTATAACTACAAAGTGTAATAAGTATTAGGAGGAAAAAGTTCATGATGTTAAAAAGAATCTTTAAGAGGTGAACTTGCTGTATTTTAGAGAAGCATGGAAGGCTTCCCTCTGGGAAAGTTTCATTAGATCTAAAGGTGAAAGATTTGAAGACTATTCTAGGCTGAGAGTGCGGCATGTACATTGGCTATGAGGTGGAAAGAACCATGGCCTATTCAAGAAACTAAAGGAAAGCCAGTGTGGTTGGGGCTCAGAAAAAAAAGAGGAGAGTTAAAAAAAGAAGCAGCTTGTCAAAAGATAAGAAATGACAAGTGTTGGCAAGAATGTAGAGAAAAGGGAATCCTTGTGCACTGTTTGTGGGAATGTAAATTGGTGCAGCCATTATGGCAAACAGTATGGGGGTTCCTCAAAAAATTAAAAATAGAACTACCATATGATCGAGCAATTCTACTTCTAGATATTTATCCAGAGAAAATGAGAACGTTAGCTTGAAAAGATATACACACCTCCATGTTCATAGCAGCCAGCATTATTTACAGTAGTCAAGACATGGAAACAATCTAATTGTCCACCAATGGGTGAATGGGTGAAGAAAATGTGGCATATAAATATGCAACAGAATATTATTCAGCCATAAAAAAGAAGGAAATCTTGCCATTTGGAACAATAGATCGACACTGAGGGCATTATGCAAAGTGAAATAAGTCAGACAGAGAAAGACAAATACCATATGATTTCACTTATCTGTGGAATCTAAAAAAATCAAAAAACAAGCTCATAGATACAGAAAACAGATTGATGATTGCCAGAGGCAGGGGGTAGGAGGTAGGCAAAATGGGTGAAGGGGGCGTCAAAAGGTACAAACTTCTTGTCATAAAATAAATAAGTCCTGGGGATGTAACGTACAGCATGGTGACTATAGTTAATAATACTGTATTGTATATTTGAAAGTTGCTGAGAAAGTAGTCTTAAAAGTTCTCATCACAAGAAAAAAACTTTGTAACTGTGTATGGTGATAGATGTTAACTAGACTTATTGTAATGATCGTTTCACAAAATATACAAATATCAAATATTATATGGTACACCTGAAACTAGTATAGTGTTATATGTCAATTATATCTCAATTAAAAAAATAAATTAAATTAAAAAAAAAGAAGAAACTACAGAAGTACACAGGTACTGTATTCTGTGAGATCTTGTAAGCCAGGTTTAGAATCTGAATCCTTAGCCCAAGAGAATTTGGAGTCAACTGAGTATTTTGAGTTTGACTTCATTAGATTTGCATTTTTCAAAAAGCACTTTAATTGTCAAGTGGCAAGAGTGAATCCCGGAAACCATTACAAGACATGATTGTAACTTAGACTAGGGTAATGGTGGTGGAGAAGCAGAGAAACAGGAGAATTCTGGAGATATTTGTGAGGCTACATTGCTAGGACTCATGAGCAACAAGCAATGGTTAGGAGTGCAGATTCTAGAGCCAGACCTCCTGATATAAATCATGGCTCTGACATTTTTTAGCTGTGTGACTTTGAACCAGTCTATTAATCTTAGCCTCGGTTTTCACATCTGTAAAATGGGCATAATAGTGGTACTTCTCACCCAGGGTTGTTGTGAGAACTAAATGCTTAATAGACATAAAGCACCTAACACATTGCCTGGCACATGCGAGTGCTTTAGAAATGTTTGATGCTATCAGCTTGGATATGGGGGACGTAGACAGAGAAGAGGGAGAGTCAAGGAGGACTCTCAGAAATGATATCCATTGTATTCAATCTTGGCTGGGATTGGTTTAGAATGAATCATTTAGGGGTATGAAATCATCAAGCTCTAAACAATCTACCAGAAATGATTGTGATTTTGCCCAATGGGAGAGGCTTTTGTTCAGGTCAGACCCCAATGAGGAAATTACTCTCTCTTCAAAGAGTGATTAAAAACAAAAGAACACCATCTTTGTTGAGGAATGCTGAACAGCAAAGAGCAAAATCACAAGGAGCTGCCCGCTATCGCAGAGCACTAATATTGAAACGACATAAGAAGCTGCTCCTTGGGCAATAAGGAATTAGCAGCTGTCTCCTTAGGAATTATTGAGACATGTTCATTCATGCATTCTTTCAGCAAACATTTCTGAGTGCCTATAACATACCAGACAATTTGCTAGGAGAAGGGATACAAAAGTGACCGTGACAGACAGGGCTCCTAAAGGTGAGTGTGAAAGATTGATGCTCAACAAAATCCAAGAAATTATTTAAAACGACACTCTATATCTGAAATTAACAACTTGGAAAAAAGAAATAGAATCGATAAAGTAAAAATAAGAGGAAAAATAAGAAAAGTTACTAAGCATGATAAAGGCTATATTTCAGAGGTCAATAGCAAACATTATATTAACATATTAATACTAAAAGCAGTCTCGTTGATGTCAGGAAAACATTAGAGATGCTTGTCATCATTATTTGGCAATGTTCGGTATATTCTAGAAACTGCAATCAAACCAAAATGAAATGTGTTATAAATATTGGGAAAGAGTTATATTTTTAGATGATTGCCTACCTAAAAATCCAAGAAACACCATTAAAAACTATCAGTGCTAGCAAAACAATATAATAAGATGGCAGATCCAAGATCACTATGTAAACATCAACAGTTTTCCCTTCTACTGGAAGAAATTCAAAATAGAGATGGAAAAAAATCTCACACATCACACTAAAGATAAAAGCCTTCGAATATCTATGAATACATTAAATGCAAAAAGCAAAATAAAAGTAAAGTCTTATATGAAGAAAATTATGAAATTACTAATTATAAATTATGAAAAAACATAAATTATAAAAGTTACTAATGAAAAGACTTGAATACAGAGATATTTTATACTCCTAGGTGGGAAGATAATATCACTCAGATATCCATCCTTCCCAATATAAAATTAGATTAATTCCAAGCAGAAACTGAATGGTTGGATGTTTTTGTTTCGGTGGAGTGAGGGGTCTGAGGGGAGGGGGGTTGTTTTGTTGGTGGTGGGTTTATCCAAGTGCGATGGAATTAGATGAGATGTTTAAAGTATCATAGCAACATGGTCATAATTTCCTAATAAAATGATCCCTCTAGCTGCTGCGCAGAAAACGGACTGTGTGTGTTTGCGGCAAGAGGGAGAGCTAGGGAAATGCGGGGAGATAGTGAGGAGGATTAAGAAGGCTAAGGCAGTTAGATACTAGATGAGGGGGTCTTGGACCACGGCGGTGGCCAAGGCAGCAGAGAGAAATGGACTCCTTTGAGACACATTTAAGAGAATAAATTGATAGGACTCAGGGCTTGAAATAAACTGAGTATTTTCAGATGCAGAAAGAAAAATTTGGAAGTATTAATAAGGACTCTGACACAAGATAGCAATTCTCAGTGAGGAGTGTCAGGAAACGAACAGATTGCCGGGAAATAATTGGGAAAGCTTCAATAAAACCCGGGCACCTCAAAAAAGAAGATACAGAAATGAGAAGAAGAAAGACTTTTCTTTCAGCCACGTCTAGCTAAGAGCTTTCAGCAGTTCTTTGCAAAGAAGAAACTGGAAATTATTAACGGAACTATCATTTGTATTTTGCTGCATAGATTATACTTAAGTTAAACGTTTAAAAAATGTTCATATTATTCATGGCATAATGTGAATTCTGTCATTCTTATCTAACCCCGGTGTGTTTATAAAATCCTAAATAATGAAACCCTCCAGAGATTGCTACACGTTAAATATCTCGACTGGGTGAATGCTAACTGAATTGCACTCAAGCTTCTGCTATCCAGGGGGAGAAAACTGGGTGAGCAGTATTTCTCATAGGATTTTGTTTCAACAGGTTCAATTTCTGTGTGATACGTTGACTCTAGAGAACAAATTGTTTATACAGAGAAGGATCCATCACTTTCTACCTGACTTCTCAGAATTAAAAAAGTTAATTAACCTTATAAAGGTTAATCTCCATGAGGATGTTTTAAAAAATATCATTTTGGCAAATTATTGCCATCACTAATAAGAGTAAAAGTCTAGCTATTACAATCTTCTGAAGATCACAAAAAAAAAAATCAAAAGAGAAACAGTTAAGACAGAAAATAACATTCTCTTCCTGTTATTCTACAAACGGCTCTGCTCCTCTTCAAAGGAGACAAAAATTTTTATTTTCAATGATGTATTTTGGTAGAGGTGAATTTCTGATATTCTACACAATTAAGATAAAATTCTTAATTTCGTACAGATGCTCACAGACCGATACACATGTGCTAGCATGTCCCCAGCGCTCTTGTGGTGTGATGACCCACGCCAGGTATTGAACTAAATATTAACTAATAGTTAATAAAAACTTAACAAGCCAGTCTTTGCTATTGTAGAATTCACGCAGGTTCAAATGTGTAGACTTTCTTCTCTTATAAAAATATTTGTATATCTTAAAATTCCTAATTAAGATTTATATGGTTTGAGACAAAACAAACTTTTAAAAACAACTTTCGAGGCCATTTTTTACAAAAAGCTTGTGGAAGCTGTATGTTCTATTCCTGGATCAAGGCCTAATTCTAACCAGCTGCAAAGTTGAGATAATAAATGCTTTCAGAACAAACAGTATCTTTCAACCTCAATCCAGAAGTTAATTTGGTCTAGGATTTAAGGACTCAACATCAGTTTTTAATTGCATACATCTAACCTAGTGTCTCTGAGTATTTGCCCATCTCTCCACTGAAGGTAAGAACTGCTAGGCTAATTGACAAAGAGATAATAAATTGTTTTTAATTTTAACTCTTTCTTGGTCCTTTGGAATGCTTTAGAATATGTGCGTTATATTCTGATTATTTGTCTCTTGAACTTAACCTGCTTGCACAGCAGTTAATCTTTTCTGATTGGTTCACCTTCAGGAATATTCTGTCCCTTCCATAGGAACTACTATTTAGCTAATTGTGATGTTATAATTATATTTTCTTAGAAATAAAAATCTTGAGTTATGGGATTTTCAGGGAAATTGAATTTCTTTGCTGAAAAATTAGTTTCTGGTCTCCAGAAAGCTGGGAAATGTGTTCTCAAGCAGGCGCCTACATACCCAGGACAAATGGGAAAAGCTATTTAGTACATGATCTGAAAAACTAGCATTCTTAAAGTTTGCTTTTATTCATAAAATAAACTTTGGGTTTGGCAAGCAAAGCTAAAGTTTCTAAGCCTTTTATCTAAAAAAGAATGAAAAGAAAAACTTTTTTTGGTTACTATAGTAATGTTAATCTGACCTGTGGAGAGCAGAGAGGACAGCACTATCTTTATCATTCATTCGTTTATTCATCAGTGATTTATTTATTCATTTGTATTGTTTGTTTTGTTTTTTGCTGAGGAAGATTAGCCCTGAGCTGACATCTGTTCCCTGTCTTCCACCGCCACAGCATGGCCACTGACGAGTGGTATAGGTCTGCACCCAGGGACCAGGCCTGGGCCGCCAAACCAGAGTGTGCCAATCTTAACCACTAGGCCACCAGGGCTGGGCCTCATTTGTAGTTTCAACTAGGCAGCTATACACATGTCTGGTGAAACACTGACTTCATTAAGGCAGTTGCCTGGGATCACAATCTACAAAAAAGCAGCTCTAAGTATCAAACCCATGCCCTCAATTACTAAGATATGGATATGCTGAAACATATATTTACTTCCCATGCATACTTATCTTCACTGCACTATGTTAGAAAGACCTCAAAACAAATAACAGAACATATTTGCCACCTGCAGGTTAGTACATGGACTTAGAAAAAATCTCCCTGCATTTTCTTACCTCTCTTCTCTTCTCAACCTTCCAACCTAAATCAACACTAAAGAATTTTATAATCACTCATCAGAAAAGTAATTCCACAGTATTCCGTGGGAGCCATTTCAGTGATACAAGAACAACTTCTTTTCCAGTCAAAGTGCATGTGAAACTGCCAACTACATAAAGTAAGACTTCTCTTCCAAGCGTAGCAATTGAGAAATAACCTAGTACTGATCTTGCGAAAGACATGATTTAAAAAAAAACTTTAAATGTAAATATAACCTAACTTAAATTTTAAAATCTTGTGTCCCCACAGAATTGTGTTTATAATAGGGCTGAGTAATGTCTATGACCGTTATGACTTTTCCCTTTGATCTGACACCATCGAATTAAGGATCTGTGTTTAATGAGAACATACTTTTATGCCTTCTGCACACAAAAATGGAGATTTATTGGGTTGACAGAAACAGCTAAGTCAAAAAATACATGTTCTCAAGGAGATATTTGATAAACATTGATGGTACAAGAGTTCATTGGGGTCCAATGTATTGCCAGTTTCATCAAGGTTGGGTAGAATTGATTCTCTGGTTCACTTAACCACCCTGAGCATTGACATAGAAGCTGAAGAAAGCGAGTATCAACAGGCATTCCACCTGACAGAAATCACTTCAGTACAACGGCCATACTAACATCAGAATTTCTCTCATTATATTAAAAAAAAATAGATAAATATTACTACATCGACTATTTTCATGACACCATTTTGAAAGAAAATTAGTTTGTTACCACATACATCACTTGACTTGTTATCCCTGTCGTATTTGTCATAAATATATGTACTTTTTTATAAGCTTCTGCATAGTATATATATACCTCTGTTTAGTATAAAATCACTATGTTGAAAGATTTGGCCGTGTTTTACATCCTGAACTTGGTGGAGAATGTCAGAAAAGTAAGCCTGTAGCTTGGTATTTCTAAGTCCACACCTGTGTCCCTGCATCTAAGTAGAGCTCAGAAAAAAGGGAGTCTAGATGACAGACAACTAAAGGTCTCCCAAATGGAGACCAGGGCAGAAGGCAGATTAGCAGCTTGAGCTGGCCTGCCATCTGTTGACTTCATGCGTCTGGATTTCAATCCTGGACTCTAAGTCAAAGCAGGATTTGGCAGACACTGTACCAGGGACGTGTATACATTCTCTTCACTAATCCTCACAACGACTCCACAGGTAAATATCATCACCCCCATGTCATAGGCACATACAAATAGTTCAATTCCCGCTGACACTCGCCTGACCCCAAAGCCCTTATGTTTAACAATTTCACTCTGCTGCCTCTCCAGCAATCTCCTGGTAAACGTACAGTATCTCAGACCTTGGCTTCTGCTTTTGGCAGCTTTTGCTCTCGTCTTCACATCACCTTGCTCCAGATTCTGATTTTTTTCAACTGATTTTTAAAGAAAAAAATAACGACAACAACAAACCATTAATCCTATTGATTTTATTGAAAATTTAATGGGAAAATAGAGGAGTCAATATACACTGACAAAAGCATCACAAAACTTGATTGAACGTCTCAGGGTGACTTACTTTCTCCCCAGGGAGATATCATCTCTCTGCCTTCTCTCTTTCCCCAAATTCTTGTTCTTTCACTTCTTTATCCACAGGGGCTAAAGCTAACCCCTCCAAATCTCCATCTTGTCTACTCTACTCAGTGAAAGAGGAGTTTAAAATAAAACTATAGAAGAGGGCAGAGCAAAACAAAAGCTCTATTCCAAAACCAAGTTCTGAGTGACTGAGTGAGACTCCATCTATGCTGCCACTTAAAATAATCTCAGTGGTCGAGGTCAAGCATCCCTCTCATTATCTTCAATGTGATGGGTGGGCGTTGTCAACTTAGATTAATACGAGGTTCATTTAAGGATAATCACTTCTTTCTTTGGCCATTTCCTGATCAGCAACTCCAATTTTGCATAGAAAAGAAATTAAATCAAAAGTTTAACAGTCCTGTGTTTTTAGGGACTTGGCAGTGAACTAGCCCCTTGGAGACTAAGGTGACTATGGTGACTGCTAAAAGAACAGATTTACCCAGCTCCAGCTGATCGTTGCCATGAAGGTATGTAAAGAGGATCTAGATTTTTCAAAAGAAAATAGAAATCCAAAGCTGTATGTGAAATCTCTCTCTCTTGAGAAATAATTGCACCTTTTGTGCAGCACTGTATGTCCCAAGTAAAACTCAGGGCACCATGAGGTGGTCTCTGCCATAAAAGTTGAACTTTCTGGAGCTCTATTTCGGGTGAGTCCACACCATCCACACTGTACTCCCTCTTCCTACGATCTCACTACCCCATGGCTTCAGCCACCAGCTGTGTCCTAGATTTCTTGTTTGAGGTTCTGAGTGGGCAGAATATCTAACTTTCTGTTAGACATTTGGCTGGTATCTCACTCTACCATATCTAAAGTTGAAGTCATTATCTAATCTCTCAAGTCAACCTATGCTTCTCCCACTATTTCTTATTTTAGTATACTGTAGGACTATCTGCCTAGTTGCCCAACTAGGTACAGAACTACCCTTACTTGTCCACACTCAATAAACTCCAAGTCCTGTCAACTCTTAAACATATCCCACCACCCACTTCTCTCTCATCCCCCTGGTAACACTCTCATGCAAATTGCCACCATCTCTTGCGTAGAGGACATTGGAATCATTTTTACTGAGGTTGGGTTCTCTAGCCAGCCCATCAGTGGAAAATCCTGGCCAAGATACATGAGTCAACCCTCAGGCACATTCAGCCAGGGAGACACTCAGACCATGGAAAGATCAATCGTAGGGAACGCAGTCTTCTGGTTCCTCCTCTTTCTGGGGCATCCTCTCTCCTCACTGAGTGGATTCTCCCAAGCTATTTAAATTGTTCTCTCTTGTTCTTTCCATCTTCTCTTTACCTAGTAGATATAATTGAATTTTCAGAAGTTAAATATTCATATGATGCATATCGAAATATTGTAAACACTTTGTCTTTTGTCTCATCCTTCCATAATCCATTCTCCATTGTGCAGTGACAGTGGTCTTTAGAAAATGCAAATCTGTAGAATGATTTAAAATATGTCACACCATGGAATCAGACCTCACTCACCAAACTTGTCTGAAACAAACCCCCGCAGTGTGGTGTGATTTGTTCCAGTTTTTTATTAGGCTGTTACACAAGGGTGTTTACTTTGTGATTATTCATTGGGCTTACAATTTGTGCATTTTGCTATTTATGTGCTTGACTTGAACTTAAAAATATGTAAAAATAAAAGAATGCAAATTCTATCATGGCTTTTTCTTGTTCTTAGGATAAATTCAAAACTCTTTTTCCCTCCCAACGTTATTAAGATGTAATTGATATATAACATTGGGTAAGTTTAAGCTGTACAACATATATTGTGAAAAGATTACCACAGTAGGGTTAATTAATGCCTTCATCACCTCACATAATTCCCATTTCTTTTTTGTGGTAAGAACATTTGAGATCTCCTCTTTCAGCAACTTTCAAGCATATACTACAGTATTGTTAACTATAATCACCAGGCTGTACGTTAGACCCCAGAAATTATTCACCTTATAACAGGAAATTTGTCCCCTTTGACCAACATTTCTTTATTTCCCCCAACCCCTAGCCCTTGGCAATCATCATTCAACTCTCTGGTTCTGTGAGTTTGGCTTTTTTAGATTCCACGTGTAAGTGAAGTTTATCTTTCCCTGTCTGACTTATTTCACTTAGTATAATGCCCTCAATGTCCATCCATGTTGTTGCAAATGGCAAGATTGCCTTCTTTCTCATGGCTGAATAATAGTGCATTCTGTGTGTGTGTGTGTGTGTGTGCGCGCCACATTTTCTTTATTCATTCATCCATTGATGGATACATAGGTTGTCTCCAAGTCTTGGCTATTACAAATAATGTTGCAATGAACTTGGAGGTGCAGATATCTTTTCTAGTTAGTATTTTCATATCCTTTGGATAAATATCCAGAAGTGGAATTGCTAAATCATATGATAGTTCTATTATTAATCTTTTTGAGGAAGCTCCATGAGCTTTCCATAGTGGCTGCACCAATTTGCTTTCCCACTAACAGTGTACGAGGGTTCCCTTTTCTCCACATCCTCGCCAACACTTCTTATTTCTTGTGATTTTAATAATAGCCCTTCTAACAGGTGTGAGGCGATATGTCATTGTGGTTTTGATTTACATCCACTGAATTATTCTTTATCAATTTTATATTTGAGGTAAATGTACAAATAGGACTAAAATTAGTTTCTACTACCCCATTAAAATCATGGTCTGATGATCATTAATCAGTCTAAATTACATTCTTTGTACGTTATACCCAAAAACACACTGGGATTTATACGTTTCAATAGGGAAATTTTTAAGAAAAGATTTAAGAAAAGGGAAACCAAGTTCTATGCCTATCCTCAAAATTTAGTTTGTAAATGTAGAATAAAATAACCAGGAATAATTTTTTAAAACACTGTAGAAATAGGAATCAAAAGAATACTTCAGAAATCTAAAGGCATTTAACGCCTGGAAACTCAGCCCAGTCAATTCTACACGTAATCTAAAGTGGTCTGCGAAATTTAGAAGGGGAAATGCGAATTTTGGATCACCTTGGAAGTGATGAAATAAGCATTGGTGACTGTGTGAGTCTAGGAGTTTGGCCAAAAGGACAAGGGTCAAAGGTCTGGACTTGTGTCATGCTCAGCCTATGAGGATTCCACTCTCCCAAAGGGTGCTTGCCTAAGCCCCAACCTGAGGATTGTACTCGTGATTGGGTTGTTTAGGTAGATACTGATTGCAGAGATTATCCTCACTTGACCTGCCCAGAGAAACTGTACAGAGGAGCTGAGAATTCTTCCTTCCATCGGGAGTTCTCTGAGAAGC
The DNA here is from genome assembly GCF_021613505.1 of Equus quagga. NCBI lineage: Eukaryota > Metazoa > Chordata > Mammalia > Perissodactyla > Equidae > Equus > Equus quagga. The sequence goes on from NC_060267.1 coordinate 37,792,060, forward strand.
ACATCAGATTTCACTCGGCTGGTTTATTCCTATGAGAATCTCCCGAAGAAGCCTGACATCTACCAGCTCCGAACCTCCGAGTCTCTAAAAGCACCACGCCTGGGATTACAGTTAATTGAAGGAGGGATTCAAAAAAGTTTCAGAGCACTGGACGAAGAATGCTGCGGGGTCGATCTTTGTCTGTGACATCCCTTGGAGGGCTTCCCAGGTGGGAAGTTGCCGAACTTCCCGTGGAAGACGTACTGCTATTTGAAGTCTCTTGGGAAGTGACCAATAAAGGTTTGTACTACCCTGAAGGTGGCGATTTGCCAGATTGCTGAAGCATGTGGATTAGAATTTCACAGACGACCTGCTAGTGAGAATGAGTTGCCAGTGAGTGAAGAAAGTATTTCAACTGAATAGAAATTTAGCTTACATTTAACCTTGTCTATTTCAACCGGCAATGAAAACTTAGACTTGGGTACGTGTTGAAGGGGGAGCAAGTTGAAAATATTAGTCCTTGCCAGGGAATGTGCATTTAAATTCAAATTTGAAGTCCATATTATGACAAAACAGGAATAAAAAGTTAATATTTACTTTTTTGCTTTTATGATTTTTCTCAGCAAAAAAGCACAGTTAAGTACTTTAGGGAGAAATGTATGCGATCAGGACTAGTTAGAAACTATAACTGCATATACTGTTAGCGATTATGTGAGATATTTAATAGTATTTCTAACAGTTCAAGATTAGCTTGGAATAAAGTTTTAATTTAGAAGCTGCTCAAAAGGCATAATATTGAGCTCCTATTAAGAAAAATGAAAATAATTTTTTCTTCAACGCTATATATACCTGGAAATTATATAACAAGAAAGGAAATCAAATTGACAAAATAACTTCCTAATAAGTATAAACTCACTTGTGCTGGATTGGAGAAGGCAAGCCAGAGAATGCAACCCTAATGATTTTTATAACAACGGTTTCTATAAAATTACTAAAAGAGCAGTTCCCTGTGGGTTGATATTATCTAGTTTAAAAGTGTCAACACTATTGACATTAAGATTGAGGGAATATTAGCAAAGAAAAAGTAACAGCGTTGAAGGTTGAGTTCTTCAAGGTCATGAAGAACCAGGCCAAGCGATGGGTGGGTGAGAGGGAGTAGGAACCTGTGGAGTTTAAAGGATCTGAACTGACAGCATGTGGTGTGACACACTACATGTTTATCACAACAATTTAAAGGACCCGAAATGATAACATGAATGTGGTATATTACTTCTTCCTTTTCGCTAATCAGAGCCGGCATAACCTCAAAGTTATAGGAATGATATTTGGCGCCTGTGCTGATTTTCATCTTATGCTGAATGTTCAAAGTTCTCATGAGTACGCGTTCATAAAATTCATAAAATCAAAACTAAAAATCAATTCTGCCTATGTAGAAATGCACAGCACGCACGTAAGAGAACAAAGCACAGTCTTCCTCCCTGTATTCTAACGAGGAGGAAGCAAAGAGGACAGAAACTTTATTTTGGAGAAGTGAAGTCTTTTGCGAATAGCTATTTCTAATGTTCTCTTTCCAGTCACAACTTTTTAAATATGTCCAAAGTTCCTGGGAACAGAACCTTCGCTATTACACGTGAATCCCGGAGTGTACCTTGAAATTGTGATTTTCTCAACAGAGTAGGCAGTAACTCAAGTATGGAGATTGTTGGTGGAAAAAATTCGGGGGAGTCTTTAGCAGCAGGAATCAGTGCAGAAGATCTTTGCATGAGTTCCAACACCTAGTAGAGCCTCTTGTCTTTCCATCTTTTCTCTCCATTTCACAAACACTAATGGAGCATTGTCTCCTGATGCTGGGAACTCATTGATGAAAACTGTTATCCCATGGATCTTATATCCCAGTGACATGCATGCTCTTCTCAGGGCCTGGAACAGTGCCTGGCATGTAGAAAATGCTCAAAGGATTTCTTTCTTTTGAGTGAGGAATGAATAAGTTTATTTTCAACCTCTAAGCTGTCTTTCACGCTTATTTTCTTTCATTTCCTGTGCAAGAGGAAGGGAATTTTTTTGTGGAGGGGAACCCACAGTGTGATTTACCCAAGTTGACATCATCTCCAATATATCTTTATTTTAATATTTATTGCAGTCTGGTTTTTTTTTGGTTTTTTTTTAAGCGGGGAAGATTGGCCCTGAGTTAACATCTGTTGCCTATCTTCCTCTTTTTGTATGTAGGATGCCACCACAGTGTGGCTTGATGAACAGTGTGTAGGTCCGCTTCCGGGATCTGAACCCGCAAACCCCAGGCTGCGAAAGCAGAGTGAGCAAACCTCACCATTATGCCCCTTGGCCAGCCCCTGCAGTCTGATTTTTAAGAGATTTTTGCATAAATTCACGATTATTGTGTTCATCCCTGGAAATACATTGACATGATAGTTTTTTTTTTAAATTTATTTTGAACTTTCCCTTCCCTGCAGTTCATAGCAGGGATATGCAACATCTTAGAGATCATGAATTCAGCTCCTCCATTTCGTAGATGAAATGGACGCCAATAGGCATCAAATGATCAAGCAAATAGCAGGGAAGGGACTAGCATTTGGTCTCCCCGAAGTCCACTGCTCCTTTTTACTACCACACAAGAGAATTAAACACTAAAACCTCCATTGCCAAAGAAAATGTCCTGAGGTGAAAGAACACAGGATTTTCAGTCATAGACATAGATTTCTGAGACTTTGTAAAAGCATCCTTAAACTATTTGACTATGAGCTTCCTTATAAATGAAGTGCATGTAACATGCTCCAGCCATCTTACAATGGTTTGTGGCAACCAAGGAAACGCATTCATATCCATGAAAACAAAAGACTTTTGGAGAGGGAAAAAAGCCCTCACTGCCAGAATTTGGCCAATGAACAATGGAAGTGTGTAAAACACAACAAATGAGAGAGCTATAGTTAAATTATTGGATGTCAATTCTCAGACCTCAAAATAACCTTTTCCACTGGTTTGCATACCAACAAATATTTATATAACAACACTTGTTCATTGACATGTATTGTTTTATTCATTCATCCATTTATTATTAAATAAAGATTCATCAAGTGTCTGTTAGGTGTCAGGCGCTGGGTGAAGAGGGGCGTAGCGTTTAACAATATAGAATCGATTCCCAATCTTTCAGAATTTACAAACTTGCGGGAAGATAGATACTGAACATGCAATTATAGTGAAACATGATGGATGTAAGAATAAGAGAATGAGATGTTCTGACACTATTCTGTGGGGGAGAGGGGCAGGGGTTTGGGAAAAACCTCTCTAACAATGAGATATTTGAGGTGATACCTCAAGTGTGAATAGCTGTTGAGTAAAGATAACAGAGGAGGCGATAAGGAGGGGACGGTGTTCTATGTGAGGGAACCGTGTATGCCAAGATGCAGAGGTGAGAAAGCACACTCTGTTCAAAGATCTGAAGAAAGCTCAGAGAGGGAAAAAGAATGGAGCATGACAGGAGGTGGGAGAGACCAGCGGAGGCTAAATTGTGAGAATTATCGTGAATTAATAGTCCTTAAGGAGTTTTATTTCCAATCCTTGAATGATGGGAAGCCATTCAAGTTCTAAATTGTGAGAAGTGCCAAGTAGTCAGATGTATTCTTGAAAAAACACTGTACTTGTTGGGGGCGAGTATAGCGGGAAAGTTAACAGACAAATTAGAGACAGTGCGGGGGCGGCCCCGAGGGCGAGTGGTTAAGTTCACATGCCGGCTTAGGGGGCCCAGGGCTGGTTGGGATCCTAGGTGAGGACATGACACTGCTCATCAGGCCATATTTAGGCGGCATCCCACATGCCACAACTAGAAGGACCCAGAACTAAAAGTATACAACTATCTACTGAGGGGCTTGGGGTAGAAAAAGTAAAAAAAAATTAGAGACAGTGGTATTGATGCGGGGTCGGTGAGCCAAGGAGTCGAAAGAAAGATTTCTTGAACTCTCAAGATCTGGCAGTAGTGCTCTTTTATTTAGAGAATAGTGTGGAATAGCATGGGGACAGGACCCATGGGCAGTCAGAGATGCTGCGTGGGGACAGGGCCCATGGGCAGGAGGAGTCGCTGCTGCTGCCCCCGCTACTGCTGCCAACATGGGTGGAGAGTAAGGCTAAATTTAAAGCATAGGTATGTGAGTTATCTCTTTTCAAGACAAAGGAAAGAATACGTGAAAAAGTTAAAATGGTATCAGTGCCAGTAGGGTCAGGCCATTGGGCGGTCCCACAACTTTTAGATAAGAATCAAACCGGATTGAGAAAATGGCAGAAGCCACCGCTTAAATATTATCCTCAGCCAGAGACAACGGAGGATTTTGGGGGCAGGGGGGTGAGGGTCAGTTACATGAGGTTGCCAGACAGTAACCAACTTAAGTCCTTGCCTTCCCCATTAAGAGTTTCCAGAGATAAGGCCATCCCACCTTCTTCCTGGCCCAGAGAGGGAGGCATCTTTACAAATGGAGGTTTCCCTTACAAATGTAGACGTCTCCCAACAAAGGGCAAGCAACTCCGCTCCTCGGAGCCTGCTTCTCATCTGCAGTTTTAAAATTAACCAGCCTAAGAATCCTCATCAATATGGTCTAGGATGGAGCATTTTGCCCAAATGTTGGAAACATAAAGATTTACTTTCTCCTTCTTTGCTCAGCCCTTACTACAATCATTTCTTCAGCACAGATTTGCCCAAATCACTGTAGACTAAGTACCAATTATCATGTTGAGGATATTTAGGATCATTAAAAATATTGTCACAAATAATGAATGTAATTTAATACACATGAACACTTCTGCAATTTGGTTGTTAAATGAACGCTTCCCTCAAAATCAACTAAAAATAATTTGTTTTAGCCCTAAACTAGCATATTGCTGGACATAATACCTCTTCCTGCTCCCTCCTTAAATCAGGCACCATAGCTCTGGGTCACATGGTGTGAAAAGGACATGGAAGAACTCAGACAACCACATTCAAAATGGTGTGGGAGAAACTGATGATAATTGCAAGTCGACTGTTCTGAGGGATGCATTCTAAAGGTGGGGACCTTGATAAAAATGGACTTCGAGGCATTTATAAACCTAAAATTGGATCTGAAAATGGCATATGCTCAGATGCGGATGTGCTTTTTTGGAGAAGAGGACTGAACGCTTTCATCAGATTTCCAAAGTCCTCAATGATTGACCTGAGGACCAGCGCTCTGAAGTTCCCCAAGCCCCTGGGTTCCTTTTGTTAACCCTGAAGGCCTGGACTCAGAATTAAAAAGCTATTTCCTCTAACTGTTATTTTCCAAACAGCTTTTCTCTAGAGCAGAATAGAAAGAATTTAGATGTTTGTGTTTTCTGATACTACTCATTTTCTTCCTCTGTCCCTCCCACCCACCGTTTTTAAAGATCCACCAATGTGTGGCTCCACAGAGTTACTGACAATCTTGCCATCTACAGCCCGTGGGCTCTGGAGTCAAACTTCCTGGACCGAAATCCCAACTTCATCATTACCTGTGTGATGTTGGGTCTATCTCATGGCCTCTCTGTGCCTCAGTTTTCCCCATTTAAAAATAAAGATAACAATAGCATCTACCTGTAATGGTGCTGTGAAACTAAAAGAAATATCAGGTGTAAATCACTTAAAATAGTGCCTAGCATTTAATAAACGCTCTGTAGGTATTAGTTTATTAATTATTTCTTCATAAAATTTGTTCATAAAATGAGGGAAGTTGGATCATACTGGCTTTCACTTTGAGTGACTCCATGATTCTATTTTTAAATGCAAAAGCAGAAGGGAGAAGAAAAGATGTGGGTCAGGGTTACTACAGTTGTGGGCGACAGCAATTAGGGGTCGAGGGTTTTTTGCCTGGTGTGGATATGCAGTGGCCGTGTCAATGGCATCCCAACCACACCACATGAAACACACAATCCGTGTCCAAACCATGATTGGCACACACATAGCTTCAAGATGAGCACTAGCCTGCTGGCTTCCTTTTCACCCAGACGGCTGTGTCTGAGCGCCCCATGTATAAAATATGGAGCCGCCATTGTGGTGTACTCAGGGTGGGGTGTGCATGTGGTCTTGGTCTAAGGGTATCATCTCCCACTGCCCGAGACCACGACTGCTTTGATTTGCACCACGGACCAAGCATAGTGCTGGACACGCACTGTGGACCATTGTCACCAGAAGCGTTTCCTCTTTCCTACCAGATCTACTGCCTCAGAGAATGAGGTTCTAACTGTACAATGCCTACCCCTGCTTCTGTGACTGTCTTGAGACAGGAAGTTCAGATTATTAGCTATGTATACTGAAGTCACATGACTTCCAAATTCTGTAACTTTTAAAACATTTAAAAAATAGTGAAAGTAGTCCCAATTTATATGTAACTATAAAATGCCTTATTTTGGCTGGTGTCTGTATTCCATACTGGTTTGGGATCCGATTTTTAGCAATATTAGCAGTGTTTCTAGATGAAAACTTGGGGTTTTAGCTACCTTAATGATGTATATGCCATGGGAGCCCGTCTTTTCTTTCTTATGAAAGGTCTGATAATTTGTCCTCACATTAAAGAGAGCTCCCATGTTGTTTCAGAAAAATATAGATCAATAAAATACAAAGTACATGTTTGAAAGTGAAGAGTAAGTCCAAATTCAGTGACGTACACTGTGGTGAAACCAGAAGTCATTAAAAAATATGAGTGGGTGAACCTCTGGTTTATACTCCAAATTTGAAAATAGGAATGACCTTATTTTTATGCCATTGTACTCATGAGAGGAGTTTGGGGCAAAATGTGGTAAATAAACAGGAAAAATCAAGGAAACTAGTTCGCATATAAATATGAGAAGGACAGAGAGAGGCTAAAATGATGCTTGGGCATATGAAATGCAGTAAGAAGACTTCTCCACAGAAAGACTACAAGGAGAGGTGTCGGGGGAAAAAGATTTATTTACAATCAGGCCTCGACCAACATGGGCTGGACTTTTATTTCATGTCTTTATTCCTGATAGACTGAAAGAACATAGCTGTGGTATCCGTGAGCACTCTAAGGCTATTTGGGGACTGTCTATATCAAGGCTGAAGCCCTCAAATGGGAAAAAGAGGCGGCAAATTAATTAACTATATTTATCTTTGCATTTTAATTCCCAAATCTAAATGTCCATTTTTTTCAAATAATTTCTCTTCTTCCTTATGTCCTTTAGTGGATAAAAATGTGTTTGCATTTACCCAAGTGTATTTGAATTTGGAGCACAATCTAGAAAACAAGGATGTTCTAAGATCTCTGGGCAACATACATAATTGCATATAAAAGAGATTTCAAGAATAGAAATGTGAATAAGGCATTTAATAAGGGTGTGCCATCAGAAACCAATCATATATTGCCCTTGATAAGATGAAGGAAATAAATCTACAGAAGAGGAGAAATTATTTGAAGATTTTGCATTTTTATGGATAATGGCTTTCAATAAAACTTTATATATATATTTAAATATGTTGCTAAAATGTGACTCACACTTTAAACAAAAGTTCTTTGTAGTTGTCCTTGCAAGCTATTTCTCTAAATTTGTTTTTCCTCAACAAATAGTTTTGACGGTTCATAAAATTTTCTAGACTTTGGGAAAACATTTAGGTGTACTTGATGTTGGCATCAATCTGCGTAGACTCTTTCCTTGCTGAATGGTTAGGTGAATCATGCCTGTTCTGGTCTAGTCTGGAAGCCACTGCTGGTGGGATTTGCAGATCCTCTTCATCTGTTCCATGTTATCCTCATCACCTGTCATCTGAGCTGTGACTGATAGTGTCCTTATTATCAGACTCTGCTCAAGTGACAGTTTAAATTTTCTTTTCAGTATAATAAAAAAGCTTTTTCTTAAGGGGGAAGTTCTTAAGGACAATAAGTTTGTGTAGTCTCTTGTGAAATTTTGTTTGCATGTAATATTTACATTTGGGAGGTACATTAGCTCTTCTCTTTTATAAATTAATGAATACTGTCAGTATCATAGGGTAGGTTCAACATTTGCCTTTTGTTTTCATCTCTCACGAGGTAACTTGCCAAAAAGTGTATTTTGAATGGCTCAGGCTTAAAGAAAAATTTGCTGATGCCAATTCTCCCTTTTGACCATCAATTGTGACTAGCGATGAGATTTATTATTTAAAGTCTAAGTTACTGAAATAAAAATTTAAGAGATACAGTAGCTATCAAATGCTCTATCTTGATGAATTAAAATACCTTATGAAAACCCACAGTTAGAATGAGAAGTAGTGCATGTGCAAGCAATACAATTCTTCTTGGAAATGGAGTTGAAGGTTGGTGCCAGGATCTGTATTGCTCAAGGATTTCACGCAAGATTTCTTGAGTCATCCCCTTGCCTATAGCTCATGGACAAAATGTTGCTCAAGAAATTGCTTCAGACTGTTTTCTTATTCTCATACAAGTTAGTTGCTTAGAGCCAGCAGAGGGAAGAGCCTGCCTAGCTTTACGGAAGGTCTTCTTGCCCTGACCCTGCCTATCCCTCCTAGCTGGTTACTGCGCCTCAACCTCTCCCTTCAAATATCTGTTACTCTGTGCTTGTGCACTTTGCTCCCAACTTAGGGCCGTGGCTCTAACTCTTCCCTCTGCCTCAAAAAGTCTTCCCCATGATTTCTGCCTGCCGAGTGTCTTCGCCCTTTTAAGAACTTACTCAAATATCATCTTTTCAATGAGGCTTAATTTTTAATATTGTTGCTACAACCTGCCCTTCCCCCCAAGCTAAGTACTAGTTTATCCCCATTGAACAGAGGAGCTAGTTGAGCCTTAGGTTAAGTGAGTTAACTAGTTCAGTTTAAGTTGGTTCTAATTTTTCAACATTAAAATGCTTTAATAATTGTCCCTATAAACATATCTCTTGATGCTCTTCCCATTTTCCCCCAGGACGATTTCTAGATGTGGACATGCTGGATCCAATGCTATGCATAATTTCCAAGAGTAGACATGTTTTTTTGGCTTTGTGTTTTAGTAGTAGTGGTTGCAATGGCAGAGGGGAAAAAATGAAATACCTTATGAAAATTTGTATTTGTGTCATTGGGTTTGACATGAGGGTTTGGCCAAGTATGCCCCCTGAAAAGCTATCAGTTCTTTCCTCTTGTTAAAAGGTATCTTGCTTGGTAGCTTAGAAGGGAAGCGGCTCTTTATCTTGGGAGACTTGCTCGTAATTTCAGCAGGGATGTTACTTGCCCGTCCCTTAGCCCCTTCTTGGACCACCGTAGGAGCAGCGGTGAAAGATGACTACAGCTGCTGAAGGCATGTGTCATGACAATGGCTGTTTATCCCAACCTTGACACTTCAGTGTTGACAGCGCCAAGCCAAGGACTGCTTTATTCCCATCATCTCTTCAGATTTCCTTGAAGTGTTTGCACTTCTCTGCTGCTGCCAGCCTGATGCTCTCTGACAGCCACCCAGCGGGGCCTCTAAAAAATGCTAGGAATTGAATCAAATACCAGCTATTTGATAACGTCCCTTGAAAAGCTTCCTTTAGAAAGTCAAATAAATCCCTGTGCTTGATGGATCCTAAATGCTAACTTAAAAATGTAAACTCATTTCCACCCCTTCGCCACTTAAAATGAATTGCTAACCCGAATGATAATGGGACCTTTTTTTTTAACAGTTGGTGGCATTTATACTGTGATTCAGACGAAGGCCAAAACAACGGCAGATGAATGGGGAGACAATTATTTTCTGATTGGTCCATATTTTGAACATAATATGAAGACCCAGGTGGAACAGTGTGAACCTGTAAATGATGCTGTTAGAAGAGCAGTGGACACAATGAATAAACATGGCTGCCAGGTAAAGGACACTGATTGACACTTCATTTGACAAGTCTTAGTAAACTGTTATGGGAAAACAAACCACAATTTACATGAACTCACGAGAGAAGAACATCCATCCACTTTGGGAAAAGGAGCAGATTTCTGAGAAAGATGATGAATTTGACTTTAAATAGGTTACATTTGAGGTACCTTGTGAAAACCATAGGGAAATGTCTAGTAGGATAATAGGTTTGAAGCTCAGCAGAAGGTATAGGATAGAGATGTTCTGGGGGAAGTCATTTGTATCTAAGCTGTAGTTGACATTATGGGTATTGATAACATTATTCAAGAGAAGTTTATAGACTAAGAGCAAAAGTTCTGAGCCAAACCTGGGGGAATGTCAACATGTCAGAATATCTACATTAAAAGAAGTCAGAGATTGCAAAAGTAGCACGGCTAGTGATATAGAACAAAGGATGACCAAATCCTAAACCTCAGAACTTACGAATATGTTACCTTATATAGCAAGGGGACTTTGTAGACGCGATTATGTTAAGGATTTTGAGATAGGGAGATTATGCTAGATTATCTGGGTGGGCCCAATGTAATCACAAGGGCCCTTAGAAGACGAAGGCAGTAGAATCAGAATCAGAGAGGAGATGTGATAATGGAAGCAGAGGTTGGAGCAACAAGTTTTGAAGATGGAGAAGGGGCCATGAGCCAAGGAATGCAGCCGGCTTCCAGAAGCTGGAAAAGGCCAGAAAACAGATTCTCCCCCCAGAGACTACAGACAGAATGCAACTCTGCAAACATGTTGATTTTAACTCATAGGACCCATTTTGGACTACTGACCTCCAAACCTGTAAGACGGTAAATTTGTGTTGTTTTAAGCCACGAGGTTTATGGTACTCTGTTGCCATCACAACAGGAATAGTGAGGTCAAGACAAGGGATGAGAGAGTTTCAAGTATGAAGGAGGGATTAAGTCAACAAAGGGTTGAACCTGGGTCAATTAGATGTTGCAATATTCAGTTTATTCATAGTAACCTTGCTAACTATAGTTTCAGAGGAGAGGAGGAAGTTAAACCAGATTGCAGTGGGTTGAGGAATGAATCAGTGGTGAGAAAAGGGATACAGAAATTGTGGCTATGAGATTTTCTATGAAGAGGAAAGATAATTAAATAGTTTCAGAGTGACAAGCTTTTGAGAACTGGTGTTTTATTAAATGTAGTGAGATATGAGTGTATTTAGATGCCAAAAGGAAATATCTAGAGCAATATTAAGGAGAAGTTGAAAGTTCGGAAGAAATGGCTGATTGAGGAGAGTAAGTTCACTGAGAATGGGGGTGGAAAGAAGATCCAAAGCAGGACGGAAAGGAATGTTCCTCACCCCTTTCATTCAAAGAGGAAATGAAAGATGAATGCAAACAGAGGAAAACTGATGGAGAATTCAGGATGATCTCACTCAGTGCTGTTGATGATCTTACTGCAGTAGGAGTGAAAGGTCATCTTACGAGATTTAGGAGGCAAGTGTTAAGAGAATTTGAAGGAAGAAGTTCTGAAAAAATGTTCAAGGAATAGGTAGAAGAATTTCTGGACGTCTTTGAGGTATAGCCATGACTTGCTAATGCCGCTAATATACATGACTGTGACTTTCTCCAGCAGCAATGAGCAGCCTGAGTGAAAGCACAGGAAGCTGAACAGAGGAGGTCCAGTGCTGTTCAATTTCAGCTTTTGTGCCATGGGGCAGGTTGGCACAAGTCTTGGAGGTAATGGTACAACTGACTGAATCAGTGGTTGAGTTGATGGACCGTTGTGTCTGAAATGGACAGGAAGGAAAGCGAAGCCAGAAAGGAAGTGATGTTGTAGGAGAAAATGGAGGGTTCCAGGAACTGGAAGTCATGAAGAGGAAAATGAAAAATTATACGCTTGGAGAAATGGAGTGAGAGAAATGGGAACATAGAAATTATAATCAAGTAATAGAATGCTAAAGTTGAACATTTCAGAGGAGAAACAGTTTGGCTTTTAACAAGGATAAGCATGCAGCCATGAGCTTGGGTGGCTGAAATACAGTGGACATGAAGTTCTCTGAAGTCAATAAGGTCAAGTAACTATAAAGTAAGCGTGTAGGATAAAAACCTTGGACTTTGAAGATGCCCAGAATAAGGTGGAAAAGTAACCAAGTGATTAGTACAAGAAAAGGTATTATATTTGGATAACGCAAATTTCAAAGAGGTCTTCATATACAAATAAAGAAGAAGGCTTTAAAATTTTCAGTATAATTTTCTAAAAGAAGAACTTTCCTTCACACTCACCCCAGGAATATAGTTTCTTGGGGTGAAAAAATGAGAAGCCCTCATTGAGATGTCCACGTGAGTAGTGGTGTCTAGGATGCATATGCAAGATTTAGGGTGCAGAATATTTAATTTAAAAGCGAACTTCAGGTGCTAGAGGACACCAGGAAAATATGTCATAGTGAGGATAGCATCGAGAATGTAGGAGAGTGAAAGAAGGATGCCGTTCCATTGGGATGTTGTACATTGTACATCCCAATGTTGTACTATCGGGATGAAATAAGTGAGATGTTAGAAGGGACTTGCATTTGAAGCACTTGTGAAAGAAGAAGATGAAAAACTTAATGAAACTGACTAGTCTCATGACTCTTTACTGGATTTCCTATGTAAGGATGTTTCCATGTTACAGCCAAGAACTCATTGTAAGTCAAGACAAGCTAGCTTACATTCTCTGTGCTTTCAACAGTTCTCTATGATCTTAGCTCACGGTATCATATGTCACATATTAGGCAGTCAATAAGCATTCATTGACGGAATACATAAATCAATGAATGTCACAAAGAGAAAACTATTGAAAAGTTGTTTAGGTCTGTGGAAAATTCAATCTGAAAAGGAAAGACTGCCATGATAAATACTAAATTACAATGGAAGGAACTGACACGTAATGAGAGTCTTTCAAAGTTGGCCAAGGCATGGATGGGAGAGAGACACCATACGTTCCTGAGTCCCATGGAAGGGAATGGTAATCAAGCGGGGTTCCAGGCTCTGCAAAATTTGGCCTTGGTTGGAGTCATAAAGGTCAATATATAAGCAATGTGGGCACATGTATAGGAGAGTAAGCATGAAATAAAGATCAAGACAAAAGAATGAGTAAATAACTATAGAAAAAAGAGACCAAAAGGGAATGAAAACTTGGATATACAAATGAATATATAATTATAATTGGAAAAAATTTGAGATAGCTAATGCATTAAAATTTGCACAAGATAAAACATTCAGGAATAAAGGAAGTTAATTGAAGAGTGTAATAGCATTAGACTTTGAGCTGCCAGATTGAAGAGATAATGTAGCTTGGGCAATATATTTAGTTAAGATTTCTGACAGCAACCATATTGGGAAACACTTTGTGTCACTTTTTTTTTGATAGGAGGAATATGAGAAAGCATACACATTTGTGTCCAGAAACAACTTTTTTCTAGCAGGAAATATTGTCAGTCCTGGTGCATAAAGGAAAATAAGTGACACAGTAGACATTATATCCAATGACAAGTTGTAAAAGATACAGAGCAGTTCATCTTATGACTGTCATAAAAACATAGACCTTAATATTAAATCCTAAAACTATGAGCTCGAGGTTACAGAAGGGTAATGAAGGACAGAGGTTACATGATCCAGATATTTTATTTTATTTTATTTTATTTATTTTTTTGAGGAAGATTAGCCCTGAGTTAACATCTGCTGCCAATCCTTCTCTTTTTTGTGTGTGCTGAGGAAGACTGGCCCTGAGCTAACATCCATGCCCGTCTTCCTCTCCTTTATATGTGGGACGCCTGCCACAGCATGGCTTGCTAAGTGGTGCCATGTCCACACTCGCGTTCCGAACCGGCAAACCCCGCGCCGCTGAAGCGGAAAGTGCGAACTTAACCGCTGTGCCACCAAGCCGGCCCCTAGATATTTTATTTTTAAATGACTGTGTTTAATGAGGAGAAAGAACTTGGAGATTCTAGATGAATGGATGAAAGCCCATTCCACCTTCAGGCTCAAACATCAGATGCTTTGTGTTATTGCTATGGTTTCCTATATACTTGCACAATCTGCTGTTGAGTTCTAAATAAAGCTTACATCCTCTAAGCACAGATACATTTTCCTCCCCTGCGTTACCTGGTATTATTCCATGGCCACGTGTTCTTTACATGGCAGGTGCGCTTTGGAAGATGGCTGATAGAAGGGAGTCCTTATGTGGTGCTCTTCGACATAGGCTTTTCGGCTGGGAATCTGGACAGGTGGAAGGGTGACCTTTGGGAAGCGTGCAGCGTCGGCATCCCTTATGACGACCGCGAAGCCAACGATATGTTGATATTTGGATCTTTAACTGCTTGGTTCTTAAAAGAGGTACAGTTTCTTGTATGGTCATACAACAGAGGAGCAGCACAATTGTGTTCTGTGCCAGCAATGATCCCATGATCTTTGGATTAAGTCAATTTTGAGATGATGCCATTATTGATTATCCTATTACATTTCAAAGGAATCTGAGAAAATTTTCAGTATTCCTCAGACTAAATACCAACCTTTGGAACAGGGTAATAACAATGCTTATTAGTATTTACCTCATGTCAAGTTTAAATAGAATGATGTGATGATCATGGTGAATGATCATCTATTTAGCAGGCAATATAATTGGGTGTTCTATAGAAAACTCAGTTGTGTGTTTTACATACATATTCAGTACATGTGCAAGGAAAAAATAGATAGTGTACATCATGCACTATGTACACGCATTCTGGAATCATAAGAGTAGAAAATAGCTTGAAATATTTGCCATTGGTTATGCACGAGTACTTGTGCAACTGCAGTGGATTTTCGATATTTTCATCATTTGTTCACTGCTGAAGTGATCCCAGCAGTTGCTAAGGAGTCTATATAGCAGTGAAATATCCCAGAGATGTAAAAAATGGGAAATAAGAGCATTAAAACCTAGTCTTTGATAAATGAGCCGAGTCTGCCCTCTCTTAAAGTCCTCAAAGATTGGCAGTAGGACTTCACATTCCTTGCGTTACCTCAAGATGGTGATGCCTAACCTAAAAATCAGATGGTGAAGGAAGAGCATCTCCAGCAAAGTGGGGGTGTGGTCTAAGGACGAATCACAGAACCGCATGTTGGGAGTGTGTTCCCCTTGGCCAGTGTCTCTTACAGATGAAGTCATATTCCAATAGCCATAGTAAAGGGGAAGGTGGAGGGGCCATCCACTTGCTTGTGTTGGTGACAGAAAAGGAGAAGGGTGAGGTGGTGGCAGATCTGGCCTAGTGACAGATATATAGTCTTGTTTTAGCATCAGTTGGTGGAACCAACTCTTCCTCTGCAAACTGCCTCCCTGAGCCACCACCTCCAGGCTGAAGCCAGCCTCCAAGGACGTGTGTGCGTGTGTGTCTGTGTGTGTGTGTGTGTCTGTGTCCGCTGTCATCCTTTCAGTTAAAGGGAAATAGAGGGCAGAGAAGAAAGAAAGTGAGAGCTCCAATTTTCTCTAAAATAAAGCAGTTCCAGAAATAGAGATTTCCTTTGGCTGAAATAAATAAAGACATTGAAAAAAATCCAAAGCTGCTGTAAACCCTGTTTCTGTTGTCACCTCTGCTGCCGCTGATCTGTGCAACTGTTAATGGCTGTGAGGAACTTTTTGAAGAGCACGTACTTTAAAATACAAAGGTCTTAGCATTTGAGTGCTTCTCAAAGAATATTTTCATGGACCACCACCTGGAAACTTGTAAGAAATGCAAATTCTTGCCACCAGCCCAGTTGGATTACCTGGAAGTAGGACCCAGACATCAGTGCTTACCAAGCCTTCCAGGTGATTCTGAGGTATGCTAAGTTGAGAACAGCCATCTTAGGTGAACTCTCCAGACTTACCCGTCTCCACACAGGCCTCTGGAACTCAGGTGTTTTGCATTAGCAATGCTACTCCCCCTTAAGGAAATGGACAGTCATAAGGGGAGTGAAATATAAATATTAATTTTTAGTAAGAGTGAAACAAGGTAACTTTAAGACAAAGAGATCGATGCTCAGTCTGGTTTTAAAACCAGACCTGGAATTGGACCTGGGTCCTCAGAGTGTGACTAACTCACAATTTGATTCTAAGCAAGGTATTAGCCTCTTTCTCCCCAATTCCATATTCTTAAAAAACAATATAACAATTTAAATATTTTTGGTTTCAAAGGACAGAAAAATGCAAATAAGACTGACTTAAAACATGAAGTCATTTATTGCTTATTTAAAAAGAAGCTCGTAAGTGGGTAATCCCAATTGATTCAGCTGCTCAGTGATATCTTCAAGGATGTTATTATTGCTGTCATTCATTCATCCATCCAGTGAATATTTATGAATACCTACCGTGCATTTATTCTATGAGGCCCCTCTGTGGATACAGTAAATCTGATCCATCACTCAGAGGAGAATTATGCCATAAAAATATATGGGCTTTATGAGCGTGCCTCTAAATTCTATAAAATACTCACTAAATCTGCGTGCTTCATATTTAGATCTCTTTAAATTGTGCTAAAATTTACAGGCATGATAAATTTCCTGATGCTGTGGGCCAGGAGCAAGATCGGGCTTCCCCAGCTTTTCTAAATCTCCTTTTCTGCTGTAGGTGACAGATCATGCAGATGGGAAACACGTCATTGCCCAGTTCCACGAATGGCAGGCCGGAACTGGACTGATCCTTTCTCGAGCCCGGAAACTGCCGATCGCTACGATATTTACCACCCACGCCACGCTGCTTGGGAGGTATCTCTGTGCAGCGAACATTGATTTCTACAATCATCTTGATCAGGTAAATAGGCCTCCCTCCTGCCCCCTCACCATGTTTCTTTCAGATCCTTGAAGCTGAAGGATGAGAAGTATTGATTGATCTTTACATTTCATCTGCCAGCCAGCTGGCAGAAACGCCCTTTTAACTAGTCAACACTCATGACAAAGCCTCCCCTGGGTAACAGAGAGCTCATTCAGTTTGACTTTGTTCAGAGTGCAGTAGAGTGTACTGGTGAGAGGCCAGGGATCTGTCCTCTTTGGAACAATAGATCCAAGATTCAAAGGGGCATGATGGGAGTAAGACACTGTGGACACACGGTTGGGCTCCTGTCTACACTGAAGCTTGGGAAATGCTGTGAGGACACTGGATCCACTCACAGCTCTGAGTAGCAGGTAGAGAACAGGAATTCTAGGCATACAACTTGCACTATGAGCCTTACTTCATCTATCTGCCAAATGATCAGATTTCTCCCGAAGCTCTGCAATGTGCAGGTGGAGTTTTTGTGGGGGTCAGCCAAGGCAGAAGTTATGAAAAACAGTGATGTGGGTCCTTGGTCACCAAACAGCCGTGTTTGCTCATCTTAGGAGACTGCTTGATTCTATGACCCAAAGTGATTCAGTTTTGATTTCTTTCTTCTATTTTCCATCAGTTAAATCAGGTTAATTAAAGTATGTCTTTTAATCATGTCAATAATATTAACAAAGCATTTGAGTGCTATAAAGTCAGGAGTTTTGCAGATGTTATCTATATTGCCAATCAAATCAATTTAGCATTTTAGGGTTCTGTTTCTATCAGGAAAATTCAAAAGTTGATTTCTAAAGACGTCCCCAGTTCAAAACAGTGCTAAGATTCTATGAAACAGAATGGGTGTGTGTATAATAGACGAAAAATACTCAGATAATGGGAATGGAAAGTTATACTTCCATCTCACAGACACTTTGAGTGCCGGAAATGTTTTTCTGACAAACTTGAACATTTGCAAAACAATGAATGGTCCTAATGAGAATTTTCCTGTAAAAAGGTCAGCCTAACCTAAAGGTCATATTGTACAGATAAGATGTATATTTAAAATAAAGTCACGAAGGAATTCAGAAAGTCAGGAAGTCAGGGAAATTTCCTGACGGCATATGATAATGGTAGACTAATAAGGGCAAACCAGCGATCTGTGATAAGCTCAATGACGGTGTTTCTTGGAGAAGAGCAGACTTTGATTTTTGTGAAAGAGGAAATATTAGAGAGGCTTATCAAATATTTAACTTCAGAATACTTAAGAACATTATATAGTAAAAATTAAAAACAACTAATAAAATACATCAGATATTATTACATCATATACATATATATGTATATATACACCAGATATTATTAGTTGTTTTTAAGGAACAAATGCAGTGTAGTATATAGTTATATATTACAACCACATCTTTTTGATCAAAGGGTCAGTATTTATATCATGCTGTCTTCAAATACTATTATCTATCTCGCCAGCTTGAAGCCCCTCACTGGTTGAAGTATGTAAGCTTAGACCCCAGCCCCTCATTCTAGTAAAATGTCCTGCCAGGAGAGTGACTATAACAAATAGTCAAGGACTAGATTTTGAGTTAAATTCATAATTATTTCTCATAGAAAAAGCTCCCATAATCATTTTTCACAGCAGACCCCCCATGCTCACACTAGGTTTAGAATTTGGGTGATACCTTAAAAATGCCAAATTATCTACAAGAAAAGTTTTTAACAGTGCAACATAAGAAATGAGTCATAATTTAGTCTTTTGATGTAGGACCCAAGATCTGTTTCACTAAGTTCTGACTCAGACAAATAAACATGGGGGGAAAATGAGAACAAGAATAAAAGTATTCAACTTTTGTAAAAGAAGAAAGATGAGAATTATTTTACTCAAATAATAATTACTAGCTGAAAACATTTTTTGTTAACAGCTGACTCACAAGGACCTTGAAGTCAGTTTAAGTTTTTAGTTGAATTTATTAGCTAAAATAGCATTTTAACCATTTTTAGATAGCATATGAATTTTCTGAGACGCTGCAAGAGGATGTTTCTAAATTCATTCTTATCGGTCCGCGTATTGGTCAATTTTCCCCTCCAATGTAATAGGTAGATAACTAATGCTTTTTAAAAAAAAGTCTTCTTATGTTTTGGCCTCTCTTTTCTTGCTAGCAACAGAACTTCCTTGATGGAAATGTGAGGACCGTGCTTTTTTGGATTAGGAAATGGTGAAAGAAGTCATACATAATTATTTGATGGATTTTAACTCTTTCCTCTGACCAAGTTTTGAGCTGTTCAACTTCAGTTATAGGGTCATCCTCCTCTGTTGCTGGACTGGTTTTTACTGGTTGATGTGTCCTTTACCTCATTCCCTTTCTTGTATACACATTATCCAGAATTCAACAAAAAGTTATGAGATACATGAAAACTTAGGGAAGTAAGACCCATCATCAAAAGAACCAGGTTCAGATATGTCCTAGATGGTGGAATTATCAGACAGAGATTTTTACATACTATCATAAATACAGGGAAAGACGGACAACATGTGTAAACAGATGAGGTTGCTGTAAAGCCACAGATGTGGCCATGCATATCACAGGCCTAAAAGATAAGGGACCCCAAGGGGACCAGAAAAAGATAGAAGAATGTACACCTACCTGTCTTCATGAAGACCTGTCAGGGGATCACCAGGCCTCTGCTGACCTCCCTCTGTATCTTTGTGTACTTGCTTAACTCACTTAGAAAAGCTATCTTCCCATCTCTAAATATCTAAATGTTAAATTCAGGGGCTTCTGGGATCTGGCCCTATTATATCCTACCAGGTTGTGGCCCTATTGTATCTTGTACATTCTGCATCTAATGCTACAGTCACATCAAACGTCCTGCTATTTTCTGCTCAGAAAATGTATATTCTTGTGACTGTATGACTGTGTATGCTTGTTCTTTAGGGCAGCTAATTTTTCAGCCCAAAATAACTTTTCCCAAAATTAAACTTTCACGTCTCAATCTAAATAACATTTTATTCATCTAATCAACTTGGAGATATAAAGATGAAGAAATCATGGTCCTTGCCCTTGAAAATCTTACATTCTAGAAGTGATACTGACAATGTGAACGCTTATATAGTACTATGAGATTCTTTTTCCTATCCTTCCCTCTGATACTATACGTTACTCAGGCACTCACTCATTTCTGCCAGATTTTTACCTGTTTTCTCACTAATTTATAAGCTCTTTGAAGGTAACAGAAGCACATAAATCACTCAACAAATGTTGCTAAATGAGAGGTTTGGTTGAATGAAAGAGACCAGCCATATAGAGCTTTTTAAAAAACTTCTGCTGGGGCCGGCCCTGTGGCCAAGTGGTTAAGGTCACACGCTGTGCTTCCGGGGCCCAGGGTTTTGCTGGCTCAGATCCTGGGCACGGACCTAGCACCTCTCATCAAGCCACGCTATGTGGGACGCCACACCTAGGAGGACTAGAATGTACAAGTACATACTGGGGGGCTTTGGGGAGAAGAAGAAGAAAAAAAGAAGGTTGGCAACAGATGTTAGCCCAGGGCCAATCTTTAAAAAAAACTTTTCCTGATCCAAGGATGCCAGATAGAGCCCCGATTCAAACATTTGCAGAGAGATGGTTGCAAATATTACAGTCATGGAAGAACAATCCAGCAATTTCCTAGTTCTAATCTCTAGAATCATCTAATGAGTCTTTTTGAGTATTTTCCTCTATATGATGCAGTAGTTATTGAGACTGACTTGTTGATCGAGTTAAGAGTCTAATTGATATAAAAGCAGGTGAGAGAACAAGCTTGGAGTCAGACCTGCTAACATAATGCCAGAAACTTTATCTTCTTTTTTCTCTTCGACGCTGCTTGTTTCGTATGCAGCTATATGAGACATAACATTCAGTAACTAAGCAAAATGGCAAACCCCACAACCGTTGCCAACTATTTAAACAATTGTTGGGGATTTGGCTTGTTTTCGTTTTAAATTAAGATGCCCAGGATAATAGATGATTGCACTATCTAACCCACTGTCTAATTAAAGTAACTGTACGTTCCTTGAAATTATTCAGCGGTAAGAGCTATATAACCATGGAAAAGCATTCGCTTTTTCTTTGTCACGTTCCCTTTCAGTGAATTAAGGATGGTCATAACTCTCCTTCCTTTCAGGATCAAGCTTAATGTCAGCTTTGTTTCATTGTTTATGGAAAAAGTACAATAAGGACCATGGGGAAAGGAACTAGTCCAATATTGATAAAACGTAGGATAAGTAAAAGTATAATTAAAATCCCCCAAGGTCAGGAATTCTATGCAGTTATAGAAAAGTGGAAATATTTACTTAGGGGGTTAAATAGCAGTTTAGAAGCAGAAATGAAGTTAACATTTTTTAAAGCATAAGTAGCTATGTATTTTAATAATGGGTTTAATACGAATTTATCATTACCTTTTTTGTGGTCATAAAATTTCACACAGCCTTGAGGAAATCGATATGAGAAATATGTGATTTCGTTTTGCTTGTGTAGAAGGATCAGTGTAAGCAAATGTACGTGTGTGTGTTTTGTTTTGTTATGACAGTTTAACATAGACAAAGAGGCCGGGGAAAGGCAGATTTACCACCGGTACTGCATGGAGCGAGCCGCTGTCCACTGTGCTCACGTCTTCACCACGGTGTCTGAGATAACAGCAATAGAGGCAGAACACATGCTGAAGCGGAAGCCAGGTAACTATGCCTCCTGAGTTTGTCCTGATCTTTCAGTTCCAAATGACATCAGGGCATGAGAATTCTAAAACAGAAATGCATAAAATAATAGAGGAAAAATTACTTTCACTATTACCACCCAAATCTTTACACAGATTTTAATTCACAATTTTAGTGGCTTTGCAGTAAAATCAACACTAAGCTATATTTGGAACATAGTAGTGCTCACTCTGTGCTTCTTAAATAAATGGGCTATGCGTGAAATCCCCCAGGTCTGAAGTGGGCTGTCATCATGACTTGTGCATGTAAGTAAGCTGAGCTGACTTTTCCATTTTGAAAGAAAGTCAAGAAAATATCAGAAATTTGTGTGAGGCTATCCCAGTCTTCCATCTTGTGCCATTGCCTCATTGGTCCTGTTTAGTAGAAACCTGTTGTTTTACTTCTCCCCAGAGCTTCTCACAAGTTTTTCTGGAACTATCCTCAGATCAATCCAGAGGTTGCAATGCCAAGAGACATGTTCATAAAACGTGACCCCATCACCTGGCCACAGCTGATTGGTCCAGAGGTAGACACCTGACATAAGCTGGGCCAATCAGGAGGCTCCCATAGGGAGAAGTCTAAACAGATTAGACTGTTCGAATGCACTCTTGTATAATGCAAATGTCAGCCTTGAAGCTTAGGCAGTGTCCATTTTTCTATTATGTTTCATGGGAGGCAAAGAAGGTGAAACTACTGTGAAGTACAATAAGAAGCAGAAACAGACTGAGAGAGGGATTTTTCAATTTTCCACAGTGATTGAGACCATGGCTTAAACGAATTCCTGAGGCCCAGCTAAATCTTTGCCATGAGATACTCCAGCATCCTATTAATAAGTTCCTCATTATTGTACTTAAGCTAGTGTTAGTAGGTTTCTGTTACTTGCAACCAAACAGTCCTAATTAATATATCCTCCCTGCTTAATTCCTGTGGCCTTGTCTCCAGTTGTCTTTCTTTCCGATACAAGTTAAACATCTAGAGAAAGTGTTACAAGTTGCTAGATAATTGAAAAAAAAAAAAAAAAGATATTGAAGTCATGTGAATAGCTGCAGACTGAAGACCCCATGCTATTCTTTCCTCTTTCCAAGGAGTCTCTTGGATTCACTTGGAGTCTCATTCTCATGCCTCTTCTAGGAGTTTACTCCATCAATATGATCATTTCTTTCTTGGATCCTTTTTTTCTTCCCTGTCTACAGTATCCTTTTCTGTGTTTACAAAAATGCTTTTTTTTTTCCTATTCTATGATAAAAATTTCCCTTGAGGCTGCTACCTGTCAAATGTCTTCACAATCTCACCCTTCCTCCTGCTGCCAAATATGTCAGAAGAGTTGCTTCTTCCACTTCCTCACAGCCCCTTCCACTCTGACTTCCAATCTCCAACACTTGGCCTGAAATTGGTTTTCCAAAAATTATCAAATTCAGATTTCTTTTATTTTTTAATGTTCCTTGAGATTCTTTAGCATTTAAAGGTGATACGTACCTCTATCTTTCCTTACTTTTCATGACACTGCACATTCTAAGTTTTCTCCAATATGGTTATTTTCTAGTGTCTGTAAGAGTATTTCTACTTTCTTCTATCTTTTAAAAGCAGGCATTCTCCACCATTGTATCTTGATCTTGCTTTCTCTACATCCTATTTTCTTAAATTCGTGTTTTCTTAGGGAGCTGCAAGATAGTGGTGAAAACTGTGAGTTTTGTGCCAAACTGCCTGAATTCAATAGAGAAAATTATTTTGTGTTGAATATATGTTACTAGCTATGCAACACTGTGAAAGTTACTTAAGCTTTCTGTGCCACATCTGCATAATATTATCTCTTGTCTAGAATTGTTACAATGATTACGTGAGTTAATGCAGAGGAAAAACTCAGATCAGTGCCTGGTCCATTGTAAAGGTTCAGATAATGTCAATGATTATTCTTTTGTATGGATCACTGTCTAGATTTTCCCAAGCTTTTCTCCCCATTTCTGACTACCCACAAGCTAACTTCACCTGGAAGTTCTGCTAGAGCTCTAGACACTGCACTCTGCTCCACTTCTGACTATGACGGAATCATGTGCTGGCTCTGATTGAAATTGTGAAATCCCTGATGTTTTGTGCTCACAAAGATCAATGGACTTTTAGGAGATCATTAAACACAAATTTTTTTCCAAGAGAATTCTGGGGAAAAAACGTCATATAGCATAACCGTGAGTTTGTATTTTCTAGTTTTTCTTGAAGTCTTCCCCAATTAAAAGTATAACCACAGCTACAATGCTCAGGGCACAGCTCCAGAGCAAGAGGAAATGTTAGCTGAGTCAAAAGTTTGCCTGGGACCAGATATTTTTAACAATATTACTATAGATACTAATTGGCAAAGGACTATTTATTACTTCTTTACTTTGCTTTGACCACAAATTCAACTCAAATTTATTTCTGACATTGAAAAGCTGATATTTTGTTTCAAATGTTGGAGAGAGGGCAACATTATAAATTCACTAATTACAGAGATGGGATTGAATTCATCTCCTTTGAAACGTAGCCAGCCTGGAGGTCTGGTGGTTAAGACTCAGTGCTCTCACCACCACCAGGGCCCAGGTTCATTTCCTGGTTGGGGAGCCACACCACTCGTCTGTTGGTTGTCATACCGGGGTGGCTGTGTGTTGCTGTGAAGCTGAAAGCTCTGCCACCGGTATTTCAAATACCACCAGGGTCACCCAGGGTGCACAGCTTTCAGCAGAGCTTCCAGACAGAGACAGACTAGGAAGAAGGACCCGGCCGCCTACTTCTGAGAAAAACTGGGCCACAAAAACCCATCAATAGAGCAGAGCATTGTCTGAGATAGCGCCAGGAGATGAGAGCATGGCGAAAAAGACCGGCCAAGGTTTTGCTCTGCTGTATATATGCAGGGTCGCTAGATGTCAGAATTGACCCCACAGCACTAATGACAAAAAACTTTGAAACTTGAAAATAATGTACATCAAAATGATTGTCTTTATGGATACTATTCTCATAAGTTTTTATTCTATGTTGAAGCAAAATACTCCCAAACAAAATATTTCCCACTGAAGAACACCAATCCCCCAGCAGCTTATGCATTCACACATTTACTATAAAAGCAACCATTGTCGTCCTTTCACTAAAGTTTGGTCACTGGGATTTGTGAAAAGTTGAAGGTACAAATCTATTCAGAACCATCTGATTTTGCTCAGAGATGTAAATTTTACAAGAGAATCAACGTCCTTGTAAGAATATTTTGATTTGGGGGCCAGCCCGGTGGCCGAGTGGTTAAGTTCGCACGCTACGCATTGGTGGCCCAGAGTTTCACCGGTTCAGATCCTGGGTGCGGACATGGCACCACTCGTCAGGCCATGCTGAGGTGGCGTCCCACATGCCACAACTAGAAGGATCCACAACTAAAATATACAACTATGTACCAGGGAGCTTTGGGGAGAAAGAATTAAAAAAAAAAAAAAAAAGACGATTGGCAACAGTTGTTAGCTCGGGTGCCAATCTTTAAAAAAAAAAGAATATTTTGATTTGGTTGCAGAACTGTACCATCTGTCCAAACTTCACAATTTGCATATTTCTTAGAAAATATAGGGTTTGTGGTGTCATCTTAGAGAAACGTCACATAAATGACACTAAGTTTGACATTATAATGTCAACAAAACAAAATAGCCAATGAGTGGTTTCATAGGGTTTTCCCAGAAAGGTCACCAGAATCCAGTGCTCCTGGCCATTTTTTCAGACACACTAAGCACTGATCCATACCCGCTTCCAATATATAGAGGCTGGGATGCAGAGAGAGGGTTGGCAAGAAGATTCATCTTGACTCTCAGAATCTATTAAATGAAGTTTAGGAAATTTTGAGCAGCCCACTTTACATGATGTGAGATGATGTGAATTATTCACGTGACAATGAATCCCAGGAGTGTCTCCTGCATTCAGAATATTCAGTAAAATGGTTCAAAATTCTGTAGAATGTTTTGAAAGTGCGTCTATATATTACCATAGGCACAAGATAGGTAGGGTATGTTCAGTTATGATATAATAAGCTTCACTTTTTCAGGTGGTCGTTGGTCAAGGTTGTTAGAATCACATTCCTTCTTCATGATTACAGTGAGTGATCACATAAGTGATGGCACTGGAAGCGATTTTCTGAAGTGCTCCTTCTCAAAGTCATTTCTACTTATTACGGCAAAGAATGATGCCAGTGCCTCTGGGTAAGGAATTCCAATGGCCCTCAAACCAGGAAAGTAAACTCAGGACGAGAAGGCATCCACAGATTTCCCAGGGTGACCTCTGAGAAACTAGAAAGGTGCAAAGAAGCAACAACGTCATTCCTTTTTGATTTGGTCTTTGCACCAGTACACTTCCAGCTTAGCAGTAGAACATGAGCTCTACCAAAGGAAAAAAAATTCAAGGACAAAGGTGACCAAGTAGTCCTCAGACCAGTTGCATGCCTCTAGTGAGTTGTAGGTATTGTGCCAGTTCCAAAATTTGATGATACAACAGGGCTCTGTGATGACAACATATGATGACAACCGAGGCAGCATCCAATTCCTTTTTGGTGGAAAGATCTTACATTCTTACCAACGATGAATTTCCTGTCTTGCCAATTAGATATGTAAAAAATGGTATGGCATATTCATTTGTCTTTGAATACTGAGTTTTAACATTTTTCACCTTTTTTTTGGCATTTGTATTTGGTCTTCTATTATGTAGCTATGCGTGTTTCTTTTCTATCAGAATGTCTATCTTTTTTCCTATCGATTCTTAAGAGTTGTAGACACCCACACACATCTATGCCTTAAAGGTCAAATATTGCTTTTTTCAATTTTGTTTGCCATTTAATATGGTTATTAATAGTTTTGCAATCATTGATTTTGAGTCCATGTTAACGCCTTAATGTGAACTCTAAGCCCCATCTTTTAGTCAAAATTTTTGCTCTGTGTTGGCAATGCCTAACCTCGGACAAGTGGATGACACTGACATTGTCTTCTACTTGGAAACAACAGTAAGAAATTAGTAATCAATGTTGCTTCCAGGGAGAGGAAAAAACTTGGGAGACAGAAGTGGAAGGGAGACTTTTCAGGGTACATATTTTGAATTTTTGAAATTTAAATTCTGTGAGTATATTACATATGTGGACTAATTAATCATACTTTTATAACTAAGAGAATAAAATTCAGACCAACACCAACTGTAGAGTGGAACTGAATATATCCTTACTAATACAGTGAACATTGAAAAGACCTTTTTAAACACTATTTGTAATGACTAGATTCTATATAAATATTTTTACTCTAGAGACAAAGCTACAATTTTAACTATGGCACTATGTTTGTGTATCCATATGATCCTATATTTATCAATGAGGCATAAAAACATTTTTTTAACCTTATGTCTTAAGCCACATAGGCAGTGGTGTGTTGGAAGCAGCTTATACTGGCTGACAAGAGCCAATTGTGAGATTTCAGGAAATTTTTGAGCCAGTTACTAAACACAGACATTATTAAAAATCAAATTATATAAATTTATAATTAAATTTTATACTAAAAACAAGATTAATAAATACTCAGATGACATCGCTTCCTAATTAGTTTACTATGATGTATACTCAGGTTATTTATATCTATTGCATTCACATGGTGGAAATAATATGCAGTGATATAATGGTGTTACTGTGTATCTCTTTCCAGCTCTGTATTCACATTAGTAGCCTGAAATCAGTCATGGTGGGAGTACTTACAGCAGGGAAGTAGGCAAATGTTACAAATAAAGTCTTTTTCTGTCTCTCTCTTTCTTTTTGCTGGAGTGATGGACACACTGCCTGCGCGCCTGTATGTGTGAGATTATTCGGCATTATAAACATGGACATTAGAAGACCTCATTGACCTGACTCTTTAGGCTAATAAACTGCAACAATTAATTTCAAGACACATTTTTTATTTTTCATTGTTTGTGAAACAGTGAGAAAATTCCAGTGGGATTCAAGTCATAATAAAGTGGTACTCATATACATTCTTGCCCTCTCTAGCTTTTTGGATAACGTAGCTGCCTGACACAGTGGATAAGGGTGTAGACGCAAGAGCGAGGCTGCTTTGCTTTTAAATCCCACCTCTGCTACTTCGTAGTGACTTGCCCTTGGGCAAATCACCTCTCTGCAGGCCAGTTTCTTCATTCGTGAAATGGGGACAGCGACAAGAACTTGCTTCAGTTGGTTTTATGAAATTAAATTAATATTTGTCAAATACAGTAGAGTCTGGCACAAAATGAGCCCCATATAAGTGTTCTAGAGAGATAAATACACTGTGAGGGGACTGTCATACTGTCCTGATCACTATACAGTTCTTCTAGGAATCATTCACATGAAGGCTTTCGCTGGAAACTTTGGCAACTTAAAAGGAATCCAGTGGCAAGGTGTGAGAAGGAGTATGGCAAATGCCTGATTACTTAGTAAAAACTCATAAAAATCAGCAGTTTTTTGGTCATAAGAAATGACCAGGAAGCCTGGGTTGATCTTGTGGAACCATTTCAAGAGTGTAGCCTATTCACTGTAAAATATTCTTCAAAATGATCGTGTCCTTATAGGTCTAGCTCAAATCTCCATTGCCGAAGTCTCCATTGCCATGTGCTAATTTTTTGACACAGCTTCTTTTTTCATTACCTTTGGTTTTACCACTGCTAAATGCAATAACCCGCGTATTCAACTCAGTAGGTAGTTCTCATCTTGTACTCTGAATAGTCTATCTTTCTTGTCACAGACCAGTATTCTGGAAAACGAAAAATGTATTCCTGCCTGGGCAACAAAGTGTCCAGGCAGAAAGAATTGGTTGTGTATTAGAAATAAAGGGCTTCCTTTCCAATTTTCCAAATGGACAGAACAGTGCCCACGTGCTTGGTCAAATAGGATGACAAGAATAGTTTAGTGCACGACATGGTTCAGAACACAACATGTGGAGGCCACCTGCGTGGGTTCCGCTCCTACTTACGCTGTGTTCTTGGACAGATTCCTGAACAACTCTGTGCCTCAGTGGCAACCTCTGAAAATGCAGATAAGAGAACCTGTGCCATTGCAAGGATTAAATAAGTTACATTGTAAGGTGCTTACAGCAGTGCCTGGTACACAGTAAGCAATCAATAAATGAAAACTATAATAATCATTATTTTTGCTATTAATTAGACTGCTCCATTGTACCAACCACTCAATGTTATTTTGGTCAGGTACAGCTGATTTCCTATTTCATAATTTATTGCGAAGTTTTATGAATTTTAAATTCTATGATAGTCAGACACTAGAAATGTTAATAGACAATTATATAGATCTAAAAACAGTTTTTCTACCATGATAGCCTCTCTTAAAAAAGAATTTTCACAATGATTTTATCTTGCTTTTCCAGATGTAATCACTCCAAATGGCTTGAATGTTAAAAAATTTTCAGCAGTACATGAGTTTCAAAATCTGCACGCCACGTACAAGGCCAGGATCCAAGACTTTGTTCGAGGTCATTTCTATGGGTATGCTTTTCTTTATTTAAAAAAAAAAAAAAAAAAAAAAAACCTTTAGCATGTGGTTTCAGGGATCTATGCCATAGAGAAGAGAGGGTTGTTACAGTGTTTATCTTTCCCAGCCTCCTTTGTACTTTAACAAAATTCATGTGAACATTTTGTTGCTGTTGCTTATTTCATTTGAAACTGTTTTGTTTTGTTTTAGTCATCTGGACTTTGATCTTGAAAAGACTTTGTTCCTTTTCATTGCTGGGAGGTATGAGTATTCAAACAAAGGAGCTGACATCCTCCTAGAATCTTTATCCAGGCTAAATTTCCTGCTCAGGGTAAGAAAGCTCTAGGATGTGATAACATGCTTTTACAGGAGGACTTTCTTCTATGGGAAGTAAAGAACTTTCTGACTTCTGAAATAGTTTTTAAGAGACTATATGATTTCCAAAGACTTAAAACGACAACCTTATTCTAAAAATGGCTTCAGCCTTTCATTTACGTATTGGGATTGCCACATTGTTGCTTGTGTATTTGTCTATGTGGTCAGGTATATTTTTAAGAGAGCAACAAGCTTACCACATGATGTGTGCTATGTTTTAAGATGACACGATAGCATCCCTGGCCCCCTCACCCCCCGCAAGTTTGTAACCAACTGAAAGATAAATATAGAGAAATGAGGAAAATGGAGAACAAAATTTCACTGTGTTAAAAACTGATAAAGACCATAATAGAAGATGTGACTTTGGTATATGACACCAATAGGCTTCCTAATACTAAACTTTGGTATTGGACTTAGCCATCAATCTTGGGCAGCTCTGGCCATCACCATCCACTCCCAAAGGAAGGAAGCAGGCCTTCAGAGGAACCTGTACCACATGGCTGAGAGCCACACAATTGCTCTCTGTAGAACAAGGTAGACATGCACAAACTCTGTTCCTCCCCCAGCTCAGCAGTCACACCTCCTCCTCAAGACTGAGAGTCTCTCACACTGTGAAACTAGGAGATGTCCCACCACATGGAAACATGAAGGAGGAGAAGGGAGGTCCCCACTCCCAACAATTTGGAATGACTTTTCACTCAGGAAAGTAAGACTTAAAATAGGTTTCCAATTAATCCAACAATCATACCTGTGCCAATAGAAGCAGCTATAGAAAATGGTACCATGTCATAGCTGTTGATAAAAGCTATCGGCTTATATTCTAATCTGATCACATAAAAATACAGAATAAATAACAATTAAATACTCAGAGAAACCAGTGTAAAATTTCAATCTTATTGAGAGGCCGAGGCAACCTAAACTTTCCTAAGCTCTGTACTACTCTCCAGCTAGGTTTTTCTTTCTTGGACACTAGATTTATCCTTGCCTTAGAGCAGACATTGCACCAGATATGCCGAAAGATTTACGAAAACCACGTTAACAAGGACGTGATATATTAATTAAAACCCAAGTTTGTGAAATAGGACTAAAGACCAGAGAGATAATAATCTTAGTTCATAATATTTCCTAGTATGTACTTATTGAACAAGCTTTATAGATGGGCTCACAACTATATCAAACATATATCATGTTTAGGGACGTCATTAACTTATCCATACATTTATTAAATATTCATTTTATTTTTAGATGTAAATAAAAAGCCAATTACTATTATTCTAAACATCAAAGATAATTAAAAACACCTGAAGTTAAAGGAAGGCCTTCTCTTTCCATACAGCACCTTTATTCTTTAATAGCACGTTGGCTTCTCCTGGAGTGAGCTTCCTATTCTGTGGCTTCTGAAGATGTTTCTAATAGAATGTCAGGCCCTAGAGTGCAGAGGCCACAGACTAGACGGCAAAGTGCCCCCCACTCAGGAGATCGTCATTTCCAGAATACATGCACATTCATCTGCTCACACTTTTAAGTGAGTCTATGCTTTCATTTCCACAACTCTTTGATATTTCATTTCCTTCTGAGAGATGCTAGACCAATGATATTTGTAGGAAGAGGAAAACAAAACATGGATTTTAGAGTCAAAAAACATGAGTTTGAGGGGCCAGCCTCGTGGTGTAGTGGTTAAGTTTGCACGCACTGCTTTGGTGGCCCAGGATTCATGGGTTCGGATCCTGGGTGT
This sequence comes from Equus quagga, assembly GCF_021613505.1. Classification (NCBI taxonomy): domain Eukaryota; kingdom Metazoa; phylum Chordata; class Mammalia; order Perissodactyla; family Equidae; genus Equus; species Equus quagga. The sequence continues at coordinate 37,822,974 of NC_060267.1, forward strand.
GGTCTTACATACTGCTCATCAAGCCATAATGTGGTGGCATCCCACTTGCAAAATTGAGGAAGATGGGCACAGATGTTAGCTCAGTGACAATCTTCCTTGAGCAAAAAGAGGAAGATTAGCAACAGATGTTAGCTTGGGTCCAATCTTCCTCACCAAAAAGCAAAAAAACATCAGTTTGAATCCCAGCTTTGCCAATAGCCTATTGTAGGAGCTCAGACTCTTATGTTGGACCTCTCTTGTGGTTCTCTTTGAACATTAGTAAAATGAGAAAAGTAACATCTATTGTGCACAGTTATTACAAGAATTGGGTTAAATTATGCATTTAAAGTACCCAGGACGATCCCTGCCACATCAAAGGTGAAAAGCATACGGTTGTCCCTTTACTTTAAGCTAGAAGCCAAAATGCTACATCATGAGACTAAGACATTTAACAAAAAAGTGTAAACAATCTACTTGTGCAAGTCAGTGTGAATAAGCTAGAAAAAAAGGAGAATAAACCAAAACTAAATCCCCATTAACTTTCCAGTCTGAAATTTTAAACTAATTTTAGTTTTGTAATATTAGGTCACATTTATGTTACTTTTTTACCCACCAAAAAGTGTAGTGATATCAATAGCAATTGTTATATGTTTTAGACGATCAACACCATGAAAATATTTTATGTCTGAATTTTCAAATTGTTAATTGACAAATATCGATTGAAAGTTGGATTTATATTAAAATTTCTGAAAAAGCCTCAGGAAGGTGGGTATAATTTCTCTGTGAATCATAAATAAGTATTCTTTTCATTGAAATCTATTTTAAAACACTATTTTTTCAAAATTTAAGGTCCAGCTGTCACAGGTTTTTTTAATCTTTGGTAGTTGACCATGTTGTGTTTTCTACTCTCTCAACAGATGCATAAAAGTGACGTCACGGTGGTGGTGTTTTTCATCATGCCTGCCAAGACAAACAATTTCAATGTGGAAACCCTGAAGGGCCAGGCAGTGCGCAAACAGCTATGGTAATCTCATGGCTTGTAAATGTTTTCGAGCAGTAAGCGTAAAGGGATTTTTTTACCTGCATGATTCCTGATATATCTCCTTGAACTGTTTTTTCTTAAGATTATTATCGCACAAATACTACGAGGTTCTCTTCTCATTGTGCTATCGTGTCACATTATGTAATGCCTAGAAAACTGATAACTATGGGGGCCAGCCCCAAGCCTGAGTGATTAAGTTCATGTGCTCTGCTTCAGCTGCCTGGGGTTCGCTGGTTGGGATCCTGAGTGCAGACCTACACACTGCTCATCAAGCCATGCTGTGGTGGCATCCCACATAGAACTAGAAGGACTTACTGCTAGGATGTACAACTATGTACTGGGGCTTTGGCGAGAAAAAAAAAAAAAAGAGGAAGATTGGCAACAGATGTTAACTCAGAGCCAATCTTCCTCACCAAAAAACAAAACAAAACAAAACAAAACAAAAAACTGGTAACTATAAAAACTTTGAAATGAGCTACCATGGAAGGATAAATCTTTTGTAGAAATCTTTAAAGATGGGTTGAATTTTTTTTTAATTTTTATTGTGGAAATTGAAAAACATAGGCCAAAGTAAAGAGATTCGCATAATGATCCCCTACATACCCATAGCCCAGATTCAACAATTATCAATGAATTCCCAATCTTGTTACATCTATACCTCCATCCGCTTGCCCTCCCCACCCTCCCCTGATTATCGTCAAGCAAAGGAACGTCACCCTCTCTGGGCTGCTCAGGGTGTTCTGCAGCCTCAGCTCTGGAGGCTTTAAGCTAAATTGGCAAACGGGAAGTAACAGAAGAGGTTATACAAATGAGATTGGTAATTTCAAAGAAGGCGCTGACAACAGCAGCATTGTCATGGCAAAGAAAGACGTAAAGTTGTGACACTGTTTAAGTTATAAATCTTTCTATTTGTCCAGGGACATTGCACATTCCATGAAGGAAAAGTTTGGACAGAAACTCTATGATGCCTTATTAAAGTAGGTGCTTGGAACACTGAACACCGGAAATATTTAAAGCTTCACTATTCAAAGTTAACAGTTTAGACACTCTATTTATGCTGATCCAAATATAAAGAAATTAATAGCCTTTGAAGATGTATTACATCATGTGAGCAGGTTTGGTTTTATCCCTCATCTGACAAATACTTGTAAGCAGGTTGTACAAATCAGAACTTATTTATATATGCAGATAGATTCCAATTCAATGGAAATCTCATTAGGGATTAATATGTCAGTCTGAAGCTGAGGGAGATGTCATGAGATTTTAAGTCAAAATATATACTGACTATATATTAAATATATATTTACTTATATATTAAATTAATGTACATTTATTAATTAATATATTAATCGATGCTAATTAACATGTTTGTTTAATAAATAATAGACATTTATTTAAAGAAATTTATTTAAATCGAAATAAATAAATTGTTTATATAAATGTGTAAATAAAATCAAATTAAAATATGTTACAAAATAATGAAATATGTAAGAAATATATGGATTTTGTTATGGTATGAGGTGAAAGCGATGTTGTCTCCTGACCCATGGTGGCAGACGTGCATCATTTCTTTTTACCAGCAAACATATCCACTTATAGGTGGACGAGTTGTGACCACTTTCGAACATAGGACTCAGGAGTAGGTAAAATATAAGGGAAGTGTCCTCCTGATGGGCAACATTAATGCTTTAAAAATGGATTTCAATTTTCTTCTTTACTATCCAAAGTGGTCATTTATCAAACTTCCTCACACTTGAGGAATTCGTCTGTGAGCTTCATCAGGAAACTGTGTTTGCTTTACATTTGTTTTTCAAGTGCTTAGAAGGGCATCTCACACCTAGGAAGCACTGAACTAGTGCCAGCTGTTTTTACTTTTATTATTAACATTGTTTTCCCCACAGAGGAGAAATTCCTGACATGAACAATATTTTGGATCGAGATGATCTAACAATTATGAAAAGAGCCATCTTTTCAACCCAGGTAATAAAGAAAAAAGTGCCCATCACTTTCCATAATTGTTCAAATCAATTTAGGCCAATATCTTAATTTATTGGAATGGACTGATTTGGGAAATTTTTGGACCTGAGAGTTAGAAAAGTCATTCTTAAGTATTCACCTAAATAACGACTTTGTACGTTCTCTCTCATGAGTGATTTCCAGGGCTCCTTTTTAAAATCTTGTGGAATTTTTCTTTGTATCCAGTTAAGAAATTCATTCAGGGGCCAGCCCTGGTGGCCTAGTGGTTAAGTTTGGTGCACTCTGCTTTGTGGCTCAGGTCAGGTTCCCAGGCATGGACCTACACCACTCATCTGTCAGTGGCCATGCTGTGGTGGCGGCTCACATACAAAAAAGAGGAAAATTGGTAGCAGATGTTAGCTCAGGATGAATCTTCCTCAGCAAAAATAAAAAACAACAAAAAATTCATTCAGAAACAATATAGACAATTGAAAACTGTGTATATTGCAATGACAACAAAAAACCTCCTAAAGTTTTCAAAAAGCTTTGAATTCTGAGTCACAATAGAGAAAAGGTGACTATTTCTCAGTCAAGTGAAATTACTGCAAAAAAGGAAAGATTAGTATTGTGTTACGCACACACTGAAATCTTGTCATAACAGTGAGGCATCAGGCATGAGAAGACAGCCCTGCTAGGAGGATCCAGGAGATTTCAGGACACCCTTTCCAGATAAGTACCAGAAGCAGTCAAGAAATCTAGGCCTTTCATACAGTGGCCACAGGTGAAAAACAAAAATGTTGTGTGTTCACAGTATCCACAGGAAGTTCTTCAACCCATTATCCTCCTCTGAAATATACACAAAACTTAGTCATCATCATTACTGTCGTCTCAGAAGACTGAAAGCGTCAGATTGGATGACATGTTGCCAATGACCTATTGTTGAAATTAGTCACACTTATTAATTCTTTCCACAATTGACATTTTCTTTCCTGTTACTTCAGCGACAGTCTTTGCCTCCAGTCACCACTCACAACATGATCGATGACTCCAGTGATCCCATCCTCAGCACCATTAGACGGCTTGGGCTTTTCAACAGCCGCACAGACAGAGTCAAGGTAGAACTATTGTTGATGTAGGACACTTCACAGTGATAGAGAATATATTTTTTGAGAATTTATTAGAAGCCTCTTTTGTTTTAACATCTATCAGAAATATTTTAAATGATATTTCTAAAAACATTAATTCTGTGTCCAGTCTTGGCTAGTTAAAGAATAATGACTATTTTGAAATCATTCCTGAAAACTGAAGAATATTTATGGCTTTGAGTCATAATTCTAGCATTTATTGTCATTGTACAATACTGTCAGTAAGCATAAGGAAATTACCTAATTCTAATGTTACAAATATATTCTAAGAATTACTTTAATTAATGAATCTCTGAGATTAACATGAATGGTCTTTGTTTCTTCCTGATAAAGTTCAGTTTAAGGGAATAATATGAGAAGCTTCCAGTTTCAGAGAACGTGGCTAATGACGTTTTTAAGTAATTGTCTATAGACCAACTAGTTCTTTTGACTCTTGAGTTTCTACAACGACTAGGTGTGGCGTTAGCTGCATGGAAAAGGACTGGTTTCTACCACTGTGGAACTTAATCTCCACAATGTTTATTGAGGGTCTATATTGTTCTAGGCGGGGGGCTAGGTGTGGGGGACAGTGGTGAGCATCTGAACAGAGAATTGTTTATCTCTACTCAATTCCATTCACCGGTATTCCAGATCAGGTTGTCATAAGCTTTTACTAATCTTTTCAAAGGTCCCACTTTTCCCTTTTCTTTCACCTTTAGCAGATGAATTCAGTGAGTTGTAAACTCCTTCAGTGTCCCTCCATTGTGGTCTCAAAGACAGGTTTTGACCTGTTCTTCCTTCTTTTCCTTCAGGTTCTAAGGGTTGTTCTGGGATCTCATGCCCTCCCACATTCTTAGGAAACTGGCCCTATCTACCCTCTCTTATATTGTAGGTTTACTAGCTCCTTCCTATGGTGTCTATAAATATTCTTTAAACTTCTCCACAATAAAAAACAAACTTTGCCTTAACTCTGTCTCTTCTTGATGTTTTTAAATGTTTCTGTCTTCCCTACTCTTCTCTGCAAAATTACTTGGAAAAAAATAGCCTATTCTCAAATTCATTTCTCATCTTGCATTCACTCCTTGATATAGGCATGAATCGATGTAGTGGAGGGAGACACCTGGACTGTTGAGAGATGACAAGGGCCTCTTACAAAGGCCATTCCAGAAGTGCTGGAGAGGACAGAAGGATGGGAGAGATGGTTGCATGTGGAAAAGATCTTACATAGTGCCCAACCGACCTTGGGAATGAGAAAGAGGGAGGAAGCAGGGATAATATCCTGGCTTCAGTATTTAACAATGCTTTCTAAAAACTAAAGAAAGGCTTTAACAGAAGTAGGTTTGAGGGTCACGTCACAAGTTGAGTTCCGTTGTTTTTTTTTTTTAAGATTTTATTTTTTCCTTTTCCTCCCCAAAGCCCCCCAGTACATAGTTGTATATTCTTCGTTGTGGGTTCCTCTAGTTGTGGCATGTGGGACGCTGCCTCAGCGTGGTCTGACGAGCAGTGCCATGTCCGCGCCCAGGATTCGAACCGACGAAACACTGGGCCGCCTGCAGCGGAGCGCGCGAACTTAACCACTCGGCCACGGGGCCAGCCCCTTGAGTTCCGTTTTTGATAGTTGAGTTTGACTTACATGTGAGGCAGTCAAGTGGAGATGTTGAATAGGTCCTTAGAAAATGTGGGTCTGGGGTTTGCAAGGGCAATCGTGAAGGGAGCCATTGGTGTGTGCAGTGGTGGAGACCAGGGAATGGCACCCCGCCATGCTGGAAGACCAGGGTAAATAAGTGGGGAAAAGTGTTGACCTAGGGAAACTGTAAGATTTAGGAGGGCATTAAGAGATGAAAAGTCAGAGAAAGAAAGAAAGAGCCGAGAATTAGAAAAGAAAAATATCTCAGAAATCAAGGCAGGAGAAATTTTCATGATAGCAGGAAGAGCTCATAATACAGCATTAAGTGATACAAGCTGCATATAAAGTTTTCCGTACTGTGTTAACCCTTTCATTTCAGACATATTCTACATACACACACAGATACACACATATATGTGTATGTTGCCCTATACCATAGAATTATGGGTGATTTTTATTTTCTCATTTGTCTTTCTGCATTAACAAAATTTCAACACCTAGCACACCTCCTATAATAGGAGGAAAATTTTTCACTGGAAATGCAGGAATGTCTCTGCCAAGGATGCCCCATTCTTTACATTTTTCAGCAGGATTGGATCCGCAGACACTTACCTCACTGCAGAGGGTATCAACGCCAACTTGGCCTCATTCTCACGTAGTTTACCTTAGACTGCACCTTCTCAATTTTTTGTTTTTTGGAAAGGAAATAATGGGGGCAAGAAAACCTCTCATTTCCCTGTAGATTTCTGTTTTTCTCAGGACCTTTTATGTCACACCTGTATCTAAATCTGTGGTTCTTTCTCTGATGATCTATCTGTGGCTGGCACACGTTATGTACAATAAATACGTATGAAAGGGGGGATAGGGGGTGAAAAGAAGGGATAGGTCATGAGGCTGACTATGGTTCATGCTTCCCTTACTCATAGGAAGATTGAGGCTGGAAGGTCCCTTGAAATTGGAAGCTTAAAACAAAGTATGCTTTGCTGATCTACATTTTTTTTCAAAAGTGTGGTAACAGTGAAGCAATGCCCCAGGAATGGACAAGGACCTTATTTCCTAAATACGTTAAACACTTTCATACCTCTGCGTCTCTGCTCATGTAAGTCTATCTTTCTGAAATACCCTTAGCTCAGCCGTTCTAACAATTCTGTTGGGATCCAACCTAAAAGTTATCTCTTCTTTGCACTTTTCCTTAATACACATTCATCTACTGCAGACAGAATTTGGTTTTTTTATCTGCATTCCCAAGACACTTTATATCTACAGCAATTATAGGAATTATCACATTGAATTATATATATATATATTTTAAATTTGTGTATCCAGTTTTCCACAGATACTGTGAGTTCTTTGAGGCAGCAATCATATCTCATATACATTTTCTCAGTTTTTGTCCTCTGAGAAGCAGATCCCCAAGACAAAATTAAATATAAAAGCACTGATTGGCAGAAATGTCTGTGAAGGATAGAAAGATTGAAAGCAAGAGTAAGCGGAGAGGTGCAGTCAGACACTGTAAAGAGAAAGCAAGAAGGAAGGAGGAGCTGCAGAGGCAGCCCAGTTCTAAAAATGTCAGCCTATTTTTTTTTACAGAAAGCCAAGTGTATTTAATGAAAAACTAGAATTAATAAAAATTAGCACATACATAAAAGTATGCATACATAGCCAGACTATCTAGTGACTCATAAAGGGGAAAAGCAGTGGTCCAGGACCACTCAACATGGCTTGTCATTTAATGGAAGAAAACACACACACACACACACACATACACACATGCACACACACACGCATGCATGCGTGCACGTGTGCCCATAAAAACTAAACAAAAATAATTTTCAACAATATAGTCAATCTACAGCTAACACAAATTCAGAATTCTTTTATAATGCTTCCTTTCTTAATACAAAAGACACCCATTAATATATTAGTGTCACTACATGCAATATTTTCCTGTAGTTAACAATCTTTTCTTCATATTTTACCTTCACATGTATCTTCCACCTAGCAAAACAGTTTCAGATTGGCAGGCAGATGGCTGCCTTATTCTGTGAGCAATTGAATGCAACGGTTTAATGGGGAGCTGTATTAATAGGGATAGGAATTCTCCAAGCAAAGTTTGCTCATTAAAAGAATCACCCATTGGGCAGGAATGGGTTGGCATTGGTACCCATCTCGGCCAGTTCTATAGGCTACAGATGCTGTGGTGGATCCAGAGGGGAGGCAGGCGGGGCTGTCAGTCAAGATCCCTGGGCCAGGATCTCTTGAAGGAAATCTGAGCAGCAAATTCAGGGCTGCCACATCCATAGAAAACGCAGTATCCCAAGTCCTTAAAGATGAAAATTATGCTATCTCACTTTACATCTATGCCACACAATCAATTTTTAACTTTACTTAATCTACCTGTACCTTGGTCTTCTCATTTGTAAAATGGTGGTAATATAGCCCTGCGCTCAGGGAATTGCTGCAAGGATGAAATCAATAATAGACGCTGCTTTTAGCATGGTCCCTGGCACATAGAAATTGCAGAATAAATATTAGCTTTTATTAGTACTTTGTCCAGTACATAATGGGTACTCAATATTTTTTAGAAGAGAAGTGTGAACAGAGTTTGGTAAGAGTAGTAGATAGAGGATTTATCTTTTTCTGCAGGGCTTAATAAACTCTTTATCAAAGAGAGGACGTGTTAGCTAGATCTTGATCAATGAGCAGGAGTTCACTATGCAAATGACAGGAGGGAGGGCTCACCAGGCAGAACAAATAGATGACAAGGCACAGAGATACAAAAGCACATGGTTTATGTAGAGTGAATGGAGAAGGAAGTTTGTTTCATACAAATTATGTTTATGCAAACTCATGAATATTTTGACGTATTCATTGGTTATGATCAGAAAGCAAACACACACACTCATACACAAAAGAAATAAAAGAAAGCACTGAGATAAAGTTGGTCAAATCAGAATTAGGTATTTTGTTTGTTAATAGTATCCTTTAAAAGCTTGAAACTAACTCAGGGCCCATGCTAAGATAAGAACCTATTTGCACACCTGCAGATTTATAGAATGCTATAGAATGGTTCTTAACTCTCAGACTGAATTGACAAATTTTTTCTAAGAAAATGACCATTCGATTGAGGAAATGTTGCAGATTATTTTGAATTTGAACTTATCATTGATCCTGCCTTGATAGCGGGGAGCAGTGAGAAAAGTCTAGACTGCAGACTTCAGGTCTCAACCCTCTGCTGTCGCCCTGTGAACATTAACTTCCTGGGACCTTACTGCCCTCCTAGGATAAATACAGTCAGAGGGTTTTTGTTGTTTGTTTTTTCCCTGCTGATTCGGGGCACGCTGTGTGCCAAGTGCTCTGCTGGGGGCTTTTGTACACAGGATCTCATTTAATCCTCTAACCTTGGGCTGATCTCTAATATCCTCTCTGCCCTGGGTTTCTGCAATTGGCTGTTTTAGGGTCCAGAGCAGCTGTTTTCTTATTTTAGTTGTGCTGTCATTCTGTTTGGCTGAGAACAAAACGAATGAGCCACGATGTTTTCCTGTTCCGAAATGGGCTTTGGAGAGTACAAATTTTCCTAAGCTTGGAAATGCCAAAGTAGGCACAATGCCTTTCAAATCCCCCTTTGTTGCTATTTGCCAAGAGAGTATAATGGGCTGTCAATTTGCTGGTGGCCCAGACACAGTCAGTATCCATGTCTCTTCTCTCTTTTCCTAGTGCAGTACTTTGCATGTAATAAAAACTCAAATCACATTTTGTGGAGGAAAATATTGTATCCATTTTTAATTTGCCAGTTTGTGGGTCTTGTGATTGAATAAAGCGTCATTTTTAGGTACTGTTTTCGGGCATTTTACCATTTTATCTTTTAAATTTAACATATTTCCTTTTTTTGGATCTACTGAGATATAACTAATGCCTGTAAAGTCTTAGTTTCCTTATTTCTAAAATTCGGACAATGAAAATGTCTATTCTACCCATCTCACAATGGGTAATCTCCAGGATTAAATGAGGTAATAGATATGAAAAGTACATATAGCATTTAAAGTATTATTCAACTACTGTTATTATTATCATATATCCAAATTAGGGTTTTTTCCCAAAGTAATCTCTTTGGAAGAATATATACTTATTCCATGAATAAAAAACAAAAAGTGTAGTGTGTTTGCTTGAGAAATAGTTTCTTTTTCCTTTTCTCTTCCGCTCGCTTTCTCTTTCCCGTTCCTTCCTGAACAATTCAGGTCTAAAGCCATTAGGTGGGGCAACACAAGGTAGGTGTCTACACTGGAAGGGGGAGTGAGCGTGCTGCGACGTCCAGTGAGAGGGCTGGGAGCCCAGGCAGGGTGAGGAGGGTCCTCACAGCTGGGGGTCAGAGCCAGGGCGGAGTGAGGCGGGTGTCTGCGCATGTGAGGGAGGGGCGGCGGAGGGAGGCTAGCAAATGGAGGGAGAGTGTCTGAGTCTGCTAGGGCTGCTACAGCAAAAGACCACAGACCGGGTGCCTTCGAAACAACAGACATTCTCAGTTCTGTAGGCTGGGAAGTCCAAGATCAAGTTGCCAGCTTGGCTGAGCTCAGGTGAGGAGCCTCTTCCTGGTTCATAGATAGTGACTTCTCACTATGTCCTCACTTGGTGGGAGGGGCTAGGATCTCTCTCTCTTTTATAAGGCACTAATATAGATATTATATATAATATAATATATTTTATATTTATATATAATGTAATGTAACAATGTATATTTACATTTTATATATATATAAAATCCCAGTATTTTAAAATCAGATTTTATTTTTAATAACTACGTAGCTATGGGAGAAGGCTGACAGATAACCTAATAATAGTTCAGGAAGAACTTTAGTAAATAGGAGAAATAGGAAAATTCATTCATCCGGGTGGGCCGTGAAGCAGCTGTCCTATTCACAACTTTCCAATGACAGCCACGCTCTCTCTTGTCTCTGCCTTCGCAGAGCGATACAGGCAGTGCAGTCCTAGAACTGGCTCACACCAGTGCAGGAGAGCCGGTTGTCAAATTTCAGAAATTTTGTGAGTCAGTTTTAAACGCAGCCATTGTTTAAAATTAAGTTATATAAAGCTAAAAATAAATCAATTATATCAAATGAAAGGTTCAAAACTCATCTCATCCTGATTACCTGTGCTCTTACTTTACCTATGCTCTTGAGGTTATTTATGGCAATCATGCCCACGTGGTGGAAATACTCTCTGATGATGCGCTGCTGCTCTTGCCATCTCCAGTTGAGTGACATCACATTGGTAGCTTGAAATTGGCCATGGTGATTTCATTTGTACAGTGAAAATAGGTGAACACCACACATCATGGCTTGGTTAAGTGTGTATTGATTGTCTAGACTTAGGAAAATGATGGAGAAATATCAGCAATGCAGATTAAACTTAAAATTATTGTGGGCATAGTCATTACACAAAATTGTGAGTGGCACAAAAATATGAGGAAATATTTTTTCATTATTCCAAAGCTAATATCCCACTCAGAGAAGAGGTCTCTCATGTCACAGAAGAACCTATGAAGTTCTGACACGTATCTCTCTGTTTTACTTTCTTTTACTCATTAGCAAAGGAATCATTCAACATTTATGTCCAAATTACATTGTCATCAATCAACACCATAAGTTGGTTACGAATACCAGATTTTAGCAAAAATCAGCAAAAGCATTTTGGAGTATTTGACTATATAGAACTTACAATAAGAAAGACTATGTATATTTTTAATAGACTATTTTTTGGAGTATTAGGTTCACAGCAAAACTGAGCAAAATGTACAGAGAGTTCCCAGATACCCCCTGCCCCCCCCCCCCCCCCCCCACACACACACACATAGCCTCCCCTGCTATCTGGGTCCTGCACCACAGTGGTATATTTGTTGCAATCAATGAACCTACACTGACACATTATCATCACCAGAGATCCGTAGTTCACATGGAGTTCACTCTTGGTGTGGTACGTTCTATGGGTTTTGTTAAATATATGACATGTATTCACCATCATAGTATCATACAGAATAGTTTCACTGCCCTAAAAATCCTCTGTGCTCTGCCTATTCAAGCCTACCCCACCAAGCCCTGATCTTTTTATTGTCTCCATAGTTTTGTCTTTTCAGAATGTCCTACAGTTGGAATCATATGCTATGTGATCTTTTCAGATGGCTTCTTTCACTTGGTAATATACATTTAATTTTCCTCCATGTCTTTAATGGCTTGATAGCTCATTTCTTTTTAGCACTGAATAATATCCCATTGTCTGGATGTATCACAGTTTATCCACCCATTCACCTCCTAAAGGACATTCGGTTGCTTCCAAGTTTTAGCAATTATGAATAAAGCTGATATAAACCTTTGTGTACATGTTTTTCAGTGTACATTTTTTATTTTTTTGGAAATTGTATGCTACGTATCCTTTATATCAGTAAAATCAGTAAACTTACGTACAAATGTATACTTTTACTTTGGTTTTTCGGTTCTTGAACATTTACCAGCACACCACTGCTTAGAGGCCTTGGTAAACACTTTGGCTTTTACTGTGAGTGGAATGGGAAGCCACTGAAGGATTCTAAGCAGGGGAGTGGCTGACATTTTTAAAGGTTCACTCTGGTTGTTGTGTTGAGTAGAGATCTTAGTGGAATAGAAGCAGGAAGAAAGAGTAGGAAGCGATTGCCTCCGGGGAAGAGAGACGGGTGGCTTGGGTGAGGGCGTCTAGTCTGATCTAATCTAGATGAGATTCCTAGAACATCTTCCCTGTCCTTTGGCTCTCTTTCACTTGACTAGTTCATGCTTGGGGCCCGTGAGGGCAGTCTATTAAATAGTCCCTCTCTTTCCTCTTCAAGGCGGGAACGAGTTGAGAAATACGACAGGGGCAAACAATTAGAGAACCAAATAAAACTTTTATTTGTGGTAAAGCCTGGTTTGGGGGATGTAGTTTAGCATGAGAACAAAAATGGGCACACTCATTGGCCGCCCTCCAATCTCGGCCTTGGAACCTGAGCGAAAGTTAGTCGGCAGAGTAGATTCTTACCCAGAATGGAGAGAGGAGGAAAAAGTCCCCGGACTTTTAACTCTCTCTTTCTCCCTTTTTTTTTGCCTTGAGTCTAGAACACAAGGATTCTACAGTATTGAAATAACCAAATTGTAGGCGATTTTCTGCTTTAATTTCCCCTTTCTCTCTTTTTTTTCTCATTAGAATTTTCCTTTTTTTAGGTGATTTTGCACCCAGAGTTCCTATCCTCCACGAGCCCATTATTACCCATGGATTATGAAGAGTTTGTCCGAGGTTGTCATCTTGGAGTATTTCCGTCTTACTATGAACCGTGGGGTTATACTCCAGGTATGGGGTGTATAGATGGTGGAATGTTTTGAGTTGTATTAATATTTTATTTCATGCGTATGTTTATAATATTCAAGTTGATATGTAATTTCTCCTAAGGTTTTGGTTTTGCAGTTTGTTTTAAAAGTAATTTTGTTTGGGGGCCGGCTGGGTGGTGCAGCGGTTAAGTTCGCACGTTCCACTTCTCAGCGGATCCTGGGTGCGGACATGGCACCGCTTGGCAAAAGCCATGCTGTGGCAGGCGTCCCACGCATAAAGCAGAGGAAGATGGGCACGGATGTTAGCTCAGGGCCAGTCTTCCTCAGCAAAAAGAGGAGGATTGGCAGCAGTTAGCTCAGGGCTAATCTTCCTCAAAATAAATAAATAAATAAATAAATCCATAGATGGAATAAAAAAAGTGATTTTGGTTGGATCTGTCTCAGGGGTCAATTTTATGCTTTGTAGATCCTGACTTAAGAACAAAGACAGAGATTATGTAGGTGTACCAGCGTGTGGTCGGGCATATGTTAGTGGGTATCTGAGTTATTGCCTCCTTGCATCCCCCTAAAAAAGAATGTTTTATAATATGCAAAGATTATATATTATTTCATTATCTCCACCAGTCCCATCTATTAATGTGAAGCAGAAATTGGTTAATATGGGAAGCAATTGTCCAGCAAAACTCACACATTCACATGCTTAAAGAAACAAATAGGCCGGCTCTGTGGTCGAGTGGTTAAGTTCGCGCCCTCTGCTTCTGTGGCCCAGGGTTTCGCTGATTCGGATCCTGCGCTCGGACATGGCACCGCTCATCAGGCCACACTGAGGCGGTGTCCAATGTACCACAGCTAGAAGGACCTGCAACTAAAAAAATATACAACTATGTACTGGGGGGATTTGGGGAGAAAAAGCAGAAAGAAAAAAAAAAGAAGATTGGCAACAGTTGTTAGCTCAGGTGCCAATCTTTAAAAAAAATATTGTGAGCTCTTTAAGGAGAATGGATTATATTGCATTTAAAAAAATAAACAAATAGGATAAAAAGATGTAAGTCTTCTTCACACTCTTGTCTCTCAAAAAGAGGTATTTTTTTTAAGATAAAATACCAGTTCAGTGGTAGGTATTATGCCCAACGACATTGTTACATTCAGACCCTCTTTCCCTCCAAACCCTCTTTTTTAACAAATGGTGGATTCTCAGATCCCCGGTCTATTTTTCTTTTCTGGTCCCAACTAGCATGGCTGCCATTAGCATCAAGAATGATCAATTTGTATTTGTACTGAAGTGCTTAATTAAAAAGGAAGCAAGTACTTTTATATACATGCAATACAAAGAATATAATAATGACTTTTCCACCTCTTATCGGTAATCAGAGATTTTCCTCCTGGCTTAGATATAATTCCACTTATAATTTTAAAATAAAAGATTCAGAAAACATTTTTATTTATAATTAATGTTTTGCCTTCTGCATCTCAGTGTCATCATTGCCCAAATAAGGGGCAGCAGCAGTCAAGGTTAGGGAGATCAGAGGCAGGATTACAAAGAGGAAGAATTTTTCAAATCTTTGCATTCTGATTCCAGAATTTAAATAAAGAATTTAAAATTCTAAATAAATAGGATCCTTTAATTTTTCAATAGGAGCAACATGAGGGCTCTGCATCTTTTGACATAAGGTCCTATTTTATTGTTCTAGGTGCACCATGAATAATTTGCCAGCAGCTATAAAAACATTAAAACTTCTCAGGAAAAATAGATAAAGGATTATCCCTTCTTGAAACATGACATAGGAAAGTAATTGCTCTAACTCCAGCTATATCTCTTGTCGTTCTAACAATTGTTATTAGCATCAGTTCTACCTTTGTGAAGGTGGTGTCTTCTTACTTATGAAATCCCAAGATAATTATCTTACATTGTTTATAATACAGTCTCTATCTTTTGAGATACATAAAACACACATTCCACTGATGTTATTAACAACATGTTGTTATTGACTCTTGTTCCTCTTATTTCTAGTAAGTATCGTAATGTACTATTGGAAGTATCAAGCACAGAGAAGCACAAAACCAATGCCTGAGTGATGGAGGAAGTGTGGGAAGTCATTTATGTTGAATAAAGAGAACATTATATAACTCATAGCAGACTTTCCCACAAAATGTCATCTTATAGGACAAAGTTAAACTTAACCTGAAATGAAAGAGGATGTATATCTCATGTTTTATGATAAAGGCCAGCAAAGCTGTTACAAAAGATAAATAGACGGAAAAAGCAGTTTGAGAAATACGCCACAGTGAATGAGTCATTCTGTTTTAAATTAACCGAAGGAAGTTGGCCACTCCTTACCTAACCCGAAAACTAACTAACCTATAGTTACAGAAATAAAGAAATCACGGGTGGTGTAAGTTTGGCCTTAGCATATTAGGTAACTCCCTAATTTAAAAAATAATCATTTTTTGTGATACTAACTCTAACTCCAGAGATTATTCGTTAAAATCTGTGTTTTTTGTTTTGAGAAAACTCAATGAACGTAAGCTCTTATTTCATTAAATTTATTCAGTTAACATATATTCAGCTTACCTGGGTACCTGGCATTTTACTACATGTGTGTTAATGAGTATTTAAAAAAATAAGGATCTGTGAAGTTCCGTGGAATTATAGGCAAAATATGTGAGTGTATATAAAGATATACACACATATATGTATGAAAATTTTTCTGAGGAGTTCCAGAGTTTTCATCGGATTCTTAAACGGGTCAATAATCTCCATCCCACCTTCCTCTCCTCTAGCACCCCCTCAAAAATTAGGAAACCACTCCTCTCTAGAGCCCAATCAAGAGGAAATATTTGCAGATCAGGAGAAAGGCCACTGTTTAAATCCTATTACTTCATGGGTAACGGGGTAATCTCTTTTTTCCCACCCATCCCTGCTAGCCAACTGAGAATAATTCAATATAATCAAATATAAATTCCTTGTTAAAAATGCAGACATCCTTAGGGCCGGCCTGGTGGCACAGCAGTTAAGTTTGCATGTTCTGCTTCAACAGCCCAGGGTTCACCGGTTCAGATCCCGGGTGTGGACCTACACATTGCTTGTTAAGCCATGCTGTAGCAGGCATCCCACATATAAAGTAGAGGAAGATGGGCATGGATTTTTAGCTCAGGGCCAGTCCTCCTCAGCAAAAGGAAGAGGATGTTAGCTCAGGGCTAATCTTCCTTGGGGGGAAAAAAAAAAAAAAAGCAGACATCCTTGAGAGTGGGTAAGTTTCTTAAGACGTATCTGATATTTTTTGAAAAACAGGTTTTGACTACAAGGTGAGAAACTAAAACAGATTCAGGGTTTGCTGAGTACCTATGAAAGTGGAAGGGATTAGTGCCAAGGGAGGTACTTGTGATGGGTGCATGTCATGTCCAAAACATATTTGCATACCCCATAAACATGCCAGATTCTTAGAGAGACCAGCTTAGAATGGAACAAAACCCAAAACCAGCTGAAATGAGAGAGGCAGGATAGAGTAGCAGATCCATGCAAGAGTTCTGGAGCGGGACGCCTGGCTTCAAATCCCAGCCCTACTGTGTCCCCTGGCTTTGTGAAGCCGGGCAAGCATTTAACTTCTCTGTGCCTCAATTTCTTCATCCATAAGATGAGGATAATGATAGCCTCACTTCACAGGGTTGTTGGGAAGATTAACTGAGTTAATACATGTAAAGAGCTTAGTACCGTGCCTGGTGCAAAGTACACATGGCTATTACTAGGTGGACTGGGACTTTTTTTCTCCGCTGCATGCATAAGAGGATACAGGAGCTGGACTGAAGCCAAGTCTTTGTCTATTTCCCCTGGCAGCTGAATGCACCGTGATGGGCATCCCCAGTGTGACAACCAACCTTTCTGGCTTTGGCTGTTTCATGCAGGAGCACGTGGCTGATCCGACTGCATACGGTGAGGTTTTTCATCATTAACCCAATCCCGGGAGAAGTAACCTCTAACCAGACAAAACACAGGGTCTTTTCAGAGGCTAGCTCTAAAGCTAGCTTGATGATTAAACTCATGTTTATACTTTTGTTTAATTGAAAATAGGTTTAATTATGCATTCTATAGAAGAGATGAGAATACTATTAATATTAAATACATTGCCCAAAAGACAAACTGCAAAAGGAGTGCTAAACCTGGACAAACTTCGCCCTTTTATCTTCTTTTTTTTTTTCTGAACTGGTTTGGCCCTCTGCTACTTAAAAGTGATATTACAATAACTGTGGGCTTAGAGGACGTCGTATATTGGTTGGCATAATTATTTAAAAGGTCCATGCCAAGTTAGCAAAATTCACTTACATTGTTTAAGACACCAGGAGAATTTGCATGTTACCATCTCTATGTCCACGTTGCCTAGCAGCAAGAAAAGTTCAAACGGGAAGGGTTCTCTGCTGACACACTGCCAATTCCTTGGTCTTTGAGAGCTGTGTTGTTGCTGTTCTTTCCTCAGGCTGGAGCTGTGGCTCTCAGCCGTGGCTGCATGTGGAAACACTGAGGAGCCTCAACAGCACTGAGACGCAGCCCTCACCCCAGAGATCCTAGTCAGTCAGCAGCCCAAGGGAGAGTCACTAATCCAGGGTGTCCCTATACTGCCAGATTTTTTTTAGCAAGGTCCATTTTCTTGGCTCTGTGTTGGTGATGGTTATAAACCATTAGAAGGAGATCACAGAAGAAACAGCCTAGGAAGGGAAAAGATAAAGCATAGGCAACAGGGGTGTCAGGGCGTGCATAATGTATATGGTCTAAGACAGAGCCTGAGTAACGCGAGAAGAAATGCTCTAAGCTTAGCTCTGCTTTTACCCCTGCTTGGCTCTTGTGCCCTTCAGGTATTTACATCGTTGACAGGCGGTTCTGCTCTCCAGATGATTCCTGCAATCAGCTGACTAAGTTTCTCTATGGATTTTGCAAACAGTCACGCCGCCAGAGAATTATCCAGAGGAACCGAACTGAGAGGCTCTCAGATCTTCTGGATTGGAGATACTTGGGCAGAGTAAGCAAGTTTGCGATCCGCACAGAGGACCGCTTTAAAAATTCCACCGGACTATGGAAGCCTTGATTCTAGTCGTAATCTGTCAAGCCAACTCAGAATCATAATTGTCAGAATCTCAGTGAGGTTTTCACATATATTTTTTACTTAATATGAATTTGTAAAATCCTAAACCCAATTCTTCACATTTAAGCTGAGCCTATAGCAGCAAGTCCATCAGCATCTGGCACTAATCTTACTGGCTATTTTATTGTCAATGTCTAACGAAGCATTACAGGTCTGCAGAAATGTTTCATGAAGATGAGGGAAACATCAGATGAAAAGTCCCTACTTTATTTCACTCTAAGTGATAATGTGATCATAATCCTCAGCTGCAGTGGGAAGTGCGAATATTATTGTTTTCAAAATTACGAGTAGAGGAAATACCTTCTTTCAGTTGTGCAAAAAGTTTATAAATACGCAGATGTTCATATATCTTAGCACTGGATGATTTAATAAAAGATCAATTGACTTTGCCTTCACATAATGTATCTGCTTAGATATGGTTAAACATCCCTCGGGGCCGGCCCGGTGGCGCAGTGGTTAAGTGCGCACGTTCCGCTTCTCAGCAGGCTGGGGTTCGCTGGTTCCGATCCTGGGTGCGGACGTGGCACCGCTTGGTACGCCATGCTGTGGTAGGCGTCCCATGTATAAAGTAGAGGAAGATGGGCATGGATGTTAGCTCAGGGCCAGGCTTCCTCAGCAAAAAGAGGAGGATTGGCAGTAGTTAGCTCAGGGCTAATCTTCCTCAAAAAAAAAAAAAAAATTGTTAAAAAAAAAAAAGAAAAAAAATCCCAGACAAATGATGGATGCTGCCATTTGCTAAGTATCTACCCACACTAATGCCCCTGCTCATTACAACCCAGGATGATTGAATTTACTGTCTTCATTTCATAATGAAAGCAGAATGATAAGGCCCTTCGAAGTTATGTTTCTTACCTATGGTCTGAATCAGGATTTAAATCCAGCTTGTCTGATTATTCAGGCCCCATTTTTTCGTCCATGCCATACTGCTTCTCTATAGAATGAACAGTGTTTTCAGTCACTGGAGTGCTCAATTCACTCTTCAGTAAGGCCAGTATGATTTTCCCTCCAATATTTTGTGGTGTTTCTCTACCATGTTGTTGAAAAATAATAAAACTATAAACTGTCATTCTTTCTTTCTGATTCCCAAACTTCAGGTGAATAGAATCTGCTCCTTTCTAAAAAATATATTTCATAACTAGGAGGATAATATTTTATATAATAACTTGGTTATTGAGGTATATAAATCTTTTTTTTAACCTTTGAATTGATCTTTATCATATAGTATTACCAGCATGCCAGGTACCTGACATTAAGCAAAGCTTTTCCAGATAAATTCCATATGGAACCTACATCACCACCAACGGTAAATACTTTATGTATTATTTATTTGTTTTGAAAGCTAAACTTCTTATTTGCGGCAAGTCCTAACAATACCTTTTAATTTGGAAGTAGCTAAGTACACAAACTATTATGCTTTTTCATAGTGTGGCATCAACACAAAGAATAGAGGAACTCTCAGACCCAGTCATAGTGCCGATTCAGAATCAGCTTTACGTGTAGAATAAGCAGGCGGTCAGCTGATTCACGTCACCGGGGAAGCACCGCCGTATTAAAACTGTCTCTGCCTTGGTGCTTGAAAATGCTCCATTAGACGTCCAATCTTTTGGGAGTTGTTCAAAACTAAAGTGGTCTGCTTTAACAAGAAGTTAATTTGTTATCCAAGGAAGTGTTTAAATGTAGGGTGATGACTTGGCAAAGGTCATCAGATTCACTTAGAAGGATATAAGACAGGAAACACAGCTTGAAGAAGGGCAGCACCAGGCATTTCTCTTCAGTGGGATCAGTCCTTCCAGCAGCCTAGGTAGTGGTCCAAGAGCTGAACTTCTTTGCTCCTCTACCCACCAGATGAAAGCTTAGGTGCAAAAACATGAGACCCATACCATTGCGTATGAGCTCCATCTTAGCTTAGTAGTTCCATGCCCCACAGGAGCCAATATCATGTAAATATCCACAGACAAGCTCCATGTCTCCACAGGAATGTGCCCAATTATAAGAGGCATCAAATTCACGGAATCCCAAAAGCTATGGATCCTCATCAAGTATTTATAGATCCTCTGAGTTCAGATGTAATTTCTCAATCAGGAGTCATTTTTATCGTGAACAATTTTGCCTAATAGCACAACTGACATTCCACCTATATCAGGTGTCCAGAACAGATCTAGAAAGTTAACCCAAGGTAAAATTTGCCCATAGAGAAGGTGTAAGGGTTTCATAAATTCCTCAGTCTACAAATTCCAACTCCCATGTTCACACTTCTAACAGAGTTAGTTGCTTAATATTTGGAGGCAAACCTGCACCTGATGATAATTCAGCTATATTCATCCATTTATCTCCTTACTCAACTGAAAAGCATTGAGTATCTACTCTGAGCCAGGTCTTAAGTGCAGGACTGCGCTCTTTTTCTCTATTGCTTTCAATACAGAAAAGTAAAGTATCTGAGCCTGGAAATGACTGTTCACGTATGACATAAAAATAGTTGAAATACGCAGTGACAAGTGCTGTAACAATTTTATACATTTGTCTCCCCGTTCCAGCCTGTGCACTTCTAGATGGGAGGGATCATGGTCTTCATCTTTGTTTCCTCAGTGGCATTATGGTGCCTGACTCATAGTTGGTGCTTAGTATGCTTAGCAAATAAGTTATCTCAGTGAAGCTTAGGTAGAAGGGCAATTTGATTAAAACCTAGTGATACTTGCTCATTAACTGAAAAAAAAGTGACTGGTGGAATTTCAGGGTCAGCTAAGTGGCCTGGCTTCCAGGATTCTTTCTAATGGTGGCTGTCCACACATGTACGTCCAGGCTGCCCATGTCATGCAATTTCATCGAGCAGATCTGAAGGATGACATAGAGTCTGACAATGTCAGCAGTGTAATATGGCAGTTGAGATTAAAGGCTTTGGAGTCATCACCGCCCTGGTACAAAGCTTTGCTCTACCACTTACCTGCTGTGTGACCTTGGGCAAGTCATTTGTCCTCTCTAACTTTCAATTTCCTTTTGTAAATGGGAAGAACAAATTTATCAGAGTTGTTACAATGATTAAATAAGGTAACATATGTATAGCACCTGGCATATTTCAGTGCTTAATAAAGGGTAGCTGTTTATGTCATGAAGCTTTCTTGACCTTGGTAGTAGCAGAATCAAAGTTAATAGCCCCTAAACTGACCAAAAAATATATCCAACTATGTTTTTCATTAAATGCACATGCATAGTGTTTACATTGTTGAAAATCCAGAAGTCATTATAATGTCTGTCTTATTTTTCTCTTTGACAGACAGAAGGATTTAAATATCCCAGGCCTTCCTCAGTACCACCTTCCCCTTCGGGGTCTCAGGTCTCCAGTCCTCAGAGCAGTGATGTGGAGGATGAAGATGAGGACGAGCGATACGATGAGGAAGAGGAGGCGGAGAGGGATCGCTTAAACATCAAGTCACCGTTTGCTCTAAGTCATGTTCACCACAGGAAGAAGAAGCTGCACGGCGAATACAAGAACTGAAGCCCACGCCTCCCGACAGGGCTAACGTAGTAAGAACACAGTAAGAATGAATATTTAAAGAAATGAAAATGCCCCCAATTTCATTTTCTTCTAAGTATTACAACGGAATTTATTTTCTGCCGAAAAAGTGGAGGAGATTAAGTGATGGGCAATTTTGTAACTTACAATAAAATTCATGTTATTGTCCCCAACTTCTTTTTCCCCAGTAAAATTAGGCATGGGAAAGAGTGTTAATTGAGGGAGGAAGACTGGAAGTGTTTTTTGGTTTTTGTTTGTTTTTTTTGTGAGGAAGATTGGCCCAGAGCTAACATCTGTTGCCACTCTTCCTCTTTTTCTTTTCTCTCCCCAAAGCCCCCCAGGACATCGTTGTATATCCTAGTTGTAGGTTCCCCTGGTTCCTCAGTGTGGGACGCCACCTCAGCATGGCTTGATGAGCTGTGCTAGGTCCGCGCCCAGGATCCAAACCATCAAACCCCAGGCTGCCGAAGCAGAGTGCACAAACCCAACCACTTGGCCATGGGGGCTGACCTCTGGAAGCGTTTTTAAAATAGTTAATTTAAGCAATAAGAATTTTCATTTACTAGTGTTTAATTTTAAATTATGATCACCATAATCGTTGCTTAGTATTTATACAGCTTCTATACCTTACCAACCCAGTCTGCCATTTCCCCCACAAAGGAGCCTGATCTTAACCATGAATGTGCACTACCTACACATTTTAAATAACTCGGTCTTTAGTGATTATTTCCACCTTTCACATGAGAACCATGAATTCATATTTTGCTTTGCAGACAATCAAAATCCATAAGAAAATGGCTATCCTAAATCCAGACCTTGATGCATGTTGACGCTTATTTACACATTCACTTCTCAAATTAATGATAGGAAGATGTTGCCGTGTGTACAGTACCATCTGACTGTAATGATTTTTCTATTGTTTAAAAGGAAAGCCTTTTTGAAAACTTGGTCAATTTTCCGTAGATGATAAATTGTTAAATCCAAATGAATAAATATATCAATATTTAAAGATTTAACTTTCATTGATAATGTCTTGTTTAAAATCCTTTTAGGGGGCAGCCAGGTGGCATAGTGATTAAGTTCATGTGCTCTCCTTCCGCAGCCCCAGGGTTTGTGGGCTCAGATCCCAGGTGCTGACCTACACACTGCTCATCATGCCATGCTATGGCAGCATCCCACATAAAAAATAGATGAAGATTGGCACAGATGTTAGCTCAGGGATAATCTTCCTCAAGCAAAAAGAGGAAGATTGGTAACAGCTCGGGGCCACTCTTCCTCACCAAATAAATAAATAAGTAAAATAAAATAAAATTTTTTTAAACATTTAAATAAGATAATGACGTGTAAAGCTCCTGCTATGTAATATAGTGCCTTAGGAAGGATAACATTTACAACTATCTTTTAAAAAAGAAAATATAGAGTCTACCTAACTATACTAATGATTATTCACAATATGTTTAGCAACACTGTTGAATGATTATAGTTAAACATATTTATGTTTTAAATGTGATTAAATCTAAATCGGCAAAAACAAAACCCCAAATCACCACATCCACTCTTGGATTGTTTTTTTTTTAAACTGAGTATTGTTACATTTAGATCACAGTTGATACCTCGGTTAGTTTATCAATTGGCCTAGGTCTGTGGAGGATCTAAAAAGTTTTGGTTTTCTCAGTGCTGGATTGTTGATGGCACCAGGTTAGAGTAACAATGATGGTGTGTCAGATGGTTCAAGCCCAATGGAAAACTGTAATCCAGCTCTCCTACTGCCCCATTGTTAGGAAAAAGTAGAAAAATGGTGAATACAAGCAACAAATCAGGCCAAAATTGCAAACTCACCTCATTTAGAGGTTCAGGAAGAAGGGAAATCAATTACCTAAAGCCTAATCCTTGAAAAATGCCCTGTGGGTGCCAATTAACCCAGCGTCTGCAGAATACTTTGGAAAGCTCTGCACTGAATATCAGAAAAAAAATGAAATGGATTTGTCTTACAACATAAATACTCGTTTGCTGAACTGCCAGAAAGATCTCATAATAAAAGGGAGTTTCACTGTTACGATAACCATGAAAATGTATTCCTAGTAAAGTGACACAATGTGTATATTCAGATGATACTCTTGGTTGGTAATTGGCTAGTCCACTGTTAGTGAAAGCATGAGCTACTCCGTAAAATACCTTCTTAATATAAAATTTCAAAATTCAAGAGCTGTTTTTAAAGTGAAAGAATAGTTGTCTGATTAGAAATGCATACAAATGATAGGACACACGGAAGTTAACTGACTTGCAAACACCTGGTTTTGAGTGGCATGTGTGGGAATCAGGGTTTCTGCCCAGGACTCGGTCCTCTATTGAGACAACTGCGACCACTGAGCTGCATCCCCTTGCTCCTGCCATATATTTATCCTTTCTCCAAGATTGACAAAGCCCAGTGAGGAGCAACAAATATGGTTGTTAGCAGATGATTGCGCCTAGCGCAATGCCTTACACATAGTAGTTGCATAAATGAATGGTCTAATTGGGAGAAATAGAGGTACAAAAAAACGGATGCTTTTAAAACATGTACGTATTCATAAGTTGGAGGACAGAAACTATAGAAAATTGTGTGTGCCTGACCAGCTTACAGCAGGACTTTTTTTAATGCATTGTACCATCCTTCCTTCCATCATTAAGAGTTAGGGTGAATAGAGCTGGTTTTACATAAAGTGATGAGAATATAAAATGTTACAAGTGCTATTCTAACAGTTTTCCAAGGCACAAGGAGAACTCAGAAGAGGGATTGGTCAAGTGAACCTGGGAAAGTCCAAAGAGGCTCATTTAAGACGAGCCTAAATTTCTACGAAGTAATGTGGGGGATACGACTGCCACCTTTACATAGTGCTTGTAAATCTCAAATCAAATGAGAAACGAATTCTTCCTAAAGGAATTTATGGTCCAGCAGGACAAGACCAACAGGTTATATTCCCAACTCCCCTTTCTCCTGCAGCCAAAGTAAAATAATGTAACTCAAGGTTGATAGGATATAGACCTTTATTTCTCATAACCAGGTAAAGAAGAAATGCTAGTTGGCAGCTGACTTTAACATGGCAGGGCCTCTTCGCCTTCTCGCCTCTCTCAGGATCACAATGGTGGTATGGGAAGAGAGGAAGCATCCACTGGGGAACCCCAGGGAAATAAAGAATACTTGAGAGCCCACATTGGCGGCCAGAGAACCACAGGGGAGGTAGGATACAGGGCAAAGAGGAGAAGAGCAGCTGCAGTTGTGCTGAGAGTGGCTGCAAGTCCAGTCTAGAGGTGAGGGGGCCCGAGTACCTGGACATGTGTTTGAGGCAGATATTTCCCAATTTTAAAATACAAGCTATACCATGTGAAAATTTTTTGATTGCTGATCACTTGTTCATTTCAGTTTTGAAAAAGATAGAAATAAAGAGAATTGCAAAGACACCCTAAGGGAGATAGAAAGTTACAGCAATCTGGGCAGAGGGGCCTTTATGCACCTACTGTGTTCATCCGAACAGCTGTATGGCAGAACATTCAAGGTTTTCAAGTCCCTATGATACTTGGAGCTGATAGTATTTTAACAGCTATTGGTCATTTAGAAAGCTTCTAAAAACTCTGTTTTAGCGTGAAATACTTGAGATGGTTCTAGTTAATTGTGGGAATTAGTTTTTTCATAAGATAGATTTAAAAAGTGTTCTTGGGGGGCTGGTCTGGTGGCTTAGTGGTTAAAGTTGCATGCTTTGCTTCGGCACCCCAGGGTTTGCAGGTTTGGATCCTGGGAGTGGACCTACCCACTGCTCATCAAGCCATGCTGTGGAGGCGTCCTACATAAAAAATAGAGGAAGACTGGCTCAGGGACAATCTTCCTCACCAAAAACAAAACAAAAACAAAAAAAGAAAAGAAAAGAAAAGTATTCTTGGACTAAGCATAATATTTAAATAGCCAATATATACAAGTCTTTGTGAACTGAATAAATAATTCTCAATAAACTGGACATACGCACTGTTCAGAAAAATCCACTTTAAAATCAAATTATAATTAAGGACAGTTGCCTATTATGATACCACAGATTTTTTTAATGCTAGCATATTTTTTTCAACAGAGGTCAATTTCATTAACTTGAATATAGTTTCGTTATTGAATTATGAAACAAGATACAGACAAATTTTATAAGCACAGTTTTGACTGTACAACACAATGAAACTGTAATTCCAAGTTACAAAGACATTCACACAAAAATATTCCTTAGTACTGAGTAATGGCTATATACTGATGATAGTAAGAATTAATAATACTTTCCACTTATGGTATTTATGAATAATATTCTCAATTAGGTCAAAAATAATTAACATGATAGTCATAATTCCAAATAAATATATTATTGTGTTTGCTGTACATATGTATGTGCATATATATATATATTTTTTTCTTTTTTTCAGATAGTATTGAACCCAAGTTGACTTTGAAAAGAAACAAATTAGGGATATTACCATGCACTTACGTTATCAGGGTACCTTTATGTAATGTTTGATGTCAAATAAAGACTAGAGTTCTAGTCAACTGGAGTAGGCAGTCTTTGAGTTTGTTTAGCCATGGAAAATGGGTTACCTCTAAAAAACTGGTTTGTTCCTTTTGTACAATGTACACAGGAGCAGAGTGTGTCTCCATTTGCTTATTTCCCAGTAACTTTTAGACCCATGTGTCTAAAGTCGGGGAGGTCTCCAAAGAACACAAGGGGGAGCTCCTGGCTGTGGAACATCAGCGAAGCTTCCACCTGCTCCAGCCTCACCTCTAGCCACCTCTCTCAGCAGCCACACTGAAGCGTTCTACCACAGGCCTCCTGCCCACTCACCCGCTCCCACTTCCCTTCTTAACAACTTACCTCTCCTGGATGAACTGCTAAGAGAATCACACTCTGTTCTTTCCCATCCCACTATGCTTCTCCCTCACCCTCCCTGGGGATGGGAAAGGGGAGAAAGAGAGGGAGATTTACTGCTGAGTGACAAGACAATGCAAGTGGGTGACAGCATGGAAAAACCGACCGCTAGCAATTATTAGACCAAAATGGATATCTGTTTTAACAAAAGACAACAGTCTAATGGGTCTTCAGCCTTACAATCAAAAATGCTCTAAAAAATTCAAGAGTAAGACACAAAGTGATCTAAACAGGACCGGAAGCAATGAAAGAAGGCAATGAAGTTCTCTGCTAAGAACTCTACATTATTTTGCATCCAGAAGAATAAATCTAGCTGTGCGTATTCCTAAGATTACAAATGAAGTAAAAGGGTCTGCGGGTTTTATTCACGTGGTTCATCTTTTCAGCAAGAACAGCACTGTAATTGAATGTAATCTGGTCTATTTTCACCAGTTTAGCAGACTGTCTTCTAGGAATCTGGTTTGATCAAAATTTTCTTCTCCAGCTGTAAAAAAAAAAAAAAAAAAAAAATTATACAAAATAAACACCCAGCCTGTGTTTTAAAAGAAGAAAAGATATTTGAAGAGAACCTCAGGAAATAAACATTTAGTCCCTTAAGTTACGTTAGCTTGTGCACTCTGCTACTGAAAATCCAAAAAGTTGGATTCTCATTGATTTGGTTTTAAAATTTTCCCCCTCAGCTTGGGATACATGGGAGTATTCACATTTCAAATCTGAATCTCCAAAATGAATGAAACGAAAATGTGGTATGTTTGGTAGAAATCTGAAAAGGCCACGTGTCTTGCTGTAAGTATGTCTCAAGTCTAAATATCCACCATTAGAACCATTGGCTTCTATCAAGGTACTGTCTCTATTTCCTATTGAAATGAAGCTTTCTTGGGAAAGATGAAGTAGGAACACTTTTGCAAATATTCCCTTATTAGCCGAGCTAGAGGTCTAGGGAGGAAATGAGACAAAAAGAAGAGACCCTTGTTAGCTGTACGGGATTGCAAAACTTCAGAGCATGGGGAATCACATCTGGGGAGGGATAACTGAGTCAGATGATAGCAGTTTCTGGGACTCTAAAAATAGGTAGAAAGGCTAAAACCCACAATGGGGTAGGGAGAGTGAGCTTCCAGAGGCAAAATGCCTCTCCTAATTTTCTCTGAGATCATCTCCAGATAAAACCACATTCCCTCAGTTAGTTCCAATATCATTTGAACGTCTGGGTTAACTTTTAACCTGAACTGCTAGCACATTTTCAAATATTGCAGATAATGGGTTGCTCTTTAAAGGGAAGGGGGAAAAAAACCAGCAAGAAAGGCATCCCTGTATATGCTTCACTAAAATAAAAATCCGCCACATAAAATAAGAGCCTTCCCTTGGGGCTGGCCCCGTGGCCGAGTGGTTAAGTTCGCGCGCTCCGCTGTAGGCGGCCCAGTGTTTCGTTGGTTCGAATCCTGGGCGCGGACATGACACTGCTCATCAAACCACGCTGAGGCAGCGTCCCACATGCCACAACTAGAAGGACCCACAACGAAGACTATACAACTATGTACCAGGGGGCTTTGGGGAGAAAAAGGAAAAAATAAAATCTTTAAAAAAAAAAAATAAGAGCCTTCCCAATAATACTTAGAGACTTTAGAATAAAAATAGCAAAGATGACTAGTGATTAATACATCATACAGGAATCTATGACTTTTGACGAACAGAAATGACAAGCAGTAGGATATATTGGAGTATATGAGGAAGCCATTTGGTGTAAACCTAATTGGCTTGACTTTGTTTTTCCAAAAGGACCTGACATGGCCGTTGAGCACGCATTGTATATCTGCTTTAAGTATTTGCTTTGTCCCACAGACAAGAACAAATGGCCTTAAGAAAAAGGTGCAACTTCCCCCACATTGGCATTTCCTTAACGATAAGCATCTTCCCCTAGGCTAGGAACTGATTGCTGTGCTCACCCCACAATAGATCTGCTCCCTGCTGTGTGCACCGAAACAGCATACCTACTACCTGCTGTGTCCATCAATCGCTGTGCCGACAGAGGAGTCTCATGACTATTGTAAAAGTGACATTTCAATCATATGTGAAACATGCTCTTTGAGGGTTATCTAACCACTCTGTACACCCCACTTCTTTGGTGCCCTTCCTTCCTTCCTGGGCTGTATGGTCCTCACATTTTGGCTCACAATAAACTCACTCCAAATTTTCATTTATAGATTGGTTATGGATTATTTGCATTGATACTTTTCATCAACTTAGATTAATAAAATTTTGTTTCCTTACCTCATTATCAGAGACAAGCCACTTAGGAAACTTCAATAATTAAAAAAATTTATTTTTCAAACAAGACGTGAAACAGGGATGTATAATCACATCCTTCCCCTAAGGTTTCTAATGAAGATCCCTCTCCCCGACTTGAAAATTAGCTCTCCCTTTTTCCATTCTAGCTCGCTTTCCTTTCTGGCTCTGCACATCTTCCAGCAATCAAATCTAAACCTTCACTATCAACCTGTCTCCACCAGTACTTTCCTCCTACTGACCTCAAGGATCAGGAAGTGTGCCAAGAGTGGAGTTTAGGAAAGATCACCTTGAATGCAGCAGCATCGTCTACCTGTTATTCAACTATTTCTCACTTTTTCATTGCCAGAGTTCTGAGAGCCACGTCAGCTAGTACCTTCTTTCTCTTAGCTCTGCAGTTCACTTTCTTGTCCCAAATTGCCTCTGGACAAGGTGTCAGAAAGGGCTCG
Organism: Equus quagga; assembly: GCF_021613505.1. Lineage (NCBI taxonomy): Eukaryota > Metazoa > Chordata > Mammalia > Perissodactyla > Equidae > Equus > Equus quagga. The sequence continues at coordinate 37,852,339 of NC_060267.1, forward strand.
GCAGCAGCAAATCATGTCACTGGGCAAGGGCTGAGCGGAAGTCTTGTAAACGGCTGTTCAGTGACCCTTCCTAGCCACGATTATCTTCTTTTGCCCTTGATATCTGTATTCTTACTAAGCATTCTGCTACATTTGACATTTCTAATCACTCCTTCCTTGAAACTTTCCCTCCTTGACTTCTGGACTCTGTTATGCTGGTTCTCCTCTTAACATTTCTGCCAGCTCCTTTTAATGTCCCTTCACTGATTTCACTGTCTTCTTGATCTCTGAGTATTCTCCAAGGTAATCCTTTATTTTCTGCCCTTCTCCCACTACATCGGAGGCCTGGGAGTGATTTTCATTTTCATGGTTTCAACCTTTATTATTAACTGGCTCTGAATTTCCAGTTGTTCCCAAACCTGACTGATCATGGGAATAGTTTTGAGGAATTTCTTAAAGATGCAGATTCTGAGGCCTCACTCAAGTAGTACATAATTAGAATCTCTGGGCCTAAGGCTAAGAAATCTTTATTTTCAGCCAGCTCTCTAGTTAACTCTGATGGAGCCAGTCTACAGATGGATAGTAGAGAATCACCGACCTCTACACCTTTATTCACTGGAATGTCTGTCACCTCAACCTGAACCTGAATTATATCCACAGAAATGTTCATATCTTATCAGCATCACAATTTTAAATGCTTACACAAAACACTTAAAAATGTGCTTAAACTCTGGATTCTTCTGTACTTTTAGCAAATAGTTATCCTATGTTATCTTTCTTCCTTCCTGGATACCTCAGAATGGAACCTCTCTGTCTGTTCCCACTGACTGACTGGACCTCATCACTTCACTCCTGCCTTACTTCCTTGGTTTCTGACTGATTCTCCTCTCCAGCCTTTCCTCTTCAATACAATCCACTTGAGAGGTGGCATGGCATAATTGAAAGAGCTGTGGAGTCACACAGACCTGAGTTAGAATCCCAATATCACTTCTTACTGACTGTGTGACTTTAGGAAAGTAAACACACCTGGAAAGTCCAGTTTTCTGAGCTATTAGCATCAATTAATTAGCAACAGCAATGATTAATTAATAGATAAGCTTTAATATCTGACACTCAGTAGAGATTCCCATATTGTAGCTATTGTTATGACTCTTGTTGCTACCGTATATCCCATAACCAGACTCATCTTCCTTCACAATGTCATCTCTCTGCTGAAAATCCAGAGCGCATCTTATTGATTCTCAGATAAATAATAAGTCATCTTCGGTTCTTCATGCCACTTCCAGTATGTACCTGCCATGTGATAGTAGGCAAGTTATTTAATCTTTCTGTGCCTCTATTTCCTCATCTGTAAATTGTGGATAATAAGGGTGCTTACCTCTTAGAGCTACTGTGAGAATTAAATGCATTAATCCATATCCAGTGCTTAGAACAGCGCCTGACACACTGCATTATAGCAAACCCTCAATAATTATCAGCTAGAGGTAGCAGTAATAGTGGTAGCCGCTCTCATAGCTCTGTCATAACACGACTCCTACATTCCGCTATTCCACTGACTGCTCCCCCTACCTTTTCACTGCACAGGCCACTCTCACTCTTGCTTTTGCTTAATCTGCTTTCTTCTCTGCCTGCCACAGTGCTGGCATCCAACAGGCAGAAATGCATATTTGCTGAATTAAGTTTTATAATCCCCCCTACTCACCCAAGTCAGCCCTGGCTTTGCTCTGAATTCAAAAGACCCCTTTATCCCACTCTCTTCCATTGGCTTCTGATTGGTATTTTTTCACAACGAAGTCATAACCTGAAGCCAGTGCTCTTCCCCTCCCTCACATAGCCCGTCCAATACTAGGCGCAGAGCACACGTGCTTTCTCATTGGCCCTAGTGTCAGAGCACTAGGCCAGCAGCCCGTACTTTGACCACCTGATCACCACTATATTTTTTTATACATTTTAAAATTAAAATTGTTATAAATATGGCAACACTACAATTTTTGAAAGGAAAAATTCTAGGTCTATTTATTATGGTTTGATGACCTCTATTATAAATAGTAATAAAAATTATGTACAGACACGTGTTGCTTAACGATGGGGATATGTTCTGAGAAACGTGTCATAAGGCAATTTTGCTGTTGTGCGAACATCATAGAGTGTACTGAAGGGGAACAAAATTTGCCACCCCAAAAATGTGGCTTTTTAACATGAGGATTATTTTCAGCTGAGCATTTTTAAGAAATGAAAGACTCAGAAAGTTTTTCTTATTACCTCTCCCTTAACTGACTAAAAGAATTCAGATTAAAAAAACCTATCTCAAGAAGCAGCTATCACCTTAACATAACATGAACTAAGTGGGAGACATGGAGGAACCTAGAAAAGCCTGTTTGTTGGGCTCCCCTCTGTGTTCTTCTGTCTCTCTGTGGTCAAACTCTTGTTTTTCAAACGTTTGCTCCTTTTCACCTACCTGTGAGTTGCCTTCCTTCCCTTTGAGGGCCCTGACTCTCCCCACCCGCGATATCTTTTGCCTTTATCTGAGGATGGTATTTAGGTTGAAGGCTTCAGCCATTTTGGTGAGTTACTCAGTTTTCCTGAGTTTCCCCCATGTATCCATGTTATTAAACTTTGGCCTATTTTTCTCCTGTTAATCTGTCTCATGTCAATTTAATTCTTAAACCAGCCAGAAGAACCTAGAAGGCTAGAGGAAAATTTCTTCCTCCTCTATGGTACTTACACAAACCGAGATGGTATAGCCTACTACACACCTAGGCTATCTGGTACTAATCTTACTGTACCAGTGTCATATATGTGGTCCATCACTGACTAAAATGTCATTATGTGTCACATGACTGTACCTTGCTTCATTTGGCTCTCATGGCATTCCTGCCCATGAATATCATTATTCTAGTTTACCAATAATGATACTAAGGCTCATGGTCACCTAGCTGGTAAAGCAGCAAAGCCAGGATTTGAACCCAGTCCTGTTATATACTCCAAGACCCTTGCTAATCTGTTACTGAGACACAGTAATTCATCTACTAGTTTTAATGCTACGTGGACAGTGTCTCTATTTGGAGATTACACCTAATCTTGGTATAGAAGAAACTGTACAGTGTAGTGAAAATTACACAGGCTTAGAATCAAAACTGACCCATGTCGATGAGGGTGACCCATATGAAACTGCTCTGTTTGTAAGTAAAAATAGTTGATTTTCAGCATTTTCACTGGGTTCAACCTTTAACAGTGAGTAATTGGATTTGCAATTAGTTAAACCTCTTTTGGTCTCAGTTTTTTTAACTATAAAATGAAGCTGTTTATAGTTGGACTCTGAGCTTTTTATTCTAGAGTTCTAAGAGAAATAAAGGTTACAATAGGCTATAGATTATGGAATTCACATGAAACGTCCCAGTCTCACCAAGGAAATGTTTTTAAGTTTTAGGGACTTACTTTAGTGAGAAATATACTGGTCTTTATGTAATAAACAACACTGTGAATTTCTGGGGGGAGGGGTGGTAACTGTTAATTATTTTTAAAAAGCAGAATAAATAAAAGTAACTTTGTTGTATTTAACATAGAATTTCAAAAGTAATCAAAGCTTCTCTGTCTGCAGTTGAAAGAGGTCACTATACTTGTACCTTCTTGTAGTTTCTGCAAGGAAGCCAGTAACAGAGCTGCCGCCTCTGGAAGAGTCAGTAGTTGGGAGTTTGGGCTTCGTCTTTCTGGAGAAACAAAAATGTATACATAGTCTATTAGTATTTAAATATTCATATACACAAATTATATTCCAGTATGCTATAATGCTAGGAAAACCTCTGTGAAACAGATCTTTTTTTGGTGAGGAAGATTGGCCCTGGGCTAACATCTGCTGCCAATCTTCCTCTTTTTTTCCTCCCCAAAGCCCCAGTACTTAGTTGTGTAGCCTAGTTGTAAGTCCTTCTGGTTCCTCCCTGTGGGATGCTGCCACAGCGTGGCTTGAGGAGCAGTGTGTGGGTCCACAACTGGGATCAGAACCTAGGGCCCCACAGCAGTGGGTGGGAACTTAACCACTATGCCACCGGCCGCAGGTGAATCAGTAAAGGCTGATTTTTATAATTTGAAACATTTTCACATTTCCCTTGGACGATACTTACAATTGGTTATGTTGTGTATTACAGGGCACAGAAGATAATTTAAACTATATACTACAGAGAATTTCGCGAAAGCAAGGAGGATTAAGATTAAGAGTGCTTGCAGGGCCAGCCTGGTGGCTAGTGGTTAAATTCACAAACTCATCAAGCCATGCTATGGCAGCATCCCACATAAACTAGAGGAAGGCCGGCACAGACGTTAACTCAGCAATAATCTTCCACAAGCAAACAGAGGAAGATTGGCAACAGATGTTAGCTCAGGGCCAGTCTTCCTCACACACACACACATACACACACACACAAAGATTGAGAGTGTTTGAAAATTGTCACCCTTCAGAGATAAATATGGGATGTCTGGGCAGAAAGGTTGAAATGTGATCCTGCACGGCGCCTGCACTACTTCCTCTCTTGTCACTTCCAACGCAGTTTGAGATAAGCTACCATCTTCCCACGTGTGAAGGCAATTATTTGACTGAAGGAGTATCTGCGAAATATTCAAAATGACTTCAAATCTAAGTTGACAGAAGAAAAACTTTCCTGATTCAACACAAACCGTGGGAGCAGCTGTGGTGGGAAAACAAATCTTCTCATAAAGTAAATAAGCTAAACGACCCTGCAAGCTTGAAGGTAAACAAACATTTGTTAAGCAACTACTCTGTGCTCAACACAGTGTTTGGTGTTTTCCAAAATGAGTTGTATACTTTTTATTTTTAGCATTTCAACCTTTAATATGTATCAAAATTAATTATATTGTTATCTTTTAAATCCAATGGCATGGAAAGGTTTATCGTGAAAAATAATAGTCCCTGGCCCCATTCTTAATGGCCCCCACTGAGTAACTATTTCTGATTTTGAACCTTTTGATTGCTTTTTGTAGTAATATAATGGAGACATAGGTTTGAAGTTTCTATTTTAGTAATATTTGACAATATTTTAATAACAACAACAATGGTGTTTAAGAGGAAACTGTGTAAAGGTCCTGTCGTAAAGGGGGAGGGACATTTCCGGGGGCAGCTGCACAGTTCTGGCCACCCCTCCTCACCCCTCAGAGCTGAACCCCGGCCTGGCCGGTCCCTGGAGCGCCCCCTGGGGACCGCGGCACACCCTGGCGGCCCGAGGCCGGTCTGAGCCGCTGGCAACCCGCGCCGGGCTGCCCGAAGTCGCCGGCCGGCCCCCTGGGTCCCTCGGTCACTCACCGGGCGGCGGCCGGTCGGAGAGGTCCTTCCTCCGGCTCTGGTCTGCGAGGAAGCGGCGGCCCTCTGCAAAGGCGACACACGGGGCTCAGCGCCCGCCCGGCCCGGGCGATCGGGGTGACACCAGCCGCTCGGCACCGCGAGTCCCCAGGCCGGGAGCGGGGCGACGGCGGTGGCGGCGGCGGCGGCCGGTCGCTCGTGGTCGAGATCTGCGCCGGTGCCAAGTTTCGGGCGCTCCGACCCCGGGCAGAGGCAGGCGCCGGCGAAGGGACCAGGAGGAGAGGCCCGCGCCCCACGACTGGGCTTGGGGGCGGGGCTCCTGCTCCCCAGCCGGGGCGATGCCGCCAGGCAGCCCGGGACTCTTCCTCTGTGCCCAGAGCCAGCAACCCTCCAGTTTGGGATGGGGGATTTCTAATAATCAGAGGGTCCTCCCTTTCCACCGCTTCCCTCCCCCGCACCCCGTCCCTTTTCCTTGATGAACTGAGACGAGGATGAACAGGGGAACAAACTCGATATTATTCTCTCCCCACAGTTCTTCGTCTGTCCCATGGATTCATGCACCCCTAAGGGTCTTCCCTTTATTGCTGTAGGAAGAGCAAAGTATTTGGAACGTACGTGCGCCCTTCAGGTAGAGCATAGCCTGAGGAGTCCAATTCCTTCTCTCAAAGAGTCTCTGCAACCCGGGGAGAAGAGAAAAGCAGTTAATAAGACAGTACAGCCTAGTCCTCTATTAGGGAAAAAAAAAAAAAAAAAAAGGGAGGGATGGAGGGAGGGAGGGGAGGAGGAGAGAGAGAGGGAGAGGGAGAGAGAGAATGAGAGAGAGAGAAAGAGAAAGCAAGGAAGAAGAAGGGAGGAAGAGAGGGAGGAAAGAGACAGGGAGAGAGAAAGGAAAAAAGGAAGGAAAGAAAAGAAGCAGTGGAGGAGGAGGAGGTGGGGAGGGGGAGGGAGGAAATGAAAGAAGAAGGAAGGGAGGAAGGAAGGAAGATAGGGAGGAAGGAAGGAAGGAAGGAAGGAAGGGAGGGAGGGAGGAAGGAAGAGAGTGATAGCCCACCCAGGATCCCCAAGTGCACTTGGTTACCTGCGGTGCACCGCTGGAGTTTCCCATGGAAGAAAACACCAGGAAAAGAGCCAAGGTTGTTGCCACCAGACTTCTCAATCCCTGCAGGAAAAGATCAATCAAGAGAATCATTTCTGTGCCTGTAGAATCTTCTGCTTCCTTCCTTGACGCCTGGACAATTACAAACTCCTTACTTTTTTGCTATTTTCTGTTTTAATACTCAGTATGTGGAGAAGGGAGTTCCCCAGTTTACCTTCTATTTAATCCACAAAGAGTTCTTTTTCAAAAAAATATTTAAAAATATATTATTTTCATTAACTCAAGTGAGGAATTAGGTGAATCAGGAAAAAAACTTTTTAATAAAATCAAATGATTTTGATATTTTAAAGGCATATTGTTTAAAATCCTTTAGCCTCTAAAACACTTATTAAACATAAAATAGGTAAAAAGCTGTAAAGTGTTTTATAAAATAACTGAAAAGTCTCAAGTAAAACCTTTACTTACCTTCATGTTCTGCTCCTTTCCAGAACCTGCAATAACTGTAACTTTCCCTATGAGTTTTCTTGTCTTGTTCTGAGAGTGGGGCTTTTAAAATCTTAGCGTCAAGGACCCCTCCCGATCATCTTGGGTAGAGTTAGGGAGTCCACAGGGACTTCTTGTCAATCTTCAAGATTGAGAGGATCTGCTGACTCCTCCTGGGAAATTCAATTGCAGGAAGTAGAGGAATGATTGATGGGTGGACATCATTTGTTTAGATACTGACCCATCAGCTGGGATATAGTCTGAATATATCAGCATCATTGTTTTTGCTTTTCCCACTAGCATCCCCAAACATTTTATTATTATTATTGTTAAAAAATGATTAACCCCAGGCAGAATCAAAAGTAAATGAATAAAGCAAGAAAACTTATCTTGGGTAACTAGCTATCACTGATGACTAGAGATGAATCATTTGGGTAGAAATTCAAAGGTTAGGGAATCTCAGTGGAATTTGACATCAGTCATTTACTTTATTATCCATTCAATTATTTAACAGATATTTATTGAATGCCCACTATGTATCACACATTCCTCCTTTTAGTTAAAGGGAAACAGCCATGCGTGAAAAAGACCCAATCTCTGCTTCGATCAAACTTGTCTTCTAGTCAGGGGGAAAACACTGCAAACTGGTAAGCATTCTAAACTGGCTAATAAAGTACAGAATGTTTTAAATACTTTATAAAGTAAATGTAAGCAAGATGATGTGATAAGGTGGGTGGTGGGCTGCTTTAGGGAGGGTGAAAACTCAAGTAAGTCTGGAAAGATAAGGTGGAGTCAGACATGGGATAAGCTGGGGTGGGAATTAGTATTCCAGGCATTCCAGGCAGAAGAAAGAAAAGCGAAATCTTGAGCATGGCCCAGAGCTTGGCTTGTTTGAGGAATATGAAGGAGACTCGTGGAGCTAAAGTTGTGTGGGTGACAGGGGAGAGCACTGTGAGTTGAGACCGGAGAGGAAGAAACGGGCCAGTACGTATGAGAACATGGTTATATGAAAGAAATGATGATGGTTAGACTAGGGTGCTACTTGCAGGTAACGGAGAGCTGTAAATGAATTTGGGATGCTGGTTGGAAGTAGAAAATAGAGGACACATGGTTAAATGGGATATGAGAGTGTGAGAAAAATAAATCAGGGATGATGCTCAGATTTTTGGCTTAAACATCAGGTGAATGATGAAGCCATTTACTCAAATTGGAGAGACTTCAAAGGAACCAATTAAGAGAGGGATATTAAGAGTTGTCTTTTGGACGTATTGAAATTAAAATGTATATTAGACATCCAAGTAGAAGTGCAAAGTAGGCAGTTGCAGATGCAAAGTTCTATAGAGCTCAGCAAAGAGGTCACCAGCCTACAGATTTTTTTTTTTCTAAAGGCAAGAATGATCAGATTTAAGAATTTTAAGAATTCTAAAAATTTTAAGGCAGAAAAAAGGTTGAGATCAAAAGAGAATACTTAGGGAGTGAATGGAGTTAAAGAAGAGAGGCAAGAACAGAGCTATGAGAACGAACAGAGAGAGAAAGAGGAGAGGGAGAGCCTGCAAAGGAAGTCGAGGTGAAGCAACTGGAAAGAAAGGAGAAATTCCAGGAGACAGTGAGGCCATGGAAGCCAGGAGAATATCCAATAATGTTGAAGGTCAAGCTAGATGAAAGCTAAGAAATGTGAACTGGAATTTGGAATACAATGGTTTCTCAAGACGGAAGCTTGATTGGAATGGGTCAAAAGTGAGTAGGATATGAGGAAATAAAGATAAGTGTGGACAACCTTTTTAAGAAATCTCACTAAAAGGGGGAAAGGAAAAATGAACTTTTTAAAAAGATCATAGTCGAGTCTGGTGGAAGTGTGTTATTCTTTTTGGCCTTCCAGTCGTATCTGAACCCTTTTATTTTTGGGAAATTCCTAAAATTCCCTAAATTATGAATTATGGAATTATGACTCTCGGTGGGAAGCAGAGTTTTCCTTCTTTGATACAAGCTGAAAATGCCAGATACTCACTTTCCCAGACTCCCTATCCGGTAGGGTGTGGGCACATGACTCAGGCTTCAACCATCAGATATACCCACTTGGATGGGGAATCTGGAACCAGGATGGAAAGAAGTGGGATCAGGAGAAACACTTCCTGGTGCAGCACTGGCTGTGGTAAGCTTGAGTTTGTTGGGGCAATACTGGCCACAGTGCTAGTGGCAGATTCCAGCATCCGGTGCTAGAGGGGATGGTATTCCACTGGCAGTGTCCTTTTAATAAAGTCCTCTTTTGCTTAAATCAGTCAGGTCAGTTGGTGTCTCTTGATGACAATGAAGAAACCATTTGCAGGACATGTATGCTGATGGCGATGATCAATGGAGAAGGAGAAATTGATGTTGTAGAAGAGAAGTACAAAAGGGAATTCATAGAAGGCAAGAGGGATGGGATCCAAATGTGTCAATATTCAGTTGATAGAGTTACATCCATAGGCAAATATTGAGCAAGAACCTGAGAGCCCCCATACACTAAGGTACCATGGATAAGCGAGATGGTCCCTTTCTTCTAAAAGTTATAGCAGGGGCTGGCCCCGTGGCTGAGTGGTTAAGTTCGCGCGTTCCACTGCAGGCGGGCCCAGTATTTCATTGGTTTGAATCCTGGGTGTGGACATGGCACTGCTCGTCAGACCACGCTGAGGTGGCGTCCCACATGCCATAACTAGAAGGACCCACAACGAAGAATATGCAACTATGTACCGGGGGGGTGGGGCTTTGGGGAGAAAAAGGAAAAAATAAATAACATCTTTAAAAAAATAAAAAAATAAAAGTTAGAGCAGTGCTCCTCAGGTATTAATGTGCATGTGAATCACCCGGGAATCTTGTTAAAATGCGGATTCCAGTTCAGTACAGCTGGGGTGGGGCCTGAGATTCTGCATTTCTGGTAAGCTCCCAGGGGATACCGATGGGTGCTACTCTACTGATCCTTGAACATGTTGAGTAGCAAAGCTTTAGAGGTTATAAGCAGTGATAAAAACTAAACCTTCGAGTCTGTGACTGGGAGAGTGCCTAGCAATAGAAATACAGGGAGTGTGGGGAGAGAACGGCTAAGTTGGTTGGGCATTTAAGTTTGAGGTGCTGATGATGTCTACCTGCAAATACCCAATCTTTCAAAAAGACATTGAGATTTGGGCACTTGATGTTCAGACTTGATAGTTATGTGCAGACAAGAAGGTTGAAGTTCGGCTAGTAAATGAGAATGGAATATAGAAAGTAGTTTGTGGGTGGAAACTTGAGAGTATTTCCTCTCTTTAAAGAGTAAGTAAAGCAAGAAGGAGCCAGAACCATTAATGTAGTGTTTCCCACTGTCTTAGAAGAGGAGAAAGAGAAAAATTACGGACTAAAAAGTTTAACACCAGGGGCCGGCCCAATGGCCCAGTGGTTAAGTGCGCACATTCCTCTACAGTAGCCTGGGGTTCGCAGGTTCGGATCCCGGGGGCGGACATGGCACCGCTTGGCAAGCTATGCTGTGGTAGGCGTCCCACATATAAAGTAGAGGAAGATGGGCACGGATGTTAGCTCAGGACCAGTCTTCCTCAGCAAAAAGAGGAGGATTGGCAGCAGATGTTAGCTCAGGGCTAATCTTCCTCAAAAAAAAAAAAAAAGTTTAACACCAAAACTGGATAAAATTTTAAATTCCTTTAAATGTTGGATTTTAGGATTTAATTTCAAGGGATTGTAGCAGCTTCTGAAAGAGAGCAATAAAGGAAATAAAATTATGCAAGTGTTTATGTTTTAAATGAACTCATAAGTGTAGTCTAATTACTATGTTACCTAATAAATGAGTAAAATGCCTTTTTCTGCTCTCCATACCAAAAATACATAAAGGTTTTAGAAGGAGGGACAGGAAAGTGAATTGCCAGTAAAATCATGTTTTGAATTTACAATTTTAAGGAAAAATAAATGAGTGTGGTTTGTTTGTAACAGTTTAGCTAACGAATTCACAAGCAGATGTTTTACGTCAAAGCTGCCATTTTCAGCATAATATGCACAAGTGAAGAGAATGGTTTTGACATATTATCAATATTGCAGTCTTATCAAAAGTAACATGCCAGAATGCGTTTGTTCTAAAAGGGCATTGACTTTCAATAAAATGTTTTTGTTGAATTACAAAATTTTAAAATATTTACAGATCTAAACCTAGAGATGGGCCAAGAAAAGTTACTGATAAAAAAGTTAATGGATAAAACCATTGAATTTTATTCTGCTGACATGATCAGGCAGTGGGCATTGAACAAATTGGACCCTAAACCCTTTTTAAAGGCATACTCAATGAAGAACATTTTGCCTGTGTCACTGACGGTATCTAAATAGTTGACTGGGTGGTGCTCTGGCCCCATTTAAACAATAACTGTCACTATTTAAACTGTATTTTTACAAAGTCAGTGATTATGGCATTCACATAGAAAATAGCTCCTATCTTGGGATAAGATTACATGGATAATATGGTTATTATGATACTAAAATATCCAAATTACTTCTTTGATGATAGAGGATTTTGGTGTAGGATGAATGAGGTCATGGGGTTCAATCTCCTACTTTGGCTTTATTCTGTGCCAGGGCCAGTCGGCCCCATAGCCAGTTGTCTCACAAACAGGTGGAAGAAGTAATTTCCCCAAAAGGCTACCAGTTTCAGGAGGGGCTTTAGAGGCACCAAGAAGGCCTGCTATCCAAAATAAAACTCCTCGTTCATCAGCTGATATCTTTCCATCTTCCTTTTACATAAGGCTTTGAACCTCAAGAATCTTTTTATGACCGAATAAATACAAACTAATGCAAAGTTCTATGAGAGGACAAAGAAAAACCAGCTGTTTTGACCTAGTGGGTCAAGAAAGATACGACAGGGATGACCTTTAGGTCTTGAGAGCTAGTAAAGGTAAGGTCGTGCAAGTGTGTCAGCCAATGAAGGATTTGGGACATGCTACTTCTGTGTCCAACCTCCTACAGGGATACAGGTGGCAGATGGAAAGAAAAGATGCGATGACCATCTTATATAAAAGAAAATTTCACATAAGGCTAATTTTTAAAAAATGAGGTGGGATACTGTGTAATGCTAAGTTAATTTTCAGAATTTAGAATTTCATAATAAAGATCTACTTGAGCACTGTTGAGGACTAGTGTCTCCCCAGAATTCCTGTGTTGAAGCCCTAACCCTTACTATGATGATATTTGAACCTGGGGCCTTTGGGAGGTAATTAGGTTTAGATGAGGCTATGAAGATGCGGCCTCCATGGAGGGATTAGTGTCCTTCTAAGAAGAGGAAGAAAAACTGGAGCTTGCTCGTGCTCTCTCTTGACCATGTGAGGAACACAGTGAGAAGGAAGTTGTCTGCAAGCCAGAAAGAGGGTCCTCACCAGTAACTGATTCTGTCAGCACCTGGATTTTGGACTTGCCAGCATCCAGAACCATGAGAAATAAACGTTGTTTAAGTCACCCAGTCTATGGGATTTTGCTACAGCAGCCCGAGCTGACTAAGACAACCACCAATGAATAGAAAAGTACCCTTTTATTGAGAGGTAAGACAAATGTATTTACAATATTCAATTGTTAGATCATATAATCTGACTGTGAGACTTTTTAAAGCAGCAGTATTCCAGGAATTACAATTTATAAGGGGAAAAGAAAAACATTCCAGATATGTTTCTGTTACAGAAAATACATTTGAACAATGCCAGAAACACTTAAGGCTAAGCAGTATTAGACCTTTTCCTCCATCTTTATAGCAATAATCAAAGTACATTTTTGTCACAAAGACAGAAGGCTAACTTGGGAAAGGAAGAAACAATACAACGTACAGAGCTTTCTGTCAGAAGACTAGTGTGTTTAAAAATAGAGCCGCATCAATGGTTCTGAATAAGAAATATACAATGCTGCCAAGCAGTCCCAAACTCACATTTGAGATTAATAGTGGATTGATTGAAAACTGAAAACTGCTCGAGCCTCTCAATCTTACTAAGGACTGGGAGATTATCAAATCATTTACATGCTTCTGTCTAAGAATGCTTTCTGAAATAAGATTGTTGAAAAAGAGATCTCTGTTACAGTGCAAAGAACATTTTGATAGAAATTTATGTCTACAAAGAAGTTAATACAGATGTTCCTTTATTAACAGATAACAGTTCCTACATTAACAGATACTGTTCTTGCTCTAAAAAGGCAGAATTATCTAGCCACTATAAATAACACGGGTCAGTCAAAAATATGTATAACTGAGTCCTAGAGGGCAACTTGTACAAGTCAATCCTGAAATATGTATATATTTGACACTCTCCAAGTGAGGATATTACTTTTTTGAAGACTATTAGACACAATGCTAGGTCTTTTATTATTCAACAACTATTGAGGTAGGAGTCTCATTTTGTCAATATCATCTGTTTTCACAGATTATGTCATATGTCAAATGCCAGTACCAAAGAGACAGTAATCCACAAGACTGAACCATCAGGCTATATACCAAGTCTTTCCTTCTTTAGACGAGCAAGGTTGGGAGTTCTCTGTGCATTAAGCAATTTAACTAAAAATAACAAGCTGTAACATATTTTGTAGACGTTTGTAAATAAAAATCGCTAATTTCAATTATGATTTTATGCATTAAAAAGCTTTGCAACTGTTTAAAAAAAAAAGTAAATAGTGCAATCATTAGTGGTAAAACAAATAGTACCATGGCTGTTGAAATGTGTTCCTACATCTACCACAAAACTGCCACCTTGGAAAACTACTAATGAAGCAACAACCACTGTTTCTTACTGCCTGTCAAGCAGCAAGAGCAGAAAAAAAACCATCATTTTTTTAGTGTCACATTTTTAAAAACTATAGCCAGTTTAATTACAGCAAAATAACTTCAGCATGTGAATTCAGATATCTTCTCCATGAATTCAAGATGAAGAATGATCCTATGAAGCATACATCATGCATATTGATTTTTATGTTAGGAAAAAGCTGAAAATAAGGGAAGAACTCAGCTTACATGAATAGCCCTTAAAAGATAGCTGTAAGTTTAACCTTTTAACATGCTACCTCTTAAAGTAAACATTAGCAATAGTTAGTTACTTTGATTTATGTAAAGCAAAATAATAGAACTGCTAAAATTAAAAAAAAAAAGAAGGAAAAAGAAAGAAAAACTCTATCATGACGTGGAAAAACCCATTTGGTTTGCATCATTTCATATCTTAAACAAAAGACTACTTAATGAAACAAGCTGCGTAACAGACTTCTTCATGGTCTAGAATGCTTTTTGTTAACTGCGTACACGTAATGAATGATAGATACTTAGGTCAGACTCCCAAGAAGTATGAGTATTTCCAGAGTGTGTTGCTGACCAAAACAAGTGCTTAGTCAGCTCTAACTGAGGAACTAAAAGCTAGTAAAGAATGACCTTTGTATCTTCCAACAGAGACTATCTAGTTTAGATTTTCATCTGGCTTTAAAATATTCAGATTCAGAAGAATCATAAAAGTTTTATTTTAACCATGTTTACAAAAAAAAGTGATTCATACATCAAAACTGGGTTTTCCTTGGTTTTAATACATTAAAAAGCCATAATCCAATTGAACTCATGCATCACTTTCAGAGACACAGTGCAAGTGGAAATATTTTTGCCATTGCAGTGGACGTTTCTAAAAAGCAAATGCCTAAGGGTGCTCCTGCACCTTCAAAATAGAAAGAAAAGAAACAGGCACCACAGTTCTCTAAGGATGGCTGTGTTTCGCACATTGTGGAAAAATAAAAAGTGCCTTCAAGAGTTTCAATATGCATTGTAACATAGATTTCATCTCCTTCAATTTGCTTGCTGACATCTCAGATCACTTGATTAGAAGCCTGTTTTCACTGCTTCTTTGTTAACTGCTGTTGGTATTTTGTAGGCTATATGTTTTAAACTTCTGTAAAGAACATTGCAAGCTATTTCATGTGATTTAATTTTGTGCTGAATAGTCTTCGAAGGATTTTATAAATAATACAATATTTTAAATGAGTCTTCAGTTCAATTGTTGTTATACCATATTGTTGCTTTCTCCAACTTTATCTACAAACTGCAAAGAGAAGAAAAACAGATAATTAAAAGAAAGCCTACAGTATTATATAACATTATATTAACATTTTAAATGTTGACTTAAAAACCCAGCTTTATAAGAAGATTTGTGGAAATTTAAGGTATGACTGACAATGACTAATTCAGTATTACTCACCACTATCCTCTGACACGTAAAGGTGTATAAAAATTTTTTTCTCTAAAAGTTGTTTTTGCATGACATGTTATACATATATGTGACTTTAAGGGTGCAACACGAGAAATGCAACACAATGAATAAAAAAATTGGATAAAATGAAGTTAACACTGTTAGCTTAACAAAAAAATAAAAAATAAAAAGCTGAAATGTCAGCCATTCATGCATTAATGAACCCAATAAGATATTTCAACTGACCATTACTGTGGATCTCTTCTGGGCCTATGTAGTCTTTGAACAAACAGATTTAACTCCATTAAGTTCAATAATTAACAACAGCTATTGACTAAAAATACTTTAAATGTGTATTCTGGACTTAATACTGAAAGCGGCAATGGCATTAAAAATAGATGTAATGATGCAAGCGTAAATTTATAATTACTGAATATAAGTTTTAACACACATTAACGTAAGCGGTTATTTACTTTGGTTACTCCACCCCATATATAAAGCAAGTGGGCTTTCTTCAGCATTCCAGATGGTGATGCAAACAAATATTGAAACAAAGTAATTAGTGGAGACATTAAAAGTTACATAACCCAAGCTACCATAGAAATCTAGCCATCATCTAACTCTTCTTCCATTTCACTATTCACATTTTCACTTAAGCATTTACTATAATGAAGTAATAACATAGGAAACATAATTTATGGTATTGGGTGTCATTTATGCAAATACTGAAGAATCCTTAAATTAAGGACACGAATAATGATTACAACTCTATAACTAGAAGTTTCAATAATTTGAAAGCCATTCTAAGTATAAATAACGTTTGACTACTGTATGAGTTTGGAGATTAATGCCAATGAAATCAGGACATACCCCTATAAGCCTACGTTCTAACATTTTATATTATCACAAATAGATGCCTGGCATACTGTAACTAAAGTTGCTCTGAAAGTACTCAAGGAGTCACTAGAATTTTAAGGTAAATTTAGGTGGAGAGGAAGCACAACATTCTCTCTCCAAAGATAACTTCAAATACCTAGGTTGTCTGGGCTGTGATGTTCTGACTCTAAAATTGACTTGAGGATGGAAATGAGATTAGGCTTATAGTGGTACCCATTCTTCCAGTGGGTAAGCCATCCTTTAGCTCTTTGAGAATTCAATAAATGCTATGGACTGTCTCTCCAGAAAAATCTACAGAAATCTGTAAACAATTTTAGGAAGTTGATGGCCCACCCTGGAGAAACAGATCTGATAAGACAGTTCAAATTGTGCGTGGAGCTAGGAACAGAATTTTATCATCTGACTCGCAGTATAATAGTGCTTTATTTAATTGTCTTAATGCACTGCATCTGGTGATACAATCTAAGAAAGAAAATATTTCTAAGAAATAATGATGTCCTTTTTATATTATTACTTCTAAAATTAGAGATCATATAAAAGTTAACTGAAAAGTGTCTTGAACTCTCAAAGAGAAAGGTTGCAGAGCATATCAATCTCAGTTATATTAAAAAATAGAGAACAACATTAAAAATGGATACAGTGAAACAAAATTTTAGGCCTTGTAACTTTAGCAATGATTATTTTCTCTGGTATGCTTGGTAACCATGGTGTATGTGATACAACCATCATAAAAAACTTATCAGTTAATCATGTATCAATTACTCAAACTTCTAGAAGCAAAGAGCATCAAGAGTTATTTATTTTGATGGTTTAAAAGTTCTATTTCCAAATATATGATTACTTACTGATCTAATTCCAGGTAAATTCAAGAGGGATCCAAGGACTGGCACTCTTCTAATAAAGCCAACGACCACAGGAAAGAAGCCCCTTGGAGAGGGAAAAAGAGTTGTTAGAACTTATACATTCTCTATTACCAAAATCAATCGCTAACCAGACACACAGAAAGGATCCTGCTAAAATTCTGAATGCTTTAGAGACTTCAAACTTCAGTTAACATTTCTTATCTCTCCCTGGGTTTGATCTTTTCCTTAATTACACACCTATAATATTTTGCATATACATCTGTAACAATATTACTACTATATTCTACTGGTACCTTTACAGTCTATTTCCCATATTAGAAACAAGAGATTCTCTAAAGTAGATTTGGCATTTAATTCATTTTTACATCTCCTATTGGTAATACTGTGCCTGGCAGACAGAAGACAAAGGATATATATTTCTTGAATAAATACTTAAGTCAACCTTACTTAAAGGTATTTTCTCACATTGCATACTATTGTTTATTCACTTGATAATCGTAATTTGTAAAATGCTAACTGATCAAAATCTCCCATACTGTATTTGGTATAAAATTTTCTAATATGTATATGCACTAACAAAATTGCCATCAAGTGGCAGTGACTATGCAGTATTAGATTCTATGTATTAAAATGCTGGATCTATCTATGTATATGCTTAGTTGATGAAAACAGCAAACATAAAGACAGTGCCTTAAAATGTCAATCAAATGAATTTTATTGCATTGAAAATACAAGATAATTTATACCCTTAGATAGGCAATCATCTACATTCAATAAACATTTTTATAGTTGACTGAGTTATCTAAAACTGCAAGAAAAGGATTCAATGTAAACAAAAATACATTTAAGACAATTATAATCTTCTTATTCATGCTGATGCAAATATCTGGGATTTTGTAATAATTATTTAACATACTGGTTTATTGAAAGAGAAAAAATAGAATTGCCTTACCTGAACAAGAGAAAGAATCCATAAATTTCGAATATCATGCCTATCAAAGGCCAACCAATAAGGACTACAAAAACACCTCCCAGGAAAAATCCTGTAGCTTTCATTTTATGTTTTTGGAAGAAGAATCTGAATGTTCTTTCTAAACCAATTACAAAAGCCAAGCCAGCTACAAATAAAACCTAGAAGAAAAAGAAAAGGCAACATAGAAAAAGTAGGTAAACACACTGCATAAATTGGAAAAGTAAGCTCAAAGCTAAGTATAATAAAAATAAGCACATCTGGCTTTTAATGTTGGCAACTGGCCAGAGAAAACGACCATGCACACCAACAGGCAGAATCAAGGAGTGGGCTAAGCATGTTAAGGTTGTAGGTGTATTCCACTCTTCTCAGTCCTCTGCTATGTTGATTAAATGGAGAGAAAGAGAAACAAAGATGAGATGTTACCAATGGGCATCTGAATCTGCAGTGGTTTTCCCAGGTTAGCTAGATGGGGATGGCTTACTAAAGAAGATGAGTGGCACGGCAAGAGAGGGAAGCTGCCCATCAACATGTCACTCGAAAGGTACTCCTGGTTCTGAAAACTTCACCATGGGCTATAGGAGTTCCTATGGATGGAAGAAATACTGACATGGCCGAGCTGATAGTAGAAGAAACCATGCAAAACCAGGAAGAAGATTCTAGTTTATTAATTCCAGAATATCTGGTGGCAGCAGAAATAAAAATACAGCCATGTGTTCTCAGATATACATATATTTTGTATGTTTTCAGACAGCAGACAAGAAACGGTCATCTATTAAAAGCTTGCTTTTCCCCAGGATTTATTCCCAAATATTGCCCTTCTTCATTAACTTTCTCTAGGGAAGAATATTTCACACAAAAATTTACTAAGCCTAATGGTTAAGCCTTATATTCTGAGATACCAATGCCATTTATATTATTATTTATCAAAATAGCAATTTTGTTATCTTTTATATTTTCCAATGAAAAGCCCAATGGTAATATACACTTCAAAAGATATTTAATCATCATTCAGTGACTTTCTTGCCCTTGTAGAAGGATTATTATTTGTTTCTAGAACTCTTGTACAACCTCCATTCATGAACACATTCCAAACCAACAATATACATACCCTTCTTAGCAAGTCAACTAATAGAGATATATTTTTAAAAGGTTTAAATGGTTTTAAAAAAATCTGTTTATTTTATGCTATTGAACCAAATGTGAAATTTCAGATGTTTAAAGTAAAAACATATTAGCAAATTAACCAAGACACGGGGGCTATCAAGTCACCTATTTTGAACTATTTAGAAGCAGCCTTGATTTAATCTACTGTAAATCACGTAGCAAACACTTAACAGAGTGGTCACGGAATTAGAAAACCTCATTAAGTGTTTACCTTTTATTTAAACAGAAGGCTGACAGGTCTTATTCTGGATGGAAACAGAGAATCTAACAGGAATCTTTATATGCGTAACAGTAAATTATTTCCCCCAAATTTAATAGTAGGCAATAGTTTATTTGTAGTTAAACTTTCCTTATGAATTTAGTAAAAATATATATTGAAAAACTCACATTTCCAATAGCCAGTAGTGCTTTGTCAAAAAAGAGAATCATTCCAAAGAACAGGAAAAACACTCCAAATCCTGTTAATCCCATTCCAATTTCTGCAATATAAGTTACACGGTTAAGGGTAGAGAAAAATTAAAGTTACACTACGATCCCTGTAAACTAAGAAAATTTTTCAGTTTTTCTTTTGGCTGACATAAGGAAATAGGTCCCCAACATTTCAGGTTAACTTTATAATGACATTTATTAAGATGGACAACAAATTAACATCAGCAAATTACCTCACAATTTAAACTATGAATGGAAATTTCTAATCCTTACATGAGACAGCATTTCTTACAAACATACCCATAAGAGAGGAAGATAAATCAGGATTCTAAGTTTGGTTATATATTTTTTCCCTCTCAAGAACCCCTCTGACACCAGACCTAAATATATGGGTTTACTTTTACTATTTATCTCCTTTCATAGTCTACGACTGTTATTTATACGCACAATATCTGTAGTTCCTTCTTTCCCCTTCTTAAAATTAATTCCTTATTTAACTCAGTGGAAATGCTACGGTAGGTCAGCACAATGTATTTCACTCTATTATACACTGCTTCTCACAGTGACAACAGGAAATACTTTGAGAATCAGGTCGCTGTCTTCTCAAGTTAATCTGCAGAAGGTTAGGCATCACTTTTAACTTCTTGATGGCTTATCATGGATTTATCTTCTAGAACTTTATCTAAACTATGAATCCAGATTTAGTCTAAGAGTCCTATAATCACCTCTCCAAAGTTTCAAAGAATACTGTCTTACTTAATATTAATATTCCGGGTTTTTACTCTTTGATTCAAAACAAAGAACTGTTGATCAAGTCCTAGATGCTGCAGCTGTTGTAGGTACCGAGTATACAGTGGTGGACAAAGTGTAGGCTTTGAAGTCTACGTTCACTCCGTATATAAAACTAATAATTTTATTGCCTTTACATTCTCTAGGACTTCTCTTTTCAGTCTGAAGAGTCTTAACTTTCTAAGGTTACAGTTGTGCTTTTCTGTTAATGCTGCAAAGCACAATCCACTAAATCACCTCCTTGATCACTTTCGCTTTGTTTTCAGGAAAGTCACCAATCCTTAGTTTACCTAGACGCACTATCTGCATAAAACAATGAATCAGAGCAGAAACCATCGTACTTTTGGAAACACAATTTTAAATACACTATTAGTGATTTCTGATCTGTTACTTAACATTTTTGCCTCAGCTCCAGAAGGCTAAAATCTAGGTCACTGCTTCTTAAAAAAAATTTTAAGCCATATAAAATGTTCTGATGAGTTGGAAATTTATATCACATACTTTTTTCCACATCCTCCACCTCCTCAATTTACAGTTAACTACTCCTTCCATTCCAGCTACCTTTTTCTTCCAAAGTTAGTCTGAAAGAATTCAGCTGTCTATAAATATACTGCTAAGTATATTCCACAGATGCAAATTCCTGTGACAATTTGAGGCTGATACTTTCATGTTTAAATGCTTTAAGAAAATTTACCAAAATAACTGGTTAGATGTGAGACATAATTTCCTAGAGGATACTATGGTCAAAAGAACAAGTAAAATTCCATTAAGTAACTATTCAGTAGCTAGGATTTAATCACTGGCCGCTGAGTTATTTGAACATGACTAATTTCTATCTTTTCACAAATTATCCTAATGATAACATAAAAATTTTGAGATATTTGCTCAACAGAAAGGAAATGATATGGAAATACACTTTATGTACTGAGAACTTACCAGGAATTAGCCATTATGAGGTGGGCTACCTCGTAAATAACTTATCCTCCCAATACTACTCCAAGGTCGGTATCGTTACATCACTTTAGAGAGGGAGGAAACTGAGGTTTAGAGAACTGATTTAATTTGCTTAAGGTCCCACTTCTGGTTAGGCATTTGAACTCAGGTCTATTTGAAGCCAAAGATCGTGTGCCACACTGCTTCCCACAGGATTTTTTTTTCAGGTTCAATATGTTGGGTTAACGAAAGTCAAGGGCATGGGAGTATAGCGAACTTCTAGAGGAGTGTCTTTAGGTGGTTCAAGTTTAATGTGATTAGTTTATCTAACATAAGTAGATGTCAGTAGAACTATTAAAAATGGACTGTGGTGAAAAAGGACAATGTCTGAATATGATTTTACGCTTAATGAAATGTTTACAAAAACTATGTTGTAATTACTTTAACAAAACTGTGAGGTTAAAAAGTAGCATGCGCCCCATGTCTCATATAGGCAACCAACTTCTCAGAGATTAGGAACTTACCCTGGATCTCAGAATCAGCAAATGTGTATGCGTCTGGGGGTGGGGAGGAAGGGTAGTGGCACTGTGGAGTCATACTAGACTTCAAATCCAGTCTTCAGACTCCACAGCTTACAGCTTTTTTTTTTTTAAGATTTTATTTTTTCCTTTTTCTCCCCAAAGCCCCTGGTACATAGTTGTATATTCTTAGTTGTGGGTCCTTCTAGTTGTGACATGTGGGATGCTGCCCCAGCGTGGCTTGATGAGCAGTGCCACGTCCACGCCCAGGATTCGAACTGAGGAACCACTGGGCCGCCTGCAGCGGAGCGCACGAACCTAACCACTTGGCCACGGGGCCAGGCCCCACAGCTTACAACTTTAACATGGGGACAAAAACATTCCTACTGCTTCATCCAGTGGAGTCCAGCAAGACACAGTTGCCTGTATCAGCTTTGCAAAAAGTGACACTGGCATGATGTTGCCACGTATTCTCTGATCTGAATGGGCCAAACGTCTCAAACTGACCTCACTGTGCCCTTTTCTCACCTCCGGAATTCCCTTCTTCCCTATGCCAGCGCATTCATAAGCCCTCTGGGTATTAAAGCCCTACACAGAGCTGCCCTCTCACCACCAGAATCATACCCAGCAAAACAGATTTATCTTCCTTTTGTGCATTAGCAAACCTTCACTTCTCCTCCCCGTGTGTGTGCGTTTTTAAAGGAAAATCTGGTAAAAGCAATCTAATAAAATGAATTTGTCTGAAATAAAAAGCTCATTGTAGAATTTTCATAAGGAAAGATACGTTTAATCCAATGGCAATCACTGTTAGCATTTTGGTATCTTGTTTACAATATTTTAAAGCAGCACTGACTTTCTTACTATGCCCTTTAAAAAACAAAAAATTTCACAATAAAGAACTCCACTGAATATCAACTGAATATCATGGTAGAATTTTGGGCAATGTGACATAATGAAGTAAAAATTTAGAGGCAGCACAGGAACTGCCTCACTCCATCCCCCTCAATAAATTTTCCAGGTTTTTTTTGGGGGGGGGGGCATAGAATGCTATTATAGAAAACCTTAAAACAATTATGAATGGCTATTTATTCTGATCAGTACTTGGTCACCCTCTCCCAGAATCGGAATCCCAGAATAATTCTGGCAAATCACTTGAATGACGGCCAATTCCTGCAGTGAAACACACACATAAACAGCATTTGAAATCCAAAGAGCTTTGGTTCCCCAATCATTTTTTGTTCCAATCCACTGTCCTACCTAAAACATTTGGCAAATGAGCAGCAAAGAGTATAATTTCATCTTCCTCATCAATTTAATGAAGTGAGGAGAACGCTTCCTATTCTGCCCCTATTCCTACCCAACCCCCTTGTTCTGGCTTTTGGAAGGATGTAAATCAGGCACCTGCCCCTAGAAGAAGTCTTCAATAGGTGAGAGTCTCTGGGCACTGCATAAGTAATTCATATTTTTATCTATGTAATAATCATAGACTCAGAGAGGAGGAGTAATAATACTTTAGATAGGAAAATGATGTAGAAACTAAATCCTGCTAATCTCTTTGGACAACCTAATTTTAATTTTGAGTATCAGTCAAGAGGAACAGAGCACTGTGCATCATTAAGAAAACAGCCTCCCAATATCCTACACGATCTCTCTCTCTCAAAAAATGTATAATTCTACAGGATAAATATCTAATATTGAAACTATTTTTGCTATGGAAGAATTTCATCATTCTAAGATCCAAATAAACTTTATGTCAAGTTGTCTCAGATGCTAGTAGGGTACAGTGAAAAGAACAAAGGTTTTAAGTCAGCTGACCTGGGGTCAAGACTTGTTTCTATCACTTTCCTTATGACCACACACTGAATTTCTTTTGAATCGCCTTTAATTTATAAACACGATATACCCCTCTCTGCCTTGTAGGGCTCTTATAAGAATTAAGCATAATGACTTATATGAAAGCACATAGTAAACTAAAAGAACATGCTTTTATACAATTGCTTAAGAAAAAAAAGGGACTATACCTATATTTTCTCTGACCAGAAGAAGTGAGGCCAATAGATCAAAATGGGCACCCTTCCTGGGCCAGCGCAGATGGCCCCAGGGTGCAGACCCAGTTGAACCTCAGGAAGGAAGGGAACCTGACTGGAGTGGTAGTGTGTGTGGAAGACCTTAGAAGCTCTGTGAAGTTCAAGTCACCCATGACTTGAACCCAAACCTTAAGTCTCCACTTTAAAAAAGGGTATTTTAAATGAAATTCTATTTTCATTTCAATACACTGTTTAATTCTTAAAATCTTGAAAATCCGAGTAAGTTAACCAGAAAAAGAAAACAAAGGCGTGGCAGATAAAGCAAAGTTGAGGCAAAAAGACTATCACCACCATCAAAAGAGAAGCAGCACAGGGTTGGGCAGAAATGTAAACAAAAAATTATTAAGATAGACACAAAAACAGGTAGAAAATTGGAAACGTTATATTGAAAGAAAAGGAAACAGCAATGTTAACCTGAGACAGAAGATAGGCCTGGAGAACTCTGTGGGAGGCAGAAAGCTATGCTAAAATAATAATCCACAAAACACAGTACACCATATTAACGAAAAAAGTTGTTTAACTGAACACAAAGTGGCTTTTTACTATTGTGGAAACGTTAACTGGCAGAAAAGTGAAGTTGTTTGAAGGTATTTTTGGAAGGCTGCTTCCAGGGGTGGCAAAAGGCGAAAATTCAAAATATTGAGGTGTAAGCATATTTTCAGAAAGAGCCTTCAATAGGTGACATGTAAAATAGCGCCTCCCAAACAACCAGCCAGTAACTTGTACAGGACCCCAAGTATGTCACGTGCAGAAATGTCCCCTAGGATAGGGGCCCGGCATCAAACTTTCTCTTGTGGCCGTCAGCAGGACAAAGCACCAGCTCCCTGGGAGCCAGAGGCGCGACCCTGGTGCGAGACAGACGCTCCACGAAGGCTCCCCCCGCGCCAGCTCGGGCGTCTCCTGAGACCCCACTAACTCTCCGCCCAGGTCAGGTCCGCGACTGCAAGTCCAGCCCCCACGCCCTCAAGGCAGCCTTCCAGGTCCCCGCAGCCCTAGCTCAGCCTCGCAGGCCGCCGCCCCCAACACGGACCTTCATTCATTGCCCTGGCCGGAGAGGCGGAGGGGCGGGCGGGCGAGACCCAGGAGTGTGTGGGGCTCGAGGCGGAGGCCCCGGGGTAAGTGCTTACTCTGGGTGTCCGTTAAGGAGATCATGGTTGCAGGGGTGAAGACAGCGGCGACAGCACGTCGGGGGGCCCAGGGTGGGAAGCAACGTCGGGAGAAATGAAGCCGGGAAGCAGCCTAGATGAGAGCCGCCACGTCTTCCGGAAACACGCAGCCACCCCCACCCCAACATCAAGACCGCTTTCCATTGGTTAAACCCGCTCCCAAGATCAACCAATCACCACTAGTCTTGTTCGGTGACGCGCATGGTGGCCACACCCTTGACCAATTAGAGAAGGGTGTTAGTTGCAATTGGTTGAACGGAGCGACCCGGAAGGGTGGATGCTCCCGGCTGGAGAGAAAGGAAAGCCTGGTGGCGGGAAGTTTTTATTGGAGAGCGGCTGAAACAGGTGCGTAGCGGTGCTGAGTCCGGGGCGCCTTGGGGTCGGAGGCTGGGCAGATGGGGACAGTGGGGGCTTCTTTAGGGAGAGATTCTGGGGGTAACGTCTGTTAACCTCTGAAAGGGCTGATTTTTCTTTTTCCTGCCTGCGGGCGAGGCGGGTGTATCGCAGATCACTTTCTTGCACCAGTACATTGTCAGGGAGAAACGGGCGTTAAGCATCCCCGGCTCTAATGCATCTCGGGCCTTTAGGGGCACGTTCGACTGCCGACCGTTCTCTTTTTATTTCTAGCCTTTTCCATGCAGGAAGCTTGCTCGCTAAAGCTTGGTAACCACCGTTTATCGGGAAATATCCCTGGGGACGTGTAAATGTATGGGAGGGTATTAAATTGCTATTGCCTCTAAACGCAGGAGGCGGGAGAGGGGAGATGCGTGTCTGATTTAGTCCGTGGTACCTTAGTGGCATTTCCTCCAGCATCGATGACTGGCTGTGACCGCCCAAAATATTTCCTGTGAGTGCTGTCGACAGTTTAGAAGTAGCGGAAGTAAAATCAATGAATGAATCACCAAAGTAGGCGTATTGTGCACACACCAAAAAGTTCACAAAGTGGGAGCACTCAGACCAAAACATGGAATGAGGCTCAGGGGTATATTGCTAGAAAGCACTTAATATAGTGAGAAGGTAGTGACTGTTTAGTCTTCACAGTGATTGGTTAAAATATTAGCATTTTCTTAAACGATAGAGAATTGATGAGTGGTTACCTCATATCAACCTTGGGAAACAGTGTAAGTTTTGCATATGATTTCCAGAGGCGTAAGCAAGAAATGTCCCAGGTCACGTTACTCTTACAAAAGAAACTAAATTAAACTTTGTTTATATGACTAAAATGGTTTCGTCTGCTCAGTGAATTTTCAGGTCTGGTCTCTGTTTTTGATTTTAACAGTGCCTACCTTATACTTCTGACAGACCTGCTATAGCTCATTAATTTCTGAACATATTTTGTGTTGAGGTATCTTTTGCTGTTAGATCACATCATTTGGGAAAGGAATTTATGAGCAGTTTTTTAACAGTATAATCAAAGGAGTTGTTTAAAACTGGGGAAAAAATGGTTACAGGTTATCTTCTTTCATAAGAGTGGAGAAGGCCTTTGCTTTTGATTTCAGCAAACCTGAGCCTGCACTGTGTGTCAGGCACTTTGCTGGGCTATGTGAACACAAAGGTGAAGAGACTCAACCGCTGCCCTGCCCTGCTGGAAACCTTACAGTCTAGAGAAGGAGAATTAGATTTCCACAAAGTGATAAAGAGATATTTATATAGCCAAAGAATTAGAAGTCCTTGGTTTACTCCCCTACTTAAATATCTTTTAGTGGTGTGGCTATTCCAAACTTCTTAGCAAGGCACAGAAGACCCTGCCTATTTTTCCAGCCTAGTGGTAGCTTCAGAATTCTACATTAGGATGGACATAAGCTCAGCAGTCTGGATAAGGGTAGGGTGATGCTGAAGCTACTTTTGGAGAACGTTCTAAGTTAGTTTTAGAAAATGTTGCTTGTCCGTATCAGAGTTGGGAGAGGTGTTCATGGGGATTATGGGCCATCTAAAGTTTCTACCCTCAAGCCTCATCTCCTGCCACGTGCTCATATATCTCTTAAGTTTTAGTCATTCACAGGTGTTTAGAATTCCTTACTATAAGCCATGTTTTTCCCCACTTCTGACCTTTTCCTGTTCTCTCCTTCTGAAATCTGACCCTTCCACACAGTACCAATTCCTCTTTAAAACTGAGCCTAAATGTAACTCTTTAAAGCAAGTATTCAGTAAAATGCTAAATGATTAATTTGAGTATTTATGTTGATGGATTTTGCTTAATCTGGGACATTTGAATCTATCCCACTTGTTATTTATAAGATAGGTTCTCTCATCCCAATTTTACAGATGGAGAAAGAGGCTGAGAGGAACAGGTTACTTAACTTCACTAAGATATCTCAGTAGTTTAGTGCGAAATCTGTTTAGCCTCAAAGCTTCAGTCTTTTTTGCTGCATCACTTTGTCTCTGGTGGATATTTGATGTTATTGATGTTGTACTTGTTATTATATGTTTACTGACTTTCGCCACTTCTCTGAAATCTAGTGGATGTTCCATAAAAATTTTCATGGGAAGAATCAATAGTCCTTACTGAAAGGTCACTGCAATATATAATTTACTTTTTAACACTTTTAATGCCTAGTAGTGACAGATTATTATTGATTGAGCATTATCACTAGTACTGCTTTAAAGAAATTGTTACTATGTCTTTTTTTCCCCTATTTTTAGAAAGAAATTTGGATCTCCAATTCAATTTTAGAATGGCATCCGTTTCAGGTTAGTGGAAATGATTACATTGTGTAGTTCATTCTGTTCTGTTTGTAATTGCATGTTCTTTGAAAATAGTATTTGATTTTTTCTGTACCTTCCTCTCAATTTTGCTGTGAACCCTAAACTTCCCTAAAAAAGAGTTTTAATAAAAATAAGTAAATAAAAATAAATTTAAAAAATACTTGTTTTAAAAATTCTGATGATAGAAATGATGTTTTTTCAGATTTTTTTTTATTGTGGTAAAATATACTTAAAATTTACCATTTTAACTATTTTTTTTTCTGAGTAAGATTAGCCCTGAGCTAACACCTGCTGCCAATCCTCCTCTTTTTGCTGAGGAAGACTAGCCCTGAGCTAACATCCGTGCCAATCTTCCTCTACTTTATACGTGGGACGCCTGCCACAGCATGGCTTGCCAAGCGGTATGTAGGTCTGCACCCGGGATCCAAACTGGTGAACCCGGGGCTGCCAAAGCAGAATGTGTGTACTTAACCACTGTGCCACTGGGCCAGCCCCCATTTTAAGTATTTTTAAGTGAACAGTTCAGTGGTATTAAATGTATTCACATTGTTGTACAGCCATCGCTAATATCTATCTCCAGAAGTTTTCCTCATTCCAAACTGAAATCTGTACCCATTAAACAATAACTCTCCATTATTGCCTTCCCTGAAACCCCTGATAACACTAGTCTGCTTTCTGACTCTATGAATTTGACTCTCTGAATTCTAGGTATGTCATATAAAAGTGGAATCATAGAATATTTGTCCTTATGTATCTGACTTATTCTACATAGCATAATGTCTTTGAGGTTCATCCATTTTTGTAACATGTATATTTTTAAGGCTGAATAATATTCCACTGTATGTATATACCACCTTTTGTTTGTCTGTCAGTGGACATTTGAGTTGCTTCACCTTTTGGCTATTGTGAATAATGCCCCTATGAACATTGATGTACAAATAACTATTTGAATCCCTGCTCTCAGTTCTTTTGGGTATACACCTAGAAGTGAAATTGCTGGGTCTACATGGTATTTCTATGGTTAATTTCTTTTTTTCAGGAAGATTAGCCCTGAGCTAACATCTGCCACCAATTCTCTAAGGAAGATTAGTCCTGAGCTAACATCTGTGCCCATCTTCCTCTATTTTATATGTGGGACACTTGCCACAGCATGGCTTGATAAGCAGTGCTCAGGTCTGCATCTGGGATCTGAACTGGTAAACCCTGGGCCACCGAAGTGGTGCATGCGTACTTAACCGCAACACCACTGGGCCGGCTCCACTATGTTTAATTTTTTGAGGAACTGCCATACTGTTGTCCATAGTGGCTGCACCATTTTACATTCCTACCAGCAATGCATAAGGGTTCCAAGGAATGATATGGTTTTTGATAGAATTCTAGGAACCAAAGAAATTATAAAGTAGAAAATATAAATCACTTCTAATCTCACTATGCAGATTAATACTGTAGCATTTAGATGTATTATTTTTCAACAAAATTTTTAACAGTTTGATATGCTCTACTTTGGCAGCCCAGATTGGGTTCCTAGATGTGGACCCACACCACTTGGTGGTGGCCATGCTTTGACACCACTTGGTGGTGGCCATGCTTTGGCAGTGACCCACATACAAAATAGAAGAAGATTGGCACAGATGTTAGCTCAGGGCAAATCTTCCTCAGCAAAACAAAACAAAACAAAAAATACACACTTTAACATTTTGTACATATTGTTTTGTAATGTGATTTTTAAAAAACATAATGTAAATATAGAATATAAGTGTATTGTTAAATTCTATGTTGTAAATATTCTATTTTTAATATCTGCACTGTATTTTGTTTTGAAGTGACATTAAATGAATAATGTTACTTGATCTTTTAGAATTGAACTTTTAGACTGTCTCCATTTTATTATTTATTTATTTGAACACTCCATTCAATTCATTGGAATGCTTGTTTTTAATGCTGCATTATTAATATAATACAGAATGAAGAAAAAAGTTAAATCTCACTTCAAACAATTACCAGTCTAGTAGCATCAGTAAAATGGTACTTTTAGTCATGGCATGAAATACACATAAAACCTAAGACTATTTCTTGAGCATTTTCAAGTTGGAAAACCCATTATAAAAAGCTGGAAGATATTGCCAGGTTTACTCATTGAGTGCTTTTGATGCTGGGAAAATAAGAGACAGGATAACACCACAGTTATAACCTCTGGGACTCAAGAATCATTAAACGGTGGGACTGAAAATAGCTGTAGACTCCTTTGTCCAGAATTTGTAAAATTCCCTCTGTTTTCCAATAAAATAATTGAATCTCAACCATACATATTCTCTGAAGTAGTCTTTCTGTGTGTCAGCAGGAGCGCTCTCTCGGCTAGGTGTTTGCTAGAAATTAGCAGGAACAGCTTTTTTCCTCCGTTATCCTCTGGAAAAGATGTAAAACCAAACTGCCCAACTCTTTCTGTCCACTGCGCTGCCCTCTACTGGAGTACATGAGGGATAAAGCCAGCAGGTCAATGTGACTTTGTTTCATAAGGTAGCACTGTAGATGTAAAATGTGAATGAGAAAAGGCGTATCCCATGGCCCAGACAATTGGAACTTACCTGAATAAGCTCAAAAAGAATCCTTTAGTAAGTTGGCTTTTACAGTGGGAAAAAATCAGCAGAGCGCTAATTCTACAAGGAAACGATTTCAGTGGTTTTGAGCGCTGGTAATAAAGAAGCTTTGTACATTATACAGTCAGGCTGCTTTTCAAGACCTTGGAGGCACCTCTGGGCAATAGTTGTAGTAATGGGTAGACTCTCATGTCAATCGTTTTGATGATTTGTGTGTTAATACCAATCCCATTTTTGTGAGTCTATCTCCTCTGGATGTTTTTCTATGCATAAACATGGGTCGTAGTAGATACATGTTGAGTAGATCATATGCACGAGTTTCTTGCTACAAGTAGCAAAACTTTTCAGAGCCGTTACCTTTGTGAAGATTCATTTTAATATAGAAAGATCTTTTTCTCTGTAGTTTATCCCCATGCCTGAGAGTTGCAGTGATGTAGGACCAGTTTAACAAGAGGGTTCCAACTTCCCCATCTGGGGACGGGGCACAGGACTGATTCACATAGATACACAACTGTTCTGAGGCTACAGTTTAAGGAACTTTTTGGTGAAGTCAGTGAGTCCGTGGATGGTTCGGGTTCACTCTACATCCCACTTTGTCGTCATGGTAGGGGTGTCTCCCACAGCCTTTAGCAGGATGTCACTTTTTTTCTTGGTGTCAGTGGCAGATTCCTTTGTTCTGAGGGAGACTGCAGGGGAAGAAGGGGGCTCCAGAGTGGCTGTTCCTGGGGAGACCTCCATAGGTCCTTCGCCATCACAGCAGTTGAGGGAGGGAGCTGCAGCGTGGACGCTGGCTCCTCAGCCATCTTGCTTGGTCTGTTTCCATTTTTAAAACATAGAAAATGCTGTATTGAACATCTTTGAATCTATAGCTTTGTGTGCTTCTCTGTTTGTTTCCTTAAGATAAGTTCTTATAAGTGGAGTTAAGTGTTTTTAAAGGGTAAAAGGAAAACGTCCATTCTACCTTTTCCAGGCAGCTACTCTTGGTATTTTGATGTATTTCCATCCATTATTTGTTTCTGTAAACTTGACCAGATTGTATTGTGCTTATCAGTGAGATCTCGCTATCTGTTTGGTTAAGAGGTGGGTGGCAGGGGTGGGGAACTTAGGCTATAGTGATTTTTCAGTCTTTTGTAAGGTATAGTGAATATGGCCTTTGCTGCATACTAGCTTCAGCAGTGGGAAACGAGGTTAGGTTCTTTTCAAACTTTAAAGGAATGGTTTTCTTAAATATGGAATCCTCTCCCCTCCCCCCAACTTTATAATTTATGGAAATATAAATATGAAAAAAATAGTGACATAAGTTTTGGCTTTGTCTCACAACTTATTCTCACAGTCTAATTGTTAATAATAACTGGTAGCAATTTAAGTTCTATTAAATGCTAACCCAAGTGTTCTTTACTTAGAGATGAAAATGGGGATTTAAGAGATTCAGTTCAATATGGTAATTTTTGGATTGTGTATGTTAGTTATTCTACTTAATAAGACTTCAAGCTTTATCACTAGGATATGAGTTAAAAGTAACTGAATAATGAAATAGGTAAATTTTATTTAAGAAGAGATGCTTACTTTGAATAATTGCATTCACAATATTGTTGCCATTTCAGATAAACCCACCTCTTCTATTGTTCTACCCACTTCAACTATATTGGAAATGCCTCTTTGAAATTGCCTTCACACGGTTTGTTGCTTTGGATTTGATGGCTTCCATGGTGGCTAATCACTTTCCTTTCATTGTTAACTTCAGTTTGGGATGCTGGTAGAAAATATGCTGTTTCTGAAGAATGGTACCTCCCATGCCTCAGCTGTAAGCTTAGGAACGCTGGAGTGCCATCCGCACTCAATTCACTGTGCTCTTGAGCTATAGTAGCTGTGGCTTACAGTCCCTCTTCATTATGGATTGTTGAAATCCTTCACTGGACTCTTTAATCTCATCTCCTCTAGTAAAAGTCTTGTGTTGTACTTACCAGCATTAGAAATGGTGTAATTTAGGGGCCGGCCCCGTGGCTGAGTGGTTAAGTTTGCATGCTCCACTTCGGCGGCCCAGGGTTTCCCTGGTTTGGATCCTGGGCACAGACATGGCACCGCTCATCTGGCCATATTGAGGCAGCATCCCACATAGCACGACCAGAAGGACGTACAGCCAGAATATACAACTATATACTGGGGGGCTTTGGGGAGAAGAAGAAGAAGAGGGGGAAAAAAAAGAAGATTGGCAGCAGATGTTAGCTCAGGTGCCAATGTTAGGGAAAAAAAGGAAATGGTATAATTTGAACAAAAACATTAAAAGACTCTGATTTATTACAACTAGCTATACTTTCTTACATTCTTAGTCAATCAGGAATTGGGTCAGTCAGCATGGGTTGACATTCACATCTCTGTCCGGTAGGATTTGATCAGAGAAGCAGAGCCACCGTGAGTGATGTAAGGCATTTGCTGTCGGGACTACACCTTATGTGATTATGGGGAGTGGCTGAGCTCTTTCTTGATGGGTGTTGCCTGTGTGTCTGGCACTGGTCCTAAAGTCAGCAGAGCCAGCAGTCGAGAAGAGAAGGTGGATGTGCCATGGGAAGTGCAAAAACAGGCAGCAACCTGTAAAGATGTTTCTTACCGGAACCTATATGGGGCTCTCATTGTCTCAAAGCCTCCAACTTGGATGATGCAGTAGACCCGTCAGAGAGCTGGTGTACTTCCACATGGAGGTGCGTACAGCCTGGCTGAGCCTTCCAAGAAGCTGAGGGAGGAGAACCAAGAGGACCTGGAGGAGCTGTGGGCCCTGCTGTTTCCCCAAGGATATCGAGCAGCCGCTGGAGTTGCTGACTTTACTCTGACCTTCTTAAATAAGGAAAATATACCTACTGCTTTGCATCTACCTTCCAAATCTCTGGTTGCCCAACATGACACAACTGTCCCTTGTACAACCAAATATACACTGGCCTCTCCCCCAAAGAAGGCACGTAGTCTTTTCATTCGTCTTTGGAAGATCCTCATTCCTCTTCATGCTGAATCACATCCCCCTTGATAGTTCTCTAACTTGAAATCTGCGATATAATATCAGCTACTGGAGACACATTTTATTTTAGATGTTAGGAGAATAGGAGAAGGGACCAAAATCAATCAGTGAATCAATCCATAACCCACCACCACCACCAAAAAAAAAAAAACCCAAATGTGGTTTATGTATGAATATCTAAATCAGGAAGAAATGCTTATAGCTGTTGTAGTTCTCATTTCTCAGCTGGTCATGTGGTCGTAGTTATTTTATAACTACCTTCTTCAGCTTCCCATTCCGTATGCCTTTGCTCTCAGGAAGCACCTCACATGGCCCTGGGTCCTTGTGTGGTGGGGGCTTGCCTCGGTAGTTTGCTTGTATTTGGTTTTTGTAGTTCTCCATTAAGTTTAATCACAGGACATGGCAATACCCAAAGGCGTCCTAGAGGATCCCCTGCATTCCAAACCTACTCCTCCTTCTCTCTATAGTGTCACAGCAATCCAATTTCCCTTTAATAGTCAGAATCAGTCACCCCAGCCAATACTGTAACCCCCTCTATGCCTGTTAACTTACTGGCACGAGGAACCCAAAGTGGCCAAGACGCAGTCAACTTCCAGTTAAATGGAACCATTGCTTTTTCTCCTGGTAGAAGCGTTTCTTCCTTGCAAAGTAAGACCTCTAGACCAACAGAGTCCAAAGTTTCAGGGATGGCAAGCAAACATTTCACTAGTGGATCACTAGAAGGTAATAATAAGAGGAGCCACTCCCATTTCCACCCCTGATTCCTGGGCCTATCAATCCTAGGTAGGGGAGAAACAATACTATTCACTGTTTTGGTAGGTAAGGGCAGTTATACTGACTTCCGCCTGGTCATTTCTTCCATAATAGTCCTTACTAATGGGCAAAGGGACCAATGTGTGGCTTTGGTCAGTTGCTGAATACATCTGTTCTAATTACACATTCTGGAACTGGGGAAATAGCCACCCAGTGGGTTAGAGGACCTCCTGGGCCCACTATATGATGGACCTGAGCAAAATGGCGTTGACCACCTGACTTGTATCATTCCAGTCTATGATCTGACTGGTGGATCGCCATGGCATTTTGGTCCTCCAAGAATTATCAGTTTAGAGTTAATGTCTAGTAATGAGTTATTTTCCTGAGAAGTTGTTTTCCCTCCCCTAATACACAGTTACCATGATAAGTTTCTCTGGAGAAGACTAATGGAAAGATTTACTACGTAAATGTTTAGCTGTGTAGTAGAATCCTTTCTTGAAGGTCCCCAACCTCCACTTTATTCAGCAGACTCTGGGTCTGTAAATTGGCTCATTTCTGGCAGCTGCTTGAAGGACTGTAACTCTGTCGTGGTGGTTCATATCAGTCTTCTGTTGACCAGAATGAGGGCTTTGTATTCTGCGTATACAAATCAAGTAATCTATTTCCATTTTAGGGGCATCATGATCAACCAGCCAATGCTGAGGATCTCTGTGGGTCAGACCATTCTGATTACTGCTTTTGCTCTTATTGCCTGTTATGGCAACCACATCTGCCTTTTCTTTGGTCATGAATTGAGTTAGTACCATTTAGCTCCAATACCTTGGAATCCGTCATTCTTAGTGATTCAGGTAGTCTAGTTCAAAGGCAGTACTTCCCACGATCATTCCTGGCTTACAGAGAACAGCCACTCCAGAACTCTTCAGGGATGCTTGGGGCTCCCCTCACTAATGTATTTCTCACAGCTTTGGTGAAGGGAGTGTCCTCTAGATCCTCCTTGTTGACCTGGGACAACAAGAGAGTGGGTGGTCAGTCCATCTGATAATCCACTCTGGCACTCCCATCTCCTTAAGCATCTGGATCCTGGCCTTTAAAGCATACCCAGGAAGTGCTAGTCCTTCAACTTCGTTGGACTCTATAACTGTGTCATTCCGTCCCAACTTTCTGATATTCATCTTTGGGGCCAGGTTTCTGACAACCAACTAAATAAATTATTAGATCCACTCCTGGCCACTATATTTAGCACACTCAATCCAGCATTTCTTATTGAGTCCATATCAATAACTTTAGCTTCTTTCAATATTATATTCTGTCCACCCTGATTTATTACCCTCAGGATCTCTTCCCACATATATTCCCTAGAATTATAGTGATATATATTGGCAAATGCAACTCTTTTGGTGTGTTTTGTGTCTTCTCACAGGTCAATTTTGTACCTCTTCCTCTTGAGTTTCCTAGCTCTTGAAGCTCTGGGGGCCAGGGGTGGGTGGGGCAGAACCTTAGGGGGATTAGCAATCCCTTGCAAGGCAACTACCTTAGGAAAGACCACTACAGGTATTTCAGGCAGAAGGAGGCTGAGAAAAGAGAGAAAGGGCAAAAGAGACTTGGTAGAATTTAGTGATTGAAGGTCTCCTGCTCCATTGGAATCGGCTCAGATATTCCCATCCCGACTGCGGAGTCTCACTCCTTCCTGATCAATGCACTAACTTTAACATAAGAGTCCCTGTGAGGTTGGGAATTCAGTTTGCATGGGAATTCAGTGATCTTGGCCCTGTAGCTACAGGAGATGAGGGTTTCCTTTTGGACAATCAAAGAAACTTCGAGGTCCCTTAATGCAGATCCTGTATTTCTCTCCTCAAGTTCTTCAGCATACTTAGAAGCAACCAATCAACCCCAGTATTCTCACAAAAATGTTCTGTGACAGCAAACACATGGTCACCCAGAGCCTGGCCTTCTCTTGATACTGATTATTGGTGTCTATAGATTATAATTTCAAAAACTCTATCTACTGCATGCCCTGGCATACCATTATTCCTTTTACCACTGCAAACAAGGGTCATTAATATTTTTAATTCTAATCAGATCAGAGACCCAATTCCAGCTGGCCCAGAAGCAATTCAGAAAACCTGCCTTTAAGTTTCTCTTCCTCTGGAACAACATTTGGTGTTGATTTAGGGTTTAATGAGAGAAGCTGAATCATTATAACTGATACAGGTGATTTATTATAGGGATTAGTCCTTACATGATCATGGGACAGGTTAAGCAGTCAACTGCTGGTCTTGAAGTCAAAAGTGCAGCAGTAGAGACAGGAAGATGGATGTTGAGTGTGCGAGGGTAAGGATGAACTGAAATCCACAAGGACAAAGTGGAACCCATCTGTCTTTCATGGGAGCCGTGTTGGTGTGTCATTGCCCCCAGGGCTCTGACTTCCAGGATGCTGGTGCCCTGCAGAAGAGCTGGTGCCTTTGCCAAAGAAAGTTGCACATGAACCTGGCCAAGGTTCTCTTCCTCAGAGAAGCTGAGGAAGCTGTGGGCCAAGCTGCTGCCCCAAGGAGATTCAGCAGGAGCTAGAGGAATTGGCTACTGTCCCATGCCAAAAGGTGAGCCAGCAGATCCATGAGAACGTGAGGGAGTCGCAACAGCACCTGACCCTACGCCGACCATCCAAATGTCAATCTGGCTGCCATTTCATTTCCACCTCCCAAATCTCACGCAGAGCTCACTTATGGCCAACCCTAACTGAGAATCATAGGGAAGGGAATTCTGGCAGTTGTTACAAAGCCACCATAATATGCAATTTAAATCATAACCATAAGATTTCATCTCATGGAAAGGCATTAAAGCTGGGCACTAATGCAGGCAGATGTTTTCCGAAGCACCATGGACATCTTTAAAATGTTTCTGGCTTCCGTTCATGTGGTGTCAAAAGAAATCTCATTTTGACCTTAATACTCGGATTGATTAGAATCATATGTTAAGGCTTCTTTTTTATTGAAGTATAATTGACATACAATATTATATTAGTTTCAGGTGTACAACATAGTGATTCAACATTTATGTACATTATAAATGATCACCACAGTAAGTCTACTTACCGTCTGTCACCCTACAAAGTTAATATGATATTATTGATTATATTTTCCATGCTGTACATTACACCCCTATGACTTACTTATTTTGTAACTGGAATTGTATCTCTTGATCCCCTTCACCCATTTTGCCTACCTTCCAACCCCTCTGACTTCTGGTGACCACCTGTCTGTTCCCTGTATCTGTGAGTCTGGTTTTGTTTTTTTTGTTTATTTATTTTGTTTTAAAAATTCTATATATAAGTGAAATCATACGGTATTCGTCTTTGTCTGACTTATTTCACTTAGCATAATACCCTTGAGGTCATCCATGTTGTTGGGAATGGCAAGATTTCATTCTTTTTTAGAACTAAGTAATATTCCATATATGTATATATATAAATATATATCACATCTTTATCCATTCATCTGTTGATGTTAAAGCTTCTTTATAAGTTAGTTATGATAGAATTATAATGCCAATTCCAATAGCACACTTGATTTCTCTTTTTACTGTTACATCATCTTGTTTATAATCACTGACTTTTTATCATGCAACCATATGAAACCAAATATGAATGTTTTTGTGAAATAATAGCTAAATACTTAGGGGACTACTTTTAAATAGCTTCCTTTTGCTTCAAAGTCTGGTCACTTTGCTTAAATGATTTAAGAGATTGTTGGATTGCTGCCCTACAACATAATAAAAATAATAATTATCATTTATTAAATGCTTAACTGTGTACCAGGTACCATGTTAAGAACCTTCAGCACAAGCAGAGGCACTTACAACTAGAATATACAGCTATGTCCTGGGGGGCTTTGGGAAGAAGAATCAAAAAAAAAAAAAGTTTGGCAACAGGTGTTAACTCAGGTGCCAATCTAGAAACAAAAGAATTTTCAATGTGTTATCTCACTTAATTCTTTATAATAATACCGTGAAAGCTATGTATCATCCCCATGTTACATTTGGGTAAAATGAGGCCTAGTTAAATACCTTAGCCTGAGGTCACTCAGCAGGTAGGAAGAGGACCTAAGATTTAACTCAGGTCTGTGTGACTCGAAAACACGTGCTCTTAACCTCTGTGCCATGCTACTGTAATTTTGTCTGTATGATTTAGATGGTGAGGAATATCCAAAGATCAATAAGGAAACCTAAAATTGTAATTAACTCTGTCTTGTCATTGTGTCTTTTTTCCTGCCTTGTAGCTCTAACTGAGGAATTGGATTCTGTAACCAGTGAACTACATGCAGTAGAGGTTCAACTTCAAGAACTTCTGGAAAGGCAACAAGAGCTTATTCAGAAAAAAAACATCCTAACAAACAGAATAAAGCAGAGTTTAGAGGATTGTGGTGCTGGGGAAAGCAACGAATGTGATTCTTCACCTGCTGCTTGGAATAGAGAAGGTTTACCCTCTTTTTCTTTGCTAGTTTTGTTTCTTCTCGTTTCTTTAAACTGGAGTTCACTCAGTGTGCATGGGTCATTGCGTTCCAGGGGGCTTACAGGTGAAACAGGCCATTCCTTATGTGGTGTGGGAAACTTGTAGGCGGACCATTCTTTACCCACATTCTTTTATTATTTAGGCTTTATTATTTTTTGCAAATATGGTTCTAGCAACATTAATCAATGCTTGGAAGAATAAGATATTTATTTTAACTAAATTTTCTAAGTTTTAACTAGAAAACAAGCAATTAAGAAAAAAATTCAAACTCCTTGCCAAGGTCTAGTTCCTTTTCCCGCCCTAGTGAACACACCTTTCTTGATTCAAGATCCTGCCACGCATCATGTTTATCCTTAATTATAAAGGAATAGTGTAACTCTCGAAGGAATTGCCATGCTTTTGTGGGCCGGTTTTCCAGTGATTCACGTCTGAACAAGATATTTACACCAAAAATTCCAGATAATTGTTAACTGTGTTCATGATATTTGAGTTTTTTTGATACTATGAATTCTCTGATCAACATTCATATTGTTTTTCAAATATCTGATCAGGCATCTTCCTCTTCCCTGTAGGTTAACTCTCAGCTGGCACATGTTTTCATTTTCCGGTGTACTATTTCTTATGATATATCATTACATTTGTTTTTGCTTAGCTTAGTGAGTTAAACTAATCTCAAAATTACTTAAAAGTTAAATTTTGTATAGTATTAAAATTCTTATCTGTGTTTATCGGTTCTTTATTATAAAAGCAGCCATTCATGTTTGTGTCTCGTTTATAATCCTAAGTAGTTCTAATAGGTTTAGCTTATTTTTCTCTTTCTAGATTTTCCATGGTCTGGTAAAGTTAAAGACGTTCTGCAAAATGTCTTTAAACTGCGGGCGTTCAGACTGCTTCAGCTTGAAACTATTAATGTAACAATGTCTGGAAAGGAGGTATTTCTTGTTATGCCTACAGGAGGTGGAAAGAGTTTATGCTACCAGTTACCAGCTTTATGTTCAGATGGTATGTATTAATAAAGTTTAATTTTAAGTTGAAGAAATGTCATTTCTCTGAATATATTTTTAAGTCTTTAAAAAACAATTTCTAACCATACTTATCTAAATATCCAGTGCATTTTTGTTGTATTTATCTGTATTAACAGACATTTAAAGGGTTCACTTAAAGAGAGAATGTTCAAGACTCTGAGAATAGTTAATTCTTTTATTTGGTTCCTGAAACGTAATTAAAAAGAATGTCGTAGGAGGAAAAGCACTAGAAAAGGAATCGGTAGAACTGGGTTCTAGTTGTAGGTCTTCACTGAGTGTCTGCTGTGGTGTTAGGCACTGGACGTAGAGTAGTGAGCAAAGTGGGCAGGGTCCACTCGTTTGCACAGAGCTCATGACGTAGAGCAGCGCTTTGTCAAACTTTAATGTGCATAAGAATCACCTGGCGATCCGACTAACATGCAGATTCTGTTTTAGTGTGAGACCCAAGATC
Source organism: Equus quagga (assembly GCF_021613505.1). Lineage (NCBI taxonomy): Eukaryota > Metazoa > Chordata > Mammalia > Perissodactyla > Equidae > Equus > Equus quagga. Next base: position 37,892,283 of record NC_060267.1, read on the forward strand.
TAGCATTTCTAACAAGCTCCCAGGTGATACTGATGCTGTGGTTTGGGGGCTACTAAGGGTATAGAGCAGGGGTCAGCAAACTTTTCCTTAAAGAGCCAGTCAGTAAATATTATAGGCTTTGTGGTCCGTACGGTCTCTGTGGCAACTACTGAACTCTGCCACTGTAGCATGAAAGCAGCCATAGACAATAGGTAAACAAATGGATGTGGCCGTGAGCCAACAAAACCTTCTTTACAAAAACAAGCAGCTGCCCCTTAGTTTGTTGACCCCTGGTCTAGAGAATACCGGTAATTGCAAGCAATTGCAGTAAGTGTTTTGTGATAAAGGTTTAATAGGATAAAGGGTAAAGGAATTCGGTCAGTGCACAGATCTCCTCTAGGGGCTGTCAGGGAAGGCTGTCCTGAGGAAGTGGCATTTGAGCTAAAAGCTAAAGGGTAAACAGGCAAAAAAAGATCAGAGGAGGAAGGAAGAGTGTTCGTGCAGGGCAGCAGTATTGGTGAGAGCCCAAAAGTAGGAGAGGACATGCATGATAAGGTGGATTCCATAACCTGGAAAAATTTTAGTGTGGCGGGCAGTGAGGGGCAAGACAGGTGCTAAGATTCTTGAAAGATATTTTTTGGACTTTTCCTTAAATTAGTGGGAAGTCTTTGAAGGGTTTTATTCAGGTAGCAGACTTGTCAGATTTGTGGTTTAGAAGGATAATTCCAGCAGGTAGAAGAATTCCAGAAATATTTAGGAGGTAGATTCTGTAGGACTTGGTATTCATTGGCTGGGGCGTAGGAGAAGGGATAGTCTAGAATCATGCCCAAATTTTAGGCTGGGACAGATGTTGAAGTTGGTCCCTGAAATAGGGTACATTGGAGAAAGAACTTATTTGGGAATAGAGAGAGAGGGAAGATGATGAATTCAATTTGGGGCATGTTGAATGTATGATGCCTGCAAGACATCCAGGTGGAGTTGTCCTGTGAGTAGGAGAATGTTTGGGTGTAAAGCTTGGGTCTGAGAGATCTGAGTTAGCTGAGTTGGAGGCTGTTAGTGTGGAGATGGCTATTGAAGCCGTGGGAGTGAATTATATCATCTGGAGCAGCATGGGAAGAGAAGAGGCCCTAGAACAGAAAGCAGAACATCAAGAGTTTAGGGATAAGCAGAGAAAGAGGACCTTGCAGAGAAGGCTGAGAAGGAGTAGCAAAGTGTACGAGGATAATTAGGAGAGTATGGTGTTCTTAGAAGCATAGAGAAGGGAGTATTTCAAGGCGGGAGTAGTTAATAGTGAACAATGTTGGCAAAAGGTCAAATAAGGACTCAAAAGTTCCATTGGATTTAGTGACAAGGGACTCATCTATGACCTTGGCTGGAGCAATTTCAGTGAAGTATTGGGTGGAAACCAAATAGCAATGGCTTAGAAAAGAGTAGTAGTTGAGGAAGTGGAATTGGTGAATGGCACACTCTTTGGAAAGAACTGCTATGAAGAGAAAAAGAGAGGGGCCCCTGAATTAGGTGTCTAGGTTTTTCTTTTTAAAGATCAGAGAGACTTGACCATGTTTAAATATAATGAGAAGGTGCCAGTCATGAGGGAGAATGTGAAAAGAAAGGAGAGAGACTAATGGAGAGGGCAAATCCCTGATGAGGTCTTAATCTAAGTATATTTTTTGTACTCTCTATCCCAGTTATTTTAAGTAACAAACTACAGAAACAAAAATTGTATGATTTTAACAATGCAGAATGGCTTTTGTAGCTGTGAACAGTTTGATTTATAAGAAAAAGGGCATATATTACTAGAACTTCATTCAATAAACTATTCACTGATTTCTACTCAGAATGAATTAATCTGGTATAGTAAGTGGAAGAATACTCATGTAACTACATTGTTAATTATGCAGGTTGCTATGTTTGTTTGGAAAGCTTTGGAATAACATTTTCCTGATGTAACTGGATAGTGTTTGACTTGATATATGTTATTTTACTGAGGTTACCAACACTGATTGTTAAAAATGATAGTAAATTCAAAATGGTAATATCTGTCTTTATTTTTATATGACTAAATAAGGGAGGAGATTTTTGTTTAATCTTATATTTGCTTGTTTGGCTTCTGATCACTTATTCACATCTACCTCTTTTGTTAATGAGGGTAAGAAATAGGTAGTATATTGCTGAGGCTGTATTGAAAATTAGTCTGAATTGATGCTTGGTGCTCACAAGTTATGATAAAGAAGGTGAATAGTTGAAACTCATTCTGGAGGTGGTGTAAAGCTTAAAGTGGATGTTTTCTCTTTTAGGTTTTACCCTTGTGATTTGCCCATTGATCTCTCTTATGGAAGACCAATTAATGGTTTTAGAACAATTAGGAATTTCAGCTACCATGTTAAATGCTTCTAGTTCTAAGGTATGTTTCTGTGACTTTTTTTTGAATTTAAACTCTTCATTGAAGTAGGAACCTTAGCTACAGTCGAGTTGCTTGTAAAATTATAACTGATAACTGTTTATATCAGGAGTCGCAAACTATTGCTCAGGGTCCAGCTCTAGCCCACTGCCTATTTTTATATGGTCTGTGAGCTACGAGTGGTTTTTATATTTTTAAGTGGTTAAAAAAATCAAAAGAGCAATGATATTTTGTGAAGTGTAAAAATTAAAAGGAATTCAGATTTCAGTGTTCCTCAATATAAGTTTTATTGGAACACAACCATGCTTCTTCATTTACGTGTTGTTTATAACTGTTTTCACACTATCTGCAGAGTTGAGTAGTTGACTGGAAGGCTCACAAAACCTAATATTTACTATCTGGCACTTTCAGTAAGCATTTGCTGATCTATTTTATATTATCCGTTATAAAATAATAAGCAAGAATTTCTAATTGTGCAATATAAGTAAATACAAAAAGTGAATTACTAAGAAGATACCCTATCCCTGTGGAATTTCCTCTGTTTCGGAATGGACTCTCTTACCTTCATCTGTTGAATAAAGCATTTCCCAGCTATTCTTTTTTTAAAAGCGTATTATTGAAATTTTCAAAAGTATACGAAAGTGGGGAGAATAAAACTTCTATGTACCGATTAACCACCTTTAACAGTCATCAAAATATAGCTAATCTTTTTTCACCTATACACCCTGAATTTTCCCTCCCCTCTCTCCCTTGGTTTCTTTATTTGAAACAAACCCCAGACATCATATCATTTCAATTGTAACTTCTTCAGTGTGTATCTCTAACTTAAAAAAAAACAAAACAACTAAAATGCTATCATCACACCTAAAAAACTTGATATTAGTTCCTTAAAATCACCAAATAAAAATATTCAGATTTCTCTGTCTCATCAAATCTTAGTTTTTTTTAATCAAGGCCCAGATTAGATTCATGCATTATGATGTTTTTGGTTGATATATCCATAGGTTCCCCTTATTTCTTTTTTGTTTCCCATGCAAATTATAAATTATTTGTTGAAGAAAGCAGGGTCTGTCTTGTAGTTTCCCACATTCTAGACTTTCCTGATTGCATCCTTGTGATGGTGTTTAACTTGTTCCTTTTAGTTAGAATTAAAAGCTTGATTGTATTTGGGCTGTTTATTTTTTAATTTTTTTTGCAAGGGTATGTTTCCCATGGCATCACTTGGGAGGTACCTAACACCTTATTTTTTTTGTGACCTTAGGCTTGATCAGTGGGGTCAGGTGGTGTCTGTCTGCTCTATAATTATCAAGTTCTCTGTCAGCTCTTAATTTGATGGTTTTAGCAGCCACTGATGATTATTGCCTAGCTTAGAGCTGTTACTTAATTAATTAAGGGATTGCAAAATGATGATTTCTATCACTCATTCTTCATATATTAACTAGACTTGTTCTATAAAGAACTTTTTCCTTATTAACTCTTTGCAGATTGGAAATTATTTCCCTTTCCTTACCAGTTTTTAGAAAGAGGTGGTTTTCTAGCATTCTCCAAAGGTGGTCAATAAGATTTTTTTTTTTAAGAATCATTGTAAACTTACGGATTTTTAACATATTTGATATATTTTAATTCATAGTTCTTATTTTTTATGCTGAAATAGTCCCATCTTTGAGCGGTGAGAGCCTCTTTAAGTTGGCTTCTGAATCTTTTTCCTTTACCCCATAGCTTTTGCCTCCTTGCTTTCTTTAAAACTTTTTTGGTGAGAAAGACTGTTGCTGAGCTAACATCTGTTTTTTGTTTTTTTGTTTGAGGAAGATTGTTGCTGAGCCAATATCTGTGCTACTCTTCCTCTATTTTATGTGGGATGCTGCCACAGTGTGGCCTGACGAGAGGTGTTAGGTCTGAGCCGGGGATCCAAACCTGCAAACCCTGGGCCGCCAATGCAAAGCTTGCGAACTTAACCTCTACGCCACCTGGCCGGCTTCACTCCTTGCTTTCTTTTATAATAAGATACTCCATGGTTGAGACTGGCCCGGTCTTCTGGTTGTGCTGTGTGGGACACCGCCTCAGCATGGCTTGATGAGCGGTACCGTGTCCACACCCAGGATCCGAACCGGCGAAACCTCGGGCTGCCGAAGCAGAGCACATGAACCTAACCACTCGGCCACGGGGCCGGCCTCTGGAGTGTCTTCACATTCATTTTTTGTTCTTTTTTGTGAAATGAGATTATTCTTTTATCAACAATTTGGATGTAAGTAAATAACTAAAATGCTATGTACACAGCTGCCATGAAGTTTAGTACTGGGACATGGTCTTGATTTTAATGAACTAAATATCTGCTGCTAAAACAGCCTGATGCTGTTACTTCTGAGTCATGAACGTCTTCATTTACCACTTAGTAGTGCAGCCTGCTGGCTTCGTTCTACTCTCACTGTGTCTGGTTTTCCTTTGAACAGGAGCATGTGAAATGGGTTCATGCTGAAATGGTAAATAAAAATTCCAAGCTCAAGCTAATTTACGTGACTCCAGAGAAAATTTCAAAAAGCAGAATGTTTATGTCAAGACTAGAGAAAGCCTATGAAGCAGGGAGATTTACCCGAATTGCTGTGGATGAAGTTCACTGCTGTAGTCACTGGGGACATGATTTCAGACCTGGTATGTATGTTGTATCTAGAAAACTCCTTGATGCTAGGGAGTATTTTCCTATTCATCTCTACATGATGGAAATCCCTGCTTCCATTAAAATTATCTTTTCAGGTAGTTATTACTCATTTTTCTCTTGCCTTAATATAAGGGGAGCCAAGAGGCATAATCTTTAATCTCTAATTGCCTTTATCCTTTAAACGTATGTTTATTAGCAAATAATATACTCTTCCATCTTTAACCATGAAGATTTACTGACCTCCAGGTTCTCCTTCAGATCTGTTGAGGAATTTGGATCTGCTTCAAAGCTCTCTTCTTTAGTCACCATTCTGAGTGTCGTTAGCATCCACTTTAGAATCTACACCCAAGAATTCCTCAGTGTTAAAGTTCTGTGGGATATTTTAGTAACCATTTTCTTTACTCCCCCAGCCTAATCCTATGGTCATAGCCTGAAGCAGATTACTCAGATTTATTCTATTAAAAAAAAAATTAAATCCTGCTCCATGATTTCAACCTCTTTCCCACCTGCCTTCACACTTACATGGACCTCCCCGGTTCCTGTGTAGGCCCTCCTCGTGTTTGTCCGTGGCTCCAGTACCCACATGATGGTCTCTCCTTTTCCCATCCAGACTCCCTGCTGTTGCCACTTCTGTTCTCTTTCTCCTGGATTGCCTGGCATTTCACCAGTCTGCTCGAGGCCCTGTGCCAGACTGAGATGCTGAATCATCCAGGCTTCTGCTTTCCCCATTTCTGCCGTTTGGCTGCTAAACATTGTCAGAAAAAAATTGCATAGCTGCATGAATTTGCACCTCAGTTCAGCTTTCATCATGCCCGGCTATCCTTTACTTGTCCCAATTTCATCTCCTTTATACATTTCTCCTGACAAGCTTTCCATACCATTAACTTTCTCTTTAGGCCCTAACTCATACTTAGCAGATGCCTCCTGCTTCCCAGAAAATAGGTGCTGTCAGGAATGGACATCTCTTGTCCCTTCCTTTTTAAAAAATTTTTTAAAGCAAAAAGGACCATTTCTTCATAAGGGTAACGATGACCACTCCCACTTCATCCTTTCCTGCCCTCTTAAGATCTTGCTCTGTCGGGGTCCTCACTCCTGCATCTTCCGTCTCCCTAAAATCAAACACGGAACTGAGATGCCCTTCTGAGCCTTTCTGTGCCTTTATGGTCTTGCCCTATTTCTGTTCTTCCTTTCTCCTCACCTTCTGATCTCACCATCTCCATTTCTCACCTTTCTTCCTTTGTGAATTCGTTGAATCATGCTTCTGCCTCCACCACTCTACTCAGAGGTCACCAGTGACCCCATTTCCCACTGGCTTAGTGCAGTGGTCTCATCTTCATTCCTCTTCCCACCTAACTTCAATAGCATTTCATTCTGCTTGCCTCTCACCTGCTGCTTTCTCCTCGCTTGGTTACTATGATGTAACGCTTTTGATTTTGTTCCTTTCCATTTTCACCTCCTTCACCACCTCCTTTGCCACCTCCTTAAATATTAGTGTTCCCTATGGTTCTGATCTGTCTTCACCTTTTCTTACTCTTCCCCAAGCATAGTAAACGTGTGGCTTGAAGACAGAATTCTCTGCCTTCAGAATTATTTGGGGCACAGGTGTTTTTTAAAATTTGAATTAAATGCCTTAGGCAGCATATACACTATCCTTTCTGCTAAGGACCCTGCTGTCTTAAGCAGACTGCTCCACAGAGCTGTTACCTGGTAGCCACTGAAAATGTCAGATTTCTGACCTTTGACCTATATTTCCAACCCAAGTGGCTGATCACTTATGATAATTACCATTGCTTATGTATTACCATGACTTGTGTCACCTCTGCTGATCTGCTGCCAAGCTGTGATAAATTATTCCTGTGTCTAATTATCTTACTCTTAAATTTTAGATTTATATTCCTAATTGTTTATTGGAAATGTATTTGTTTTTAAATTTTTAATTGAAATATAATTGACATATAATATTGTATTAGTTTTACGTGTACAACGTAATTATTTGAAAGAGACAGATATATAATGAAATGATTACCACAATAAGTTTAGTTAACATCCATCACCACACAGTTACACATTTTTTTTTCTTGTGATAAGAACTTTTAAGATTTATTCCCCTTAGCAACTTTCAGATATACAATACAGTATTATAACTATAGTCACCATGCTGTACATTACATCCCCAGGACTTATCTTATAACTAGAAGTTTGTACCTTTTGACACCTTCACCCATTTTGACTGCTCCCTGTGTCTTGCAACCACCAATCTGTCCTCTGTATGTTTGAGTTTGGTTTTTGTTTGTTTTTTTACATTCCACCTATAACTGATATCATACAGTATTTGTTTTTCTCTGTCAGGCTTAATATCACTTAGCATAATACCTTCGAGTTCCATCCAAGTTGTTGCAAATGGCAGAATTTGTTTTTTATGGCTGAATAATATTCCATTGTGTGTGTGTGTGTGTGTATTGTATTTTCTTTATTTATCTGTCGACAGACACTTAGGTTGTCTCCATGTGTTGCTGTTATAAATAATGCTGGAGTGAAGTGGGGGTGCAGATACCTATCGTGATTTCATTTCCTTCGGATAAATACCCAGAAGTGGAATTGCTAGATCATATGGTAGTTTTATTTTTAACTTTTTAAGGAACCTCCATACTGTTTCCCATAGTGGCTGCACCAATTTACATTCCCGACAACAGTTCATCAGGGTTCTCTTTTCTCCAACGCTTGTTATTTTTTTTATTTTTGGTGATAGCTATTTTAACAAGTGTGAGGTGATATCTCATTGTGGTTTTGATTTGCGTTTCTCTGATGATTAGTGATGTTGAACACCTTTTTATGTACCTGTTAGCCATTTGAATGTCTTTGGAAAAATGTTTATACAGGTTCTCTGCTTATTTTTTAATCTGATTGTGTTTTTGCTATTGAGTTGTATAAATTCTTTCTATATTTTGGATATTGAACCCTTATCAGATATATGATTTGCAAATATTTTCTCCCTTTCTGTAGGTTGCCTTTTCATTATGTTGATGGTTTCACGTGCTGTACAGAAACTTTTTGGTTCGATGTAGTCCCAGTTTACTTTTGCTTTTGTTGCCTTTGCTTTTGGTGACAAATCCAAAAAATCATCGCCAAGACTGATGACAAGGAGCTTACCTCCTATGTTTTCTTAAGGAATTTTATGGTTTCAGGTCTTACATTAAACTTCTTAATCAATGTTGAGTTAATTTTTGTGTTTGCTGTAAGATAAGCGTCCAGTTTCACTCTTTTGCATGTGGCTGTCCAGTTTTCCCAGCACCATTTATTGAAGAGACTGTCCTTTCCCCATTGTTCTTGGCTCCTTTGTCATACATTAATTGACCATATATGCATGAGTTTATTTCTGGGCTCTCTATTTTGTTCCATTGATCTATGTGTCCATTTTTTATGCAAATATCATACTGTTTTGATTATTGTAGCTTTGTAATGTAGTTTGAAATTAGGAAGCATGGTGCCTCCAGCTATGTTTTTCTTTCTCAGGATTACTTTGGCTATGGGGTCTTCTGTGGTTCCATACAAATTTTAGGATTGTTTTGTCTATTTCTGTGAAAAATGCCATTGGAATTTTGATAGGGATTGCATTGAATCTGTAGATTGCTCTGGGAAGCGTGGACATTTTAGTAATGTTAATTCTTCCAGTTCATGAGCATGGAATATCTTTCCATTTATTTGTTTCTTCTTCAATTCATTTTCATCAGTGTCTTATGGTTTTCAGTACATAGGTCTTTCACTTCCTTGGTTAAATTTATTTCTAGGTATTTTATTCTTTTTGATGCAATTGTAAATGGAATTGTTTTCTTAATTTCTTTTTTTTTGATAGTTTGTTATTAGTGTATAGAAACACCGCTGATTTTTGTATATTTATCTTGTATCCTGCAACTTTACTGAATTAGTTCATCCTAACATTTTTGTTGGAGTCTTAGGGTTTTTTTTATTATTATTATTATTATTTTTTTATTGAGTTATTGATAGGTTACAATCTTGTGAAATTTCAATTGTACATTAATGTTTGTCAGTCATGTTGTAGGTGCACCACTTCACCCTTTGTGCCCACCCCCCACCCCACCTTTCCCCTGGTATCCACTAAACTGTTCTTGGTCCATAGTTTTAAATTCCTCATATGAGTGGAGTCATACACAGATTATCTTTCTCTCGCTGGCTTATTTCACTTAACGTAATTCTCTCAAGGTCCATCCATGTTATTGCAAATGGAATGATTTTGTTCTGTTTTGCAGCTGAGTAGTATTCCATTGTATATATGTACCACATCTTCTTTATCCATTCGTCTGTTGATGGGCACTTAGGTTGCTTCCACGTCTTGGCTATTGTAAAGAGTGCTGCAATAAACATTGGGGTGCACAGGACTTTTGGGATTGCTGACTTCAGGCTCTTTGGATAAATACCCAGTAGTGGGATGGCTGGATCGTATGGTAGTTCTATTTTTAGTTTTTTGAGGAATCTCCATACTGTTTTCCATAGTGGCTGCACCAGTTTGCATTCCCACCAGCAGTGTATGAGGGTTCCTTTTTCTCCGCAACCTCTCCAACATTCGTTGCTATTAGTTTTAGATATTTTTGTCATTCTAACGGGTGTAAGGTGATATCTTAGTGTAGTTTTGATTTGCATTTCCCTGATGATCAGCGATGATGAGCATCTTTTCATGTGCCTATTGGCCATCAGTATATCTTCTTTGGAGAAATGTCTGTTCATGTCTCCAGCCCATTTTTTGATTGGGTTGTTTGATGTTTTGTGGTTGAGTTGTGAGAGTTCTTTATATATTAAGGATATTAAGCCTTTGTCAGATATATGACTTGCAAATATTTTTTCCCAGTTAGTGGGTTGTTTTTTTGTTTCAATCCTGTTTTCATTTGCCTTGAAGAAGCTCTTTAATCTGATGAAGTCCCATTTGTTTATTCTTTCTATTGTTTCCCTTCTCTGAGAAGGCATGGTGTCCGAAAAGATCCTTTTAATGCTGGTGTCAAAGAGTGTACTGCCTACGTTTTCTTCCAGAAGGCTTATGGTTTCAGGTCTCACCTTTAGGTCTTTAATCCATTTTGAGTTTATTTTGGTGAATGGTGAAAACGAATGGTCAATTTTCATTCTTTTACATGTGGCTTTCCAGTTTTCCCAGCACCATTTGTTGAAAAGACTTTCTTTTCTCCATTGTATGCCCTCAGCTCCTTTGTCAAAGATAAGCTGTCCATAGATGTGTGGTTTTATTTCTGGGCTTTCAATTCTGTTCCATTGATCTGTGCACCTGTTTTTGTACCAGTACCATGCTGTTTTGATTACTGTAGCTTTGTAGTATGTTTTGAAGTCAGGGATTGTGATGCCTCCAGTTTTGTTCTTTTTTCTCAGGATTGCTTTAGAAATTTGGGGTCTTTTGTTGCCCCATATGAAGTTTAGGATTCTTTGTTCTAATTCTGTCAAGAATGTCATTGGGATTCTGATTGGGATGGCGCTGAATCTGTAGATTGCTTTAGGTAGAATGGACATTTTAACTATGTTTATTCTTCCAATCCAGGTACATGGAATGTCTTTCCATCTCCTTATGTCGTCATCCAATTCTCTCAGAAAGGCCTTGTAATTTTCATTATATAGGTCCTTCACTTCCTTAGTTAAATTTACCCCAAGGTATTTTATTCTTTTTGTTGCGATTGTGAATGGTATTGTATTCTTGAGTTCTTTTTCTGTTAGTTCGTTATTGGAGTATAGAAATGCTACTGATTTATGCAAATTGATTTTGTACCCTGCAACTTTGCTGTAGTTGTTGATTACTTCTAAGAGTTTTCCAATGGATTCTTTGGGGTTTTCTATATATAAGATCATGTCGTCTGCAAACAGCGAGAGTTTCACTTCTTCCCTCCCTATTTGGATTCCTTTTATTCCTTTTTCTTTCCTGATTGCTCTGGCCAGGACCTCCAGTACTATGTTAAATAAGAGTGGTGATAGAGGGCATCCTTGTCTCGTTCCTGTTTTCAGGGCGATGGGGTTCAGTTTTTGCCCATTGAGTATGATGTTGGCTATGGGTTTGTCGTATATGGCCTTTATTATGTTGAGGTAGTTTCCTTCTATGCCCATTTTGTTCAGAGTTTTTATCATAAATGGCTGTTGGATCTTGTCAAATGCCTTCTCTGCATCTATTGAGATGATCATGTGGTGTTTATTCCTCAGTTTGTTGATGTGGTGTATCACGTTGATTGATTTGCGGATGTTGAACCATCCCTGTGTCCCTGGTATGAATCCCACCTGATCCTGATGTATGATTCTTTTGATGAATTGCTGAATTCTGGTTGCCAAAATTTTGTTTAGAATTTTTGCATCTATGTTCATCAGTGATATTGGCCTGTAGTTCTCTTTTTTCGTGGTGTCCTTGTCAGGTTTTGGTATCAGCGTGATGTTGGCCTCATAGAATGTGTTAGGAAGTGTTCCATCTTCCCTAATTTTTTGGAATAGCTTGAAAAGGATGGGTATTAAATCCTCTCTGAAAGTTTGGTAGAATTCCTCAGGAAAGCCATCTGGTCCTGGGGTTTTATTCTTTGGGATGTTTTTGATTGCTGTTTCAATCTCTTTCCTTGTGATTGGTCTGTTCAAATTGTCTGCCTCTTCTTGAGTGAGCTTTGGGAGATTGTAGGGGTCCAAGAATTTATCCATTTCCTCTAGGTTATCCATTCTGTTGGCATATAGTTTTTTGTAGTGTTCTCTTACAATCTGTTGTATTTCTGCAGAGTCTGTTGTTATTTCTCCTCGCTCATTTCTGATTTTGTTTATTTGAGCTTTCTCCCTTTTTTTCTTTGTAAGTCTGGCTAGTGGTTTGTCAATTTTATTTATCTTCTCGAAAACCAGCTCTTTGTCTCATTGATCCTTTCTACTGCCTTTTTCGTTTCAATAGTATTTATTTCTGCTCTGATTTTTATTATTTCTCTCCTTCTGCTGACTTTGGGCTTCATTTGTTCTTTTTTCTCTAGTTCAGTTAGGTGTGCTTTAAGGTTGCTCATTTGGGATTTTTCTTGTTTGTTAAGATGTGCCTGTATTGCGATGAATTTTCCTCTTAATACAGCTTTTGCTGTATCCCATATGAGTTGGTATGGCATGCTATCATTTTCATTTGTTTCCAGGTATTTTTTTATTTCTCCTTTAATTTCTTCAATAATCCATTGCTTGTTCAGTAGTGTGTTGTTTAGTCTCCACATCTTTGTGCCTTTCTCAACTTTTTTCTTGTAATTAATTTCTAGCCTTATAGCACTATGATCTGAGAAGATGCTTGTTATTATTTCAATTTTTTTAAATTTGTAGAGGCTTGCCTTGTTTCCCAACATATGGTCTATCCTAGAGAATGTTCCATGTGCACTTGAGAAGAATGTGTATTCAGCTCCTTCAGGGTGGAGTGATCTATATATGTCTATTAAGTCCAATTGTTTTAGTTTTTCATTCAGCTCCACTATTTCCCTGTTGATTTTCTGTCTGGATGATCTGTCCATTGATGTGAGTGGGGTGTTGAGGTCCCCTACTATTATTGTGTTGTTTTTAATATCTTCCTTTAGGTCTGTTAATAGTTGCTTTATGAATCTTGGTGCTCCTGTGTTGGGTGCATAGATATTTATAAGCGTTATTTCTTCTTGATGAAGTGTCCCTTTGATCATTATATATTGTCCCTCTGTGTCTCTCTTTACCTGTCTTATTTTGAAATCCACTTGGTCTGATATGAGAATTGCAACACCTGCCTTTTTTTCCTTCCTATTTGCTTGAAGTATTGTCCTCCACCCCTTCACCCTGAGTCTGTGTTTGTCCTTGGGGCTGAGGTGTGTTTCCTGGAGGCAACAAATTGTTGGATCTTGTTCTTTAATCCATTTTGCCACTCTGTGTCTTTTTATTGGAGAGTTCAATCCATTCACATTGAGAGTGATTAGTGGTGCATGTGGACTTAATGCTGTCAATGTGTCGCTCATTATCTTGTTTTCCTGTGTTTCTTTTCCTGTGTGCTTTAGACTATCCATTTAATACTGCAATTTCTTATGCTGAGTTTCTTAGATTTTTCCTTATCTATGATTTGTGACTCTGTTCTGTACTTTATTTTAGTGTCTACCTTGAAGTTTGTATTTAGAATCTCGTGTATAATATAGTCTATTCTCTGGTGGTCTCTTACTTACTTGACCAATACTGATTTAGACCCTTTGCTCTTCCCCTCCTAAATAATTATTTTCATTTTTTATTCCAACTCGTCTTATTAATTTGTAGTTAAAGTGCTAAGATCGTCCTTGTTTTGGTAGTTTCCTTATTTTTACCCTAATGCTATAGTTGAATATTTGCTATCCTGTTCTGGTTCTATCCATCGGTCTCCCTAGTCTGTGGCTTGTGTCCCCTTTCTCCCTTTTTTCTTTTTTCAAGTATGAGAGCCTTCTTGAGGATTTCTTGTAATGGAGGGCTTTTAGTTACAAATTACCTTAACTTTTGTTTGTCTGGAAAAGATTTAATTTCTCCCTCATATCTGAAGGAAATTCTTGCTGGATAGAGTATTCTTGGCTGAAGGTTTTTATCCTTTAAAGCTTTGAATATATCACTCCATTCTCTCCTAGCTTGTAGGGTTTCTGTAGAGAAATCCGCTGACAGTCTGATAGGGGCTCCTTTATAGGTTATTCTCTTTTTTTTCTTACTTCCCTGAGTATTCTTTCCTTATCATCCCTATTTGCCAACTTTACTATTATGTGCCTTGCAGTGGGTCTTTTTACATTGACAAATCTAGGAGATCTAAAACCCTCCTCTACACACATTTCTCCGTTGATCCCTAGATTTGGGAAGTTCTCTTCAATAATTTCGTTAAGCACACTTTCTGCTCCATTTTCCTTTTCCATATTCTCGGGAATTCCTATGATCCTTATGTTCTTACTCCTCATTGAATCCATTATCTCTCGGAGATTTTCCTCATTTTTTTAAATTCTTACTTCTCTTTCTTCCTCTGTCTGGCGCCATTCAGCCTGTCTGTCCTCGATTATGCTGATTTGCTCCTCTAGGTTGTCTACACGGGCATTCAGGGAATCCGTATTCTGTTTTATCTGGTCCATTGTGTTTTTCATCTCAAGTAATTCTGTTTGATTCTTCTTTATGATTTCAGTCTCTTTTGTGAAGTAACTCCAGAACTCGGCTTGTTTCTCTATCTTTCTCTCTACCTCATTGAGTTTTTTGATTATAGCTGCTCTGAATTCATTATCACTTAGTTTACCTAATTCCAAGTCCTCAGGACTTAATTCTGTGTTTTTATTGTTTTCCTTCTGGTCTGGGGCTTTTATAAATTGCTGGATGGTAGAGGAGCGGTTTTTTCTCATGGTGGTAGAATTCAGTTGCAGTTACAGCCTGTCGCCACTAGATGGGGGTCGAGAGTGGCGTGTTAGCTCTCCGCCTTGGGGCAAGATGGCTGCGCCCACTGGCTTTGTTAGGGGGGAAGGGCTGTTACTCACATGCTCCGGTCTGGGTTCAGATCAGTTCTGTTCTCTGGTCTCCCAAGGCCCTTGATTTATAGGGTCCCGCGGATGGAAGCTTCCCCCCGTCAGTGGGTCTCCACTGAATCAGCGGCAGGAGTCCTGGATGATCCCTCCGTCGCGCGACCCCTCCCCCGCTCCTTCCCTACCCGCGCCGCAGCGATCGCAGACTCTAGGGGAGGGAGAGATGTTCTCTCCTACCGTTCCAGCGCCTCCGAGGCCATCTGCAAGGTTTATGATCTCTGCCTTCTTGGTATTGCAGGTCTCTAAGGAGCTGGCATTATGTTTATTCTCTGAAATTCAGTTCTTCCAATCTTTTGTTGTATTTTGGAGGGGAGAGAATCTCGGGTCAGCTCACCCCGCCATTTTGCTCCGCCCCTCTCCATCTTAGGGTTTTCTGTGTCTCATATGTCATTGTCAATTAGTGACAGTTTTACTTCTTCCATTCTGATTTGGATGCCTTTTATTTTTCTTGCCGAATTGCTCTGACTAGGACTTCTAGTACTGTGTTGAATAAAAGTGGTGAGAGTGAGCATCCTTGTCTTTTTCCTGATCTTAGAGGAAAAGCTTTCAGTTTTTTACTATTGAGTATGATGTTAGCTGTGAGCTAATCATATATTGTCTTTATTCTGTTGAGGTGTGTTCTCTCTTTGCCCACTCAGTTGAGAGTTTTTATCATGAATGGATGCTGAGTTTTGTTAAATGCTTTTCTGCATCTATTGAGATGATCATATGATTTTTATCCTCCATTTGTTAATGTGGTATATCACATTGATTGATTTGTAGATGTTGAACCATCTTGCATCCCTGGAATAAATCCCATTTGACCATGGTATATGATCCTTTTAATGTCTTGTTAAATCCACTTTGCTAATATTGTGTTGAGAATTTTTACCTCTTAAGTTCATCAGGGATATTGCCCTTTAATTTTCTTTCTTTTTTTTTTAAAGATTTTATTTTTTCCTTTTTATCCCCAAAGCCCCCCGGTACATAGTTGTGTATTCTTCATTGTGGGTTCTTCTAGTTGTGGCATGTGGGACGCTGCCTCAGCGTGGTCTGATGAGCAGTGCCATGTCCGCGCCCAGGATTCGAACTAACGAAACACTGGGCCGCCTGCAGCGGAGCGCGCAAACTTAACCACTCGGCCACCGGGCCAGCCCCTAATTTTCTTTTTTTGTAGTGTCTTTGTGTCTGATTTTGGTGTCAGGGTAACGCTGGCCTCATGGAATGAGTTTGGAAGTGTCCTTTCCCCTTTTGTGTTTTGGAAGAGTTTGAGAAGGATTGGTATTAATTCTTCATTAAATATTTGGTAGAAGTCACCATTGAAGCCATCTGGTTCTGGACTTTTGTTCTTTGGGAGATTTTTGATTACTGATTCAATCTCCTTACTAGTAATCTGTCCAGATTTTCTATTTCTTCACGATTCAGTCTTGGTAGATTGTGTGTTTCTAGAAATTTATCCGTTTCTTCTAGGTTGTCCAATTTATTGGTGTGTAATTGTTCATAGTAGTCTCATGATCTTTTGTATTTCTGTGGTATTGTTATGTCTCCTCTTTCATTTCTGATTTTATTTGAGTCCTCGTTTTTCCTTGGTGAGTTAGGCTGAAGGTCTGTCTATTTTGTTTGTCTTTTGGAAAAAATCAGCTCTTAGTTTGATTGATCTTTCCTATTGTCTTTTAGTCTCTGTTTCATGTATTTCTACTCTGATCTTTGTTGTTTTCTTCCTTCTACTAACTTTGGGCTTAGTTTGTTTTTCCTTTTCTAATTTCTTGAAGTGTAAAATTAGGCTGTTTACTTGAGATTTTTCTTGTTTCTTAATGTAGGTGTTTTTTGCAATGAACTTCCCTTGTATAACTGCTTTTGCTGCTTCCTGGGAGTTTTAGTATGTTGTATTTCCATTTTTATTTGTCTCAAACATTTAAAATTTCTCTTTCTTCGTGTGTATCTAAATTAGCATGATTACAACTAAATTCCCTCCCAAAGAGCTGCTCCTTTTCCTTCTCTTCTGCAGCGGGGAATCACTGTTTGCTGTGTCGCTCTACTAGATGTGTTCATCAAGAACTTTTGATTTGCTTCCTCTCTCCCTGCCTTTCCTTCTTCCTCCCGCTTCTTCCAAGCAATTTCCCCTCCAGGCTTCCCTATCTTAGAAAATCATTCAACCACCCATCCATTTGCTCAAGCCAAATTGTTAGCAGTTATTTGTCTCTTTCGAGGTCCAGTCAAGAGACAGAAACCATACTAGTTATTTGAACACAGAGAATTTAATGTAAAGAATTGTTAACTAGGGGCCGGCCCAGTGGTGCAGCGGTTAAGTTTGCATGTTCCACTTTGGTGGCCTGGGGTTCGCTGGTTTGGATGCCGGTGCGGACATGGCACCACTTGGCAAGCCATGCTGTGGTAGGCGTCCCACATATAAAGTAGAGGAAGATGGGTGTGGATGTTAGCTCAGGGCCAGTCTTCCTCAGCAAAAAGAGGAGGTTGGCAGCAGATGTTAGCTCAGGGCTAATCTTCCTTAAAAAAAAAATTGTTAACTAGGTAAAAATTGGTTATAAATGGCTAACTGAAAAAGTCAGAAGAAAACTCTAAGGTATCATGGAGGTAAAAACTAGAAGAAGCAATTAACCATCCTTAGGGCTGGGGAACAGGAAGAAAAGGTTGGAACTAATACTATTTAGAAACCTAGACAAAGGTCGTTGTGGAGCTGAAACTCAGACCTCTGAGGAGACTCGGCTCCCTAGTGCTGGTGTCTCTTAGTGGCAACACAGAGGTGGGGTGGACCTGTGATGAATCTGGTTCTCAAAGATTGGGAAAACTGCCAACTGTGTTCAGCTGCTAAGGAGAGACAGTGCTGCTGCAGGGATGAAGAAGACTTGCTGGCTGACGTTCTGGAGAACACAGGCAAGCCCACGGGAAGCAAAAAGGAAGGAGCACGACCCTTCTTCCTCCCCCAGCCTTGTCCTCTGTCCTTCTAGGGCCAGCTGGCAAAGCAGAAATGCACTATGCAGATTCCCCACTCCAGCACCAAAAAGCAGAGTGTAGCAGGGTAGAGTTAGAGCTGAGGAGAAATAATTTAATAGCTGGCACATGATCCTTGATTCATCCCACCTCTGCAGAGCCAGTGAACCACTAAGTCCTGTCGGCTCTGCCTCTAAATTGAATGTCAAGTTTGTCCACTTCTGTTTGTCTGTACTGGTAGCTCTTAAGTCCAAGTGGGCTTCTTTCCACTGATCTACTACAATAACTACCCCCCTAGTGTCTGATTCCAGCCTTACCCTTTTACAGTTCATTCTCCACACAGCAACCAAAGTGATCTTTTCTGAATATAAATCAAATTGTGTTACTTCCCTCCCTAAACTACCATCAGATTCTCTTTGTGCTTAGAATAAAATCCATCTTCTTAACTGGGATCCATAAGGTGATATGTGATCTGTCCTCACTTTGTCTCCACCTGATTTCCTCTTCTTCCTCCTTGACTTGTTATACTCCAGCTACACTGGGCTTATCACTATGAGCACTTACCACTCTCTGTAATAAGATACTTATTGGTTTGTGTGGTCTGGTTTCTTTGCTTGAATTGTAGTTCCATTTGCCTAGCATCTTTGTCTTCTTCACCACTTTATGTCCAGGGCCTAGAGGCATGCTTGGCATATAATAAAAATTACTCAACATATGTCTGTTGATAAATGGATGAATCTGGGACTCTTTCTCTTTCCTTTCCTCCTCCTGCTTCCCGCTCTCACCACCCATCCCAACAGTCACTAGGACCTATGGGGTTCTAGTTCATGTATTTCTGTTCAGTCTTTTCTTTCTGATTTATCCTTAGTGTCATGCCTTAATTCATATTCTCTATTGTTTTCTGATCAGTCGCTGCCATCTTTTAGCTGGTCTCCCTTTCTTCAGTCTTTTGCCTATTCGAGCCCATCCTTTGCACTGCCACCAGAAGCTGATTTCTGAAACGTAGGTCTATTTGTCCTTTGTCTACTTTAAAAATTACATGATGACTCCTCATTTCCTCTGGGATGAAGTCCTAGCTCCTTAGAATCCACTGTGTTGTTCACAGTCTTCCTTAAGCCTGCCATTCTATCCTCTCCAGTGGAACAGTATCAGGTGGGGTTTGGCAGGGAAGCAGAGCAACTGTGAATGTTAGGGGATGAGGGGTTTGTTCTAGGAAGCAGACCTCGCATAATTCTGAGAGGAGCTGGGGAAGTGAAGGTCTGAAGGGGGAGTTGGAGGATCAGAGGAAACTCAGACTGGTCCTGAAGCACTGGTGCGGGAGGACCAGCTGGCGCTTGCAGGGGAATCTGCAACTGGCATGGCCAGTGCCAAAGGGGCCACAAAGGGGAAGCTCATGAGAGGTCTCTGTGAAGCTATTTCCTGTGAGTAGCTCTCACTTCTGCTACCAAGGATCTAGTGGGACCACTGATGATCAGTAAGGCCTATAGTTGGGAAGAAGGGCTGAAAGAGGAGTGGAAAAGAACTAGAACAGCTAGAACTGGCTGGGCACCTCTATCTGTCCATCATCCATCTGCCTGGGAAGACCTTCAGAGAGGAACGGCAGCTGGTTCACTTCTGCCTCCCTGACCTTGCACAAGTTCCTCTTTTGGGCCAGCTCTAACTAGGGACCACACAGGGCCTATAGTTCCCAGCTTACTGGAGTTGACAGTAGATCCATCCAGCACAGCACCCTGCAATTTAGCCCCGCTGAGCTGCTTGCTGTTTTCTGAACGTGCTAATTTCACGCCAGTGTATTTGCAGTGCATATGCTATTTCCTCTGCCGTATGTTTTCTTCTGCTTCCCTTCGTAGTGAACTTCTACTCATTCTTTAAGACCCAGCTCAAATGTTGTCTCCTTGAAACCCTGACAATTTCCCAGGCAGTTACTTTCTTCTCTATATTTTCATGGTTGAGCATTTAGCAATTTCCACCACGTTTCTTTTTCACTTTTCTCCAAGTAGTTTAATTACTTAAAGGTGTACTTAAGGACAACTTATCTAGTGATTTAGATGTGTATGACAAATATGAGCCTCCAGTGATTTCCCTGAAATCAGTTATATAAAAACCAGTGCCCTCACCAAGCTTTTTCTTATCTGAATTTGCCACTCTTGGATGATACTGGTGTTAGAAGGGTTTTGGCTGGTGGCTTCTTTTGGCTCAGTTGTAATAGATTCCAACACTATGGCTACTCCCACTGCCTCCTGAATCTCCTGTTCAGCAGGTGTGGCCCCGTGCGGAGCTTACTGCAAATATTTTCTTACTCCCTTTCTTCAATAGGGGGTTATTCCACCTGTGGCCAAGAAGAGTGTTTCTGAACCAGTTAAAAGTATAATAAAGTCTGCTTATTCAAAAAGCCCTAGGCAGCAACAGCAGATCAGAGATAGATAGCTATGGAAATAAAATTACAGTAATTGTTGATGATCTGCATCATGTTAAAAGGCATAATTTGCTCTACTCCGTAAGGAATAGAAAGAAGGCCACTTTGTATTTTCTTTTTCAGATTATAAGGCACTCGGTGTCTTAAAGCGGCAGTTCCCTAACACATCACTAATTGGGCTGACTGCAACTGCCACGAGTCATGTTTTGAAGGACGCTCAGGAAATTCTGTGTGTTGAGAAGTGTCTCACTTTTACAGCTTCTTTTAATCGGCCAAATCTTTATTATGAGGTATGTAACTTTTATGTCAGTGTATGACTTCTGTGAAGGATTGTGGCAGAGAGGTTACCTTTTCATTATGTTTGTCTACATGAGTAACAGTTAACTATGTTTAAGAGTTTTTAAAATCAGGAGGTGATTATAAGCAGATTCGTTAATTAATGCTTTCCTGATACGTCTCTTGTGCTGCATAACCCTTTGCTATGTTAAGTAGGAGACATGCCTTGTTAGGTTTACATACACTCTTTCTTGTGTAAAGATGGAGAGAGGATGGATTCATTCCAAGGACCCTAATGACATCTCTGTTGAAATTAATTACCAAGTAATACAAAATTAATACGCCATTAAAGATTTACAGATACTCCCTATTTAGATTATAATTAATATGTTCCCTTGAAAGTTAAATAACCTAACAGCTGTTTTTTTCTTTCTAATCTGTTTAAGAATAGACTTAATATTTTTCTGAGTTTTCATTGAATAGTTATTTATGTCACAGTTTATATTTTTGTAAAAGTAGCATCAAAAAATTAAAAAGTCTCCATCTTTACAAGTTATTCACTGCTTCTGTGCCTCCTCATTTCTGGTAAATTCGATGATAACAGTCGAGAGTGGGAGGTGGCAGGGTCAGAGGAGGCGAGTGACAGGGTAAGAGAGAAACTCACCATGCCCATGAAAGAATGGTGCCTTGAAAGTTGTAAGTAATCCCACAACTAGAAGGACCTGCAACTAAGATATACAACTATGTACAGGGGGGGTTTGGGGAGATAAAGCAGAAAAAAAAAAAAAAAAGAAAGTTGTAAGTAAATGACTACGTGGATGGTACTCATTAACTTACATTTTAATGCGTTGGCTTTTTTTTAGGTTCGACAGAAGCCCTCCAACACTGAAGATTTTATTGAGGATGTTGTAAAGCTCATTCATGGGAGATACAAAGGGCAATCAGGTAATAGAAAAACAAATCCACTTTGAAGACCGAGAGAGAACTTTTGAAAAGTAGCTGATATTACACTCATCTTAATGTGCCAATAAATGATTAGCACCAAAAAAATATTAGTGCATGGCAGAAGATACTTGAAAATGTTATGATAAAATTAATTTACTTGGTGATCTTAGAATTTGGGTGCGGCATTTGCTGATGGTGCAGATTATGAATCATAAACCTGTCTGATTTATTTTTGCTTATTTACACTTAATTGCTTTAGAGTGGACCTAATAACATAATGTTAATTACCAACAGCACATTATTTAGTAAGTATCCACCGATGTTCTAAAGGGATATAAATATAATCTCTGTAGTGAAGGACACAGTAAAGAAATAATACACATGGAATGAGTTAGGCATAGGTGGAGTTGAGCGGATATATACATGTGTTTTAGGACTAATGCATAGACAAGTGTTATTGAAGCCAAGAGTTTGTATAAAAGTAGTATTTTAAAACTGTTCTATAGATTTTCAGAAGATATTAATAGGTGCCCTGGTAAAAAGGAGTTCCAGAGTAAAGTAAGTTTGAGAAAGGCTGCAGCTCTTTGTCTTTCCTGGAGATTCACTGGGTTTATCAGCACGTGAGAAGTTCTGACCAGCCCTGCAAATAAACAGGTCAACTTGTTTAACTTTGTTCAATGCAGTGTTCCTCGAGCTCATTTGCACGTGAAACTTTTTTTTTTCACAGCATACTTCTTAACGTCTTATGGAGCTGTGGGACATCAGTTTGAGAAATACTATGTAGTGGGAGATAAAGAGGTAATGGGAAGCAAAACTGGTGGCTCAGGGCTCATTTCTGCTTTAGAGCAAGCTGGTGATCAAATCCTGAATTCTACAGAAAGTCAATATGTGTTCAGGGCCTTGGAACTTTTCATAAGTCTTTTTCCCCCATGCACTGTATTAATCAGTATCTTGAGTGTGTTAAAAATTACCTTCGAGGTATGTGCTCTCTATATATCTAATAATTGGTCCTGTTTTACTACAGGAATCATATATTGCTTTTCTCAGAAAGACTCTGAGCAAGTTACGGTTAGTTTACAGAAATTGGGAATTCACGCAGGTGCATACCATGCCAATATGGAACCAGAAGATAAGACCAAGGTTCATAGAAGATGGTCGGCCAATGAAATTCAGGTAAAGTATATATCTTCAATATAAGCCTAATTCACCTTAAAAAATATTTTAACTTGACTTAATTAACGTGTAAAATGTTCAAACATTTTAGGTAGTAGTGGCGACAGTTGCTTTCGGTATGGGAATTGATAAGCCAGATGTGAGGTTTGTTATTCATCATTCAATGAGTAAATCTATGGAAAATTATTACCAAGAGAGTGGACGTGCAGGTATGTATAACTCATATCCAGAAGTAATTTTTTAAAAAGCTTTTCCAGAAAACACACTATAAATGATGTTTAATAATTCTGTATTTTTAATCTTCCTTATTGGCTAGTATTTTTAGAACTTTAAAGTCTTTTCTGCAGTTTCATATTTATTTGCCAATGGGGAAATTTTGCTTATGTTCTATTGGAGTGTTATGAATTATTTCTTATGTTTGCTAAGATAATTCGACGTACATCTTTGCCTCCTGAATTTTTAATTAGTAGTTTCAATTCTATAACTGAAATAACTGGATTACTTACGGACACATTTTTAAACTAATAAAGCTGATTCTTAAGTCTCTTTAGTCATTTTAAAAAAAATTTGAGGGCAGCTGTTACAAATTAACTGTGACATCTCTGTCTGAAATTTCTAGATGTGATATATTTAGACCATGAAGCATTGCTAACTAATTTTACATATATTATTTTTGCATGTTTTGAATTTTTAAAGTAATCGTGCAATCCCAAGATTTCTCGCACTACAGGTCGAGATGACATGAAAGCAGACTGCATTTTGTATTATGGCTTTGGAGATATATTCAGAATAAGTTCAATGGTGGTGATGGAAAATGTGGGACAACAGAAGCTTTATGAGATGGTGTCATACTGTCAAAACATGAGCAAGTAAGCCACATACCTTTTTATAACCTTTATCAGTTAAAGACAAGCACAGTGTGAAAGTATGTGATGTTACTTTGAGTATTTACTGAAGTGAGTAAATACGTTGACAGAACATCAAGTGCAAACCTGTGAAAGCAGATGTCTGAAGGCTGGGAACCAGTACATGAACCTGCAGCATCTGCCTTAATCCAACAGAACATAGCCTCTCTCCCTCTCTTTAATCTCTCAAATTATTTTTTATTGAAGATTTTGATACAAATCGGCAGTGAGTTCAAGCCTTTTCTCTCTGGCACTAGCGTACAGCTACATGCTTTAATAATTTTGGAAAGGTATATAGGAGGCATTTTGAAAGTTGAGCTCAGTCACATATCCCATCCAACCAGCTGATGGGTTGATGAAATAGTTGAGACCAGGGTCAAGTTTCTCCTTAAGATATAAATTTAAATCTATTTAGGGTGGCTTCAGTTAGACTGTATGGCTCCCTGATGGCTTCTTGGTCTTAGTCATCTTTGTACTTTTATTGCCCATCACAGAAAAACGACTCAGAAATTTTCAAATGATAAGCAGTAACCAGACAGTGACAGAAAATGGTATTTCCTTCCCATAGATGCTACAATAAAGAAGTGAGAAAATGAAATTTCCTTAGATGAAACTGCTTTGCTATCAGGAAGATTCTTAGTAGCTATAAAATACTAAATCTCAAAATGAATCTTGAACTTTTTAAAAGTAATGTTTTTCAAGTACATATGGAAAAAATCATATATGGTGGGCAGAATAATGGTCCCCCAAAGATGTCCACATCAAATTCCTAGAACCTGTGAGTATGTTACCTTACATCGCAAAAGGGAATTAAGGTTACAAATGGAATTAAGGTTGCTATTCAGCTGACCTTAAAATACGGAGATTATCCAGGAATATTTGGGTGGCCCCAGTATAATCACAAGGGTCCTCAAACTTAGAAGTTGGTAGAAGAGGTCAGAGTGATGTGATTTGAAGACTCAACCCACTGTTGTTGGCTTTGAAGATGGAGGAAAGGGGGCCGTGAGCCAAGGCATACAGGCAGCCTCTAGAGATTGAGAGCAAGGAAACAGATTCTCCTCAAGAGCCTCCAGAAGAAATCTAGCCCTGCTGAGACCTTGATTGTAACCCAGTGAGACCCATGTCAGACTTCTAACCTATAGAAATGTAAGATAATAAATTTGTCTTGTTTTAAGCCACTGAGTTTGTGGCAATGTTAAGGCAACAATAGGAAACAAATACAATATATAACCGTATATTTTGAAATAGGGATTCTTTTTTTTTCAGTTATTTTATTGAAACCATGAAAGTTTGTAACATTGTGTGATTTCAGATGTACATATTTCTGTATAGACTGTATTTTGCTCACCACCAGTAGTCTTAATTTTTATCTGTCACCATATATATGTGCCCCTTTACCCCTTTCACTCACCCCCTCGGCCCCTTCCCCTCTGGTAACCACTAATTTGTTCTCTTTGTCCATGGGTTTGTTTATTTTCCACATATAAGTGAAATCATGCAGTATTTGTCTTTTTCTGTCTGGCTTATTTCGCTTAACATCATACCCTCAAAGTCCATCCATGTTACTGCAACTGAGATGATTTTGTCTTTTTGATGGCTGAATAGTATTCCATTGTATATATATACCACATCTTCTTTATCCATTCATCCATAGTCAGGCACTTGGGTTGCTTCCACATCTTGGCTATTGTGAATAATGCTGCAGTGCACATAGGGGTGCATAAATCTCTTTGAATTATTGATTTCAAGTTCTTTGGATAAATACCCAGTAGTGGGATACCTGGATTGTATGGTATTTCTATTTTTAAATTTTTGAGAAATCACCATACTGTTTTCCATAGTTTGCATTCCCACCAGCAGTGTATGAGGGTTCCCTTTTCTCCACATCCTCTCCAACATTTGTTATTTTTTGTCTTGGTAATTATAGCCATTCTCACAGGTGTAAGGTGATATCTCATTGTAGTTTTGATTTGCATTTCCCTAATAATTAGTGATATTGAACATCTTTTCATGTGCCTATTGTCCATCTGTATATCTTTGGAGAAATGTATATTCATATCCTCTGCCCATTTTTTGATTGGATTGTTTGGGTTTTTTTGTTGTTGAGTTGTATGAGTTCTTTATATATTTTGGAAATTAACCCCTTGTTGGACATATGATTTGCAAATATATTCTCCCAGTTGGTGAGTTGTCTTCTCGTTTTGTTTATGGTTCCCTTACATTGCAGAAGCTTTTTAGTCTGATGTAGTCCCATTTGTTTTTTTCTTTTGTTTCCCCTGCTTGAGTAGACATGGTATTCAAAAAGATGCTGCCGAGACCCATGTCAAAGAGTGTACTGCCTACATTTTCTTCTAGGAGTTTTATGGTTTCAGGTCTTAACTTCAAGTGTTTAATCCATTTTGAGTTAATTTTTGTGTATAGTGCAAAATAATGATCTGCTTTCATTCTTTTGCATGTGGCTGTCCAGTTTTCCCAGCACCATTTATTGAAGAGACTTTCCTTTCTCCATTGTATGAAGTTCTTAGCTCCTTTGTTGAAGATTAGCTGTCTGTAAATGTGTGGTTTTATTTCTGGTCTTTCAATTCTGTTCCATTGATTTGTGTGTCTGTTTTTGTGCCAGTACCATGTTATTCTGATTACTATAGCTTTGCAGTATATTTCAAAGTCGGAGATTGTGATGCCTCTGACTTTGTTCTTCTTTCTCAGGATTGCTTTGGCAATTTGGAGTCTTTTGTTGTTCCATATAAATTTTAGGATTCTTTGTCCTATTTCCATGGAGTGTCATTGGGATTCTGACTGCGATTGCATTGAATCTGTAGATTGCTTTAGGTAATATGGACATTTTAACTATGTTTATTCTTTTAATCCATGAACATGGAATAGCTTTCTGTTTCTTTATATCTTATTCGATTTCTTTCAATGTCTTATAGTTTTCAGTGTATAGGTCTTTCACCTCTTTGGTTAGATTTATTCCTAGATATTTTATCCTTTTTGTTGCAATTGTAAATGGGTTTGTTTTTGTGAGTTCTTTTTCTGTTAGTTTATTATTGGTGTATAGAAATGTAATTGATCTTTGTAATTTGATTTTGTATGTTGCAACTTTGCTGTAATTGTTGACTATTTCTAATATTTTTCTGATGGATTCTTTAGGATTTTCTATATATAGAATCATGTCTTCTGCAAAGGTAACAGTTTCATTTCTTCCTTTCCAATTTGGATTCCTTTTATTTCTTTTTCTTACCTATGGCTCTGGCCAAAACCTCCAGTACTATGTTGAATAGGTGTGGCAAGAGTGGGCATCCTTGTCTTGTTCCTGGGCTCAGAGGGATGGCTTCTAGTTTTTCAACATTAAGTAGGATGTTGGCTGTAGCTTTGTCATATAAGGCCTGTATTGTGTTGAGATACTTTCCTTCTATACCCATTCTTTTGAGAGTTTTTATCATAACTGGATGTTGGATTTTGTCAAATACTTTCTCTGCATCTGTTGAGATGATCATATGGTTTTTATTCCTCATTTTGTTCCTGTGGTATATCACATTGATTGATTTGCAGAGATGAACCATTCCTGCCTCCCTGGGATAAATTCCACTTGACTATGGTGTATGATCCTTTTAATATATTGCCGTATTTGGTTTGCCAGTATTTTGTTGAGGATTTTTGCATCTATGTTCATCAGTGATATTGGCCCCTAATTTTCCTTCTTTGTATTTTTCTTGTCTGGTTTTGGTATCAGGGTAATGTTGGTCTCATAGAATGAGTTAGGAAGTGCTCCATCTTCTTCAAGTTTGGGGGATAATTTGAGAAGTATAGGTATTAAATCTTCTTTGAACGTTTGGTAGAATTTTCCAGAGAAGCCATCTTGTTGTGGACTTTTGTTTTTTGGGAGGCTTTTGATTACTGTTTCGATCTCTTTATTTGTGATTGGTCTATTCAGATTCTCTATTTCTTCTTCATTCAGTTTTGGGAGGTTGTATGAGTCTAAAAATTTACCCATTTCTTCTAGATTATCTAAATTGTAGGCATATACTTTTTCATTTTCCTTTCCATTTTCTTGGAGTATCATCTTCCATCCTTTCACTCTGAGCCTATATTTGTCTTTAGAGTTGAGATGTGGTTCCTGGAGGCAGCATGTTGGGTCTTCCATTTTAATCCATCCAGCCACTCTATGTCTTTTGATTGGAGAATTAAATCCGTTTAGAGTGTTTATTGATACATGAGGGTTTAATACTGCCATTTTATCTCTTGTTTTCTGGTTCTGTATTTTCTTTCATTGTTTCTCTTCCTTTGTATTTCAGATTGCCATTTCATTTTGGTGGTTTTCTGTGGAGGTTTTCTCTTTTCTTATGAATCTTGGCTCTGCTCTGATTTTTTGTTTATTGGTTACTCTGAGGTTTGTATAAAAGATCTCATAGATGAGATAGTCCATTTTCTGATAGCCTCTTATCTCCATTAGCCTAAGCAAGTTCCATCCCATTCTCTTCCCCTTCTGAGTTATTGTTGACACAAATTATTGTTTTGTGTTGTGAGTTTGTGACTAAGTTGAAGTGTTTGTAGTTACTTTTGATGCTTTCCTTCCCTTATCTTTTAATTGATAATTATGTGCTACCCTGTCCTGAAAGACAGCTGCAGTTTTCTGATTTTGTCTGTTTATCTCCTTGCTTAAAGCTTTGTAGACCTTTGCCTTTTTGTTTCAGGTATGAGGACATCCTTACTCATTTCTTGTAGGGGAGGTCTAGTGGTAATGAACTCCCTCAGTTTTTGTTTATCTGGGAAAGCTTTTATTTCTCCATCATATCTGAAGGATAGTTTTGCTGGATAGATTATCCTTGGCTGAAAGTTTTTGTCTTTCAGTGTTTTGAATATATCATTCCATTCTCTCCTAGCCTGTAAGGTTTCTGCTGAGAAATCCACTGAAAGCCTGATAGGGGTTCCTTTGTAGGTTATTTTCTTTTGCCTTGCTGTCCTTCATACTTTTTGTCATTGACTTTTGCCAATTTTACTTTATATTGCCTTGGAGAAGGTCTTTGAGAATTGACATAATTAGGGGTTCTATTGGCTTCATGTATTTGTAAGACTGGTTCTTTCCCCAGGTTTGGAAAGTTCTTGGCTATTATTTGAACAAGCTTTCTCCTCCTTCCCCCGCTCTTCTCCCTCTGGAACACCTATAATCCTTCTGTTGCTTTTCATAATCGAGTTGGATATTTCTTAAAGAATTCCTTCACTTTTTAAAAATCTTAGGTCTCTCTCCTTCTCCACCTGAAGCATTTCTATATTTCTATCCTCTAAATCACTAATTATTTCCTCCATAATGTCAGCTCTATTTTTTAAGGATTCCAGATTATTTTTTATTTCATTGTGTTCTTCATATCCCTAATTTCTGCTTGGGTTTTTTTTTCTTTATACTTTGGTGAAGTAGTCCTCATTAATTTTATTCTTGAGCTCATTGAAGTGTCTGAGTTTTCTTGTAACTCATTGAGTTTATTTATGACAGCTTTATAGATTGTAAATTTCTGTGACTTCATGGTTGTTTTCTGCAGATGTGTCATTTTCCTTCTCTAAATTGTTCTAGCTTCTTATGGCATTTGGTGAACTAATCTTTTGCCGGTGCATTTGTGGTCTTATCACATCACAGATTCCACCTGCTACTGTGGGTGGGATGCAGGAACTGTGTTGCTGATCCTGCCCCATCTGCTGGAAGTTGTGTGTGTACGGTGGGTGCTCCCACCAGCCAAGAAAGCATTTGCATGCGGGCTCAGGGCTGCCACTGCACTGAGGCACATTCCCACTTGTGGGACTGCAGGGGTACTGTAGATGCTGCTATCAGCTGGGAAAGCCTGTGTGTGTGCACTTATATCTGCCACCACCTCTTCTCATGGTTGTGCTGGCTGCTGTACTTGTTGGGCAGGGCTTCTTCATGGGATCTGAGCCTGGGCCACCAGTTGGGACCAAAGTAGCAGGGTGAGTTCTCCCCACCACCCAGGGAAGTGTTTTGCATGGGCCTGGGTTGCTGCCGCTCCTTCTCACAGTTGTACCAAGGCAAATTCGCACTTTTAGGGCTGCAGCGGTAATATGGGTGCTTGCGCCAGCCAGGAAAGCATTCAAGCTTGTGCACAGGGCTGCTGGGGAAGGGTAGTGGAGTGCTCACTTATCTCCACCACTTCTCAGGGAGCCAGTCCATCCACCTTCACATATATAGCTGCATGGGTCTCTCAGGTGTCCTGTTGTGCTGTGTGGGTATCCTCTGTTGGTCAAAGAATGTCCACTTAGTGTTAGTTCACAGGGGGAGAGATAAAGGGAACAGCTCACTTCCCCATGTTGCTGATGTCACTCCTGAAATAGGGATTCCTTAAAACTTTTTTGGATCATTTAATGATTTTATCTCTAAATGTTTTTGCAGATGTCGCCGTGTATTGATAGCTCAACATTTTGATGAAGTATGGAACTCAGAAGCATGTAACAAAATGTGTGATAACTGCTGTAAAGAAATTTGTGAGTTGTTTTTGAACTCTTTATGGGCTAATATGTATAGCTAGGACTACATAAGGGCAGTCTTAGACTCCAAAATGGATTAAAAAAATTAAGGTGTGAATAGAATTTTCCAGATTCAAAATAACCCAAAATCTTGAAACAAAGGCAAATAAAAGGAAAAGCCATGTGTGTATGCATATACTTTGTATTGCTATGCTGAGGGTATGTGAAATTTTTAAGAAATGATGGAAAAGGTTTAAATTTATCTGAATGGAAATGCTATATTTATATATTTATGGCTAATCTGGTGATAATCCCTATACTTTATGGCTACTGATTGGGAAGAGAAGTTTAGTACAAAATATAGTGGATCATCTTTGATCACATAATGGCTGACTACTCATAAGACACCAATTTTGCAGTTTTAATACTGTATTTTAACTTTTTTTCATCTTGTGTGTATGTGTTGTATTTGAAGAGCTGGACTAACCAGTTCCTCACTGAGTTACGATGCCTTGGTGGGTGAAGGTCACTACAACTTGAACTTTGCAGCTAGAGAAACTTATTTATGAGTTCATTAAACTGTTCCAATTAACTAGAGTCTCATATATAGATCAGAGTGCTAGTATCAATTAATAATTGAGGATATCTGTCTAGGACATTCTTGTCTCTGAATCAGAGTACCTACGAAGCCCTACTAGTTTTCAGAGGATTGCTTAATAAGCACAAATCAGGTGAATATGAAGAATATACTGACCCTCCTATAAACGCCTCTTAGGATCTGCCATCGTCATGTCTGGCAGACACTCTTTGGATCCTACAGCAAACCCATAGGCCTTCTGATAACCAGGTTACATCACTGTAAATCCCACGTCTTACAGAGACTATCATTTAGTCTGGTGATAGAGACTTGAGGAATAGCCTAGTCTTCATTCAGAATGCATTTACAAATCAATGTTTTGGGTGGCTCGCATTGAGGACTTATTTTTAAACCAGTTTAACCACTTAGGATAGCCTGTCCTTGCTTTAATTTCTAAATCCCAATTGCCTATAACTATGTCTTTTTCATTATAGCATTTGAAAGAAAGGATGTAACAGCATACTGCCGAGACCTAATCAAGATTCTGAAGCAGGCAGAGAACCTTAATGAAAAGCTCACTCCACTGAAACTGATTGATTCTTGGATGGGAAAGGGGGCAGCTAAATTCAGGGTAGCAGGTGTTGTTCCTCCCACACTTCCTCGAGAAGACCTGGAGAAAATGATCGCGCACTTCCTTCTACAGCAGTATCTTAAGTATATACAAACCCATTTCTTGTCCTTTCATGTTGTCCTTATGATTTTTTTTAACAGCACACTACACTTTTTATTTTTTATTCATGGAATACATCCAAAGAGATTACTTGGAAGAAAAATCCTTATTTGGATATATAACAATAATGGTAACAGTTGTATAATACTTTATATATTATAAATAATTTTCACATATATCACCTCATTTAATCTTAGCAACATTGTGAGATGGGGAGAATAGACATTCTCATTATCTGACGTTACAGGCATTAGATTTCAGTAGATCCATAATAGGAGCTATACTAAACTTAAGAAGAAATAAAATGGTAAAATGTCCAAAACCTGTACTTAAAAATGGTTTATTCAATCACAAGAATCATAAATTGGTAAAGTAAAAATGGGTAAAATATTTTCCTCCACAAAACATGATTTCTTTATGATTTCCATTTTTATAATTGCAACAGAAAAAATGGTTTTGCAGTTGTTCCCTGTGACCTTTTAAATGCTGTACAAAATTTACCTAATAAATTGATGACTGGTATGTCAAAAAACTAAAATCCTTTCCATAAATTGCTTTTTTACAGTATAAGTTTCATTATTTCTGTCAATGTGTTGCTTAAAATGATTGCACTTATGGTTTTTATAAATTTTGGTTTGTTTTCTGTAATTCCTAAAAATCTTTCTGATTGTTGGCCTTTATCTTCTGCAGAGAAGACTACAGTTTCACAGCTTTTGCTACCATTTCATATTTGAAAACAGGACCTAAAGCTGATCTTCTGAACAATGAGGCACATGTTATTAGCATGCGAGTAAAGAAGCCCACACAGAGCTGTTTCAGGGTAACTGACTGGCTATTAATTTTCAATTTTTATATATTTAAAAAACACATTAAAGCCTCTGGGATACTTTTCTTTAACTAGTATGCTCTAGACCCAGCTGAACATGAGAGGTCAGTTTTCTTCTTAGAATCTGGGTATGGGAGAGAAAAAACATATCTTTGTTTTCTGTAGAGCCATTAAGTAGAACAGTTGAGACTAGCCTTTTAACGTAAACTAGGGGTTTCCAACCTTTCGGAATGTGGAGACTCCATTTTAATGTCTAATTTTGTGATGCACCCTGCCCTCACGATACTGGTTGCGATCAATACTGGTTGGGAATGGGCCTCTGCGGCAGAGGTTGCAAACTGCTGTTATAAAGTAACTGCTGTCAGGCCTGCGGAGGCATGCTCTGTAGCACTGTCTAAGCACGCTTCAGGTGTTCGGGGTTGCTGACAGCACAGCCCCTTCTAGCCAAGATGGGGCTCATATTTGAGTAGAAATTTAAAGGGAAAAACCAGACCACTGGACACTTACAGAGCTAACTGATAGAGATGGACTATTGCGATTACTAATCTCATCAGAAAACAGAATAGCTGAATGTTTACCAGCGTGTTTGCTTTGTTCCTGTTTTGTAGACTGAACCACCTCAAACTTGTCATCCTGAAGGAGCTGATAGAAAGAGGGAAGGAAAAAATTCAGGTAACTTCCAGAAGAAGTCTGCAAACATGCCTCAGCAATCTGAGGCTAAGAACACAGGGGCTAAGAAAAGAAAAATTGATGATGCATGAGTGTATCTAAATTTTCCAAGAACAGAACAGTTTATGCATGTTTACACCATTATTTTTGTAGTTAATCAAAGTTTAATTTTTAAGACAATTTCATTAATGTTTTATACAAATGGAGCTATATTTTAAGAACTTATCTCTAAAGAATTGAGGACTTGAGAATTTGAGATCTTTTGAAAATTTGAGAGCATGAATTGTATAAATTTACAGTATGAAACAAGGGAAAATAAGTCTTTTTTTATGTAAACTCCTTAAAAGAGTAAGTTCACATAACTGTCTTAGGCTCTTTATGCCGTGATATACCTAGCTATATTTTTTCTTTTCACATAACTCTCTTTTGATGGCAGTGTTATTGTACTGAAAAGTTCACAGGCTCATGACAGAAAGTGAATGATTTCAGGTTAAAATAATAGCTGTAGAATTCAAACAAAAAAGGAATAGGGTATCAATACAAATAATATTAGCAAAGAAGATATTGCTGCATCTCTAAGTAAAATAAAATTACAAGCTTCTTGACATTTTCCAATCAAAGAATGGCTCTGGTCTACTAACCAAGACCAAGTTGTGGGCTGAGCAGATAACAGCCTAGCTAAATGTGCTCCAAAGCTAAAATCACAAATGAATGTGTGTACGTTTAAAACACAGAAATGAATAACTTGAGAATTCTTACATAATTGGTCAATTTTGTGTTAGGAAAAAAATCTGTAAATAAGTTATTTGAATTGATTTTATCTTTAGAATTTATTTTTTAATATTTTTCCACTGAAATCATTATCACTTCTGTACTTTTAACTTCAATGTGGTCATCATTAAATCAGTGCAATCATTTACTTTATTGATGTGTGACTTTTTTGTCTTATTTGGAACTTTATGTGGTTCTTGAAATGACCTTTTTAGTCAAAATAATCTTCTATGTCAATATCTGGATCCAGTAGGTCTTCTCCATATGCTGAAAGATTCATCTGGTTTAAAATCAAGTTTTCAAATGTTTCTTCTAAATCAGTTTCACCAATTAAGACAGCTCCCATCATTCGCCCATTTTGCATGACGACTTTGACGTATTCTTGTCCTTTGGTACATCTCAGCATTAATTCATGATCTGAACCTAAGCCCTGTGCATTGTATTTTCCCAGCAATACAACCTATATATAAAAGGGGATAAAGAAGTTATTCTAGTGAGTATAAAAAGGAAACACAATATATAGTTATTTTGTGTTATTTAGAATGGCCAGCAGAAAATCTGTTCACAAAATTTTACAGCTCAAAGTGTCACTGGAGAGAGTTCCAAAGAAAACATTTGAATGGCATACATTTATCCTACAGATGATAATACCACATAATCTATATGAACATTAAAAATATCTAAGGAGGGGCCGGCCTGGTGGCGTAGTGGTTAAGTTCACACGCTCCGCTTTGGTGGCCTGGGCTTCGGATCCCAGGCACAGACCTACACACCGGTCATCAAGTAATGCTGTGGCAGTGGCCCACATACAAAATACAGGAAGATGGCACAGATATTAGCTCAGGTCTTCCTTAAGCAAAAAGAGGAAGATTGGCAATAGACGTCAGCTCACAATCTTCCTCACCAAAAAAAAAAAAAAAAAAAATCTAAGGCATATACAAATATGTAGGATGTAGACCACATTAGCCTGGAGTCATGATTTAAAGATTTAATAAGGAACTGAGTTAGATCTTTCATGGGCAAATTATTTACTCTCCTTGAACCTTGTGCACGTGTTTGTATGTGTGTGTTTCTACTTATCAGTAAATAAGGGAGAAAATACTTGCCTCAAAGTAGAGGATTAAGATAATACATGTGGGAAAGCACTTGCTTCATTCTTGAGTATGATAGCTGATAGTTCCCCTCACAAGGAAAGAATGAATCTCAAGTAAAATTGAGAAATGCAGTAACAGGGAGCAAATCTGGAAGAGATTTTTTACCCCCTTAACTATAAAATACTATAGTGGGAAGGTAGGTGATGATGATCAGATGATTAAGAACTAAGACCAGCAATACTAGGTATTGATTTACAAGAAATGAGAAAATACGTCATTTTTTGGTAAAATGATTAATCCATGTAATTTTTATTCAAGTGAGAAAATTAGATGCTCATAATTAGTTACAAGAATAACAAGCAGAAAAGGCACTCATTTGTTTATATATCTTACCTTATAGTTAAAAAATTTTGTTACATGAGCAAACAGTTCGAAGCTGAAATCCATGTCAATGGAGTCTCCTAAAGTAGCTGCAGCCATGCACTTGGCTGCATACCATCCCATCTGTCTAGCCTGCGTCCACAGCCTCATCTGAAATAAAAGACGTCATGCAGTATAAGTTTTCATTATCATTACTTGAAAAATGTTAGCACTGTAACCTTGTAAAATTCCTTAAAGGGGTTCATTGTGTGAAGTCCTTGAGATCCGTTAGTTCTAGCTGGGTTAGATGACTGGTATCATCTATGCCATAGAAGCAATCACAATCCACACTAACCAAAATGATTTTGGTATTTGATAATTCTAATTATCTAAATTACTGCCTCTAAAATTAAAGAATGACACCAACTCTGTTTCAATAAAATTTCTACTTGAAAATTACTAAAATATTTCAGGCTACACCAGGTGAGAATAACATTTTAATTAACCAGTCCTCTCTTCAGGGTAAATTTATTATCAGCATTAATAGAGATACCAAATTACCACTGAAAAATGTGTTCCTCTTGCTAATCCTCATGTTTTGGTGCTTGATAGTTAAGTTCTACTGTGTAATTTAA
This sequence comes from Equus quagga, assembly GCF_021613505.1. Classification (NCBI taxonomy): domain Eukaryota; kingdom Metazoa; phylum Chordata; class Mammalia; order Perissodactyla; family Equidae; genus Equus; species Equus quagga. The sequence continues at coordinate 37,927,631 of NC_060267.1, forward strand.
ACTCAATGGTCAGACAGACAGAACAGCTGGTGCCCAGCCCCAAGACAAAGCAGACGTCAGCAACTCATTCTGGGAAGTCATTTTAAGTTTTTCTCTACAACAGTATTAATTTCTCTTCTATTGTGTTTTTATTGTATTTCTACAAAGTTTTGAGATTGGCTGGTATAACAGAACACTGGCCTTGGAAGTCAGTAGATTTGCATATCTTCTACATATTTATTTAACTTTTCTGAGCCTCAATTTCTTCACTTGAAACAAACATACACCACCACCTCCATGGCTACTGGGATAATTAGACAGGTTAGCCTACAATAAGCAATTACTTTCCTTATATCCCACGTGTGTAACTAATGCTGTCTTTTTGTGTGCAAAAATAATACCACAATCATGGATCTGAGCTTCAAGCATTTCTGGTAGAAGTGATAGACTTTATTATTCAATCTCCTCTCTGTAAACAAGGCAAGTTTGATGAAGTAAGAGGCGTCTGTGGTAAGATAGCAAAGTAAACTAAGCATGCTAACAGCTAGAGAATGGCTAATAAACGTTACCTGAAATCTTACACTGCTGGACTAATGTATCAGCCTCAAAGTCCCTTAAATTTTCATCTTGGACTATGTAAAACAAATTATTAGTGTACTTACTGCTTCTGCACATTAAAAGACAGAGTCTGTTAGATTCACTCAAAACAAGACACCTTATTTTTGGATATTTCTTTCCTATATCAGAGTATGATGCACATTAAGAATACAATTTATCCTACAGGGTTTAAAAAGTTTAAAAAAATTCCCACAAACTCCAATTCCTAACTGAGAGTTTGTGACAGATATACCACAAAAAAATGACAGGATGGTTATAGAGAAAACTGAAAACAAGCTAGTTTGAAGCATTTTAGAAACAGGCTGAAAACACTCTCATATTGTTGATGTTATTTCTGCTGTACGTAAAAACACACAAAATAATGAAGCTGCCTCTTAAAATACACGTAGCTCTTCCACTGCTTCACGCTCCACAGTGAATCTGAATGAATAATATCCCTACCTGTGGAGCTGGTCTTTCTCCAAGGTAAGTGTTGACTGGTTCTTTTATCGTAACATCCACCTATGTCTCTACTCCTCCCAAGACAACCTCACCCATGGCCACTGCCGACTGTCTTCCTCCAGTATCTCTGCTCCACCCGTTAGGAGGCGGGCAACGCTGGGAGGGCAGGAAGGGAGTCTAGATCCAGCTGGAAGGAGCTGTTAGGCTGTTCACTATAGGAACATTTTTTCAGTAACAATTCCCGCAGGGACAGAATAGGGTCACAGGCTTTATGTATATGGTTTAGAATCTCAGTAGTCTGTTTTTCAATCTAAAGCTGTGCTGTCCAATATGGTGGCCACCAGCCACATATAGCTATTTAATTAAAAGTAAATAAAATTAAAATTCAGTTCCACTGTGACATTAAACACATTTCAAGTGCTCCATAGACACATGTGGCTAGTGACTACCTGATTGGACACTGCACAAGTATAGAACATTTCCTTTATCACAAAAAGTTCCCTTGGACAGTGCTGATAAGCATCTGACAATGAAAAAGAAAATAACAGCCCATAATTCTTTTTAAATTAAGACATCCCAGTCTATTCCATCATTATAATAGTAACTTAACAAAAGGGAAAAATTCTAGTAGTGTTTTTTTCTTAATGCCACAAAAAACTCTATGATAGCTTCCTACTTAAAGTTGAAAAGTTGGGAAACCACTAAGTTAGGTTTCCTCGTAGCAACTCCTTTGTTTTCAGATAGAATCTCTGATAAAAACATCTGATCAGGTATGCTGGCTTACCTGCTGCCACACTGGGCTGGGTTCCCAGGAGGCAGTGCAGATGTCACCTGCAGCATAGATGTCAGGAAGGGACGTGTGCATATGATTATTCACTTTCAGGCCACCATCTTCTCCTAGATCAAACTAAACAATGTTCCTCGTAAGTGTATGTGGTAAACAAGTCAAATTTTTACACCTTGATATGCTGATCTTTAATGAAAAGTGAAAAAAAGCTGCAAAGTTTAGACAACTAAGCTGAATTTCCAGGGAATTAAATTCTTACTAAGACCCATAAAATTCTTAGAATGTCAACATCAGAAATATCCAATAACCATATGACTATCCCACTCATAATTACAAGAATATTCTTCAGTTTTTGTAAGCTTCAAATGCTAAAAAGCAAAAACTACCAGATGGTTTCTCTAAAAGAATCACTTTTAAGAATTCATAGGAGGTGTCAGTCTCTTACCAACATTTAGACAAATAAACTGTGCATTATGTCCCATTAGTGACACTTAATGCTGGCATTTAACTGCTTCAGGACTTTAAGCAGTAAAAAAAAAAAAAATACTACAAATCAAGACATGAATATAAACTACATTGTTTTCAGCCACCTTAAGTTACAGTTATGTACTAAAACAATAAACAATTATTCACCCTTGAGAATTACAGACCTTCATAAATAATTAATTAAAAAATACTCATAGTGGGACAAAAAAATTTCACCTTACATTGTTGCCACAGAGGAAAGGTTCTATATTTGGTGTAACTCCTGTAGCACTGACAATGAAATCGCAGCCATATATCTTTTCATTGGTCAATTCCACATATACAGGCCATATCTCTTTAAAAAAAAAAAAGACTTTATTCTCAAATGTAATCACCATCAACTGTCCATCCATAGCATTATATGACTATAATGACTAGAACAAAGAAAGAAAGAAAAAGCCAGGAGATGACTTTAAAATAGCTCTCCTTAATAATTTTTATAAGGTACATTTGCCAAAACAGTTTTTAATGCAATTAACACCCTCTCCTTGTTTTGGGTATAATTACAAAACTATGGCATTCTAAATGCTTTTCCTTCAAATTTAGACAGAAATTCTAACAAAGTAAATTTAAATTGATAATCACTTCATAAATAATTTACTTAAAAATCTTTATAATAGATTATACTCCATGAGAGTTTAGTCCAACTACGTTACTCGCTTTTCAATGTTTTCTCTTACTATTCATATTCAAACTCTAACATTAACTCCCCTTTCCCATGGAAAAATTCAAAGAATTCAGAACAGTGGAATATGTCATACACTAGGTTTGGCTGAGTGTATTTCTTCAAAGCACAGGTAGTTCTCACAAGAGTGTGGAAAGGGCATTAGGAGATCTGTGTCTTAGTTCCAAATGTATAGCTTTTTCAATCTGTTTTATTTGGGGGAAGTCACTTCACCTCTGAGAGCATCCATTTTCTTAGTTTTTATTTGTTTTGTTTTGATCTGCAAGATATTTTGATTAACTGACAGGGTTATGACAGTCAAAATACAGATGAGCCCTATGTAAAATGTAAAGCTCTACACAATTTATTAGAAAACTTACAGAGTAAGTAGTGAAAATGAAATGATTACATTATTAAATTTACATTATTAAGTTATGGCTTTATTTTTACTTTTCATGTTTAAATTTTATATGAAAACCTGAAGTTGCTTCTTGTTTTTTAATATAATAACATAGCAAGATTAAGTTGTCTTTTAAATATTTCATTGCTTACCTTTATCAGTTGAAACTGACTGATTATTAGGGTCTCTTGGAAAAGTCAAGGACTTTTTCCTGGAAATTCTAAATTCTTCCTGAAGGTAGATTTTCTTTACTTCACACATAGTTTCAATGTGAATCTTATGAGAAAACTAAAATAAAGAAATACTGATCACCATAATACTTCCAGAAAGAATGACTTGGGTTACTGAGATGAAGAAAAAATTTATAAAACACTTGTAGAAAATATAGAAAAAAATAATTCTTATAAATAGAAATAAAAACACATTGGAGGCCCAAAAGAAGCCTCTTCATTCCCGTGCATGAAGGGAGTGAGCGGAAATTCATTCAGGACTAAGAGACCAGTAGTTGCACTGGCAGGTAGCACCAAGGGCATCCTTTTTAGTATAGGCCTCACTGATATTTACACGTTTTTTTTTTACATTACAACTGTTAGAGACTGTAAAAACCTCTTGAGGGCAGGTCTATGTCAACTTATTGTTACATCCCAGAACCTTAAGTAAAGTGCCAGTTAGGTAGGAGATACTCAATAAATGTTTATTGAGCTAAACTGTTGGAAGTCTCAGGTTAAAAATACTGTTAATCTTAGGATCTAAAGTCGCTGGAAGAAATGATTTTGCATCATGTCCATCACAAAAATTGAATGTATGGTTAAGCCAGCCCCCCTCCAACCTACCCAACGCTGAAAAGAAATCAGACACAGTAATAAGGACTGCATGTACGCTTGTTACAATATTTAAGTACCACAGCCTTTTAACAACTATTAACAAAGTAAAATATCTAGTAAATAAAATGAGTAAGAGCAAGTCATCTGCCTATCCAATTAGGATATTAAATGTATATTTTATTTAGAATCCATCTAATAACCTTTAAAATAAGATAATGCATCAGAAGTAACCTTTGAGAAAAGATTATTGTAAAACAGGACAAGGGTATTCACTGTAGTCTGTGTATGGAGATCTCTATCCTGGTGAGTTAAAAAGAAGGCTGAGAGTCAGTTTTAGGGGAATTTAACATTCACCTATCCTTGGTGGGCACCTGGGCCAAGTGGCTTTGAAGTTCTTTCCTAGCACTCTCAATTTTAAGTGAAGTGACCTAGCATTTCTTTGACTATGTATTTGTAACCGGTCTTTAACAAATGGTTTAAGAATTTACAATCGCATTTAGACATGTTTCATCAGTATATGAAAACACACCTCTTTTGTTCCTTTAAGATTCAAGCCTTCATGCCAGTCAGGTCCCAGGGCACTGCCTACATTAGCAGCATCACCTTTGGTTCGTGCTTCCTTTTTCCTTCCTGAAGAGAGAAACTCAATTCAAAATTCAAATGATAGAGAAAGTGACAGGCTGAGAATTATGCTTTTGTTCTGAAGCTTGTAGGCAATTAATGATTCTCATACATACAGCATGACTAAACTATCTATATCAATCATTTTATTCATTATTTTAATATTTTGTGATGTAGAGCAATAAAATGGATAATCTTTCAATCAAGTGTTGAGTATAAACACACTCACGGTGCTTTTTGGGTGTTATATACACTAATTAATATGAAGGGTAATAAAATTAGCCATCAAATTTGAAAATTTTTAGCACCCCCAAAACTTGGAAAATTCTTAAATTTTATAAGCCAAAAGTTAAATTAAAAAAAAGCTCTAAAAAGCTGTGAGGCTTGCACTTGTTTTTTAACTCACTGCATCTTTTATAAAATTACCTTAGGTATTGTCCATTTCTAGCATCTGTTTGCAAAGATGCAGATGCGCTGGTTTATTTTTGACTTTACATTTCCAATTTTAGTTATACATATTTTTCATAAAAATACATATATATTCTAGAAAATCTAAAAAGTCAAATAAGGATACAGAAATAAATACTATCTATATTCCTATCTCCCAAATAGAATATTTTGCTGTTTTCTTAGAACCTTTTTCTATATGGTTAAAAACGAAACAGTTTCATCTGTGAATTCATGAGCTAGATGCTATATTTACCTTCAGTTGTATATCTGGTTCTTCTATGTGCAATTTTACCCTCTGGTTTTTCAGCGATGAGCTTTGAAGTCAAGAATTCAGCTGCTCCTGCATCGAAGAACGTATTCCCAATAGCTTTGTCTTTAATGACCCAAATGACTTCACAGCCTTCAATTTCATACCTAAGAGGAATAGTAAATTACTTAGAACAATTTCAAACATCTAAGTAGAAATCTTTCTATCGGCAAATAACAATTATCTCCTATGGCAAAAGTAAAAAATATTTTAGAGCAAACTAAGAAAGAATGATTATAAAAATGAATGTAACACTCTTTCAGGATAATAAGAGTTAAAGTAGAATAAATAATATAAGAAATTTAGGGGCCAGCATGGTGGCGCAGCAGTTAAGTGCCCACGTTCTGGTTCAGTGGCCCGGGGTTTGCCGGTTCATATCCCGGGTGCAGACATGGCACCACTTGGCAAGCCATGCTGTGGCAGGTGTCCCACATATAAAGAAGAGGAAGATGGGCACGGATGCTAGCTCAGGGCCAGTCTTTCTCAGCAAAGAGAGGAGGATTGGTGGCAGATGTTAGCTCAGGGCTAATCTTCCTCAAAAAAAAAAAGAAATTTAACTAGTTTACTGAAAGAACAGATAAGTGGCAAATATATGTACTGAGTATCAGGTAAAATTTCATTACAGTGAGTATCACTTCCAAGTGTTCAATTTCTACAACATAGTTACTATATGAAATCCCCCAGGGTTCCCAGGAGTGAGCAGTGCTTTATCTGCTTACAGTGTAATCAGTAATGGATAGGTGGGTAGTATATAGCTACAACATCAAGAATAGTTGACTTCTTTGGTAACACATTTTATGTACTCAAAGCACGACATTATGGAATGGGAGAGAATTAGAGTTATAAAGAAAAGTTTTAACTTTGTTACATAGGAATCAATACCCTGCAATTAATTCCCTTCATCTCAGAAATTTCCAAGCCATCTACCCAAAGAAAATCCAGTTCACAGAAAAATAAGGATCTTAGAGGATGAAAGGAATGGCCATAGTCTATATAAGCCACCTTCCAATACTGTCCATGAGGCAGCTAGAGCTCCTGGGCATCTGCTGTTTCACCTCTAGGTTTGGACACTGAGAATGTGGTTTTCTTAATATTCATTTCATAAAGTCTTTGAAGTCCATTATAATTATCTGCTATTAAGACTTGTTTTGGTACAACTGATAAATTGGGACAATCCTGGACGAAGAGGATATATAGTGATCCTAATTATGCTAGGATTTTATTTGAAACTGCAATGGTAATAAGAGTACTGTGTGTTAATATTATTAATTTTTAACATGTACTTATGGTACAAAGTATTGCCATCTTTATTTCACAGACTGATATAATGTAACAGTTAAGTTCTTTGACTTTTCAAGACTATTCAATAAACAGACTATAGAAAAAAGGTTTAGTACATATGACTCCAGGTTCATGCTCTGACGTTCAACTCCAGGAACAACTCTGATGTTCATGCTTTTTGGCATATGGTAAAGGAGCCCCTTGTCTTATCCAGTGGGCCTTTATTTTTCCTGCTCTCCTATGCCAGCAAAGAATATTATAGTTACTAAATTTCAGATTATGTGGAGAACATTCTATTTTATGCTGCTCAGGTCATATAGTGTTGCTGGTGAGCAGAAAGCAGAATACACACACATTTGGTAATAAATTTTACACTTCAATTTACATCTGTGCACAAAGTTGGCATGAAATTCCTTAACTTCTATCAAATTGGAAACTTCTCTACCATTTTTCATAAAGTACTATAGCAGTGTAACACACATCGGTATAGCTTCAAATGCCGGTGCTTTACTAGCAGGCCTTCGTTACTAGAAGTAACACCACAAATAACTCCCGTACATGCTCTACTTCACAGGACCCTCTCTAATCCTCTTACCCTACGAGAACTTTCTGAGAACTATGTCCTCAGAAAGATGCATAAGCACGAAGGTATCATCACACACAGGGGAGATACTGCTTTCGTTTTTAAAACCACTCTTAAAAATCAGACAACTTTATAATACTTTAGTATTATAGTTTTGTGAAATTATGAAAAACTATTCTGTTTGAAAAGGAAAGGATTAACCTACACTTGGAGAGAAGAAAACGGAGATGATAACTGAAATAAAAGTATACTGAAGAAATTAGTATTAGCCTCAGTGGAACACAGAGGCTATTAAAGAGCAGAAAGGGTTTGATTCTGTCATTTTTCATCAAAAAAAGGCAAAGGTCTAATCATTCAGTGAACCCAAACTGAGAGAATAACACTATATGGGACCTTTCTTAAACTATCAAAGAGTTTAATTTGAGTTTCATCCAAATATATAGGCTTCAATCTCCAACCTAAAGAAAGGGAGGAATAGGATTGAAAGTTTGAAACTTTGAACATTTTTGAATGTAAGAAAGCTCTTTAATGTAAATAATAAATAATTATATATCAAGTTACACTTTTGGTAATAACTGATGGAGAAAATTTGTCATGTGTACATAAGGATTTGAAGCCTCTCTTAGAATAAATCTGTGCCCCCTCTTGGCCCAGTTTGGTTTTGACTCCTAGTTTTTTCTCTGCATTTCTCCACACGATGCCACAAACTTCATAATTACAATAATGATTACCACTCTTAGTACTCAAGCAATTTAAGAACTCTTACAGGCTTTCAGTGGGATTCACCGTCCTCTAAAAAAGGGGGAAAACCTAGTCTGAGAGATGGAATGGATGAAAGTGAGCAAAGACAGGGCACTGGCAGATTCCTTATTTTGAATCAAATTTGTTCTCTTTGTAGTCAGACTCAACTTTCTGGCCTGAAAAATATCCAGACTATTCCATGTTGGCCATCCACTGGAAGATAAAATTACAAAGAAAGTGAATCAATGTTCTGTAGACCACAGCAGGATATTCCTCAATGTTTTTTGAATTTGAAATATCATCTTAAGGTAATAATATTTCATATTAATTAATGTGTTTACATTTTCCACACTTCCCAAAACCAAGAGCTAGGAGTACCACATATCCTGAAATACTTACAAACACTTTGGGTTTCATGGGCCAGACAGTAACATATAAATGAGTGAAGCAGGATGGGTATAAGTAATAAAAAGGGGTGGGGACTATGACTAGAGATTTCTAATGTGTACACATTAACAACGTTTTTCAATACAGTACATGCTTTATAAGCATACAATGCAGGGGTCAAATCTAGCCAGTCAACAGTTAGGACCCTTTCAGACCTAAAGCATTGCCTAAACTTTTGTTTCATAAAGAGATTTCTGCAACTATGAATTTCATGAAAGCTTAAAAAATAAAGTGGATTTTTCTCCTGGAAAATGTATTAAAAACAATTATATTTATCTTTGATTTTCAGGGTAACAAGATGTTTTCTAGTCTGCCAATAATCACACGGATTACAGTCAATTTTTAAATAATATTTTAAAATAATACTTACACTAATTCAAGTGCGATCCCACCATTGCCTATGATCATTATTCTTTTAGCCTTAGTAAGCTGTTTCTGAAATTCCTATATTAAAAAGAAATGACATAGTGTTTTGTAAGAGTGGGCAATACCTGAAGCAAGAGGCTTCACCAATAATAAATCTCACTTTCCTACTCTGCCAGGATGCACCTTCCAAATTAATATCACAAATGTTCCCCTCTATGTTTCACCCCAAACTGCCTTTACAGCACTGCCTCCCCTGATCTCCCTTGCCTTTTATGTCATTACATTTAGAGTACTTCAGTTTCATCAAGAGGCACTGTCTTTAGTTTACCACATTCCCAACTACTTGACCAAATCAATTTACTAACATGACAGTGATCTATATCCTAGATAGAGGATTCTTCCTTTTCTTCTAGTCACTCAGTCAACACTTCCCCTGCAGTCACTCAGCAGTTAAAACTTGAAGCAATGAGAAGCACAGCAGCCTAGTGGTTAGGAGCACAGACTCTGGAGTCCCTGGCTCTAGCAGTTACTAACTGAGTGACTTTGGGCAAGTTGCTTAACCTCTCTGCGCCTCAGCTTCTTCAACTGTAGATGGAAATAAGAAGTGACTACATCTCAAGGTTTCTGTAAGCATTAAGATGATGTAGATAAAGCTGTCAGGAGTAGCAGGCACATAATAATGTATAATGTTTACTGAAAAAATGTTATGCTACTGCCATTATAAGACAGCTAACTCATGCCCCCTGCCCCGCCCCAAATCACAATGAGCTTAGAGAAAAGCCAGTGGTTGTTCTTATGGTACTTTTCAATGTTAAGAACAGTCCACTGTTTCAGGATGACATCTGAATAGCTAAATTCTTCCTCCTAGTATGTCAAGTTAACATTTCTATTAAATTGACCCAAAACTTATTGTAATATTCAATAATCACTGAAATTGGCTTCTTTAAAATCTTAAGTTAATTTTAGTTTGTCCTTCATTGAGGGCAGTCGGTAATTTAAGAAAGACCTGTAAAGAGCACAGGACATGGAGATGAATGGCATGAGTTTAAACTGTACCTCTGATAAACTTAATAACTACTTTAGCACAGGTAAATCACTTCATCTCTCCATCTCAGTTTCCTACAGCAGAGTGGGAGTGATGACTGTCACACAGGATTGTCATGAGGATTCAATGAGTTAATGTACGTAGAGGGCCTAGCTGGAACATAGTTATGAACTCATCTTTCATAATATGAACCTAAAATGTTTACAAGACGATAACCAAGTTCTTCTAGTGTTCTCTAAATTCGTAATTATTTAATTAAGAATAGGCTGAAAGAAAACATCAATTTTCAAGACTATAAAATATTATTAGATAAATGTAAAATTATCACCTCATGGGACAAACCCATCAGCTTGAGGTAAGACAAAGTATTGTGATTGGAAACCAAGAACAGCTTCTTGACAATAAGGGTCAATAAACCCTAAAATAAATTACCAAAAGAAATTGTATATGGTTCTGGAGATAGAGTTTCACCTTACTGGGATGGTTTACCACTGTTCTTAAGCAAAACAACAAGCCAAGCAACTTTTTCAGTTCTAGGATTCTGTCATGATTCTGTACCGCAAAGATCTTCTGAATACTAATTTCCTTGCTGAGGAGTAAGTTCAGTAAGTTTTGGATATGCTTTACATGTTGGGAAAAAGATCATTACATTATTTAGGTTTCAGGTCACATATTCCCAATCAGAGTAGAGTAATGAACGTGTGAGCAATGTAAGTTGTAACTTTCAGCATAGTCAATGTATCTGGGATATCACATAATGGAAAGAACACAAAACATAAGCATGAATTAAAAAGCAAGATAAATTATCAACTAAAACCAAACTGAAATTGGCAGTAATAAAACATTATAACTATTTTCTGGTGTATGGGTCATGAAACAAAAAAACCTCTCTTTTGCTCCTACAGTTCAGGAATTAACATTATAAGTGGCACACTTGGATTCAAGTGTAGAAAAGTCTAAGAACTCTTCTTGTTTCTTTCCCATGATCCAAACTCAAAATGTTACCTGAGCACTGTCTGTGTCACGGATTCCTAATACATAAGGATTTCCTTCACATATCAACTTTGGTTTAGCTCCAGCACACAGACAGAGTTTCTTATATACATGCTGATTGCCATCTTCTGTTAAAATGCACTGTAAACACATAGAGCAATGAAAGGGAGAGGGGAAACATGGGTACCATTTCACCTTCAGCATTCAATAAAACAAAAGCAAAATATGTATTAAGTCTGCCTCTTGGTGGCACTCAATACTTTGTGACAGCATCACTAGAGCTAGTTAGGCATGAGAATGCATTCTTAATTCTTAGAAATTTTTAAGTTGAGCCTTCTGATAACCCGGCCTTGAACATTTCTGATCTCAGTGGAAGTTACTGTAAGAAGATCTAGTGATTTTAATTGTAACATACCTTAATATCTGTTAATGGGGACAGGGGAGTGGTGTGTGGTAGAAGAGGTTACAATATGTCTTACAGAAGTGCTAAAAAACCGCAATTATAGTCTTAAGTACATACTTAACACTTTACCAGCAAAGTACATGCTCTTTGGGGATTCTATTTTCATATAAGTGAAAAATACGTTAACCTTAAATCCTAGCATGTAGAGGCTTAAAAGTTATTGATATTAATTTTTAATAACATTGATGGGTCTAAAAATACATAATAGAGATCCATCATTTTTGTTCCTTAATACTGAATGAAAATCTACATGTAAGTAGTAGCATTTAGAATGCAGATATACATAAGTGTATGCTACTCTGAGAGATGCCAGACTTTGCTGGAATGGTTTAGGAGGTCACATTTGTGCCATGGGTTTGATTTATAAAACTGCGCAAATCATAACACAGCACTTACTACACACTGAGAGATTTGTTACTCAGGTAACTCTCCAGCTGAGTAACAAATATATAAAACCAGTAATCCAACATAGTGTAATCCATGTAGAAATTTTATGTAAGTCTTCTTTCAGATAATCTGGTTAGAATTTTATCTGACAAGCAGAAGTTAGTTATAGGCACTGACCAAATTTAATAAATAATTTGCATTTAGCTACTGTAAAAAACAAACAGAAAAACTCTTCATTGGCTTCGGTTAAATTTTTGGGAGTAGACATGAAGGTAAAAAACTATCTCTGATTCACTAAAGAATACAAAGGACAGATATGGGTGGCCCTCTGACTCATCTGAATGCCCAAATATAGAAGTCCCCTCATGATTCATTAGTATACCTTTGAACCTGCTTCAATTTGCAAATTGACTGACGTGGCTGTTACATGGAATAAGTACTACCACTATAAGTATTAGGAACTGGTTTTTGGATTCAGATTTTTAATTTTTTTCTCATAAAACTCAGTACTTTTTCTTACTTTTTTTTTTCCCATCAAATTATTTGTGTTTCAAATGTAGTGTATATGTATTTTCTCCCTTAGGGAGAACCATATGTTAGAGCTGCTTTAGAGAAACAACTACAAACTCTACCTCCCTTCTTGCCTAAAGCTTATCTGAGAATATTGTTTCCTTTTTTTCAGGACGATTAGCCCTGAGCTAACATGTGCTGCCAATCTTCCTCTTTTTGCTGAGGAAGACTGGCCCTGAGCTAACATCTGTGCCCATCTTCCTCTACTTTATATGTGGGACACCTGCCACAGCATGGCATGCCAAGTGGTGCTAGGTCCACACCCGGGATCCAAACTAGCAAACCCCGGGTCGCCAAAGTGGAATGTGCGAACTTAACCACTGTGCCACCGAGCTGGCCCCTGAGGAGATTGTTAATCATCTGCCAACATCCTTTCCTGAGACTGCCTTTGGGCCTTATATCATTTTGGACTATTCCAACCGCCTTTTAATTTCGCTGTTGGCCACCAGCCACTTGCTCCACCTTAGTTCATCCTTGACATTGCTGTCAGATCTCTCTCCCTAAACAAACATGTATTTTCTCATCCCTGTCTCCACTTAAAATCTCTTTACTATTTCTCCATTGACTATAAAATAAATTCAATTTCTTAGCACAACATAAAAAGCTCTTCACACTCTTGCTTCCTTAATTCTCTGGTCTTGTCTGCCCATCTCCTTTACTGATCCACACTGAATCCTTTGAGAACCTCACTATTCCACACGCCCCTTTTCCTTTCTAGGCGTCTTTGAAAATGTAATCGTCTCTTCTTGGAATGCCCTTTTCCACCTGGAAAAGTCTTAATTCACCCATCTTTTAAAACGTAGCTCAAATATTTCTCAATCTGTGAAGTCTTCCTAAATACCCACATCAGAGCTTTGATAATATTTCAATGACTGTGCTTTCCACATGTCCACGTAATCACACATATGCATGTCTACATGCCCTGTGAGCTCCCAGGAGCAGGTTCCTTATATCACTGCTATTGTATCCCAGCACTGACTCCAGTGCCCAGAACACAGAGGCCACTACAGAAATGTTAATGCTAACTTGAAATGTAAGACCTAAAATGCCAAACTGAACTCATTATATAATCCCAATAAACTCGCAAAAAGTGCAAATTTTTCTAATAATAATGGAAACCAATGTCACTAAAATTTACATGCTAGGGACTTTGGTGGTGGTGGTACAGGTGGAGTCAAAGGCAGGCAGGGAAAACCTCGCCAAGATTTAACAGTGGAAAACGTCATTAAGAAAAAAACCTTCTTACGTGTTCTTCACTTTTCAGTTGCTTTACTCCAGATTCTATAACCTTAATGTTGGGAAAGCGATTTTCTAACATGGTATTTGGCTGTTCTTCAACATCAAATTCTTCCAATACTTTGGAAACCTGTATTAGATCAAAGAGGTAAAAATGTATATATTTTTTAAAAAATTTCAAGAATTTTAAGTAATAAAAGTACTTTAATTTCATTTTATACACTTCTTATTTCATGGCCGTAAAACAAGAAAATCTGCCAACTGCACTAAAGGCAGTGGAAAGAGGGCTAGACTCTGCATTTTAAGACTTGAACTCAAATGCTAGTCCTACCGCTCTCGGGCGAGTCAGGGAGTCGCTGAGCCTCAGTCTCCCAGCCTGCAGAATGAGGGCGAACACTACTCACTTCTATATAGTTTAATCAAACAGCTTACCTATTTCCTTATGCTTGTAGCTTTCTCTTTCTACTTACTAGCTAACCTTATTGTGATCTATTCTTTGGACTCTTCTTTCCTGTTCTCCAAAATCACTGTGGATCATTTCAGTTTTTGCTCAAACCCTTTACTTCCTTGCTCTCTCATCTTTAACCACTAATTACCTGAAAACTCCCGACCACAGATCAAACTACCCACTTTCTCTAGTCCCATACCCGGTCTGCTATAGAATAACCACACACCTTGCAGACTGCTATTTGACCTCAGCTGCTCCTTAATAAACTGCATGGAAATTCTACCACATGGCGATAGCAGTTCTCAAACCTTTAGTCTCAAGACCCCTTTACACCCTTACAAATAATCGAGTACCGCAAGGAGCTTTTGTTTGTTTGAGTTATACCCAGCAATATTTGCCACATTAGAAATTAAAACTGAGAAAAATTTTAACTATTTCTTTTTTTTTTTAAGATTTTATTTTTTCCTTTTTCTCCCCAAAGCCTCCCCGTACATAGCTGTATATTCTTCGTTGTGGGTCCTTCTAGTTGTGGCATGTGGGACGCTGCCTCAGTGTGGTTTGATGAGCAGTGCCATGTCCGCGCCCAGGATTCGAACCAACGAAACACTGGGCCGTCTGCAGCGGAGCGCGCGAACTTAACCACTCGGCCACGGGGCCAGCCCCTTAACTATTTCTTAATTCACTTAAAAGTAACAATAATAAATCCAATAGACTTTAAACAGATATAACATACTTTTAATGAAAAGTAACTACTTTTTCCAAAACAAAACAAATTAAGAGAAAAGAATGGCACTGTTTTACATTTCTGCAAATCTCTTTAATGTCTGGCTTAATAGAAGATGGCTGCACATCTGCTTCTGCATTCTGCTTCTGCGCTGAAGCTGTTGCAATACATTGTTCTGGCTGAAGTACATGAAGACAGTTTGGCCTCACACAGACATGCAGCCCTTTCAGATAATCGTATAGTCTTCTTTGATGTTACACTAAAACTCAACAAGTCATGGTTTCTTAAAGATCTGATGCAATGTAAAATTTGAAACCAAATTACAGACTTTTTCATACTCTGTTACTGTGAAATCCATTGATCTATCCTGCACTTTGAATGGATCTTGTAACATTACATGTTGGGTCATCTGGATATTATTGGTTAAGTTATGGAGATCTTCCAAATAATGACACATTTCATATCAATGCAATATAAAAAGTCACATTCATTATTATCACCAACAATCTCATCAGACAAGTCTTTAAGTACTGTGAGGCCGGCAGTGAAGAATGAGTCTTCCAAAATTCTAATTTTTGCTTGAAAACTCTAATTTTGTCATCTTGGCAACAAATACTGTCAGTTGTTTTCCTTGAAGTGACAGGCCCACTTCATTCATTTTCTAAATATGAATAACCACAGTTTGTCAGTTGTTCTTTCACATAAAATTGATGCTCCATGAAAACAAGTAGCTAGTCCATCTTGCAACTCAGCAATTGCACAGCTGCTTTTCCTTGAGAGAACACTACTCTCGTATGCAGAAGTGCTTTATGCATATACCCCATTTCATCATACAGATTATTAAAAAGATGTGCACTTAAGACTCAGGATTTAATCAAAGTAAAATATTTTACTGGCTTTTATGTTTTTAACTGAGCGTGTGGCAGTGAATACAATGACTACTAGTACAGTTTAGCCACCATTGCTTTTCGACCATCAGTGCAAATGTCAATATAGTGAGAAGAGCAAATAACATCTCAGCAACATCTTCCAATCCCTCAGGGACTTTTTCAAACTTTCACCATTCTAATGTTCCCCAAACGTATTCCACTCTCTTTATCCTCAGCAAGTCACCTTACTTCTAGGCTCAAAGAGACTACTAAGAACTCATACTACTACTTCCCACCATCCATAAATTCTCTATCGTCTATCTTCCTTGACCCACTTCCACCTTTTCAAGGCGAATCCATTAATGTGTGCTCCATATCCCATCATCTCACCTCCTCAGGACTCTTTCCTTATTATGTAGTCCTTGTTTTCCTTCATCTTCAGCCTTCCTCACTGGTTTCTTAAACTCAACAGGTAAATATGCTGAACTCTTCTCCACCTTAAAAGAACAAAACTCAACTGAATGCTAGCCCTCATATCCTCTTTTGCTGCCATCCTATGTTTTCTCCTTTTGCAACCAAATTTCAAAAGAGAAAAGTTTATGTTTACTGCATTTTAGAGTTACCTCCCATTAATTTCTCAAATTAGTATAAATTGTCTCAAACTTACCAATGATTTACTAGAAATAGCTACTTTTCTTTTTAGGTATGCTTTTCTTTCTTTTTTTCTTTCTTTCTTTTTGGTGAGGAAGATTGGCCCTGAGCTAACATCTGTCACCAATCTTCCTCTTTCTTCCTTTTTCTTTCTCCCCGAAGCAGCACACAGTTGTGTATCCTAGTTGTAAGACATTCTAATTCTTCTCTGTGGGATGCCGCCACAGCATGGCTTGATGAGCGGTGCGTAGGTATGTAGCAGTGTGTAGCGCCCAAGATCTGAATCAGTGAACCCCGGACCGCTGAAGCAGTGTGTGAACTCAACCACTTGGCAATGGGGCCAGCCCCTAGAAACAGCTACTTTTGAGTCATCATCTTACCTAACTATTCCATAGGATCCGACATGATTAAGCACTCCCCTTAATTGAAACTTTTGCCTTCCTTGGCTTCAGGGATACTGCTCTTTCATAGTTTTCCTCTGAGATCTAAGACTAATCAGAAGGATGGCCATTTTTAAGTTCTCCTTTTCTCCGACCTTCCCTTAAATGTCAGTATTCCATAGGACCCCACCCTTCCTGGGAAACTGCAACCCATGCCTGTGGCTTCAGCTGACACTGAGACTATGATGAATACTAAATTGGAATCTCCAACTCAGTCTTCTCACCTGCTCAAAATTCTCCAGAAGTTTGGCATCATCTAAATTTAGATAAAATGCAATTCCACATCATGGCATACAAACCTATGATGATGTGGCCCCTGCCTACTGGCTCAGCCTCACACTTTCCACCCCAGCAGTGCTGAAGTGGTACCTGTTAGAGCACATTACAATAGTCATACACCTTCACATACCTTGGCACACGCCTCCCTCCACTCGACCTCCTTCAAACAGGGCAAAGCCTACTTTAAGTCTCAGTTTCAACGCAACCTCCTATGTAGAGCCTTCCTTGATTCTCAAAGGCAGGCTTTGGCACTCATTCACAATGTGTTACATATATAAAAATAAATATGCATTATTGCAATATGGGCTCAACTTTTTTGCCTCTATCAGGATAATTATTATATTGTATGTTAACTATTTATTGTGTATCTGTTGCCCTAATAGAAAGTAATCATTCTGAGAAAGTGCTACTCATTACCCATGAGAGCTCCAGAGCCTAAGTGCCTGGACTTAAAACCTGACTATATGCACTCTGGAACTTCACTTAACCTCGCCGTGACTCACTGACGTCATCGGTAAAGTGGGAATAATATAACAACCTACTCCACAGGGCTAAGGATTGAATATATTAATATATTTAAAACATTTAGAAGAGTGTTTGGTGCACAGTAAGTACTCCATAAATAATGTGAATTATTATTAGTAATCTTTTTTCTCCTTTAAAAATTACACAAGTCATGCTCTTTTTAACCCTAATCAAACAATGCATAATACAGAATAAAATGTTAAAGTCTCTTTTTACCACTCTCCAAATCTCACACTTTCCTCCCACTCCAGAGATAACCATCAGTGACTTTTTGGTGTATGTTCTATACTTTCAATCTCTGTATCCTGGGTACCTAGCACATTGGTTCATAGATTATATAGATGCTCAATAAATGATGAAAAGGATGCAATTTATGACTTCCAAACACTAAGAGCAACTGATATTTGCATAATGTTTGTTATTTCAATGCACTTTCACATATATTAGCACATCTTAAGCTCAGCCTTGTTAAGCAAGCAAGGTAGGTAGTATCCTAATATTACAGGTGAAGCACACAGGTACAGAGATCTACCAAGGCTACACAGCCAGTAAATAACAGTTAGGCCTAGAACCCAAGATTTTTTTTTTCATTTGTACAAAACTTACAAAATTGGCAAAAATTGAACTCAATTCTTATAACTCTGGGATCATTAAACCAAACTGAGTGTTCTGGAAAGACATTTCTAAGACCCAGCTCTACATCTTTCTCGTATGTATGTGCTCTTAGCCTGTAACTGAATATATATTTTTTTTCTTTTAGATATTAACAGCCATAATCTGTTCTCTGGTTCTCCCAATCCCGTATCCCCTTCGGCTGTACCTAGGTACTAAGATACTTTACAAATCTCTAGGAGGTTATAAGGGAGCAACATAGGGCACTAAATTACTCTTGGTCTTAGGGGGTTACGTAAACCTTAGGGGCTTTGCACATGACAGTGAAGTGGGTTAACTGCATACGGATCTTTTTCCTGGGAGACAATATATAAAGAACTTTTACAAAATATACTTTAAGATTGGAAAGCTGTGTCTCTGGGAGATGGGTAGGGGGAAGGTGGCTTTTCTTACTTGACATCAAGTCTGTTAATCTTTATAGAATAAATAATAAATCTTAGAGAAAATGCAAAAAAAAGTTATTTTCTATTATCAGGGAAAACTTGTATTAAATCAAAGACTACGGCAGTAGCCTTTGCTGAAGTGTGGGAGGAAAAGATTTATGTTTTTCACCTTTTTATTCAATTATTTTTCACATAGGCATTATAACATTCATAATTGTAGCCTTTAGTACCTGTATATGATTTATAAATATGTAAATAAACATACATTAGGATATGAGCTCAAAACGTTTTAACAGGTAGGGTACAGGATCAAAAATGTTTGGAGACCACTCTTCTGTGATACTATCACCAAAATGATCTTAGACTCCTATTACCATGTTACACCATGTGTAATATAAATTCATGGAACTATAAAGTGTTCTAAAATTCTCATTATACATCTGAAACACTAATCATCTGCAAGTTTAAAGCTGGCTCAGGACTTTTCTTCTGCTTTGTAAACGCAGACATATTTATAATAAAGATATACATATATACTTGCACTTATATTTGCTTATTAGCATCTTTCCTCAAAAAATTTTATTTTAAATTTTCTGAAAAGTAATTCTGAGTGGCAGGAAAAAATGGGAAGCAAAAAAAGGCTAGAAATTCAATATCCTTCTGGGTGCTTTTAGTATTAAATCTGAATAATTCTAAACTTTCAGCTATGATTTTAAAATAAGTATCAAAAGACCATTTGTCACTTTAAACAATTAAAATACTACAATTACACTAACTGCTATGGAAGTTACTGCAATTTTTAAAAATTACTAAGAAAGTTAGTAAAGATTCTTACCTGCTTGAAATTTGTAACCGCTTTAATAACAGGAGAAGCTGTTACCAGGAGAATATCTTCTGATGGAAAGTGAATCGCCAACTTATAAAAAAACAAAAAAAGAAAAACTATGATAAATAACTTTAGGTATTAGTATATATGTTGTGTGGGGGTGAGATAGGGATAATGCAATCTTAATAATGTTATTAACCTAGAAAACTAAAAACTCACTGTTCCTCACCTAAAGGTCTCCATTATCCTGCGTCTTATTCATATTCATGGAGTAGTGGTGAGTAATATTCAACTCTGATAGTGAATTAAAATGAATAATACATTTACACTAAACACTAACAAAGACCTCATGAACAAGAAAAGTGACATAAAGAGGCATTCCTTATTTACTTAAACTGTTTTTTATAGGCCAATTTAAAGCTACCATTCAGACGATGAGAAGAAACTTTCTTCCTAACTAACGGTTAAACCAACTTCTATTCATTGTGAATAATATTTTCATTTGCCTTTGGTAGGATGAAATCACAGCAAACCCTCAATAACAAACATTTAGAATCTGAGCCTGATTTTTCCCAAGTGCTTTGGCACTCCTATCCCGCCTCTTTCAAATGCCCAACCAGTATATACTCTGGGAAGACAAAGCCATTTTAATATCAGTCTTAACAAAATTTAGAGTTTAACTTGCTATCGTTTCATCATTTTCCTCTAGCTACAACCTCTCTCTTCCTCTCTTTAAACTTCTTCTTAACTAACACTCCATTCCTCAACTTCATCAATCGCTAGGCCTATTTCTACTATGCCATTAAAACTGAGCATGTTCAATTCACCTGAAAAGCCATGAGATTCTTTTTAGTATATTATCTAAACTTTCTATAATATTTGACAATATTATCACTCTTTCCATCTTTCTTTCCTTTGTATCTTCTGTAATTTATTTCCCCACTTTGTTTCCATTGCTAGACCAGACCCTCAAAACTTCTACTAAAATCACTTTTAAATTAGCTTTCCAGTCTTATATTAACAAGCTGCCCCTGCCCCAAACATATTATAACTAATCATTTTTCAAAAATTCTCATTTGGTCACATTATTCCCGTGCTCAAAATCATTATTTGTAAGTTCTTGTTAAATTCTTAGCATGACTTATAAGATCCTTTACGATCTGGTCTCTGCCAACCTTCCCGGCTTCTCTGGTCATCTCCCCCAGGCACCACATGCTTTAAGTTTGGCTGCTCCCATCCTTTCCACCGTGGCCTCCCTTTGGAATGTCTGTCTTTTTCTGTCTACCTGGTGAACTTTTACTTATTCTTCTATACGGAGACAAAAGGATACCTCCTTTGAGAAATGACACCCGTTCCCTAATTCTCCCTACAACTCCACAGGTACCCCTAAGAAAGCAAAGACACTGATGAAGTGATTTATTTACATGTCTCTTCCACTAGACTGTGAGTCCCTAAAAAGGAGGTACTATACTCTGTTTATATTTGACTCATCAGCCCCTAGTACAGTGCCTGGATCACAGGTGTTTACTTGGTGAATAAATGGAAAATACACACCCAAAGATTAAAAGTTAGGGGAAAAAAAAGTCTTGAATTTCTTGCACTATTTCTTATGACTTTACTGACTGCTTATGTTTACTTTATATCAACAAAATAATCTAGTCTTTTTTTTGGAATATATATATGGTCTGATGATCCTCTTCTATCTTGGAAGTCCAAAGTACAGGAAACTTACGTAAGGGTTTCTTTACCATTTAGTTACGAAGCACTAAGGACTTGGCACATACCCGGAAGATGAATTCAATCAGCTAATTAAGAAAGGGGGCTGAATTTTCTGACCAAGCGCTTACTCGTTATGAGCCCTCTTGGCTGCTCTGGCATCAGTAGGACCAGGGCCTGGGTCAGTCGGCTTGCGGGTCCCCCCTGACTACTCGCTCGCCAGCCCTCCACCCTGCCTGAGGCGAAACCTGTGAGTAGCAAGGGCATCATCTGAGGGCCGCCACGCAGCCTCGAATATCTGGGATTAAGAAGGAGTGCGGGGCAAAAGGAAGCGGCAAAAGAGCCGCCTGGAAAAAGGACAAGGGAGGGAGCAGGGGAGAGCCTGGAGGGCCACCGCCTCCGGGCTCGAGAAAGAGGCGGAGCCGCCTGCGCGCCCGACCTACCTGCTCTGCACAGGTGACACCCGCGATGCCACCGCCGACCACCACAAACTTCCCCGCTGTCGAGGGAAGGCGCACTGCCTCCATCCTCTCTGACAGCCCGCGGGAGCCGCGGGAGGTTGTCTGCCGGGAGCGGAAGCCGCGCGGGGGGGCACTTCCGGTGCCTGAGCCTGAGAATCGCGCTACGGGTGCCCAGGAGCTCACGCGTCTCCTCGCGTATCGGCCGTGGGCTGGTTTCCTAAGAGCAGCGGGGCCTCGTGGATTCTGGCTTTGCGTTCCTATCAGTACACCTGAATGCAGTTTTCCCACGTAGATTTGATAAAGAGAAGACAAAAAACAAAGTAAAAAAAATGGGTCTCCAAAAGAGGCTTGGCAAACTGTCGAGAGACAGAGCAGTGTTCTCACGGGGCAGAGCGTTCTTAAAATAAATGAATTGCTCGAAAGTTCTCACTCTTCGTTTTCTGCAAGAAATTAGACGGAGGCTCAGCTCTTCAACTCTTTCTGGTAGACGGCGCCTGAGGGAACCTCATCCTTCCCTACCGGTCCCCTGGCAGTCCAAGATTGCCTGGTTTGAAATCACATTCTTCATGAACATCTTCATCAAGGCAAAGCAATACTTGAATTGTTCTCTGAGAAGTTATTTCCATTTACGATTTTGACCTCAGCCAAAATTTCCAGTAGTGTATACAGGTGCTCGCCATTTTGTCACAATAAGCGAAGGTTTCTCCTAAGTTTCCAGTAAATAGCTTGTGTGACGGCTGAATTAAATATTCGCAGTCTTAGTTTTAACTGCTAATATCTTTTTTGTGGTATTCATTTGTTCTGAGAAATGGCCTTCTTTTCTTTTTTTTACTATGTTCACATTACTACAGTATTTATTATTTACATTGGTTTATTATTTACTATTACCTTTGCTGTCTCATATAATACTTTCCCTGGGGGTTGTATTCTAACACTAAGAAGGTACTATTTCTCTAAATGGCTTACTCTAAAACTGGTAATTACCAATCCCCCTTTAATTCTTTAAACTCTGGAAATAACTATTCTGTATAAACAGGAAAACCCAGCACATCTAATTACAGATACTTACTGATATTCCTAATAATTGTTGTGCTCTGATTTAATAAGTTAAACGGTAGACAATTCAATAAGTGATTCTAATTCCTATTACTAGCTTAGACAACCAAAGCATCTCTAGGAGGAGGAAATAGTACTTTCACCCATTGAGATCTGGTCTTGTTTACTCCGCTAGGTTCTAATGTTCACATGGTCTCACTCAGACTGTACTCTGTCTAGATTGAACCACACTTGCACTTCCCAGGATGTGGCATGTTCCTTCTTTTCTGAGCATTTGTACGTGACTTTTTCTACAATGCTCTTCCTCAACTAATTTTCCCTAGCTAAATCCTCACTGACCTTTGGTTTCAACCAGACATCACCTCCTCTAAGAAGCTTTACCTAATATCCTCAAGACTGAGTTAGGTGTTCTCTCTTAAGTGTTCCAAGAGCACCTTGTCATCCCCTGAACCTGGTTTTATATCACTTTATTTTATCTATTACCTGTCATTCCCCCCACCACACCCCACACCATAAACTCCTGAATCTCAGGGATTATTACTTTTCTCTCCTTGTATCTCCAATCTTCAATTGGCAGTGAGTGTTCAATGTAAATGTGCTGAATGAATTAGTAACTGGGTGGAGCATAAGACTGGCCTGAAGAGCCCAAAAGACTTTTGTTAGATTCATTGTCCAGGGTCAAGATCCTCCTGTATTTTATGACAGCGATTTCCCCTTTATTGAGGGCAAAGAGAAGAACATACTGGAACTCAAGCTCCCAGAGGAAATGGAGAGAGACCAGATATAGATGGAAGCGTGGGTGGGACCTGGAAAGGAAACAAAGCAATGGGAGGCTGGTTTCTCAAATAAGGAGTGGTGACCTCACATTCTCCTTTTTCCTTCTTCTTTTGAAGGCTGGCCTGTGTAGGAAGGGATAGTGACAAGATCTAGCTGCCTCGCTCATTCACCTGAATATTCAACTTTTGAGGATTCCTAAAAGTTAAACGACCTTCGGGGAAGAGCACTGAGGAAGGGCTAGCAGTGCATCCCACCTTAGTTTTGATTGATTTAAGTAGAAATGCATGCTGGTTGTGGAATGGGTTAAAAGTAAGATATTGATAACTTTGGACCAATGGATTCCTCAAGGAGGGCAGCAGTAGGTAGAGGTTAGGAGGATAGGCGACTGCAGAGAAAACTGGTCTAGAAATGAGAGAGGCTTAATACCAAAAGGTAGGAGAGAAGCAGAGGAGACATAGTGTCAGCTCCCTTTTAA
Source organism: Equus quagga (assembly GCF_021613505.1). Lineage (NCBI taxonomy): Eukaryota > Metazoa > Chordata > Mammalia > Perissodactyla > Equidae > Equus > Equus quagga. The sequence goes on from NC_060267.1 coordinate 37,951,661, forward strand.
CTCAGGTTAGGAAGGTTAGGAGTAGAGGGCACATCAACCTGGTGGCTGTTTCTGAGGAGTAAAAGAAAGATGAGTTTGTTGCTAAATATTATGGTGTATTCTTAGAGATAGAAAAGAATAGTGGGAGCTGAAGCCGACAAGGACAACTTCATAGAGGAGGTAGAATTTATACTGAACCTCAAAGGCCCAGTAGCATTTGGATAGGTTGAGAGGAACAATCTGGCAACCCAAGGGGGAAACATCTCAAGAACAAAAGGTTTAGTGACAGAAATGATTTTCTTGCCTATGCCCTCAATCTCAGCACAGCACAGTGACTTAAGCGATGTGTACTCAATAAATATTTCTTGAGGTTTCAGAATTAGTATAGTAGGCCTGATCTATAAAGACTAAGCTCTCATAGTAGGGTTAGATCCACCACTGTGAGGAATTAATTTGCCTTATGAAATATTACTGTTTTTTTTTTTTCTTAAACAGTTTGCTATAATATTTTTAGATCGGGTTGTTCTGAGTGGATAGGTGCTGTGATCAACCCACCGTATCAGGATGGAACCTCTACCCAAAACTTGGTTTGGTTGTCAAGATTTTATGATGATGGAATGGAAAGGTTTATTACTCATATAATGAGGTTTTTCTGAACTTTCTGGGTCTAGCAGAGCAGATTCTCAATCTGATCCAAAAATGGTTTGAGAGATCAAGAAAAGGAGACAAACGCTGCTTTTACTATAATTAGCGGTTCGAGCTGGGGTGAGGGTTCTGGCACATGTGGGCCAGGCCTTGTTGTGGTTTGAATCTCCTGCCAGTGCCAAAGGTGAGCACACCCAAACTTTCTCAGCTTGCCCCTATATGGGGCAGAAGGGGAAAGAGTGAGGCTTGAAAGCTGTCAGCAGTCAAACATCAAAAATGGAATCGGGCTGTTTATTAAAATAGGTAGCCTTCCTCTGTGGTTTCTAACTCTATTTGGTTGCTTTATAAAATTTCCAAGGGCTTCTCAAGCCATACAATGGAGCTCCATAGTTCAATTTCAATCTGTATTACAAGAAAACACTCATTAAATTATAAGTAAGTTCCAAAGTCAAATATAAATTCTTTTTTATTATCTACTTTTTTTTTCTATTATAGAATATTTGGAATTCTCTTTAGCCTTATAAGCTTTTTGAATCATGATTAAAATTTTTAAAATGTGCCCCTCATAATGTGAAATGTTTTATAACACAATGTGCATATCCTTTTCTGTATATTCTATAAATAAAGAATATTAGGTTTGGACCATATAGCTTTCATACTTTTTTTTTTTTGAGGAAGATTAGCCCTGAGCTAACATCTGCTGCCAATCCTCCTGTTTTTGCTGAGGAAGATTGGCCCTGAGCTAACATCCGTGTCCATATTCCTCTATTGTATATGTGGGACCCCTGCTGCAGCATGGCTTGATAAGCAATGCGTAGCTCTGCACCCAGGATCTGAACTGGTGAACCCTGGCTGCTGAGGAGAAGTGCGCAAACTTAACTGCTACGCTACTGGGCCGGCCCCGCTTTCACGCTATTTTTGAATAAAACATTTCTGCTTATATTCCATGGCATTTGTTTGTTAATTGCTATGCTTTCCACATATAAAATCATTGTGATAGTACTTGAAGGAATTATTTAATTATCTTGATGCTTAATTATTTTCTGTTTTAGTGATAAGACATTTTAACATCAGCTACATTGAAGATAAAAGAAATTCAGATTTTCTTATTAATACATAAAATAATTTCCACAGCTGGTTTTTATCCTAAGGCAATAGAAAGGAACAACACTTTGTATTTATATTTTTTGTTTACTGAAATCACTTGTATTTCCCACAAAATAAATGAAAGTATAAAGAAGGTAAAGCATATTTCCTTCCAAATTACAAAAATGTTAAATTATGGTGTCAAATGGACATGGCTGTTTTATTTCAGTTGATATAAAATACTGTCATTAGAAATAGATTGTATATTTCATATAATTTATCCGTTTTCAAAAGAAAGAAATTCTGTTGTTTCAAATAATACTGCAAATGTTGCATTATTCATTCATTTTTTTCAAGTTTACGTTAACCCAAAACAGATTTATATGAAAGTTTAAGTAAATTTCTCTTTTTTAGTCTTGAAAATATTTTCAGGTTTATGTGAGCCTTTAGAATTTTAGCTGTCAAAATGGTTGTCAACCAATTCATATATGGTAACAACAATGATTCACATTGAGCTTGCCCAAACACATCGAGCTAAAAGAGAAGAGAAATGCTCAATTCATCATTAGACTTGGGAGATATAAGTTTAACTAATTTCTGGTTTGGTTTGGGTCAAGTCTTTCATTGTATGGATCACATTTTAAAGCACTGCTGTTTAGAAAAACGTTTTATATAACACCCAAAACTGCTGTTATTATTGTGGCTGAGAAATTGCATTCACAGAGGAAAAACTTTTTCCTCAGGAAGATGAAACGTTTGTTTAAAGAGACACATCAACTGGCTATGTTATGATTCTTTTTTTTTTTTTTCTGATGAGGAAGATTGGCCCTGAGCTAACATCAGTGCCAATTTTCTCTATATTGTAGGTGGGATGCTGCCACAGCATGTCTTGATGAGCAGTGTGTAGGTCTGTGCCCTAGATCCAAACTCATGAACCCCAGGCCACTGAAACAGAACATGTGAACTTAACCACTACACTACTGGGCTAGCCCTTATGATTCATTTTTTGACATCTTTGAAGTAATCTAGAGTTTTATCAGGTATAGAATAGTCATAGCATCTGGTGTTTGTAGAGAATCAGACAGCCATTTATTCCCTCCTTTCTTTTGTCCCAGGCATCTGCCATAGGTACCTACATTATCGTTTTCTGTATTTATCAATGCTCCAGTTGAAAAGGACTGTTAATGTCAATTATCAAGTGACCAAGACTTATGGAATCATAATGTAACTACCTTCTTCCCATTCAAAGGTAATTTGGAAATGTGCCAAAACCTTTTACAAACCTAGTAATATTGTAAAACATGAATAACTTTTAACGCTATTCCTATTTTTCTTTTACATCTCTAGGTCCCTTTTCTCTCTTTCCTGTGATGATCCATTTTCTTCTGGCCCGAATGCACTCATTTCTCAAAGTTCCGTTCTCTATGAAGTTCTCTTCCCTTTCTATACTGCCTTTATCAACACATCTGCTCCTAGTTGCCTGTCGAATATACATTCTTCCTTATTAACAGAATCCCCATTTTGTTTGAATTGACAATGTGCTAACTAAAAATATCTGTCTTTCCAGACTCTTTTGCAGCTGAGGTGGCCGTGTGACAGTTCTGGCCAATGAGTAAGTAGAAGTCAGCCAGGGATTCGGGGAAAGCCTTTTTTCTCTTGATACAGGTACTGCCAGTTCCCCCTTTTCTCTTCCTCTTTTTTCCTGTCTGGAATGTGGATGTCAGATTAGGAGTAGAGCAGCCATCTTGCGGTCATGAGATCACAAGAATGAAGATAAAGATATACTTGCTAATGATGTGGAGGGGGCAGACAGAAAGATCCTTCTCTAAAGGCTGAAGTGAGCCCTTTTCAAGCCCTGGATGGCCTACATCCAGGCCTCTTCTTGCCTGAGACAAATAAATCTCTGTAGGTTTAAGCCACTGTTAGCTTTTTGTTGCTTATCATTGAACATCATCATTTTTTTTTTTTTTTGAGGAAGAGTAGCCCTGAGCTAACTACTGCCAGTCCTCCTCCTTTTTGCTGAGGAAGCCTGGCCCTGAGCTGACATCGTGCCCATATTCCTCTACTTTATACGTGGGACACCTACCACAGCATGGCTTTTGCCAAGTGGTGCCATGTCCGCACCTGGGATCCGAACTGGCAAACCCCAGGCCGCTGAGAAGCGGAACGTGTGAACTTAACTGCTGCACCACCGGGCCGGCCCCTGAACATAATCTTAACGTAGTCCCCTTTTATGTAATTACCTAGCGATGGATAGATTTGATTCACTCCTATTATATCATATCTTTAAGCCATGTTTATTCTTATTACTCATCTCTGATTTCCCTTCAATATGCTGTTTGAAAGTATACAAAACTGAAGGCAACATTCTGTATCATTTGCAAAGTCCAATAAATTGCTTTTGGTTCAAAGGAGTTCAATGATTTATACTGGCAATTCTCACTGTGATTTATCTGCAAAATATTTTGCTGTAGGCATGATGTGATTTGTAATTTGGGGACCTTACTGACGGTTTGATTTCCTTGTACCATTCCTGACCGCACTGGTGTCAATTCGTGTTAATCGCTCCTGCAGATCCAGTCCAAAATAACCTTTCTGTGAGTTTACGTCGTGAGAGGGCATGCCATATTTTATCAGACACAGATTTTGATTTGCTACCCTTTCTGTTTTGAGGATGCTTAGCAGAGAGCAGGAAGAAGGCCACTGTGCAGACCAGCTCATAATTAATACCCATGTGATCTCTATGTATATCTACATTTAGATGTGTATCTGCAGATGTGTATTTATATCTAGATCTAATTGAGATAGCAAATAGTTATATAAATAGAACTGTTTCCAAGTCGATGGCTTTGTCTTCCCCTTAGTCACCAGGGATTCTATTTAATGATTTAATATGGTAAATTTCCAAGTCTGAATTTATTTCTTCACTTTCATAGAAGTTTGTATTAATCACAATTAGCCAATATGCTCAGTAGGCATGTTTTACTTTTGTAATGAAAAATATAGTAAAATGAATTAAAAGATGTCCATTTAGGTTACACAAATGCAAATCAGTATGACCATTCTAATGTAATTTGAAAGTCTTTAAATATTCATAATTTCACTCATTTATTCATTTAACAAATATTTACCAGGCACCTGCTATGTGCCAGGCATTGTTTCAAGCACTTATTAGTGCCTAGATATATATCAGTGGATAAAACAAACAAACATGTCTGCTCTACCAGGGAAAGACAGACAATAAAATAACCACACAAGTATAGAGGGTTGTATGTTAACAAGTGCTAAGGGTGTGGAAAACAATTAGAACAAGAAAAGTGGGCTCAATAATATGTGTGGAGGTGTGCTGTTTACAATTTTAATTAAGGTCAATAGGTAGGTCTCATTGAAAAGATGGTATCTGAGCTAAGACATGAAGGAGGTGACAGAGCCATGTGGATGTCTGAGAGAAGAGTGTTAAAGGCGATGGAGCAGGGACAAGGTGATGGGCAATGAGTACAAAGCCCTAAAATGGGAACACGTCTGGCATGAACAAGGCGTTGCGAGGAGGCCAACCTGGCTGGACGACAGTATCTGAGGGAGGAAGAAGTAGGACATGAGGTGAGAGAGGATTAGGAAGGGGGTGGGCAGATTAAGTAGAACTCTGTAGGCCATGTAAGAATTTTGGCATTAATTTAATGAAACGAGGAGTCCTTGTAGGCCTTTGAACATAAGAACGACATGTTCTGAAGGCCAGGTCGGAAGCAGAGACAAAATGCCACAGGTGAGAGGAGATGATAGCTTGTATCAATAAGAAGTTTTTGGATTCCGGAACTATTTTAAAGGGAGAATCAACAGGATTTGGGGAGGTTGACCATACAATTTTTATCATCCATACTTTGTTAGTGCCATCAAGTCCATTCCAACTCCTAGTGACACTGTCCACGGCAGAGTGGAACCCTGCTGGGTCTTTTTGTGCCATCCTCTCACCTTCCAGCACAATGCTCTGCTGCTATTCATCGGGGTTTCATGGCCAATTTTTTTTGGAAGTGGGTGGCTATGTCTTTCTTCCTCATCTGTCTTAGTCTGGAAGCTCTTCTGAAATCTGTCCATCATGGGTGACCCTGCTCGTGTTTGAAACACCAGCGGCATAGCTTTCAGCATCACAGCAACGCACCATTGACAGAGTATGACAATCAACAGATGTGTGGTGTAGTTCTCTGACCAGGAAAAGAACCTGGGTGACGGTAGTGAGAGGGCAGAATCTTAACCTCTAGACCCAGGGCTGGCTATCTTCCATACTAGACATCTCTAAAACTGAAAAGGGATGCTGTTAAGTATTGTGCCAAGACAAGAGACATAAGCCAGAACTTTCCTGGACAAAACTGGACATAAGATCATTACAGTCATTAGCGATTCTGTAAAGAGCATTTTTTTCCCCTTTGAAGAACAATTTCTTCTCTCCCTTTTTCTTAAACTAGTCAGGCTTTGTCCCCATAATCCACAGAAACTGATCCATTTTGCAATTGTTTATCTTAGGTTGGAAAAATGTCCTCTGGGCAAAATCAGCATTGAATGCTGGGAGAGAAGGGCTGGAAGAGAGGGAGAAGCAAGTATTGCTCCAAAGATTTTGGCTTACGTATCCAGAAGGATGATAGGATGACATACCATCCACTGAGATGGGGAAACCCGCAGGTGAAACAGGATATTTTTTTCCTTTTATTTTTTTTGGAGTAGGGAGAAGGGGAAAAGGGAAGATCAGTTCTATTTTGTATATGTCTTTTGATGTGTCCACTAGAGATCCAGAGGTATTGAGTAGGCATATATCTGAGGTTTGGTAGTAATGTCTGGGCTGGATATATTTGTTTGGGAATGTTCAGCCCATAGGGAGTATTTAAAACCCATTAGACTAGATGGGATCACCAAGTAAACTAAGTATAGATGGAGTAGAGAAGAGGACCAAGGACTGAACGATGAGGTATTCCAGTGTTAGGAAATTATGCAGAAGAGGAGACTGAAATAAGTCACCAGTAAGATAGAAGGGCAACCAAGAGAATGTTGTGTCCTAGAAGCCCAGTGAAGAATTTCCAAGGGAAAAGAATGATAGACTTTGTCAAATGCCACTCATCAGCCAAATAAGAGAAGACTGAGAAATGTCCATTAGATTTAACTATGGAGAGGTCGTTGGTAGGTTGACCATATAAGTTATTATGCATAATTGACTTTTTCTAAAACTGAGAAAGGAATGGCTATTAATTATAATGCTAAGACAATAGGCATGAGTCAGAACTGACCTGAGCAAGGCTGGACATAAAGTGACCCCTTTGCAGAAATATTTCTTCGCTCCTTTTCTCTTAAATCCACTACAGTCAGGCTTTTGCCTCCACATTCCACCGAAATTGATCAGTTTTCTAATTGTTATGCTAGACAAAAAATGTCTTTAGGACAAAAGCAGCAATGAATGGTTAAATGCTAAGTTTACATCATATCTTATCTTCTGCTAGATTTTGGTTAGTAAATTATATATATATATGCTTATAAAAAATAGTATGTACATGTATATGTACTATACATATATAATACATATGTACATATATGTATACTATTTTTTATAAGCACACATATATATTTATATTTTTTATCTACCTCAGCATGAAGGTTGATCTATCTAGATCAAGAGTCAGTAAACTTTTCTTGTAAAGGGCCAGATAGTCAATATTTTTGGCTTTCAGACCACATGGTCTCTCTCGTAACTTCAACTCTGTACTGAAGCATGAAAGCAGCCGTAGACAATAAACATACAAATTAGCATGACTCTGTTCCCTTACAACTTTATTTATGGACACTGAAATTTGAATTTCATGTAATTTTTTCAAGCTTTTTTAAAATTAAGCTTTTCAACGGGGCTGGCCCGGTGGCGCAGCAGTGAAGTGCACACCTTCTGCTTCAGTGGCCCGGGGTTCACCAGTTTGGATCCCGGGTGCGGACATGGCACCGCTTGGCAAGCCATGCTGTGGTAGGTGTTCTGCAAATAAAATAGAGGAAGATGGGCACGGATGTTAGCTCAGGGCCAGTCTTCCTCAGCAAAACGAGGAAGATTGGCAGCAGATGTCAGCTCAGGGCTAATCTTCCTCAAAAAAAAAAAAAAATCAGAAAAATAGACATTATCAGGAACACAAAATAAAAATAAAAAATAAAAAATAAAAAATAAAATTAAACTTTTCATACTGAGATAATTGAAGATTCACATGCAGTTGTAAGAAATAATACAGAAAGATCCACATACCTTTACCCAGTTTCCCCCAATGGTAACATCTTGAAAAACCATAGCACAATATCACAACCATACTGAACACTTTCATCACCACAAGGACCCCTCACATTTCCCTTTGACAGCCACACCCACTTCTCCACCACTCTCATCCCCTCCTTAAACCCCAGATAACCGCTAATCTGCTCTCCATTTCTATGATTCTTTTATTTAAAGAATGTTATATAAATGGAATAAGACAATAAATACAATAAACATAAAACAATAAGTACAACAATCCTTTTAGGATTAACTTTTTTCACTCAGCATAATTCTTTGGAGAGCTATCCAACTTGTTGCATGTGTCAATAGTTAAATTTTCTGTTTTAGCAGACTTCCTAGTATTTGCACATGACTGTTTCATATTCTGTGCCTTAGATTTCCAATATTTGCAGTTCTCAGTAGTCTGATTCTGTTTGTTATTTCTTCTGACCCATACTCAAAAAGTTTTGCCTTTCCATTGTTTGTGGAGCTAATTATTTAATCGTAATCATGAAACTAAATTGAAGAAGCTTCTTCTCCAGATAGGACTTCCTTCTCCTTCTGCAGGCACCCAGGGACGCCACTGACTTGGAGCCTTCCTCTTGAGTTTTGGTCAGTGTAGGAGTCTCATGTTTAGCTTCTCTCTGTTGCCTCTGGACTAAGTGCAACATCACAATACTAGTATTGCCATTGTCTTCATCCTTAGAGCAATCCAGGTGCAGGTTGGGAGTAGGGGTGGGGACGAAAAGTTTTACCATCCTTGTAGACTGCCCCCACCTCTATGGAGAGCCATGGCATATTGAAAAGTATGTTATCTTTCCAGAAGCTGGGTGTTCTGTAGTGGGAAAGTCTCTCAGTGCTCTCATCTGACATAACGCTAGAAGCAAAGCTCAATGTTCTGTTTCTCTAAGTTTATTGATTATCTTTACATTTTAATATATATGTATATTACACTTTTCTAATAAGGTCTAAAATTTGTCAATGTTTTCAACATCCTTCCAAAAAAGTTCAGGAACTTAGTGTGATTTAACTTCTCTTTGATATCCACCAACTCTCATCCTGCACATAATTTTGGTTATTGAGTATATTAGTTCCATATAGTTTTTATTTGTGGTATTTTGTTTTAAATTTTTAAAAAAATTGTTTTTATAAGTATCAAATTATGAATGTACATGTCAATAATTTTATAAGAATTGCAACAAAAATAATAGTCTTTGTCACTTTTTTCCATTTCCAAATTTGCCTCATCTGAGGCAATTATTTTCAATATTTTTTGCTGTTTTTTTCTGTTATCACCTCTTTTTTTTTTTTCTGACTAATAACTGGCTGTCTGCTTTTTATCTGCTTCCTCCTGTGGAAGATGTAACTCTCTTAAATAACGCATTCTACATATTTTCTCATATATCTACACATACAATACTCCTCTTGATAGCATCCCAGTATAGGCAAGTATAATTTTGATTAAATAAATATTCAATGTGTATAAAGTTATAACTATGTAAATATTATTCACAGCTTATATTCCACTATCATTACATTTCTTTTCTTGTACAAACTTTCTGTTTCTCCTGGAGTTAATAATTGCCTTGCTTTTTTATTTTCTTAGTTTTCTTTGTTCCTACCACTAATTTCTTCCTAAATTGTCCAAAAAATGAAAGTATGGCAAGAATATAGGAAATATATTAGGTACCACTATGTGCTACTTACTGCCCTCATGGAGCTTATATTCTAGATTAGTAAGTTCAAACACTTAACATTCTAAATCATGAAGTTTAAACATTTAATATTCCAGCTCAATAACTTCAAACACACCAGTAATGTATGGGTTTTGGTTTTTCCTTGGAAATTTCCCTTCTAGAATTATTCATCCTCCCGATTCAGTTAAATTGTTTCTCCCCATTCTTATTGCACAGGAGTGTCTCTTCGTTGCTATCGCAGAAAGTTCATTCTCTTTAGTTGGATCCCTTGTTTCCTAAATCCAATGGCTTATTATTTTTCTTGTTTTACTCCCTCATTTGTGATGAGAATGCCCAGTTCAAAATGAAAATTTGGGGCCCTTTGTTAAAATTGCAGAAGGAACAGCAGACCGTTAAACTGAGACTGGGACTCCACTGAGCTCCAGGCCCTGTGTGCTGTGCCTGCCTAGAGCACACACGACTTCTTCTCAGGTTCAGGTGATTACAGTCTAAAGAATATCTCCTCTTAATGCTATTTCTACCTAGGAGCAAATAATAGAAACCTAACCTGAAGAATTATTTTTTATAGGAAGGAATGATCTGTATTTTCTTTGTGTCTGGGATTCTATATCCATGGGTACATCATTTCCCACCTCTGATTTAATTGTGGCTGATAGAAAAGGAGGTCTGGTTTTTCTTCCTAGCGCTGCCTGACAAATTAGCCAATATCTCCCAGGTAAAATGAGCTTCAAGCCTCAAATTACAAGACATTTGAGAGCATAACTATTTGAAAGGGAAAACAACAGAGTAGGTTATAGATACAAACAGAAGGAGAGTATTAGAAGAGATACAGCAAAAATTAAAATTTTCGTGATAAATATAATAAAAAAGATAAAGAATGATTATTAACAATATGAAAAAAGAAGAATAAAACATAAAAAGAACAAAGAAGGAATACTATGTATGAAAAATAATTGGCATAATGAATAGAGCAGAAAGGATAAAGCTTGAGGAATGCAATAATGAAAAAGACTAGATTGAAGAAATGCTCTAGAAGAAAGAAAAAGACAAAAAAATTAGGAAAATATAAAAGAAGAGCCAATAGACAAAGAGGATAGAAGTAGAAGTGCTAATCACCCTGTGTAAGAGAAACCACCCAGGTTTTCCCTCCTGCGTCTTTCTTTCCTGTGTGTCTCCTTTGTTCTTATACTACTACCACACTCACAATATTTCTGACACCAAATCTGTGGGTTTTTTCCCCACACCAAGCAATTCTCTGTGACGCCAGCTAGGTGTCCTACAATTCAAGTTAATTCTGACACTATTTACTGAGAGATAGCATCAGATCCCGTAGGTTAAGAATGCAGTCCTATAAGACTGTCCTCTTTTCCCCCACTTCAGATGCCAATCGCAAGTCCAGGTTATCACCTGGGCTTTTGACTCACCAGCTATTAATCGGAGGTGCCCCAAACTCCATCCTTCGTTCGATTAATTTCTTAGAGCAGCTCACAGAACTCAGGAAAACACTTACTTACATTTTATCAGTTTATTAAAGGATATAATAAAGAATACAGATGAACAGCCAGATGAAGAGATACATAGGGTGAGGTCTGGAAGGGTCCTGAGTGCAGGAGCTTCTGTCCTCATGGAGTTGGGGGGCATCACCCTCTCAGTGTGGATGTGTTCGCCAACCTGGAAGCTGTCCAGACTCTCTCCTATTGGGTTTTTATGGAGGCTTCCTCACCAGGGCACGATCAATGATTAAGTCCATTTCCAGCCCCTCTCCCAGCTTTGGAGGATGGGGCTGAAAATTCCAACCTTCTAATCATGGCTTGGTCACTCCGGTGACCAGGCCCACTCCAGGCACCATCCGGAGTCACCTCAATAGAGCAAAAGATGCTGCTAGTGTTCTCATCATTCAGGAATTTACAAAGGTTTCCAGAGCCCTGTGTCAGGGATGATGTCAAAGACAAGCATTAGAACAAGAGGTGCTCCTAGTGCTCTTATCACTGGGCAATTACAAGGGTTTCAGGAGCACTGTGCCAGCAACGGGGGCGGAGACTAATATATATTCTCTATTATCTCACAAACCCACGTGCTCATCAAAGGGAAAGCAGATGACTTAACTGAGGTGCGTTCACACAATGGAGTTTTATGTAGCAATAAAAACAAATTAAGTACAATGATGTAGTATGTAACAAGATGGATGAGTCAGCAATAAGTGAAAACATTGAGTCCTCGAATTACATACAGGCTGAAACTCTCTTTGTAAAGTTTAAAATAATTAAATATGTACACCCATGCTTGTGTCCACACATACACACACTTACTCTCTTTAGGAATATTCATAAATGCAAAACTATATAAAAATGAAAGCAAAGGGATGATGAACAAAAGATTCACAACAAACACAAGATTCAGCTGGACGGTTACCTTGGCCTGGATGAGACAGGAGGGAGGTTGGTGGGGGCGACCCAGGTGGTTAGATATAGTTCATTGACAAGGTTCTAGGTTTTATAAATAAAACCTGCATGGACAGCAATGAGATCAAGTTGCGAACCAAGGAGAATGATTAATCTAATTCTGTGTTCCTGAGGTTCATTAACCGAATCTTTTTCCAAATGAAGGATTTCCTAAAAGCCTTACTTTCCACATTTTAAAAATAGAGCACAGAAAAAAATTATGGAGGACCAGGTCTGGCTAGTCAGTGCTCACTGAGAGGAAAGAACTTGTGCAATGGGGTGATGAGAACACACATAATGTGACTGACGTTCAGAGACATGTAAGCAGGATGTGCAGACTCTGGAGGAAGCTTCTGTACTGTACAACTCAGAGACAGAACCATGATCTCAAAGGTTATTTTCAAAGGCGAGGATGGGAGCGGGTCACCAGCTACACATGAATTCGTTCCAGTACTTCACGTCAGTATCTGTTTAACTGTAAGTCCCAATTTTTACCAAAACTTCTCCTGACACTACCACAAACTGGCATTACGGCTACCACAAGCGTTATTCTAAACCAGGGGTCAGCCAACTTTTTTCCTAAAAAAGGCTAAATAGTAAATATTTTAGGCTGTTCAGGCTGTAAGAACACTGTTGCAACTATTCAATGTTGCTGTTGTAGTGATGAAATCAGCCATAGATAAAAGTTAAGTGGTCGAGTGTGACTGTGTTCTGATAAAACTTTAATTACAAAAACAGGAGGCAGGCCAGATTTGGCCCCAAAGCATTGTTTGCTAAACCCTGTTCAATACTCTCCATCCAGCGGTCAGCCTCTGTATCTTCTAGTGGGGGGATGTCAATACAACGTGCTTGCCAGCCTGGTGAGATGGTAGTTAGGCCAGAACGTAGGTTTGAATGAGCGATCCCCCAAGTGCTGCTGCGTCTTCCACTGTGGGAAGAAACAGAAACTTATGATCGAAGCTGTAGGAATCTTGACAATGGCGTTATCATCAAATAACACTATCTGCGGAGTTGCAAATTTCAGATGAGGATTTAGGGAAAGCAAACAGTTAAAAGAGTTTAAAGAGGGCTTCTCAGTTTTCTTTGGGGAGTGGACTTATCAGTGCTTTCAGAACCCAATGTGCCTTTCTGAGAGCGGTCTGCAAGCTCCGTCTGTCTACTACGCCTTGACAGCCTGTGAATTGGTAAGCGTGAAGCTATTTAAAAACAAATGTAAGCTTTAGTCTATCACCATTCAGAAATCGTTTTAGGATCACTTTGGGGATCTTTGGACATATTTTTTTCTATGTTGTTTTTTAGACTGAATAACAAGCTCACTTTTTGCAGTGACTGTGTTCTATCTTGTCCATAACCCCCGCTACACACACACACACACACACACACACACTGAAAGGATAACCAGCTTTCTGGATTCATATGCCTGCCTAGAACTTTTACTCGGCAACTTATAAGACCAGTTATCTTCGACATGATACTGACCATGCTGGATTTTCATCTGCCGAGAAGGGGCTGGGACACTTCTTTAGTGAATAATTTAAGGTCTCTGGTGGACTCACCAGCAAAGTGCAGAAGAGCATATGCATGGGTCTTTGGGCACGTTATATGTGGTGAGATAGTACTGAAAGTTAAGAAATCACATCAAATATTGGAAACAGAGCCAGAGTCAACAGTGACAGATCGAAAGACTGTGTTTCACTGCTGCTGAGAGAGGGATGATGACCTTGGGTAGATATTTATTCAAAGAAGAGGCATTGTTTCTGAATAAAAAAAGAAAGGATGGCCAATAGAGAGGAGCAAAAGAAGACCATGTTGTTTATGACCAAGGGGCAATTATCAATGTTTTAAATATACTTTCCCTATGGTTATTAAGTCCGTTTGTTATACAACAGCAGTTACTTTTGTGTATGTTGGGCAGGCCCATATAAGACATGGAGGAAATTATTTTGTGTAAAAACTTAATAGAATGGCTAACATACTGGAGAAAACAATCTAGTGCCTTAGCTATCTCTAAACAGTCTCAGCTTAGCTGAGAACCCTTGTCCTCGGAGTTGCCACAGAGTTTTCTAAACACTTCCCTATGGAAAGGCTCCTAGAAAACCATCAGAAAATCCCTCAGGCTGTCTCCCAAACCTTCTGAATGTGTGCATAGCCAGTGCCAACACCCTTATCCAAGCTGCTGGAGATCTCTTGCCTAGACTGTTCCAATAATGTTCTGGCTGCACTCTTGGTTTTCATGCCCAGCCCTTTCTCTACACAACAGCCAAATTGGCTTTTTAAAAAATATAAATTTGATCGAGTGCTTTCCCTGTTCCCATCCTGCAGCAGCTTCCCATTTTCGGTAGAATACAGTCCTAACTCCTTGCTGCGCATCAGCGCTGTCTGTGCTCTGGCCTCTGCTCAGCGCCCCAGCTTCCTCTTGTCCACTTTTCTCCTCAGTGAGTATAGCTCATGCTGCTTGAACCCCACCAGCCTTCTTGCAAATCTTCAGATACACCAGGCTTGTTTTCTTCCGCCCCAGAGCTTTTGGACTCTCCCACGAGCCTGGAGGCATCTATGTTTAGATCTTCACACAGTTGCTCCTTCTTACGCCCTGATTTTCAGGTCAAGCATTATCTCTTCATGGACCTTCTCAGACAAACTCCCAAAACTTAGACCCTTGGACACTCTCAATCCCATCACTCTAATTCTCGTCACGACACTTATGCCTTCCAAAACTTATCATGCTAAATTGTTTCATAAAACCTTTAGATGAACCTGCCAGAAGATGGAGAAGCAGGGACGGGAGGTGGGTGGGGGTGGGGGCAGGGTGGTGGTCCTGGCATGGGGGAGGGGTGTTTTTGGACACTGGTTATATGATTATGTTTTCTTTTGAGAAAAGATAGGATATACAAACTATCATATTTTTTCAGGAGTATGGTTCTGTTAGTCATTGAACACTCTAAGAGATAGTTTATACATATTGCAACAAAAGAAAGAAAAAGAACACGCAATTCTTTTGCTATTTTAATGCTTTTTTCTCTTGTTTGCTAACTTAATGTCAACTACCGCGAGGCAGCGTAGCTCACTGTTCGAAGCCGAGCGGGTGGGGCGTAAATCCCTCCCCTCCTGTGTACTCACCGTAGGATCTCAGGATCTCGGGCCGTTAAAGCCTGCCTGTGCCCCAGTGTCCTGATGAATTCATTGAGAGAGTTAAAAGAGTTAACACGTTACTGATCTCAGAATGGCCTGTAGCACGTAATGAATATTCAATAAATAACTGTCATTACTACCAGAGAATAGAAAACAACCCTGCCTCTTGGGGCTTCTTAGGAGAAATGAAAGGTTAGAATGTCCACTGGACGAGGTGACAGAAGGGATGAGAGCCTCTCCCATCCCCTCCCTCACTTTTGAGACAACTCCCAGATTTTGTCCACAGGGCTGCAGGACGAGCAGACAATTTTGTGTCCGTCCTTCTTCAAACAACTGAAATGGTTGAAAACAATGAAAGAAATCTCACTCACAGAGGCTGAGAAGCAGTACAAGTAATACCTCAGAATGACTAAATGTTATCTTGGGAGAAAAAAATGTTCTAATTGATTTGGTTGTTAAGTAGTCACACATATAGACACGTACACACACAACCCCTTACAGCTTTCTAAATGTATTTATTAAATGGGCGGAGTGAAGGGAAAGATTTCCTTGCCATCTTATTATGTTGACTTGTTTATTTTCTTCTTTCCTTCAATCAGAACAAACAAAATCTGTGAAGTAGAGATGTTGACTGCTTTGCTTACTATTATATCCTTAGCACCTACGATAGTATTTGGCATAGACTAGGCACTCAAGTATTTGTTGAATGAAAGGACAATAATCTCAGCAATTCTTTGAGGCAGGTGCTGTAATTATCCCATGGCATAAATTAAAACATGGAGGTTAGTGAACTCGCACAAGATCACAGCTCATCAGTGCGGTGGTTGGGTTCAGCTGGTCGTGTTTCTCCCTTCCATATATCAATCCAACCATCCTTTCCACTCCATCCCAAATTCCACCCGGATACGACCACCTCAGCACCTGACATGGCCCCTAATCTTTCACTCATCCAGTCCAGCTATCAGGTTACCGATAGAATAACTGGTACACTGGTTTTCTCACACCAGTCTGCTGTTCAGAAATGTTGGGGGCACCCTCTAGAATAAAACTTCCTGTCTACAGCAACTCGGTGCTTCCAGTTTATTCCTGTTTTGGTATCATCTTTTCTTAGGTTATCAGGATATGCAGCTACACAGAAAATTGAACTCAACTCAGTATATAACCATCTTAATTCACTAAAGAAATAAGTCAGTAAGTAACTCTTTAATTTGCAAAAGATTTGTTAACACAGAAAAGAAAAAACTGAGAAAACTGAAGCTCAGCAAGTTAAGTTACATCAACTCATTAACTGAGTGTTTCTGTAATCTTTTAACACGATATTATAACTGGAGCCATAGCCATGTAAAGGTTAATTGTTTACAAAAAAAAAAAAACTCAGGAAAAACGAGACTCTGATTGCAAGTGACTAATCTTTTCTATAACCTGTTTTATGTAACCTTCGGAGCCAAAGAAACTTTATCAAAGGATTAAAACTTATGCAAACAAAGATCCCTTTATTTACAGCTCTGAGTCTCTGGAGAGCAAGAAGCTCCAGCTCACGTGTGCAGAGCTTTTCTCATATCGGTTTCTCAGTATGTAATTTTTAAAAATCTGATGATCTTACAGTATAGAAGCAGCAGTGAATGGAGATGGCGGTGAAGGCTGAGGTAAAAGGAGTTCATTTACGCGGGTTGTTGTCGGTTGCAATTCAGTCACGTTTGCTTGGAAAAAATATAAGTCCATGTTAATACTCAGAAATATAACACTCTTTGGGTTTTCTGATAACTTTGTCTGTGATTTCCTGATGGTGACAACAATTCTATTTAATGCAGGATTGTGGAATAGTAATAATTTGCTTGATCACATACAAACATATGGGTATGTATTTTGATTTTTTTCAAATAGGTAGTTACAAGTGGCTTGGAGTATTTGAATCGGGTCTAAGTGATTCCAGATAATGTTGTTTTCCTCCTGCTTTGTCCCTGGCTTAAAAGGCCCCTCTTTGTTTATGTAGTTCCTCCAAGTCCATCCTTCAGGTTCTGCTCAGTCCCTGTGCTCTTCATATCTCCCTGTCCCTCCCCTGAGCATTAGTTGCCTCTACTATACAGACACACACACTTCACACACCCACACACAGTTCACTGGAGTTTTCTTTCAAAATTCAAAGATGAGAAAGTTGTTTTTTTTAAAAGCCAAGTAACATAAAAGTGTAAAAAGAATGGGTCAATTTGGTGCATATCATTTTACATTTCTTTCCATGCTTATGTAAAAAATATATATATAACGTATATAATTATATATATTTATATAGTATGCTCACCCCTACTTTTATTCACATGAATAGGATCGTCTTTATATGCTTATGTGACTTGACCTGTTGCTGTATTCATTTAACCGTGTACTCTGGACATTCCTCTACGTCAGCAGGTATATCTAAGTCATTCTTGGCCTATATATATCCTTAGGAAGGAATATGTCCATTTCTATAGAATAGATTTCCAAAAGAGAAATTACAGAAACAATGTGTACTGCAATTCACAACCCCACCATTTCTCTACTCCATTCCATTGGATGTTATAAATCTTTAAAAATTTTGTTAATTTAGGGCCTGACCTGGTGGTGCAGAGGTTAAGTTGGCACGTTCTGCTTCAGTGGCCCGGGGTTTGACGGTTCGCATCCTGGGTGCAGACCCGGTACTGATTGGCAAGCCATGCTGTGGTAGGCGTCCCACAGATAAAGTAGAGGAAGATGGGCATGGATGTTAGCTCAGGGCCAGTCTTCGTCAGCAAAAAGAGGAGGATGGGCAGCAGATGTTAGCTCAGGGCTAATCTTCCTCAGAAAAAAATAAAGTTTGTTAATTTATTATATGAAAAAAATAAGGATATTGTGTTGTTTTGAATTGCATTTCCTTGGCTTACTAGTGAGATTTATCATCTTTTATAAAAAGCTTTTCATAAATTTTTTTGTCCATTTGCATTTCCTCTTTTATGAATTCTGGTTCATACCCACGTTTCTTTATTTTCTTATCAATTTGAAGAGTTTTTTTTTCCATTAGAGATATAAACCCCTGCCTCACATATATTTCAAATATTATCTCCATCTCTCTTTTTTGTCAGCTTATACATGGTATTTTTTGCCTTTGTCGAATTTGTGTTATTTTGAAGTCGACTCTGTAAATTTTTCCATTATCATTTATGGTTTTTTATCTTTTTGAGGAAATTTTTTTCTGACCGTGACATTTTCCTAGTTTTTTTCAAATGTGCTTATTTTTTCACATTAAAAATTTTAATTTATTGCTCTTTCTATTTTTGAACATAATATTAGGCAGGGCTACCCCTCTTTTCTTTCCAGTTGGAGGTCTAATGATGATATCAATGTCATTTATTAAACAAGCTGTATTTTTCATGATGAATTATTACTGAAGAATGTATCATTTATTACACTTTCAGTTTTAATGGATTGAGTAATGGACTTTGTTTTGTACCAGTGAATTGTTTGCCTCTGTTTTGCTCAAAACTTGCTGTTTTACTCAGATTAGCATTACAGAAGGTTTCGTATCTCCTATGGCGGGTGCCTACCATCTGTTTCAATTTCAGGGCAGGTGGGGTATTCTTTCTCCTGACCTCAAGCTTGGAGAGCATGACTTTAAGAAGTTTGCTGAGAGGGTTTTATATTTTTTTCTCTGAAGTTTGGCGGACACAGTGAAGGGGTGTCCGACTCATGCTTAAGACGTTTAAAAGGCAAAAGGATGTGGGTGGATCTGCCTGTCAGGAGGTGGAAGGAAGAGAGGGCTACACTTAAAAAGGAGCAGCGTCCCAGTCAATGGTGGGTCAACTGGAGCTAGTTTAGGGCTTAGATCTGGATTGGTAGGATTATATGGAGCAGTGATGAGACCTCAGCAGAAAGAGGCTAAAAGTGTATGCTGCGCGTCTAAATATGAAGGAGAAACTGTGCGTGATTAGTCAGAGGAGCGTTTACCCTGCCGCGGACACTGCAGGTGAGATGAGAGATCATGAATGAAGGGTGGGAGCTCCAAAGAACCATGAACGTGGCCAGAGAGAGGGTCAGTTTTAAATATTTGTCCTGGCCAAAGAAGCCAAGGATGATATTTCCTGCGTGATTGTAAGTTTCAACTCAGGAGACAGAAGCAGCCTGTTCAACAGTCAGGGAAGAGAAGGGTGCGTGGAGGTGGAGAGAGGCCGGGGGAAGCTGGCATAGATAATAGAGAAACAACCTGGCCCCTTTTTCCCATAGGATTTGGATATGTTGTTGTGGGAGGAAAGAAGTTTTAATTTAAATGGTTCCAAGTGAACTGGATATATTAGTACAGAACTGAGCCTTTTTGTGGGACTAAACGTGACCAGAAGACTTTCAATTTTTTTTCTTTTCGAAGTCAACAGAAAGTAGCGTGACCTGAGATTCCATTTAGTGTCAGGAAAAGAACTGGCCCCAGAAAATGAATTTGATAGGCAGTGGAGGGAGAAGAATAAGGCTATTTTCTAACATTTTCTGACTGCATAAATCCTGTTTGTTCAAGGTGCTTGCACTTGCGATCCGTTTCTGATGTAAATATTGCTTGAGAGCCCTCGGGTGGATTATTTCAACTGTAAGCTCTTTTTTCGATAACATATCCCTTTCAATAAACATTAGCCTTCTCCTCAAAAAGACCCAGGATTATAATTTTTCCTTCCTTCAACTGTCCTTTCACTTTGGTGTACTGTTTGTCGCTATTTTTCCACTTAAATATTTTCTACACATACATAATATTTTGCCATTTAACCTGGAGATATCTTTATGAATCATGGGACTAGACAGCTTTAGAGGGATGTCATCAATTCCATAGGATGGGCACTGGTAAGGATAGTAAAAGCATGTGAGTCAAATTTGGGCCACTCAATAAAGGGAGATTTTTAAAGTAGAACTTATCATTTATAATAATGATGACAATAATTTCAGACATTTATGTAGCATTTTAAGCCTTCAAAATAGCCATTTATTTCTTTTAAAACAGGAAATAAATAGCATTACATGTCCCATATTTGAAATGAGGACAGAAAGTAGAAAATGTCTTGGGAGTCACTCAATACAGCTACTTAGAAGCAGAATGAGGACAAGGTGAAGCTCAAGCTTGATAACTTTTCAGATATTTTGTTTAAAAATAGAGGCAACAGTAGCTATCAATTATTGAAATTTACAATATGTGTAACGTATTGTGACAGGCCCCTTACATCACTTAGCTCATTTTTTGTTATATGCCATATGGATGTCTAATCTTTTATCTTTTATCTTTTATCTCCTAATCTTAGGATCCAGCAAGAGAAGATTTAAATAGCTCCTATTTGAGTCAGTTCTAGGAAGCCTAACAAGATCTACCTAGACAGTCCCTTGGCAGTCCCCAAATCATCAGAGATATTTAAGTTATTTGGGTTTAAACGTTAGAATTAATTCAGATGTGGCAGCAGCAGCTTGGGTGTTCCAAAATGTCATCCAAAAGTGTGACGTAAAATGTTGACAGTGCAGGAAAAGAATGGGAGAATGTTGACCGGGTTGTATGTTGGCTTGGTTCACCAACATTTTTGTCTTACAAATTAGAATTTTGTTTTTGACAAAAACAATCTATAATTTCATCTACCTTTATGAGAATATAATATGGTAATCCAGTGAAACAGTATAAATTTTATTTGCATTCTAAAATGTAAAAACAGCACAGGAAGTAGGACTATGAAAAGCCCACAGGAGCACCTCATTTTGCAGAAGTCCTGGTTTTCTTTTCCTATCCATTTTCTTTCTTTTATCTCTTTTCTGTGTGGATGTGATGTTTTCTTTATTTCCTAATGTCATTTGTGGTTTATGCATTCCTATTTTTTGTGCTGTAAATCTTTGTGTTAAAACCCATTGTAAATGGGGCTATTTGGTAGGACTACATAATATCTAAATTCAGTATGAACTTTTTTTTTTCGTTGGTGCTGTCGAGTCGATTCTGACTCCTGGCCACCCTGTATAGAACAGGGCAGAGCCCTGCCTGGTCTTTTTATGCCACCCTCTCACCCTCTGGCGCTATACCAGACAATGCTCCTCTGCTGTTCATAGGGTTTTCATGGCCAATTCTTTCGGAAATGAGTGGCCAGTCCTTCTTCCTAGTCTGTCTTAGTCTGGAAGCTCCCTTGAAGACTGCCCACGATGGATGACCCTGATGGTGTTTGAAATACCAGTGGCATAGCTTTCAGCGTCACAGCAACACGCAGCTGCCACAGTATGACAACCGACAAATGGATGATGTGGTTCCATGATTGGAAATTGAACCCAAATAGTGGTGATGAGAGTGCTGAATCTTAACTACTAGACTCCCAGGGCCTGCCCAGTATGAGAGTAAAATGTCAGAAATAATACACTCGAGTAGTGAACATATCTTTGATTTTGCTGTACTATCTTTTGTCATATTTACATGGGAGAACAAATTGTTTATATACATAAAGAAGAGGGCAGAGCATTGACTGTATTCCAAGTTTCTGTTTTTCACTTGGGACATTGATCATTTGCTAACCTCTTAAACAAATACTGTGAGTAAGTCTCACCTGTATTTGGAAATTATGGTCACATTTGTGGGTATTTCTAAAGGCTCAATTAAGTTTTAGACGTATATTCCTAGAAAAGACTAGAAAGGAAAGTATGTGGGTGGCAATAGTACCCAAGCTTTTCTGAGGCAAAGTTCTGGGTAAAAACATATAGTAAAATGTGACTGTAATGCTTATAACTATTTTTGAAGATGTGTATACATTATATCCTGATCCCGTCCTGTATGATAGTTGGAAAAATAATTTACTTCAGATTACTGGTCACGGTGACCAAACTCATTTTTGGTGGTGAAGCAATGCATTATCCATTTTAGATCATTTGGCTTCTCAACTTGAATATACCAAAAGGGCAACATGTACTAGAGTGTGAGATTTAAAAGGTCTTAAAAAGCCTCAGCACATTATGTCTTGAAGCAGCCGCATCTAAGCATTCAGTAGATTGTTGTATTATGGTATTTTCAAAAATGAAGTACAAAAGGGTCTTTTCTACATTCAAATATACCCTGGAAGACTAATTCTACACTTGCAGCATTTTACCAGTTGCAGCTTTTAGAATCTTCTAAACATCTTGACCCGGGTTTACTTTTTTCTGATTTCTTACTCGCAAGTCTTAGCATCAAGGTGGGGCCAAATGTGAAAGTAGTGAAGCTGTGTAATTTTTTTAACACCTCATCTGTTGGTTCATGCCGTCTCCTAGAATTTAGTTAGTAATAGTCACAGCTAAAATTTGCTAAATCTAGTATAGCCAGGTATAATTTTATACTAAGTGCTTTTTATGCATTATCTCTATCTTCACATGTCTGCAAAGCAGATATTTTTCTCATATGTAAATGAGGGAATTGAGGCTAAAAGACGTTAAGAAATGTATGCAAAGTTTTGAAAAAGAGCCAGGGTCCGGACTTCAAAACCTTGTCCTTCCTACTATACCAGTGGCCTTACTGTAGTAGTATTCAATGTCCGTTGATTTTTTTGCTCTTCAGCATCTTAAAAGGCAATCCTTTAAATGCTCAATTTTGCTTTAATATTATGAAAGAGACATATATCCTGATATAGACAGATACTAATTATAAACCTAAATTCAAATAAAGCTCCGGAAACTGAGTTTGAATTTCCTGGAACTCAAAGGGTTTGCTTCTATTTTGTAGCCTGTTTAATTTTCCGGGGGTGTTTCTGCAGGAGGGGTTCTGGAAAAAGGGGCTTCCTGAGCACTCTGAAGGATCCAATACTGTCTGAGGAAGCCTGCCGAAGCTTCAGAGAAACAGGTGGTTTCCGTTGTCTTGCTCTTTTCTCTGTTTTGTCCTGTCAGCCTTCTCTACCTCCTCGGCCAGGCTAACATTCAGGATCTTTATAACCAGAGTAGAATTGGTGCTTTAAATCCTGGTCATGCCTGGCTGTGTGTGGGAAAATGGTTGCAAATGTTTGGAGGCCCCAAAGCCCGACCAGAGAAATTGTAAGGTGACCAGGACTCTTACACTTTTCCTGCTGCTTCTTCTCCTTTTTCTTTTCCTTACAGCTCACGCTCCCCCTTGCCTCACCATGTTTCTTGTCTCCAGGCACCTATCCCATTCTTCAAGGGCTTTGTTCTTAGCTAACTGGTAACTAATTTTAGCTAGGGTATTAGTTGATAATGATAAGGATTTCCCCGTCAAGAGGGATTCATCTTTTAATCAGGGACTCAAACTAAAAAGCCCTTAAAATGCAAAAGAATGAATTTCAAATTATGAAAAGTTATGGGGGCTTATTCTGGTCAGGGGTGCTGCTCGAGACTTGTTGCTTATTCAGATAATTCATATTTCTGAAAGTGGAGGTGTGTATTCAATAAAAGGAAGTGAATTATCACAAACCAGAGTACGGTTCTCTCACAGTTATAGCTGTGGGTAGGACTACAGCCTCCTAGCCTTCACGGAAGCTCATCCTAATTATTTCAACATTTCAATTACACAGGCCCCATATTCACGTGTTTAGAAGATAATCAAAGCACTTTGCCTATGAAGATGACGAAGAGATTTTTTTATTTGTCTACAATTGTTTGATAAAATTAGTTTTCCTTTTTATTATGCTTGTCTATGATTTCAACTTTAAAAATAATTTATTAGTATGTAGTTTGCTTATAGAGGGTAACATTTCCAGCTACTTAAATTCTATCATTTTAGAATTTTGGAGTTTGCTTTCACTCTTCTAAACTCCTTATAACCCAGGTAAACTCTACCAGATGTGCTGTTTCTATATTTCCTGCTCTTTCCTTTTTAGGATTTGTGTACCACTTTTTGCTGATCACAACCATTGTTCTAAATAACAAAAAGACTGTTCCCACAGGGAAGAGGGTGGATTTCCAAAACCTGCATCTTGTATGGTTCTGTCAAATTTTTGTAATACTAGATGCGGTTGTGCAAGAAAAGTGCTTTTGTGCTACTGGTTATTGGAGCAGGAATGTTCATCTAATGATACAAATCCTATTTAGGATTTGGGTAGATTATTGTCATTATTCTGTTTCCTTCTTTGTTTCTTTGGACCTTTTCCCATATTGTTGTGTGCCCACTTTTGTTATCTACCTTTATCTTTATTTCCCTCTCTCTGTCTCTCTTTTTAAATCCTCCTGGTTTGCTGTTACAACAGAAGGACACACTGTAAGACCATATCATTCTTTTGTTTGTGAACAGTTACTATGGTCATATTCCTGCTGATTGTTCATCAAAGATGTGCTGGGTACTTTGCATATTTTATTTGTAGTCTTTCATAAAACCCTACAATTTTTATCCCTGTTTTACAAAGGGAGTGTAAGATGCTACACTCCATCAGCTTCATCACACTGTATTATATCATAACTTTATATTAAAGTTCACTCATCCATTCATTTGCTCATCATTCACGGAACACATTTGTTCAACCAATATATATTGAACACCTGTCATGTGCAAGTAATAGGCTTAAATCTTGTGGGAATTACAGAGATGATTTATACTTCCTTGTCCTCACGTTGTTTGCAGGCTAGATGAGGAAAGAACAACTGTGCATGCATAACCAAAATACAAGGTAGAACTGTAAACGTCTTCAAGGAAATCCCAACCACTAACATAGTATCAAATACAAAATGAGCTCAAAAAACGTTTGTTGAGTGACTGAATGACTATTTGAATAAACTGATATCAGAAGAGAAATATGGTAAAAATCTATGCAAATTCAGAGGAGAGGTTCCCTGGAGAATGTGGCGAATTCCCTGGAGGGTATTGCAAGGTGAGCAAATCGCATGACCGAGAGTATGGAGGTGGGCGAGTGTGAGGTGTGGAATGTGTAGAAGGTTACTGTACAAGGGGAGCAGAGCAATGCAGGTGAAAACGTAGTCTGAAGCCCCATGGAAGGACATTAATGGACTGCTTACTGGACGTGGGTGTGTTCACCCAGCAGAGTTTTCATTTAACAACAAAAGAAAATTTTCTTAGTTGTATACAGAACAAAGAAGTAAAAGTCTCAATAGAAAATCTCAGTTGGCTTGGGGGACATGGAATAAAGATAAGCCACCAGTAATCTTCTAGTATTGGACATATTTAATAAGTGAATTAGATTTTTCAAACTTTCTTTCAGTTGAAACCTTAAAAAACAAAATAAGACACGGCAAAACTATCTCATACTGAGTAGAGTAAATGTTGTTATTCTTAACATCAAATATATTTTTGTCCCATTATTCTTTTGCCTGACCTGTTTGTCCAGTTCCAAGACAAACTGATTTGGCAGGGCACAGGGGAAGTGGAAGAAAAATATTTTTGTTTGGACACGATGTAGAGAAATTGTCTGAGCTTTGGAGTCTGATAAACATGGGTTCCAATCTTGGAATGACCCTTATTATCTGTGTGATCTTGGACAAGTCAGCTCATTTTCTTCTAAAAATATAATTCTTTATTTTGAAATATGTGGCTGTTTAGAGAAAGCAAAGAAATCCTTGTCATTCATATCCATTTTAAAGAATGACATTTTTATATCAGTTTATCTTTTACTCCTTGGTTTCTATCAATAAATGGTATACCAATATCCACTTTACAGCGTGTTGTGAAGATTAACAATAATATATATATAAAGTGTACATACATGGTACTTAGAAAATAGTGGCTTTTTTTCTTCTAATTCTGTCCCGATTTCTTGCTTTCCTCAAAGTGCCTGTGATTTAGTTTATCTAGCTGTGAAAGACAGATGAGAGATTTTATGAATCCCTTAGGTTGGGGGCAGCGGTTAAACATAGTGGCTAAGAGCACAGCTCTGGTACCCACCACCACAATCCCAAAACTAGAATGTAAATTCCATGAGGATGGGGGATTTTTTATGTCTGGTTTACTTTTTATTATTATTATTTTTTTGAGGAAGATTAGCCCTGAGCTAACATCTGCAGCCAATCCTCCTCTTTTTGTTGAGGAAGAGTGGCCCTGAGCTAACATCTGTGCCCATCTTCCTCTACTTTATATGTAAGATGCCTGCCACAGCATGGCTTGATAAGTGGTGTGTAGGTCCACGCCCAGGATCTGAACCAGTGAACCCGGGGCCACTGAAGTGGATCCAGCAAACTTAACCGCTATGCCCCTGAGCTGTCCCCCTGTCTGGTTTATTGAGGCCTCCCAAGCACTTTTAAGAATGTCTGGCATATAATAGGTGCTAAGCAAATGTATGGAGTGATGACTATTTGGGTTAATATTTGGGTTAGTGTCTTGACTCCACCATGGAACTTGATTTGTATTTGGCACAAATGAGGCAGATGAAGGTTAAGTGATTTTCCCAAGGTCAAACAGCTTCAGTTTCTTCATCTGTACAATCTGTATTAACAGGAATAGTGATATTTTTATTGAAATACAATTGATGTATAACATTATACTGGCTTCAGATGTACAACATAATAATTCGATATATGTATATATCGAGAAATGATCACCACAATAAGTCTAATTGATATCCATCATCACACATGGTTACAAATATTTTTTTCTTGTGATGAAAGCTTTTAAAATCTACCCTTTTAATAACTTTAAAATATACAATATGGTATTATTAACTATAGTCCCCATGCTGGACATTACATCTTGAGAACTTATTTTATAACTGGAAATAATAATTTTTTTTATAGGGTTTTACGAGGATTAAACCAGGTAATACATGTGACTGAGCTTAAAATAGCATCTGGCACATGGTGAACATGCCATAAATGTAGCTCTAAATGGGAGGGCAGTGGTGGCTTAGCAATTTATGGGTACCAATTAAATCATACCAAGTACAGGCTGAGATGGACAATCAGATAGGGACATTCAGATGTAGAGTAGAGTCTCTGTCATTAAAAAACATATTAACTGCCTCCTCAGTACCTTCCTGAGCTCTACAATGGGCAGGTACCTCCCGCTTACAAAGTGTCATCCAATGCCATTCTACCGTGGCAAAGTGGCCCTTGTGGGAAATGCTTTATAGAAGAAAGACGTGGCTTCCTCTACAAAAGGAAAGGAAAGAACCAACATTTATTGTAGGGGAGATTTGCAGCCAAAATCCTAGCTATTTTCATCACTGACAAGATCTCATTTCATCTTCACAATCTCTGTTATTTATTGTTCTTTTCATGTCACATATGGGAAACGGAGGTTCAGAGTAACTCGATCATAGTCACCCAAGTCTATTTGACTCCAAGCTGCACAGCCTTCCTACCATACAGCCTCATTAGCTCTCTCCTAGCCCCTCCCATGGGTGTTGCTGTGGAACAAATGCAAATCTCTCGTCTTCAGCTGCATGGTGACCAGCAGCAAAATGGTGGTTCTCTCCTTTGGGAAAGAGAAGGATTTTCTACCCCCTGTCGCTGGGGAAATGTGTATTTCTTATCTTTTCCAGGAGATAAAAAAGACTTCAGATCAATAATGATATATCAAAATTCAAATCTCTGGTTCCTACTGTAGTTTATTTTTTCACCTCCTAAGCATTTTTACACTGTCCTCATGAAGAAATAGCAGGTCTGAAATCAGGGATGCTATTGACACCTTCTACACAACGAGGAAGAGGTGAAAAATCTGAGTGCAATTTTTAAGAAGATGCCATTACTTAGTTCTATCCAGCATAGGTGTATTTCACACTGTTGGTAAATACCCAAAGGGCCTTGGAAACACCATGGACTTTTCCACTGGACCTTGTTACTCAGTGATTTCTTCAGCAGCAAAAATAGTTATTATAAAGGCTGTATTGAAAAGGCTTCCTTCCTAGAAATAATGAGAAGCCCCTTTAAGTAATTATCAGATAAGCAGTAGCATTTTGCAGATGTCCAAAAGCAGCTGTTGGTGTTTCCCCAAAACTGTCCTATGGACTTTCATCGGTAGACTTGCCCTTTTAGATTCTTTCTATTACTCAACAACAGAATAATACCTGGTCCTACCTACCACAAAAAGCTTGTGATCCACCTTGTAATCTTAAAACATGTGTTTGTAATTCTTATTATCACCTGGTCTTCTTACAGAATTCTAAGTAAAGGTGTGTAGATAGTGGAACATGGCATCCACTATGCAGAAAAGATCTCTGAATCCCCAGAGGAAAAATATTAGCTGCTATATGAATAACAATTACAGCATAATTTAATTTTTAAGAAATTATTGAGTGTTCTTATTCCAGACAACATGAAGTGTGATGGTTTGTATCCTTAAGGATATTAATTTCAGACCAACGATATAGCTATTTTACTAATCACATGTTGCCTCACAGAAAAACACTTGGCTGTTCACATGTACAGTCTTAGCTCCTATGTGGTTTCTAAGTTGATAAATCTACTTAGCACAAATACTTAATCTATTTCTTTCCTGATTGACCGGAACTCTCCAGATTGATTATCAAGGCATGTTTGAGCATCATGGATGATTTTCTAATATGCTTTGTGTCTTTACTTCTCTTGTTGAAAGTGCCACAGAACTGTAACTCACTATGTTCTTTGATATCTCATTATGAACTATCAATCAAGCTTTCAAAGCAGAGACATTTCCGTCAGTGTAAATGTTTTCCAAATGTAGGTTAAAGATCAGCATGTAGAGGAATGGCCAATGTATACTACTACATTTTCACAAAAGTGATTAAAATTAAATAATTTTCAAAGTTCAAATAATTGGGAAAGATTTGAATTTTGTTTACAAAATTTGCTTACGAGTTAAATGCATATTCTAAATCAATTAAAAGGGAAGTATGCTAGCATGTTTTATCATTTTTCAAATGAAAAAGCATTTGTCTTCCAATAAATTGAGAAACATGACCATTTGCTCCTGTCCCACTCCACCAGAAAGCCCATTTTTATGGAATTTACTTAATCTCATTTATTATAAAAATTGAGGATTCTTATTTTAATAATTACTTTATGGAATTTAAATATTTAATTGCACAATACTATGTTCAGTTTATTTGATGATGAAATTCATTTCCTAAAGGATTTAGTAACTCAAATCAAGGCAAGAAAACCATAATTAATATGTTCTGGTATAATGAAAATATATTCCATAGCAATTTATCAATCATTTTTAGTTACATGGCAAAACATCCCTGGGATAAAATGCTAAGTGCTAGCTTCTTCCATAATCTACATGATATGTTTAGATAGTACAATTGCTTAATCCATTGTCAACCAAAGGATGCTGGTGGTAAATGTCAAATCATTTTCAGGAGAGCTGTTAAGCTCTATACCAGCCCAATATCAAGGACAGAAGATGGAAACTGCTCAAGTAGCCTAACTCTCTCCAGAATATGTAGATATGCTTAAGTTCCTTGATTGTGAAGTAGGAAATTTCTGGAAAGAAGGATTAAGTCCTAGTCTCTGTTCTTAGGAACCTAGCAATGGTAAAGAGAAATGTTTCAGTCACACAAATAATACAGCAATAATGTAACCTTAGAATATAGTATTTTTAACACAAATGAAATAGTAATAATACAATACTCTAACATCATATTTCTTTTGACTCTAAAAGATATCTTCAAAGTATGATGAGAGCTCAGTGAGTGGAAAAATTGTATTCAGTGGGGCAGTGATGAAAGATTCTTGATGACTTTGTCATTGAAAGATTTCAAAAGCCTGCATGGGAACAGTTGTTCAATTTGGAGGGAATGAAGGGAAGAGACAGAGACGGAAAAATAAGAGAAAATGTGATGATATCAGTTAAATAGAAACAACTAAAACAATCAAAGAGTTTGGCAGAGTGTAAGTATATGAAGTGAAATGATGTGTGATAAAGCCAGAAAAGAGGATTGGGGCTAACCTATGGAAGGACTTGAATGTCAGGCTAAAGAAGTTGATGTATTTTTGTAGATCACAACAAACCAACAAGCCTTTGAGAAACTCTGCATAGAAGACTGATGTAGTAAGAAATGTGCATTTGGAAACATTCTGGTATTGGTGTGTAGAAGGGCAGAATATACTGTAGATTGGATAACTATTGGCAGGCTGTTGTAGAGGTCCTGGCTTGCAGTGAAGACGGCCAGAGTTATATCATTGGTAAAAGGAGAAGAAAAGAGAGACATATATTAGTAGCAAGGAGGCTTAGAGGACATATGTCCTGGCAACTGATTTGAATGTGTGAAGCAAGGAATTTGAGAAATTGGTGATAATTTCAAGATTTCAAGGCTAATTTATAGTGGAAGCATGGCTGTGCTTTATTAAATACAATGGAGTCAGCAGAAGTAGGTTTGTTAGGTAGGATGACAGTTTGACTTTGGTTATTGTATTATGGTAGACTGCAGAAAAAAGGCACAAAAGTTTACTGCTTGGTCACACACCATGTCCAAGACAGATCAGTAGGAACGTTCTGCTTCACCAGGTCACTCAGGGACACAGCCTGATGGACGCCTCCTCATCAGGAACTGCTGGAGCAGAGAAAGGAGAAAGACTGAAAAATTTCACATAGGCTCTTTACCTACTGTGCAGCCTGGAAGTGACACACATCATTTCTGCCAATGTTTCATTAGCCAGAATTAGCCACATGGCCGCATCTGAATGCAAGGTGGCTGAGAACTATAATCTCCTGTGTGCTCAGGAAGAAGAGCGCTAATAATGTCTACTACCAGTACATTGGATGTAAGTGAGATGAATCTTTTCACAGCTTTGGGTAGTGTGTATGTGAAAGGGAGGATAATGGGTGGAAAAGAATACTTCCTCCGACTTTATATGAAAAGCCTTCCCTGTACTCAGCCAAAGGAGCTTTAGACTCATGAGCTTTTCTCTCTTAACCAAAAGGTATTCTTAAATCTAAGCACAGGTGGACCATTCCCCTCCGCGATGAGGGAACGTGGTGGGTCCCTCTCCTGCCATCCCAAAAGTCACTTGTGGTGGAAAAGCCCAGTACTGGTCAGCCTATGGACCTGTAATGAGAAGAGAGTGGAACTGGAACTAATACTCAAGACCAGGCAGACAAGTGCGAGAATGTGGATTTGCATGTAATTTAAAGCCAGCTCTAACTGGGAAGTGGGGGACAATGATGAGACCTGTACACCAAGTGGGTGCCAGAGAATGGTAGTCTGCCAGTTTACCCCTACGGGCCAGCAAATTTCCTCAGCGATTACTGTACATCTCTCTAGAAACCAGCTTCTCTAATTCTCCTATGATGCCAAGGGAAAGCTGGGCAATTCGGACTTTGCCTTCTCTGAACCACATTCTTTTCTGGCCAACTTGCATGCCCTTCATCAAAGCTGATGTGGCTCAGCACCAAGTTCAGGCTGGAGAGTACTTGTTAACTGGCAGTGCCACAAAAGTCTCCCCTCTTCCTTGTCTGTATAAAGTCACTTCTTTCCTGGACAATGGTTAATTTGTTGAAACTCAAGTGAAGACTTTGGACAATTGGCAAGGGAGTGCTAGATATAGATATGAACTTTCTAAGATATGTTCAAAGACACTTCTGACCTTTAGATTCATAGATACCTCTGGTTCTTCAGTGACTTTATTATCACAGGTTTTATCTAGAAGGTGACATCACAGAATCTCAAGTTCACTCACCAAAGGTCAAAACAATCCACATTTCTTCGTGATTCGAAACTAAAGTATGTTGCTTTTATACAGTGTGTTGGCATTACAAAGACATTTCCTTATCCTTGTAATCTGTTAGATTACTTTAGGGCCTTGGAAGATGAGGTCATTATAGTTGTCTATCCAGTGAAATCCCGAGGTCTGAGATGCTTAGAAAAACCCATGCTCAAGCCCATGTTTCTTCACCAAGTGGCATGACGGCGACCATGACTTGCTTAGATGCTAGGCAAAAACGCTTGTGAAACTTGACAATAACTGTGATGCCTTCTTCCCTTTCCACACTCACTTGTTGTACCCACTGCCCATGAAAGTCATTTTAGGTCACTTTATGTAGGAGAGGGTTGGGAAAGACCTAAATGAACGGTTTAATGGGTAAATCCACTGAGTATTGGCATTTAAAAATAAGTCATGGAGTTGAGGATTCCAAAAGGGTGACTCTCTAATTGGTGGCATTCTCAAAATCAAGCCTCTCAGGAAAGAGCAGGAGACTCTCCTCAGAATGTAAGATGGGATCAGGTTCCATGGTTCTTTCCCAGGAGTTCATTCCGAGGCCAACCACGTATGTCTCTTAGCCCAGTGAGGCATGTACTCATGAATGTGTTCTCACTCTTGTGAATGTTAATGTGCTGTAGATTCTTGGTGTTAAGAATTCCATGTTGAAGACCTGTTTGCCATATGTATTTTTTCATTCCCCTTATTTACGTGGGGGTTGGAAAGAGAAGGGATTATATTGGAACCCTTAGGGGTAGGCTCTTGAAATGGAGTGTATTCCATGTTATACTGGTTCCCTGTCATGTGCAAACTTTTCTATGGCTGAAAGTATTCCATTGTGTGTATGTACCACATTTTCTTTATCCATTCATCTGTTGATGGACTCTTAGCTTGTTCCACGTGTTGGCTGTTGTGAATAATGCTCCAATGAACACTGGAGTACAGATATGTCTTTGAGATAGTGATTTCATGTCCATTGGATATACCCCTAGAAGTGGGATTGCTGGATCATATGGTAGCTCTACTCTTACTTTTTGAGGAACTTCCATAGTGTTTTCCATTGTGGCTTTACCAATTTACATGAGAGAATACATCTTGAGATAAAGAGATTTCCTGACTGGTTCTCCAGGCACTTTTGATTGTCTGTTCTCTTGAGAAGAATGATAGAGGTTGGAGGCTAACATGGGGAAAGGGGTTCTCTGATCAGGAAAGATGGAAGGATTAACTCCTTGCTTCAGGTGTTTGAAGCCTAGAGGTGGGGAGGGGGCTGGGAAGAGTGTCCCTCTGTAGAGCTGCTCTCAGAGCACGAGGACAAAGCAGACAGGAGGATATGGGCCCTCAGTGTCAAGGGTGTATTGGCCTTAATATATTCAAGAGTGTCTCCTGCCCACTTCCTCATCCCTGGCGCTACGTGGGATCAGCGTGGCTGGAGGGTAGAAGATAACAATGCAGATTGTTGAGTGTGACATGAGAAGATATGGCCCACTGGCCAAGATGAAATTTTGATGATGGGTTCTGTTCCTTATTTGTCCAACTTCCCTGAGAATTTTGGACTTTGCTGCTGCGGAATGCTTTGCTGTTTCTGCCTCATCCTGCACACTGCACACTGACTTATCCTGTGAAAAATGGTTCATGTAACAGTGGCCCTTCACCTTGCAACACTGTTGTCTAGAACATTAACCTGAGGGAGTCTTGGGAGAGGCTCCTGCTGTTGCTTCTGGTGAATAATCGCTCTTGGTTGAGTTGACCACTCAGTCTTTCATATTGTTAGTGAGCTGTGTTCTCATGGAGAGAATGATGAAAGTGAGCTGCTGTTGCTGGTGTGTTCTTTCAACAAACCTCCTAGACACTTCTTCCTTCCACCCTCACATGACTCAAATGCCTCCTTAAACGCCTACAGAAAGTGCACACTGGCAATGGCCAAGTGTGGGGTGTGGGAAATTTTGGGTCCCTGGGAAGAAATTGGCCATGGCCTATTGTCAGTCTTCTGCGCTCTGACATAAAGGTGATGAACAGTGTTGTTCACCATGCTGAGCAATGACATATTAGGAATCATTAGGTATCCTGAATTTCGGGATGGGAATTCGGCTGGAGTTTTATCCAAACATTTCCATGTTAGCTGTGTGCACTCTTCTGCTGAGTACACTCTGCACATTGGTAGGAAGACAAGAGTCACTGGGTCCTGTCAATGAATAGTAGTTGAAGCTGTGGACATTTAGATCCTCAGGGGCGTGTGCAGATGAGCCTGGATGTCCAGGAATGTCCCTGGTGAGCTTTCTAGGCTGGAGGATTTCACTCTCCTATTCTTCATTGCTGAAGAGGCCATGTACTCACTGGCTCTGACTGTCCCTTCCCCGATTCTGTTAGAAGGTGTTGCTGCTTGGTGGTCTGCCCCTCTGCCATTTTGGTCTTCTCACAGGGGTGGTGACATTGCCTCAAGGGGACTTTGTCTGCACTCACAGGGAAGAGGGTGCTGTACACAACAGTGAGGGGTGTGTGCATCATGTGTGGTACTGCAGCTACGGAGAGGTGAGAGGATGGGGGGAGTTGCAATTGAGGAGGGGAAGGGCCTTCTGGTTTTCCTATTTTAGGCTTTTGATTTCTCAAGATTGTTGAAGTCTGGGGCTGGCACATAAGAACCCAGCAGAGATATGAGGACACTCTGAGAGTAAAAGGAAAAACTGAGAGTGGCGACAACAAGGGACATTAGTGTGAAAGTTGTGATGGGCATCGTGGGTGCAGGGCTGTGTCTCGTGTTCCCTTTCTGCATTCTCCCACACTACCTTAAGCTCAGCATGGTGGTGGGACAGAAGGTAACACTGGACACTGATGGATATGATATGAGAAAATATGGCTCTCTTGTCAAGTTAAGACATATATTCTGGGGACAGGTGTTATTTTCCATTTTCCAAGTGAACTGAGTTTTTGTCTGCAGGTGAAGTCAGAGGTTTGATCTCTGTGTTTTGTGATACACAGGACATGACACAACACTTGGTAAGAGAGGACTCAGATTCTGTGTTATGGATATTTAGTGTGCAGTCCTTTCAAAAAAGGTAGAAACAATGTGCAAATGTGGACACACCTGTATAGTTTGAAGGATCTCCTCTTGACCCCTCTGGATTCAAGTTTGCCCTCTCAGTCCATGATGCTGACTCCAGGAGCACAGTATCTGGATTCCTGAGGATGGCCAGCCAGGCCAGCTCACAGTTTAGATTTGGGTTGGCCGTCTGAGCTTCCCTTGCCTCTTCTTATTCACAGGCAGACCTACCGTACTGCTTCTTACCCACTTCAGAGAAGAACGGCAGTGGGCTCTGTGCAGTGAATCCTGAAGAGAGTCAATGACTTTCTCAGTCACCCCCGCCAGTCAGACACAGTGGCCTTCCAGAGTGCCGAAAGGCCTGGGGTCGAGTCAGCTCTCGGATCAACTGGGAGTCTAAGGTTGGGCAGTTGAGGGACTAAGCTGCCGTGTGTGAAATATGGGTAAAGCCAGGAACCAAGCACCTGGACTTCTCCAGAGCCCAGAAGAGATGGGCTGTGTACAGAAAGATTTGCTAAGGGGGTAAATTCTATGTCGTGCTCTTATTACACATAATAAATATATTTAATATTATTAATCATTAATAAATAATTTGAATAAAATTAGTGGAAAAAATAGGTGAAGTAAAACTTTGGAGAGAACAGAAATGTTATGGCATAGAATGTGGTCATGGTTCTCAGACGTATACTTACCTCTAAACTCATTAAGTTGTATGCATTCAATATGTACAGCTTTTTGGTCTGTCAATCATACCCTCATCCCTCAATAAAGTGGTTTAAAATAATAACAATAATAAAGACCCTCCCATGACTACAGATGAGTGCTCCCTCACGAATGATTTTAATTTTAGAGCTGAAGGGAAGAATGCTTCTACATGGATAAATAGGTTCTGCCCTTTACTGCATCTGTATTCTTGTTTTGCCTTGAATTTTCCATTTATATGTAGCATTGGCATTGGCCGTGTGTAAGGATAACCTTTAGTCCACAGGGGTTGAGTTTCACAGAACCACAGCAGTTCTCCAAAGACATGAACTTCACCTGCAGAACTTCCACTCAAGGAGTGGCCCTGTGACGTCAACTATTTGTCATGTGACCAGAAATTGACTTTCGGGTACTGTGACATTGGGATTAGCTTGGACTTCGGGTTGTGTTCCTTGTTTACAAAATGTGCTTTTGTGCTTACTCAAGAAATCTTTTGAAATATTTTATACACGGGATGTGTTAAAATATGTCCGTCCTGTACGTGTATTCTACAGGGTGGACGGCAGAGGTCTCAGGCTGATTGGTCTCTCCAGGAGGCACCTTTTCTCTGAGACCTTCCTTCACCCTCTGTTTTCGGTGTCACTGAGTTCCCAGCCATTGCTACTTGGTTTGATACTTTTCACTTTATTCTCCGTGAGCCAATCATACTTTTGGTACATTTAGAGAATGAGTGATAGCCTGCAAAGGCTCATTAATATCCTTTCACTGCAGAGCATATAATTGAAAAGATGTTGTTGAGTTTCCTGTGCTATCCTCATTTCTGTGTCCTGAAAATGTGTTTGCTGCTTAAGCTTCTTGCATTTTATAGAACACTTGTGTTCTTCCAATAAAATTTACTTGTTCCAGAAGGAAAAAAAAATCTAAGCATAATATTTCTAGTTAATAATATTCAGGCTTCAGGAAGTAAGAGGCTTATTGCATAATATCCTCTCACAAGGCTCAAGAGAATTTCTAGAAGTTTTAAATGTGGTATTAATAAAGAAATTCTTTATTCTAACTCTGTATTGCAATATGGAAGATAGAGGAATCATTTGCATTTCTAAATGTTCAATAATATATAATTTGTTGTGTGTAGATAAATATTTGGAAGCTTAACTCACTCTTACGTTACTCAAGAGTACCTATGATTTCATGCACCATAGGCACAATGAGAAAGATTGGGATAAATTTAATCATTGAAACCTACTGTTGATATCTCCAATTATATTGTTACACTCATCATTATTCTCACAAGGTAATTGCGAGAAACCAGGGAAAGTATCTGGTACACTCCATGGCAATTAGGCATTCCCAACTTTTATACATTTACATTCCTACTGGCCTACAAACATCAACTAAGGAAACAATGCAGAATTTGTTCAAATGTTTCACTTTGATAATAAATTTATGAATAAACTTTAGAACAATATTTACAATTAATGTCTATCGTATCAATGTAATAATCTCTTTCCTTCTCGAAAGTCTCCCAGTTGGAATAATTTACATAGTAACTAACTACCTTCTACTCCTTAGCACCGGAGGTTTTTAGGTTTACTATACATAATTTTTCTTGTTTTATACCTGGTAATTGTGCGCTACTGCATACAATGTCCTTGAACATCATATGCGCTCATTAAAACTTCATTAACTCTTGAAAGATGGATTGGGAAGTTGTCATAGATGTGATATGCAATAAAGTGTTACTTAAAGTAGACTATTGTGGGAAATTTTTAAATAAGTAAATTTAAGGGATTGTTATTTAAATGTGCCTTACTCAATTTAAAATGTTGAGCTCAAATCCATTTTGAAGGAAGACCAACAGTTGAACATCACAAATAGGAATTTATATGCTCATTTATTTATTTCAATATGTAATTCATGACATAAAATCCTTATAAATAACATCTCCTGTGTCTATACACTCCAACAAACAAACAAACATACAAATCCTACCTCTATAATCTGGTAATCTAAGGCACACTTCATAAAAGGAAAATTTAATGTAGAGATCAAGTCAATGAATCAGATTCTCACTAAGATTTAGATGCTTCTTTTTTCTATTTTTTTAAAATAAAAGCTGAATGCCTTCTAGAAATGGCATAAAGTAGCATGATAGGAGTTTGTATGAATTAATGCTACTTTCCACGGTGCTTAATTCACAGTTAGGGAAAAGCAGATATCCTGTAAGAATCTGACTTAAAGCAAAACACTTCATTTCACATCCACTACTGCAACTTCCTTCAAAAAAGCACATCACACACACGTAACCTCTGCCAGAAATGTCCAATTAGCGTGACAGTGAAAATAAGTTGCCATACAGTACATGGTTTCCAGAAGCCTGTGGTCTTTTAATTGAAGACGTGATTAATAGGAACACAAGTTGCTTTTGCAATACCCTCCATAAAGATATGACTATTTGCTGAAAGCCACTTAAACAGTATAAAGGGCATATACATTTAATAAAAGCTCACTGATGAGAACACACAATGAAACCCTCATGGACACAAATTGCTTTTACATTTCTAAATAACCTCAGTACCAGCAAGTACAACAAAGAATAGAATTTTTCAAAATATTTTGACTGAGTCAGGAGCAGGATTTAATTTATTTTTTTAACAGCATTCTTTTTCTCATTTCAGAAATCTGATGCAAAAAGGGATTACTTAACAAGGGTAGTTAAAATTGCTGATTTTCTAATGTTCAGAATGATGTTTACAGTTTATCAAGTTTCCAATCATCATTTTCTCCTTTGTTTCTCAAATTCAGGTCAGAGAGACACAGACAAAAGAAATGACTTTAAAAATGTTAAAAAATAAAAATCTATAGCAAGAACATTTCATTTTGAAAGTCATTGCCTTTTTATTATGGGATCTTGATTAATATTAAATGTAAAACAATTCTTAAGGCCACAGTTTATATGTGCTGGAAACAAACGTGAGATACACAGACTCATACATTCACACTAGCAATGAAAAAGTCACTGTTACATTATACAGGAAATCTCGAGTATTTATACGTAGAACGATAAGAACTGTAGAGGTACATTGACCTCTACAGGGGTAAGTAATTCAGTGGTTCTCTGTTTAAAATCTCGACTGTATTCCTCTTGCCATATGTGTTGGATCCCACATTGGTAGGTGAGAGAATGGCACCAAGATTGTTGCTAGAATGAACTAAAAAATTTGCCAGGCGCTGAGTCACACACGTGGCAGTGTCACATTTCCGTTTTTCCATCTGATGACTGGTAACATTGAACAAACAAGAAAGGTTAGAGACTTAGACTCAGAATTGGACATAGCTAGGTGACACCAAATAGCTCATATTGATGAAAACTAAAAGAAACATTTTCACATAAGTAACTCAATGTTTCGGTTTGGAAACAGCTGGATGATTGAGATTTTTTTGACACTTTGAAGATGGAGTAGAATCAATTTTTGACTAGGAAATTGTGTAACAAACCTTCTTTTACAGTCAATGTCGGATTTCTCAGTATGCTCTTTTCTTTGGAAAGTCAGAATATGTCCCAGATAATGATAATAAAAAAGAGTCTTTGTCTTATATTCTTCTAAATCTTGTCAACAAATCTATTTCCTGATATATTAAAAGGATTTACAATGTAAAATTTATATGCAACCTGGAGTATGTGGAATTAAAAATATATATGTTCATTTCCCACACCTTTCCAACAAGAATTAAGCAGTGTAAGTTAATTTTTGTTAAGAATTAAGCAGTGTAAGTTAATTTCTGTTAAGTTCCTTGAGATCATTGAATCAGGAGTGTTAAGAGAGAAATGTCAGGTATTACAAAGTCTCAAGGGGAAGACAATTTATCATCTGTTCAGGCACTCTTGACTATTGTAGTGTGAGTTCCATTATTCTTAGCATAAATACATGAACATTGCCATCTTCCTGCCACCTACTTCATTCTTATGCTGTTAACAATTTTAATGACAGGTCTCGGTTAAATGTTAAAACTATAGGATTTTTTGTGTCAATACTATGAATATTCACTATATTCTTTCAGCTGCCTGAAACAATTGCCTGGTAATAGTAGAGGTAAGTCAGAAATGATAACTATGATTAAATAATTCATTTGAATTTTAACTTCTGTGTCTATTTGCAGAGTTAATTTTTATCAACTCTATACTTTTGTATCACCTTTTGTTTCAATGTGCTTTCAAAATGGTATTGGAAATAAATACAGAATAATAACACTGCTTCCTTTTTGCAGAAAAAAGAAGAGGGAAAGATAGGGAAATGCTTTAGTTTTCAGCTCTATAGAAATCAAAATATTGGTGAAACTCAAGGTAAGTGTAAAGTGGAAAAGCGGAATAGGCACATCCAGAAGCCAGTGAATGTACATAATTTTGGGCAAAATGCAATGGATTTTATTTCAATGTGTTTCCTTTGTGTGGGGAGTACTTCATTATCTGTATCTCTGGCTAGAGATAGCCTGAGAGAAAATATTTTTAAATCACAGGTGAAACTTTAGGGTTTTTACTTTCGTATTTCCTCCCAAATACACAAAATTCTTCTTACAGCATCAAGTGAACTGGATATCTGTTGATTATAATTATATGTTGACCAACCAATATTCAGGCAAAGGAAACCAACTTTGGTACCTAATTACCCGGGCTATATATCAATATTCATATTATCTGCTCAGTTATTTCTCCTTGCCTGTGTACTAAGCATGGCCAATGTGCCTTTCCAAAGAATGATTTCATGCTTTTCAGAAGTGAACCAGTAATTCATACATTGGACATTAAACTCTAAAAGATGATAAACTTTTCCTGAAAAACAGCAGGTATTGGAATTTGACCCAAACACTTCAAACTAATAAATTGAAAGCTATAAAGAAAATTATGGGTCAAATTGGGAAGGTTCCAAGGGATATCTGTCCCAAGATATGTGTGGCAAATGCCTGGAGCAGAGTGTGAAATATCCCATGTGCTAAACGTCTGAGTGGTACTTTGATAACTGGTCTCAAGGTCTGTAATAGGATTTAAAATTATTCTAACTAAAATGTTACCTTATCTGGGTTAGCTACAGGGCCATCATCCTACTTAAAGGAAATATTAAGAGCTTTTATGTGGTTGGTTTCGTAACTGTGAAACTGCTTTCCCAAACAAGATTTTCATGTAAATAGAATAGTCAGGATGTATAAGATTCCACCCAAAACTATCAAGATAGAAAAAGATCGTTGAAATAATTAGTGAAAGACATCATACCCCTGCTTTCAGACATTTTTTCTCATTGACTATCCAGGCAGACAAGGTCAACCTGCCTATCATCCAGTAATAAACACTAGTGTAAAGCCACTGACCAGTTACACAGATGCACTAATTCTTGACTTTGAGTTTAAACAGTGATGACTAGAGGCCAAACTATAACTCTTAAATTGTCTCTCTTTAAAAATATCTGTTTCAAAGGTTTTAAAAATAGTTTAAAAATATGTCCCTACTCCCAGCTCTTGATATTCATCAGTGGAAGTGTATAAGTTGCTACAGGGAGCTCCTAGTGACTACAGATTAAAACCCGTGTGCTTAGATTTTGGCTATCCTCTGATTATCCAGCAGGCAGATATTTACAACTGAGTGTTAAAAAGTTGATGGGCAAGTGTGTGATCCTTTAGCTTCAGTCTTGAGCATAAAATAACAATTTTTTGGTATGGCTTGTAAAGTCAGTCTGTTACCTCTTAGTCCCATCTCATACACGTATTAAAGTTGAAAAAGATCTCAAGTGAGATGACTGATTTTTATGAGAAACATGACATTGAATAATAAATCTACATTAGCTTTATATTTTAAAGGTGTTTAAAATTTGAGACATTTTCTACATAGGCTCTCTCAGCTTTGTCTGAGATCTGTAGAATGTTACATGATTAAGCAGCTCAGGATGATAAATTCTCCTCCCCTTTTAAAAAATGACCAAATATACTGATTTCAGGAAATTCACTAAAGAGCAATTTGAAGAATGTTTTACAAGTATGTCTAATAAAAACTCAAAGTAAGATATTGTGGGAATTGTATGAAAATAATTTAATATTAAATACTGTTATGTACTATTCTATTTCTGAGTGAAGTTCACCTCACAGTAAACTCATATCCATAGACATATTGGATAAAGGTGTTTAGCAAATGTCTCTATCAAACGTAAGAAAATATCAAGATACAGATAGAAATACTGGGTAATACTGCAAATTTTCCTGTCATCGTTCGATTGTTCTGCTAGTTTACTAGAAACTTCATGTCTGTTTTAAAGTTATTTTTATCCACAAAAAATCCAATTGAAAATTACAGTCAATTCTGAGAAGAACATCCTGTAAACTAGATAAGCTCTGAAATGAGAAGGAAAATTTGACGATTCCTCCTATTTATTATACGTCAGTGCTGCAGAAATCTTTGCATATTACCACAGACCTCCATCTTAACAAAAAACACCCTGAAGGAAAGTGGACAAGATGCTGATAATTCTATGAGGAAAGCTCTAATACGACTTAAAGCAAACTCTTTTCAGAAGTAAACTTAATTCTCCTTGGTCCTAAAGAGCATACAAGTTCAGTCCCACAAGACTATAGAGAGTCAAATTGATTTAGGCATGAACAAATTATCATTATATTATTTATGACACATGCATGAATTTGGACTTAAGAATCTTTTAAATAAATGGAGAATTACAGTTTTAAAGGCTTTGCACTTGAAAGTTGTAGTTACTGCTTACATTTTCATCTGACACAGTTTTTAGATTTCCTTAAAATTACTGTTTAAATGACATGGCACGTTTCAAAATAAGTCTTCCTAGGAAATCCTGATGCATATGTTTCCTATTGAAAATATTTTCAAGAGGTATTAATTTACATTTAGAGCAGCTCAGAAGAAATCTCATGAAGAATATTGTAATTTTCTTATAATTCTGTTTCATTAACAGTTAACAATATAGAAAGAATCCCTTAAGAGCAAATGGCTTTTTAACTAGATCTTCTAAATTTAACTTCTTAAAAATTTTAACTTGCCCCCCGATTATTTCGTTTTCTAGAAATAAAAGTTTTGGATATTGCCAGAGCCCTTTGAGAAAAAAACCAATGTAAATATACAATAAAATTCCACCTGATGTAACATATATTCTGTAATTAACCTTCTTCAGTTTGTTTGAGAATCAGGTTAATATAGTAGAAATTATTACCTTTTGGTTTTTCCTGCTTCATGTCCTGGCTTTGCTCCTCTAAGTTCCAATGGCATATTTCTTGACCAAACTGGAACTATCCATTTCTGTCTGTCAGAAGTTCCATCAGAGAGATTCATCAGCCACTGGCATTATGCTTTAAAGAACACAGAATTAAAGGAACTGTTGGACAGCTTAATGTACTGTTCTTAAGCAAGATTTAGTCAGAAAGCTAATGGCACAAGGGCTGTTAGTTACGTAGAAGTATTTAATTCTAATTTTCCCACACTTTGCAAAAGAAACAGGATTTTAAAGTTACTAACCTTTCAATGGGGGTAGCTTTCAGATGGTTTAATGTGACAGAGAGCACAATGAGAACTACTGGCAGCTTCAGGATGCACATTGCTTCTCAAATTTTCCGAAAAGCACAATTCAGCACTGAAATCAAGAAATTTCTTATGGCACTGATTGATGGAATTTTAAACTAGAGCCTCCTTTTAAAAAGTCTTTTTTAAAACATAGTCCCCAAGAATCATAATTTTATTGATATAGTCCCTTAATACTGCTCAAACAATTCTTAAATATTTTCAAAATTTCTTTCTGTAAACAATATGGAAAATTGATATTATAGTCCTTTATGGCTTTCGCTTTTCTTTGAAATAAGCCATATATTTAATCCCAAGTCTGTTCTTCCCTAAATAAATAATACTTTCCCATAAATAGGAATTTCTTTACCTTTTAATATTTCAGTGTCAGCAATATCAGAAAATGTCTTTGAGAGCAAGAAAGCTTCATGGACAATCCTAAGCTTGCATCCGCTGGAGAGTTTACCCCCTCATTTGTTAACTAGTAATCCAGCTCTTATGTACCCTTTACACCTTCCCCAGCTCTGACATCATGCAGCTTAGAGAGACTCTGTCATTAATTTCCATCCCTATTGATAGAAAATGCCTCATAGACAGCAGAAGCCGATGGGTTGTTATTACACTAACACATCAGTAAACATTAACGTAGCAGACACGCAGTGTCTTTGTACAGTTAATGCCATGTCACACACAGCAGAAGTTTGAATTTGACATCTTTGTAAAATACCAGAGTGGATTTTCAAGGATTAAGTAGTATGGGTTAGTAAGAAATTGATAAAAAGAAGTGATTAAGAGTAACAACGGCACAACTAGAAGGACCTGCAACTAGAATATACAACTAGGTACTAGGAGGTCGTGGGGAGAAGAAGAAGAAGGAAAATAAATAAATAAATAAAAGATTGGCAACAGATGTTAGCTCAGGTGCCAATCTTTTTTCAAAAAAAAAAAAAGAGTAACAACAAATGTGTTTATATGTAATGAGTGAAGTCAGGGACATCGAGGAGCCTAGCTAAATCCCAATGATCCCAATGGCTTCATTTCATGGACATTCAGCAGTAGACTGAGATATGAAAGTAGGGCATATAAATAAGAAGGACGCAAAAAAGAAATCAAAAGCCATTTATAATGAAGTGGGGGATGGAGGATTAAAGGCATAAAAACAATAATTTTCAATTCACAAATTCATTTGTCAGCATTTAAATAGAGACACATATCTCTATCTACATATTTATGTAGTCAAACAACTTTTTGCTGACTTTTTCCATTATTACATAGAAACAGCACAATTATTCTGAAGAGACAGTTTAATTTTTATTTTTGAATTTTCTCCAAATTGTTCTTTTTTTCTTGAATTTCTAGTGCTAAGTTATGACAACTTTATAGCATATATAGCAACTAAAACAAATTCCACTGGTAGTGAAGTTATTCATATCTGTGTAGTCTAAAAATGATGGAAGTTCTTCAAGTAAAACAAGTTAAGTTCGCTGATCTCATATACTTCTTTAAAGCTTAGTAATACAGTTTGAGGCTGTTTAGTAGAGATTTCAGAAGGAAAAAAACTTTTTTCCAATTCTTCTTCTAATTATTCAATGATTCTGCGATTTTAATGTTTATATGAAATTTACCGATATTTCAAAAAGAAAGAAAACATAAAATAAAATCAAATGATTTAGAAGAATAATCATTTTCTGTAAGAAGATAGTTAGTGTATTTAACAAAGTATATACAATGATTTAGAAATAATCCAGAGGCCCAGAGATGTTAAATAACTTGTTCAA
The DNA here is from genome assembly GCF_021613505.1 of Equus quagga. Classification (NCBI taxonomy): domain Eukaryota; kingdom Metazoa; phylum Chordata; class Mammalia; order Perissodactyla; family Equidae; genus Equus; species Equus quagga. Next base: position 37,996,541 of record NC_060267.1, read on the forward strand.
TGTCACACATCCAGTTTGTGTTGAATCCTGGACTAAAGTTTGGCTTTCTGATTCGTGGTGGTGATCACTTAGACCAAAATGCCTGCCTTTCACCTCCATATTTATTTGTCTTATTTTCCTTTGAGATGTTAAAGGTGCCAAACATAACATCCAAATATTGATTGCCTCTTACCCCTTGGGAAATTGATGTTATAGGGGAAATGTTCTACCTAAGAAACATTTTTTAGGATATTTTTAAAGGACCACCACGTGCCGGGCACAGTTATTTAATTGATATGTGATACCCTACTTCATCTTCACACCTGTAAGGTGGATATCATTTGCCCCAATTGATAAATGATGAAACTGAGAGGCAGAGAATATAAGTTACTTGCTTAAGGTCACACAGTTACTCAGGAGCAGAGTGAAATTCAAATTCTCATCAGTCTATCTCACAATGTTCATTTCTTTGTTAGAAGGGATCTCCATTCCCATAGATTGAATGGCCAATTGCTTCCTGTACATCTTGTATGCTATTAGAGACTTTGGATGATTTTGTTATAGCCAGGCACGGCCCATGTTGGTCTTGTATAATATTTAGAAAGGTCTATCCCGATCTATCCCAGGTCTATCAACATCTATCCCAATCTCAAGTAGCTTCAGGTCTTCCTTTTTTCCTATTTCAATTAAAGTGAAGGCGGCATAGCGGTGATTTAGATCATCTTTATGAGGCAAGTCCGTTACCAGATCATAAGCTCCTTCCTACAGGACAAGCATCACTATTGCTCGTCTTTGTACTACCTCTAGGCTGCCTAGTCAAAGTGTGAATGAGCTTCTGCAGCTTTGGCATCACCTGGGAGCTTGTCAGAAATGTAGAATCTCAGGTCCTATCCCAAACCTACTGAATCAGGATGTGCATTTAAAAAAAGATCTCCCCTTGGTGATTGTATGCACACTTTTGAGAAAAGCTGTCTTGTTGTACATTCCATTTATTCATTGATTCAATAAATATTGATTAGGGACCTACTCTGTGACAGGGAATGTTCTAGATACTAGAGATACAACAGTAAGCAAAGCAAAGCCCCTGCTTTCATGCAGCTTAAAGCCTGTGAAGGAAACAAAGACCAAGCAAGTGAAGAAGTAAATATGCAATCACGAATGGTGAATACTATGGAGAAAATGAATATGGGGGTGAGAGAAAGAAAAATGGAGGCATTTAAGTTGAATCCTAAAACATAAGAGATAACCAAGGAAAGAGTGATGGGGAAGTATGTAAGACCAGAGAAACAGCATGTGCAAATTCAAGCTAATGAAGGAGAAAGTGGCCTAATGATGCTGGGGACGTAGTGGGAACCTGAGTGTGGAGGGCACAGAGGCTGTGTGAAGGATCTTGGATTTATTCCGAGGGTAACCCGAAGCTATTGCAGGGGTCTAAGCAGGGGCAGGACATGTTCTGTTTTGCATTTTAAAACATCAGTCTGACTGCAGTATGTGGAATGGATCAGAGGGTGGCAAGAGTAAGAACAGGAAATCTGTTTGGAGACCAGGCAGTATTCCAGATAAGAGGTGATGAAGCCTTAGGCCAGGGCAATGACACAGGAGTTAACGTAAATGAGTTCAAATCATATTCAGGATCGTAACATGATTTGGAAATGGATTTGATACAGGGAACAAGTGAGAGAAAATTGAGGACAAAAATGAGTGCCAGATTAGGGTATCATCATAGTATGCATTACTGGGCTTCTCATCAAATTTTAAAAAGTAAAAGATTTTTTTAATATATATTTTTAAAAAAGCATTTCTATTTTTATCAGATTTGCATGTATTCATGATATAAAATTTTTTTTTAACTATTTGTTTTTATTTTTTTTCTGCTTTTTCTCCCCAACCCCCCCCCCCCCCCCCCCCCCCCCCCCCCCCCCCCGCCCAGTACGTAGTTGTATATTTTTTAGTTGTGGCTCCTTCTAGTTGTGGCACGTGGGATGCCGCCCCAGCATGGCCTGATGAGTGGTGCCATGTCTGCGCCCAGGATCTGAACCAGTGAAATCCTGGGCTGCCGAAGCAGAGCACATGAACTTAACCACTGGGCCATGGGGCCGGCCTCAGTATTCACAATTTAAAATGATATTACAAGACTAATAATAAAAACAGCAGTCCTCTATCTTCCTTCTCCCTACCTCTCAATTTTGTTCTCTGCAGGCAATCAGTTTTAACTATTTTAGCTGTTTTTCCATATTTCAAAAATAATTACTTCTCTGGACACTCTTGATTTATCAATTTTAAATGTTATGTGTTGATACCCTAGTCTGGAAGATGAAAATCGAGCATTTAGCAACATCCTCACTTTTTTTTCTCTACCACTCTCCCAAAACATTTTAATAAAACATTTGGATTATATCAATATTAGATGCATACTTTTTTGTATTCACATTTTAGACTTTTAGTTATGAAAACTTTCAAATGTGTATAAAATTTCAACAACTGTCAGCACATGGTCTTTCTCATTTCCTATCTTCTTTCCTCCTACTCCACACTGGATTGTTTAAAACAAATCCTAGACATCATATAATTTTATCTGTAAATTTTTTAGTGTAATACCTATAAAAGACAAGGACACTTTGTACAACATAGCCACAATACCATCATCATAACTAAAAATAAAATTAACAGTAATTCCTTAATATCATTAAATCATTCAGCGTTCACATTTTCCAATTGTCTAGAAAAAATTTTTAATTAGTTTGCTGGAATCAGGATCTAAATATGATTACATTTGGTTGGTCTCTCTCCTATGTCTCTTTTAATATGTAACTTTTCCTTCTTCTTCTTACTATTGATCTATTAAAAAGAAATGTGGTCATTTATCGTGTAGAGTTCCCCACATCCTGGATTTTGCTGATGACATACATGTGGTATCATTTAATGCGTTCCTTTCTCACTTGTATTTCCTCTATACTGGTAGTTTGGTCTACAGCCTTGATCCAATTCAATTTCCATTATTTTGGTAAGAATGCGTCGTATGTGAGACTGCGTATTTCCTATTGCATTGCATTGGGGGCCACATAATATCTGGTTGAATCTCATTTATGACGTTATGATTGATAAGTGAGATCAGATGTTGTCAGCCAGACTGTCTATTCTGAGTTCTCCATCAGCCCTTCACTTACTAGTTTAGCAACCATTGGTGATAATGGCCTAGAATCACTGTTTTAGTACAGGTTGCACGATAGTAATAGTCTAATTCTATCATTCCTTCTACATTTGTTAGTGAAATTCTTCAATAAAGAAGAACACACCTCATTAACCATTTTGTTAACTTGAGGTACAATTTTAAAGGAAAGGCAAGATATATGCTTTATTTTTTTTCCCTCATTTACCAGCTTTCAGAATACGGTAATGAACTGATTCCCTAGATCCTCAGAAATGACCAAAGAGTTCTTTTTTTTGGTCTCATTGTGAACCCATGTGTTTCAGCATATGTGTGTTCTGATCTCCTTTGTCTTTTTGGTGTTCAACTCCCATAATGGAAGCCTTGTACACTGTTGGTGGGAATGTAAATTGATACATCCACTATGGAATAGTATGGAAGTACCTCAAGAAATTAAATAGAACTACCATATGACCCAGCAATTCCACTTCTGGGCGTATATCCAAGGGAAACAAAATCATTACCTTGAAGAGATATCTGTACTCTCCTGTCTATTGTAGCATTATTCACAATAGCCAAGGTATGGAAGCAACATAAGTGTCTGTTGATGGATGAATGGATCAAGAAAATGTGATATAGATATACAATGAAGTATTATTTGGCCTTAAAAAATAGGGAAATCCTGCCATTTGCAACAACATGGATGAAGCTGGAGGGCATTATGCTCAGTGAAATAAGCCAGGAAGAGAAAGACAAATACTGCATGAAATCATTTATATGTGAAATCTAAAAAAAAAAATCAAATATATAGAAACAAAGTAGAATGGTGGTTGCCAGGGGCTGGAGTGTAGGGGAAATAGGGAGAGGTTGGTAATAGGGTACGAACTTTCGATGAATAAGGTCTGAGGATCTAATGTAAAACATGATGACTATAGTTGATAACGTTGTATTATATAATTGAAATTTGCTCAGATAGTAGAACTTATGTGATCTTCCGCTCCCCCCCAAAAAAGAGAAAGTTATTATGTGAGGTGATGGATGTATTAATTAACTTGATGGTAGAAATCTTTTCACGATGTATATGTAGATCAAATCATCATGTTGTACACTTTACATGTCTAACAATTTTGTCAATTACTTCCATAAAGCTGAAAACAAAGCTCATAAAGAATTATCCCAGGTTGTACCAACAAGCATCTCTTCGAGGTGGCTTCTGTGCCCTTTGACATTACCTCAGCACTTCACTAGCTTCATTGCTTTCTGGTGAGTGTGCATATTTTTATGACTACATTAACTTTGTTCACTACAGAACCAAGTAGTATGCTATAATTATATTTCCTTTCTTCTAGTTAACATTTGCCTCATTATTTTAATTATTTAGTTTTAGATTTGCAAATCATCTCAAAGAATAGTAAAATCACTCTTCATATGGTAATATTTCAGTTTGATTTCCAATTTCCCTTCTCTCTGCCTAGTCCCACTGAGGTCTTTCTCCTACAGCCTCTGTCCTCCTACTCCTTTCTGGACTGGTTTCTTTCTGGGATTGCTGCAAGCTGTTCCCTCCTTTCACTGTCATCCTGAGAAATACTCTCACCACTCTTCTGTTTTGAATGTCTTGTTTTAGCTTCCTTGATTTACACTCTTATTTCGATGGAACATATCTTGCAGTAGCTGTCTGAGAATGGGGACATGAAAGACTGAGATGTTTATTTTTGAAAATATCTTTATTTTAATCTCATACTTGGTTAAAAATGTATCTAGATATATAGTTGTAAACTAATAATTTTTTTTCATAATTATAAAGACATTACTTCATTGCATTCTAACCACTAGTGCAGCAGTAAAGAAAAACAATTTCTGATGCATTGTGTATGACTTTTAAAAATCTCTCTTTGGAGCCCTTGGGATCTTTTCTTTATTCCTGATGTATGAGATTTCATGCTGATGTGTTTTGATGTGAGTTTTTTTCATTTGTTGAGCTGGAAACAATATGCCTTTTAATACATAAACTTGTGTCCTTTAGTTCAGGAAATGTTTGTGCATTACTTCTTGATAATTTTCTCCCCTCCATTTTCTCTGCTTTCCTTTGCAAAAGGCCTTTGAGAATTAGATTAATCTTATATTTATTTTTATCCTCACTGGTTTTCCATGTCTTTAAGTTTTTTTTCTTGGAAATATCTTAAACTTAATCTATTAACTCTTCCATTAAAAAATTAACTTTGACAATCAGGTATTTTTAACTTTTAAGATCTCTGCTTTCTGATTGTCCTCTTTGTAGCATCCTGGTTTTGCCTCATGGATGCAATATCTGTCCTTATCTGAGAGAATACTATAAAGCTTTCTCTTTCTTTTTAAAATTCTCTCTCCTTTGTTGTCTCTATTCCTTCAGGTTCATTTTTGTTTGTTTTGGCCTTTGTATTTCTTGTTGGAGCTTTCTTTAAGTATCTGATGATCCTTAGCAATCCATTTATTTATTTTTACATTGTGGTTGTGTTACAATTTTATTAAGGTACTATTGAAATTAAATAAACTGCACATATTTAAAGTAGACAATCTGATTGTTTTTCACATATGTATACAGCCCTGAAACCATCAGCACAACCAAGGTAATAGAAATGTCCATCTTCCAAAAAGTTTCATTTTGCATTGTTGTAATTTCTCCCTTGCTACTCCCCATCTCCCGCTCCCTTACCCCCTCCTCGGGCAACCACCGAAGTGCTTTTTGTTGCTGTAGGTTTGTTTGCATTTTCTAGAATTTTATATAAATGGAATCATATAGAATGCACTCTTTGGTGTTTTTTCATTCAGGATAATGATTTTGTGATTTACCTGCGTTCTAGATCAATAGTTCTTTCCTTTTTATTGCTGGGGAGTAGTTCGTTGTGTGACTATACCAAAATGTGTTTAGCCATTCACCTATTAATGGACTTTTGGGTAGTTTCCACTTTGAGGCTATTACAATTAAACCTGCTACAAATATTATACACAAGTCTTTGGGTTGACAAATGTTGTTCTTCCTTCTTGCTTAAATATGTAGGAGAGCGCTAGGAAGTCCAGTAATTTCTATCAGTGAGATGCTACAAAGCTGACTGGAGGCTCCATGTGTGGACACGGCTTGCCAACTGGTGGGTTTCACTGTAAGGTTAGGGGGTAGGACCTAGGTCATTGACTTGAGAGACTCTCAATTTGTGGTCTTTTTTCTCTTGTGGCTTCAGTCTTTCCAAAGAAAAATTCTCTGATATTTTCCTCAAGGAGTGAACATTCATGGTTGACAGTAAGTCGAGTTTAGAATCAAGAAGGATTAGAATGTAACCAGTTTTTCCTGTTTTTAGTTTGGTGTTTCAGTTCTTCCCTTTGTGGCAATTGGTTTCCACAGATCCAGGATCTATCTGGTTTCACTTGTCCAGATATTAAATTGCTGTTGGAGTAAGGGAAGATGGTTACCCGGATGCTTGGAGGGAAGTACAGGCAGGTTTCTCTTAAAGTTTATATAGGACTATACATGTATAAAAATCCTAAGCTCTAAGTCTTATCAGCCCTTGCTTCTGAATTATCTGGGGTCTAAAACTCCCTAGACTTTTACAGGCACTGTGGAGCAATTCGGCTTCCTTCTTGTTAATGTGCTCTTAGCGTTGTGGAGACTGAAAAGTAAGTCATTACCTCTCCTCAGTCTTTTTTTCTGTCTTCCAAATATGCATGGCTATCTTCAGCCTGTAATTGTTTTTTTTCTCATTCTCTTTGTCCCTCTCTATTCACACACTTTTTATTTCTTTACTGCCATTTTAATATTGCCATGGTTAAGTGAAGTGTAATGTTACATGTTAATTCCTTCGGGAAGTATCCTGTCGCTTTGGTAGGTATTTGGGATTCTGTTCCAACAAGATTTGCTTTTTACTTTCTTTTAAAATTTTTCAATATTGTTCATTTCCTATTCATAGACTTCATACTTTAGAGTTAATTTTTGATTATAAAATTTTAGAAATAAATCAAAAGTTGGAAAATGTGAACTAGTGATAAAGAAAATACAAGATATAAAATTGTCCACATACAAAATATTTGCATATAAAATAGAACACATAGAAATAGTAATAGCTTTTGTGTTGGAGTACTAGGTTGTGGCTGACTTTTCTGTAAGCATTTTTTATGTTGCTACATAGTTTTAAAAATATCTTGTTAATGGATTGCCACACATAGCATGGTTCTAATATTTTCAGAGGGGAAAATTGTGTTTTTACATCTGTGCGACATGGTATCAAATAATAGTTTTTCTATTCTACTCCACCATGAAGAGTTAAGTAGGATTATTTTCTATGCAAAAAGCTACAAATTAGCAACCTGGGTGACTTCTCCAACACACAGTTTCACGTCTTTGTATCACAGAATCACTTTGCAGGAAAACCGTCTAGAACTGCCATTGTTTTCACCACAAATAGTCATTCTTCCCTATCATCCTTTAAAACGTAGCACCAGAATGTTTAAGTCCCTAAAGTGAAAAATGCCTTTCCAACACCCTCTTTACAACTACTCTTGACAGATTCAAAACCTGTGAGTAATATTTTGAAGAGAAAGGAGCCGACCCCCCACCCCGCCCACTGAAGTCCAGGGGAGTGTCAGCAATTCCTTCCCTCTTAGAACTTCATTCTACTTTTATGCTTTTGTGGGGAGTTCAGCATTTAATGGTTTGCATCTTCATATTTTAAGAGTTTCTCAAGAAACAATCCTAACAAAGAACATGTGTTCTTTCTATATTGTTTTAATATTTTGAAAAATGATGCATTTTTAAGGACTTCTAAGATCCCGTTACCTAAAACATGTGGATTAGGTGCTTTTGAAAGGCCTAAGTCCCCCCAATCAAACAAAAAAAGCACACACAAAAATGAATGATAATCTCTGACTTAGAAGAGACTGTAAGGAAAATTTAATTTACTCTCCTTTAATGTTTGAATTATTCTTTGAATATATGTGGAGCATCCACTGGGTACTAAACCCCTAAGTATACTCTAGTTGGGGATTTGGGCAACTAAACAGAAAATTACAACGATGTTTTGATCGTGTTGGAAAAAACTACCACAAACTGACTGATTTAAACAACAGAAATTCATTGACTCCCTGTTCTAGAGTCTGAAAGTCTGAGACAAGATGTCGGCAGGATTGGTTCATTCTGAGGGCTGTTCCATGCCTCTCCCCAGCTTTTGGTGGTTTGCTGGCAATCTTTGGTGTTCCTTGGCTTATAGAAGCATCTGTTCAGTTCTCCAAGAAAAAATCGTCGACCAAGAATCCTGAACCTAGCAAACTATCTAAAATATAAGGGTAAAAGAAAATGTTTCAGACTCCTATCACGGTCCTCATTTCCACGTGGCGTTCTCTCTGTGTGCGTGTCCCTTTGTCCAAATTTCCCCTTTTTATTAAGACACCATATCGTATTAGGGTCCCAAACTCCCTCAGTACTACTTCATCTTAACTAATTAGATCTTCAATGATGCTGTTTGCAAACATGGTTACATTGTGAGGTACTGTTAGAAGTTCAACATATGAATTTTGGGGGATACAATTCAACCCATAACAGTTATTTTTTAGAAATTCTATGATTTTTGTTTGTTTTAAATTCCCTCCTATAACTCAATAGGTTTGTTTTAAAACCTTTCTCAGGGTAGGAGTTTCTTTCATTGTTTTGTGGTTAAACAATGTTTTCTTTATTATTTCCACTTTGACTTTATTAAATTTTTCCTGACCTAATACATGATCAATTTTAGTAAGCGTTCTATAAGCACTTGAAAAAAAGCCATATTTTCTAATTCGGGTACAAAAATTCAATATACATATGTCCATGTCATTAACGTTATTGGAAATGTTATTTAAGCCTTCAAATCTGTTTTTTTTTCCCTTTTCTTCTTGCTATGTTTGGACTGAGAGGAGAATGAAAATCCTATTACTTGAGTGTTTCTACCTATTTACCTTTGCATCTCCTGCATTTTCTGCTTTATGAAATTGCCTCACTCACTGGGTGCATGGAAACGTGTAACACTTATATCTTCACTGTGAATTGTTCCCTTTAGTACCTCTAAAGTACCTTTCTATCTTCTCCAATGCTTTTTGCTCTGAATTCTACCTCGTCGGATATTATGATCATAACTCCTGCTTTTTCTTTCTTTCTCTTTTCTTTTTCGTATCGACTGTGCATGTAATTGCCTATTCTTTTATTTTATTCTTTCTGAATAACTTTGTACTTCGTGTGTCTCTTACACACAGCATAAAGTTGGGATTTGTTTTGTAAGTTATCTGAAAAACTCTTCCTTTTAGTAGGTAAATTAAGCCCATGTATTTCTTGATATAATAGATATGTTTGGGCTTAGTTTTGTCATATTAATAGTAACATTCATTCTATAATGCTTAATATTATGATACTTTGCCCCAAGCATTTTATGTATATTATCTCATTTAATCCTTATACAAATCCTCATTTTTTAATAATGATGGAACCGAGGTACAGAGAGGATAGTAACACACCCAAGGTCACAGAGGGAGTAGTGGTAGAGCTGAGATCCAAATTTAGTCTGGTTCCTGAATGCTTTCTCTTATCTACTACGTTACACAGCCTCTCAATTTTGTGCCTTCCATACTACTTCTGAGTAATTTCCCCAAATCTCTTTTCCAGTTTACTAATTATCTCTTTTACCTGTATCTGATATGCTGTTACCTATTCAATGAGTTTTTAATATCAAAGATTAAGTTGTTTTAGTTCTCAATACTTCTTGGTCAATTTAAAAATAATCCATGTTTTACGTCTTTAATCATCTTGTACGTGGTCAGTTAATACTGTGTATCTGATAATTTCAGCATATGAATTTCCTTGGAAATTTAATTGCTATTTTTGTTTCTGACAACTCTCGGTTGTGATGGCTTGATTTGTGTTCATAAGATCATATGTTCTTGAACTCAGTCTGTGGGAATCCTAACAACCCATATTGGGGATATTCCCTTAGAGAGGACATGGTTGTGTCTGTCACTATCCAGAATTTACCAACATCTGAGATCACTTTCTATGGAGGGTCCAGGGTATTAGAGGAGACCCACATTAGCTCCCCGATCTTGAGACAGATACAAAGCTTAGGACTTCAAGATCTCAGGACTTCTATCAGTATTTGTTCTATTTGTTCCCAGGGCAACTCTCTTTCATGTACTGCTTCCTCATGGCTCACTGCTCAGATTTCAGTTCATTGCCTTCCCCCTCACATTTTGAGGTTTCCTTTCCTTCTTGTGAGCTTAGCCATGCCTTAATAAATATGTTCATCTTAATTTATCCAGGGTCTAGCTGTCTTTTAGTGGGAGTACAACTTCATTCTACAGCAGCAGAACTGTGTGTTCATATTCTAAAGACTTCTGAGCTATAGAGCCAAATTCCCCTCTAGAAAGGTTGTGCTAATCTGCACTCCTTTTGAAGTGTATTAGTCTATCTGTTTATCCTTAAATTTGCCAACATAGAATATTATTTAGAAATAAATACCCTTGAGTCATATGATAAAGGAAAGTAGCATCTTTCTGTTAACTTGAATTTTTTTTGATTACTAGTGAAGTTTAAAATTTTAAAGTGTGTTTTTAAGCAATTTATTTTTTAGTTATCTGGAAATATGGATTTGGATATCAGGATTGGTCTGACCTAGAGATGTGGATAATTTTAGACATGGGTTATATAATCCAAAAAGAGCATGGACAACAAGAATAAAGACAAACTATATCTTGGGAGACATCAAAATTTACGAGTCATATGCAGGAATAGGAGCCAGCCAAAAAGATGAAAGTGCTCAAACATGACTTACCGTGAGACAAAAGTAATGTCAGAAGTTGAGTTCAGGGAAAGTTCCAAGAAGGAAAGCTTGGTATGAATGTCACATGATACAGATAAATCACACAGGATGAAGACTAAAAAATTGAAATTGGAAGTCAGCAAGTAAAAGTTTACTGATGACTATAGGTGGGATGCTTTCAGTACGTGGTAAGGACAGCAGTAAATATAATGGGATAGTGTAACAGTTCTGAAATGTTACTGATAGAGATCAACGGATTTTATATTGAGAATCAAGGATACTTTTAAGACTATGATGGGAAAAATGGGCATTTTTTTTCTTGAAAATGTGCACTTGAACATACATTCTAAATTTTTAGCACAATATCGAGACATTCATGTTTCCTTTGACAACCTTCTTTTTTATGGATTCACCTACTGTAGCCTCATTGAAGAGGTTTGATCATACAGGGAAGGAGAAAGACAGACCAATAGCTTCAGGAGAGGTTAGGGTTAGGTTAAGATAATGGGAAAAATACCTGGCACTTACTAACATGTTCTATAAACGTTGATTTTCCAGCAGAAGAGGAGAGTTTGGTGAGACAGGAGAGAGAAAAGATTGTTGTTGGCATAATGTCCCCAAAGAACTGGGAGGCAATGCGATCCTGAGTGTAGTGGAGAGGTCAGTTTTCTAGGAAGGAGGTAAGTGGAGATTAGAAATGTATGTTTATTCAGAATCTGCTTTGTGTCAGGCATTGTGTTAGAAAATTTTTGTACAATATCTCACTCAATCTTCAAACAACCTTGTGAAGTAGGAAATGTTGACTTTTACAGATGAGCATTTGAATGTTTCAAGAGTATATAACTTTTCAAATTCATGTTAGAAAGTGACAAGGAGAAGAGTCTAACCTCCATATGTCACACACCAAAGCTGCCACATGACTGGAACAGCTATGCAGAAGTTAAGGAATTAATTCTTTTAACTAAGGTTAGAGTTTGAGGGGAGGTAAATTTGGGACATCTGAGTCTCTATTTTCATTGTCAAATGGCAGAAAATGATCAATGGAGCATGGCCTTCTCCTCTCTACTGACTTGTCAGTAATGTCCCTTCGTTACCTGAAGAGGCAGCACACAGATTTGCAGCCACACACTTGGCCCCGTGCCCTGCCCTCCTCTAGGTCTGACAGCATGGGAAGCTGAGATTGGACCAATCCTCTGGGAAGAGCCAAATTGTCCACAGGAGATTTTCAAATATGAGCTAAGTGAAAAGAGAGAACAAAAAGAACATAATCAAGTCCATCAGAGCAATCACATCTTATCTCCTACCAAAGCAAGCAAGCTTTGATTTTACTGTTGGTTTTTTCTCCTGAGCACCATCCAGAAAGTACTGAAAGAGCCCGTGAACTTTCCGTGTTGTAAAAGCCTTAGGACTAACCCTTTTTCCCTCGACACAATATTTCTCTTCATCTTGGTTCAGAAGATCTTTAGCTCTTTGAAATATTATTTATATTTTTTTGTTTTGTTTTATATTTAGGAACCCTTTAGAATAATATTACTTCCTGTTGTTTATATATGAGTTTTATTGCAGTTTGATCTAATGATAAGTAACTTCCAACCTAAGTAGATACGTGATAAAATTAACTGGCTCCAAATAGTTATTTCTTATAGTTATGAGTACTGTGATTGGATCTAATTAGATAGATGAATTTGAAGTGATAATGTGTATAGTCAAAAGGACTCTGATTAGGATCTGATTATTTAAACAGATCTTATAACGATTTAAGAGGAATACCCTGTGATTATGTTGTAGCCCCGCTCAGAGAAGTTACATGTAATTAAAGTTGAAATCTAGCTATTTTACATCCATCCTTAAAAAGTTTAATAGCTTATGCCAAAAATTCCTTTAAAGATTAGTGGTTTTACTTTAAGTGTAAATTGATTGGTTGACAAAATTGCCAAGCTCACTGAGATATTTTTGCCTACATCCCCCCATACTCCTCCACCCCGACGGAAAAGGTTAACCAACCAAAGAACCAACCAAACATGTTAGAGCAACAGGGAAAGAGTACTTTTATTTTAATACATTTTAGCATAAATGGATTGAAAATATTTATTGCATTATGCTTTTGGCTGTGGGTAGAAGAGTCAACGCTTACGTATTCTGAACAAATATTCTGAGTTTCAGAGGCCCATAGCAACAAAATTCTCTCTATAAATAACAGATGACAGGCAAAAAGGAGTGTTTATATGTGGCAGCCTTGAAGGACTCATTGATGATGACTTGTGTTTTTGGACACACCCACACTCACCCATAGTAGCATCCTTAATAGGAAGATCCTATTGTTCAATCCTAAATGTTCAATTTAGAGATTCTCTCAGTCCGATGACCTTATTGAAATCAGGCGAAGGCAGAGAAATAGAGTAATGATCCAGTTACTGGGAAAATAGAACAGGATTAATTGGATTTTACTAACTATGGAGTTGGAGTCAATAGACTAAAGCCCCTTAGGGCTTTTAATTGCTTGAATCTGTTAAAATTTTCTCTACTTGCTACCATCCGCCCCTCCTGGTCTTTCTTCTCTTTGCATTTCCAAAGGTAAGTTCAGTTCGAAAGATGTAGGTCTTGACTGAGGTACTTGGTGAGGTGAAATTCTAACCTGTTAATTTGTGAAATGAAACAGCAGACCTTCCTCTTTTAAGGTTATCTTTAAATGCAAAGGGAGGAAAGAGCAGGCGGTGGATGGTAGTAATTAGACAAATTCTAAGAGGCTTCAGCCATTAAAAGCCCCAAGGGATTTTAGTCTTCTAGCTCCATATGTGACAACGTGGATGAACCTGGGGGCCATCACGCTATGTGAAATAAGCCAGTCACAGAATGACAAATACCACATGATTTCACTTATGCAAGGTACAAAAATAGTTAAACTTATAGAAACAGGATAGAATGGTGGTTGCCAGGGACTGGGAGGAGGGAGAAATGAAGAGCTGCTGATCCACGGGTATAAAGTTCCAGTTATACAAGATGAGTAAGTCCCAGAGATCTGCTGCACAACATTGTGCTTATTATAGTTAACAATACTGCATTGTGTACTTAGAAATTTAAGAGGGTAGATCTCATGTTAAGTGTTCTTACGAAAAAAAAAAAAAGAGAAGAAATAAAAGTAAAATGTGCAGTGCTAAAAGCAAGACAAAACAAAACAAAACACCCCAGCAGACCTTTCAAAGTAGTGAGAGTTAAGAGGCTGACGCAATGGGAGGTCTAACATTTTCCATAAGAATAGGGGTATCGGGAGGCATCTTGAATCCTCTCAATCTGTCCTTCAGAGTTTGTCCCAAGATTTTGTTTAGATCGCTAACTGTCAAGCCTTCTTTGAAACCCAGGAGAAAACCTTCTAAGGCCAGTTTCAAATCAGTACAAACGAAGACCCCAAGGCCCAGGGGATGTTGATGGGTTTACATGGCGTGCGTCTGACCTCAGGTATTTGGGGGCATGGTAAAGCTTTGTGTTGGTGCACTTCGTAGACTCCCGTGATCACTCGTTCCTTCCCAAGCTTTTACAATTTTGCTAGTAATGTTTATAAGTATTGTAACATATTTTCAAAAAAATGCTAGATACCACATGTGTGATGCTCATGGAGATCATTTGAACTCTCCTGAGTGGGATTTTTCTTTAGCAGGTTTGACGTTGGCCCAGGAATATGTTGCAGGTGGTCCACAGACCACACTTTGAGAAATTGAACTAATCAAACAAGACAACTTGCTCTTTGTTCCCGATACACCTTGAACTTTGTGACCTCCAGGTTTGTGCCTCTCATGTTATGGAACACATTTGCCATGTCATGCAGTTGTTGATGTGTCTTATCTGTTGGCATCTAAACTGCTTGAAAGTGAGGGCTACTACTTGCCAACTTCTCATTTACCCAATGCCTCTTAGCAGAGTGCCTCATACACATTTAGGCACCTTGTTCTTACAGTGTGATGGTTAAGAGCTATGGCTTCGGAGGCTGACAAATTTGGGTTGGAATCCAGCTTGTGTGACCTTGGGCAAATTAATCTCTCAAAATCTCTTTTATAACACTGGATAACAACAGTTATCTTGTACAATTATGCAATAATTAAATGACAACGCGTATAAAACATCTTACACAGTGTCTGGAACATCATAAGGTAGCAATTTTATGAGGAAAAATTTTCAATTACCCTGTATATGCTCATTAAAGAAACATAGAAAATATAGGTAAGCAAAAATATTGAAATAAAAACCAAGCTAATCTCATCCCCTAGAGAAAATAAAACATAACATTTTGATGAATATCCTCCCAACATTGATTTTTAATCTACATATATGTCTGCATATAGATTTAAAGTGACATCATACAATTCAGACCATTTTTGTAACATGCCTTTTGTTGTTTAAGAACATGCTATGAATACTTTTTCATGCCAATAATAACCTTGTAATTTTAAACACCACATTTTATCCTATTTCATATGTATAAAATAAACAATCCCCTATTGTTGCACATTCTGCTTTTCTCTGTAGTGTTTTTTTTTTTTTTGTATTTTACTGAAACAAAGCTGTGGTGAATATTCCTTTGTACATTATTCTGTATATAATTAATTTTTGCTTAAGTCAATCTTTTTAGAAGTGAAGTTGTCAGGTCAAGGACTTTACATTTTTGAAGATTTGATACCTACTGCTAAATTGTCATTGTAATGTTGTATCATTTATGCTTTCATCATCAATGAATGAAAGATCTTTGCCAATGTTGAGTGTTATAATAGAGAAACCTGTGATGACTTGAAATAGTAACTCATTTGCGTTTTAAAATTCACTCTCAATTCAGCAAAGACTAATGGGCGTCTTTTCTGTTCCAGGCACTGAATTGGGTCATGGTGGGAAGGGGAAGATGACTCAGAAGTGAGCAAGACAGATTGGGTTCCTGCTTTGATGGAGCTTGAAGTCTAGCAGGCTTAAGGTGTGAATGATATGACGTCACTTTAGATCGACATTAAACACATGGCAATTAAAGGTGTGATAACATAGGACATATCTAAAGCAGTTTTAATTTAGGCCAGGGTGTTAGATCAGATCTGAAGTGACACTTACAAATGAGCAGCAGTTAGCGGAGCTAGGAAGGGAAGGCGGTGTAGGACAGCATGGAAGTAAGAGCTTTCCAGACTGGCCAATGCTTGAGGAACTGAAAAAATATACCATGGCTGTGCATGGACTACAGCGGGATGATTGAAGACGATATGTGAGAGTTAGCTGGGGGACAGATCACATAAGGCCTTGGAAGGCATGTTAAGATTGAGGACTTTATTTTAAAGATAGGATTTTTCCTGTTGTAAGAGATAATTCTAATCGTACTTTGGGAATGGATTACCAGAAAACAAGGCGTCACATGGGGAGACAGGGTGGAAAGCAGCAGTGTGGAACAGGGTGGCTTGAGGAAGGTGTTATTCAGAACTCTTTGGTCACAAGTAACCAAACCAGCTTTATGCAAAAGGGAGAATTTGTTGACTCGTAACCAAAAGATTAAAAGTAAAAGTTTTATCCGGGCCTTAGGGACAACGGAAACCCAAAACTTCTTCCATGTGGCTAAAAACAAGGCCAGAGGTAGCTCTTATAATGTAAATCTTACTATTTCAGCATCCAGAAAGGGGCAGACTCATATTTTTAATGAGTTAAAAAAACTAATAGAGGAGCTGGCCCAGTGGTATAGTGGTTAAGTTCGCACACTGGGCTTTGGTGGCCCAGGCTTCACTGGTTCAGATCCCTGGCGGGGACATACACAGTGCTCATCAAACCATTCGGTGGCAGTATCCTATATACAAAATAGAGGAAGGTCGGCACAGATGTTAGCTCAGGGACAATCTTCCTCACACACGCACACAAATAAATAAAATTTATTAATTAAAAAATACTAAGTGGGCTCTTAATAACAGAAAGAAGTGGAAAGGGTGCCAGAAATTCAAAACAATGAATGTCCATTACAGAGTAGGGACAAGTGAATGGATTCAGCAGAAATGGAGTCAAATCAATAGGACTCAGCAATTCATTGCGTATGGGAAATGAGAGGGAGAATGGAATCTAGGATGACTCCAAAATTGCTGGTTCAGATAGTTTTGTACAGATGTTTGAAATGTTTACAAAATATCCAAGTCGACACATTCAGAGGACAACCGGATAAAAGAGTCTGATGTTTGGGTCTTTATAGATGATGATGGGGACAATAGGAATAGGTAAGACTCTACAGGGATAGCATGGAGAAGGGAAGAGCAATAACAGAGCCTTGAAAATTGCCAGCATTTAGGGAGTGGGCAGAAGAAGAGCATCTGAAGAGACGAAGGAGGAGCAGATAAAGAGGAAGGAAATCCATGGAAGATAGTATGATTATTAATATAAATGGACAAATTGAATTGATATTAAACTCAAGTGATAAAAATGTCTTCTGGCTTTGGTCTCTTGTGGTTGATAAATGACTCAAAGTACAGTAAGGGTAGGAGTGAGGGATGATACAGAATGTCGTGTCACGAAGCCAAGGGGAGAGAATATTTTTTTTAAAAAAGGAATGGGGAGTGCTCCTCAGTGTCCAATATTGTTAAGAGGTGAAGAAAAAGAAGACTAAAAGGTAGACATCGAAGGAGGCCAGCTCAGTGGCTTAGCGGTTAAGTTCGTGCCCTCCTCTTTGGTGGCCCAGGGTTTGCTGGTTTGGATCCTGGGCATGGACCTATGCACCACTTATCAAGCCATGCTGTGGCAGGCGTCCTACATATAAAACATAGGAAGATGGGCACAGTTGTTAGCTCAGGGCCAATCTTCCTCAGGAAAAGAGGAGGATTGGCAATGGATGTTAGCTCAGGGCTAATCTTCGTCACTGAAAGAAAAAAAAAGTAGACATTAAATCTAGCAACACT
Organism: Equus quagga; assembly: GCF_021613505.1. Classification (NCBI taxonomy): domain Eukaryota; kingdom Metazoa; phylum Chordata; class Mammalia; order Perissodactyla; family Equidae; genus Equus; species Equus quagga. The sequence goes on from NC_060267.1 coordinate 38,014,372, forward strand.
GAGTTCACTGGAGACCCTGATGAAGGATTTTAGTGCAGTAGTTTGGCTGGAAGCCAAAGTGGTTGAGAAATGAAATGAACAAATAAAGATAGTGATTACAGAAGATTTGTTGAAAAACTTCTTAGAAGTTTACCTTTTGAAAAATACAGTAATTAACTTCTATTTATTCTTTTGTGAATGTCTTTCTATTTTTTGTCTGTGTTTCTATTGATGGCATATCTTTCTTATTGATAGGAAAGTGCTATTTATATAAGGCTATGCATAGATGGTTCAGGTGTTCACAGATTCTTATTTGCTATTAATAACCTTAATTTTTTTCTTTATTGCTGTTCTAAATTTTAACTTCTCAATGTAGGTATTTTGCATCTAGTTTTATGTTTAGAAAGCCCTTTTCCTTCATCATAGCATATAAATAGTCACAAAAATTTTCTTCTAGAACTTTTTTTGAATTTTGTTTGGGTTATGGAATAAAGTGGGAATTTACTTTTTTTCTTATGGTAATCAACTATCTCAAAGGAAAGTAATAATAATAAATAATTTAGTTGAAGTGATAATAAAAATAAAGGGACAAAAGACTCATGTGGCTTGATCATTCGTGGCTTGACACAAAACTCAATGAGCATTGGGCCTGAGGATGGGGGACAATACACGTAAATACCTGTTTATTCTGACAGTCTGAAGACATGCTACAGTAAAGTGAGACCAGTCATTCATTTAGTCATATTTGATTTGGTTGAGATCTCTTGTATCCACATTATTGTACTACCTAATGGTATGTATGCCATACACATTTGAAACTCAACACCAAGTAGGAATCGCGAGTGTAAAAATAAGGTAAAACCATAGTCCTGGGCCACAGGGAAACTTAAATATTGTTGAGACATATGCACGTGAAGCAATAAATGTGCCTGATCAGCTAAGATACATGCTAATTGTGAAGTACAGACAATTGTTTGCAAGTGGAGTTAGAAAAGCTGATGAAATGGTCTGAGTCTACCCCTTCATTCCAATGCCCAGGGCACTCTTTGTGCCCTGTAAGTACCAAAAGAAATTGTGTTTGGCCAGGTAGATCAACTTAGGCTAATTTACGTACCATTGACAATGAAGTTTTAAGCAAGTTTTCTTTAAAGTTGTTTCACTTTCAACAATCAGTTTCTTTGCAATTCAAGTTTCCGAAAGAATGACAACTCCTCTGTATCTTGACACTCTTCATCTTTCAAAATGATAGTCTTGACAGATGTGCTATAAAAGTCGCTTTCTTCCTGTGGTTTGAAATAAGTCTGAACTTAGGATCATTCATGTTACTAAGAGCTTCCCACAAGGAAGGAAAGGAAACGTTGTAGTTTATGTAGGTGGATTTACATCGGCAATTACTGCAAAATACAATGAACCTACTATTAATGACACAATGGCGTGTGTATGGCTTGCTAGCTCATTTGGTTTCCAGATAAAGTGCGTTGGAAAACATGGAGGGTTCTTTCATAGTGCAGGAGAGCAGATAGCCTTGGTAATATCTTTGCAAATTCAGGATATACAGTATTTGATGATGTTGGAGTTTGGGTCTCACAACTGGCCAAATTCCAGTCAAAGGGAGGTTGCTTCGGAATCTATAACTAGGTATTTATCACAGCTGGGAAGGTGGCTATGCCTTATGGCTTTTGCTGAAGCAAGGATAGAAGAGAGCCATTGTTCCACATATGTTTTCTTTTGGGGATCGTATCTTCTTAATATAAAATTACAGAATTACAGAGTTGGCAGTTATGGCTTGATTTGACTGTATATGCTACCTGTGCAAATTCTTTTCAACACGACAATCCATCCTCAGTCTACATCCTGTGCTCAGCAAAAATGTATCTGTATTTGACTGCTTTTCAATACCTACAACTCTCTCATCACAATTCTATGGAAGGAGGTGAATTCTTCAAAGATCAAGGCACTGAAAGCCATTTGTGGAATAGCCTATTTCTAAATTTCCTAGTTTACCAAAAATATTGTTTTAAGTATTAATCTGCATTAATCTATTAAATGGTTCCGTATATGGTTTCCCATAACCATAGTTTCTTAGCTATATTAAGGGAATATGAATATTTTCTTCTTGACTACTTTTAAGAACCTGCTGAAGAACACTGTGTGAATATATTCTTCATAAATGAATTCTTCCTAATTGTATTTTTCATGAATATATTTTTCACAAATAAGAATATATTCAATGAATTTATTCATCTTTATTATGCTTATAATATTCCCTTATTAGAATTTGTTCTTAATATATTTATATTCTAGAATATATTAAAACGAGTTTATTAGAAAATAGTCGTAAAAAGGCCAAATAAGCCTAGGACTCAGCTTTGACAAGTTGAATCTTCCTTAAAATGTATTTAATGAGAATATATGTATATTTAAAAACAATATTCCTTATAAAACAGTTCAATAAATTTGGAAATTTGGTAAATTTGGCAAGTCTGTTGTTTGGTAAATTGACATCACAGGAGACCTCAGGTTTACTTCTATTAGTTCATTTACTTAAAAAAGCATCATTTGTGATTGTCTTTCAAGACTTGGAATGGAGACATATATTTTAGTTCTATACCTTTCATCCAGTCTTGTGTGGTTGGCTCTATAATGATACAGCAAAAGCTAACTTAAAATTAATTACAATTCTTAACATGATGCTTATTAATCCATTCTCACAAATGATAATGATTCTGAACTTTTCGGGAACAGCTATTTACCTAAAATGAATGAGCAGAGTTGTTATTGTCCATGCCCAAAGGAAAAAAAATGCTGTGGTCCTGCCTGCAGATAAAACTATAACTTGTTTTTGGTTCTAAAACTTTAGAATAGTCTAGACTATTCTCAGTCTCTAGGCTGCTACGTCTACATCATACGCATTGATCTACAGACCTACAAGCCTTAGTTTTCCTATTGCAAGGAGAAAGTGGATTCCATCTGAATATGCCACCTTCAAACACAGTTGGCCTTGATTTTCTGAGATTTAGGTGAAGAAGGAACTGAATTTGGACCATGAAAAGTCAGTCTTAGGAAATCCTGCCACTGTACTTAACAAAACCAAACACAGAACAAAAGCGGATTCAAACCAAAACAAAGCTTCAAATAATGGAAGACTGAAAATTAACCTGCTTCTTTGAATGTGTTGCCACGGCTTTTAGGTTTTTTGTGATAATGAGAAGTGCCACTTACCCACTGTCTCCTATGGAATGATTACTTTGTGTTTATATGAATATGGATTAGGAAAATTGTTCTGCACATGTGAACTAGGGATTTTGAAGAAAGAAATTCTATTTTCACTACTGATTTTACCAAGAAAAAACAGAAGCAGTATCTCAGTGAGTTATTAAAGAAATAAGAGCTAGTGTTTACATACATCCGAATTCGGTGTATAGAAAGACTCACTCTAAATCTAAAATCTCGAACCGCTGCTTTTCCTTTAAAAAAGAAAATCTTATTTGTATATAACTTGATGAGTCAAATGTATTATTAATTTTTCATAGGGTAGGACTTTAATTAATATGTTCATTTCCTCTTATCTTCCTCTTACGCATATAATTTTCTGCTACATTCATTCAGATAAGTTAAAGCCTAATATAAAGGGTCTTAAAAAGTCTTCCAAACCAAATATATTTGCTTCTTTGGCTTCTTGTGTGCTAAAATTCCTGACATGTGAGCCAGTGCTTTTAACTAAAAAGCTCTAACAAAGGACCCTATTAAAATATGTATTTCTGCCTGGGAGGAGCACATTAAATTCAAAATTAAAAGGCAGTAATATATTAGTACGAATTTGTTAACTAGATTAGCTTCGTTGAAACTAGAAAATAATGGAACCAGGGCATGGAACACTGTAGAAAGTGAGTTAGGTGGAGCATGATAATTTAGGCCTCTGGGTGGCCAAGTATGGGCTACACTGAGAGTTTGTGGCATGGTGGATAAGGAGAAGGGGTATTCTTTGGATTATGTCTTCTCTCAGGCTTCTTATAATGCCAAATGTTATGGCTCTCATTCTAGAGGTTCTGAAAGGTAGCACATATAACTGTTTAACCTCTAATATCAATGCTACATGCAAATGGTCACTCAATAAATGAGATTTATCTAATTTTTGAAGATACACAAATTCACTTATGAAGGTGCCAGATTTCACTGCTCAGCATTAATTTTTATCAGATTTAAAGGACATTATCCAGCAGATGAAAGGAAAGAAGTTTGACCCAGATTCTTCTTTTGAGTTTTCTTCAGCCAATACTCACACCTTATATGTAAGAACTGGTATGTATGTAGACAGAGTAAGTGGCCACTTAATGGATGTGATCTGAAAGGTACTGCAAAATTTTGTGCGATTCTGTCCTATGTCCCTGCCACTGAAAATATCGCTGTCAAATCTTCTCTCTTGCATGAGATAACGAAGCTGAAGCCTTCCTCCTGTGTTTTACAAACATGTGCATTTTTTCTGGGAAGGAGGGACAGGATAAGTTATCCCTGAATCAGAATGATGTCTTAGGTTAGCTGGTGTTACATTGGAAATTAGCAAAACGAGGCCTTCGAGGGGCATGTCTGAAGAGTTAGGAGAAAGGGAGAAGAGAAAAGGGGGCTGAAAATATATTTTCATAGAAGTTTGTCTTTGATTTAGCCTTATAGATTAAGGAGAGAAAAATAAACGACAAGGACAATTTCACTCAAGATGACAGTGTCTATCATGCAGGTGTGGATGCACCTGTGTGCTAATCAGTGTATGTAGGTGTGTTAGCCTAATTGGTGGCGAGTGGGGCAACTTTATAGGCTATCAGCTATGTCTATTGACCAAGTATTTCACTATGCATAAGGCAATCTGATAGTGGCTGATAGAATATTAGGCAATCTACACATGTTTATGGAGGCTCTTTGACATATGAGAATACATTTTAACAGGAACTCTTCAATATCTTATTATGAAGGAGTGTAGGAAATTTTAACCTTTTGAGAGTAATATTTTGGAATTAATTTACTTAAAATCCCATTGGACAGGTAGCCAATGGGAGGGCCTATGTTGGTAGGGCCATTGATATTGTAAACAAAAAGTTCGTCAGTAAGTTACATCTAATAGCTATTCTGCTAACCAAGAAACTTTTGCCATTGTATGATGAATTTGAAAACAGACATATTTCCACAAGTTCAGAATTATGACCTGGTAAGTAATGAAAGTAAAATGTTATCTAGTTGCATAAGCCAGTGATTGATGAATCATAATTAATGACCTTTTGCAAAAAACTTAAGAAAAATGAAGTCTTTGAGCTACAGTCAACGTCCATCACATTTCTTTCTTTAAGTTGTATTAATCAAAGCCCTTTGTGTAACATAACTAATTTGCGAGCAACTCAGATGATTGGATAAACTCAAAAGGATCGCAATTTATATTTTAAGACATGTACCTATCTTAAATGATAATATCATTAAGCTTTAACTAATTTGACATAATACTTTGCCTACTCAGGATATTGATGTCAATTCTGTGCAGTCCCAGGTAAATGTAAAATTGGCAATTATCTATTAACTTAAGATGCAGAGGTCTAGTTTGAATATTTCAGAAGTATTTTTTAATTTTAATTTTTATTCGGCTTTCTCTGTAGTTAAACAGTAGTTTATCTGTGTGTGTATATTTAAATTTCTTTTTTTTTAAATTGAGGTAACATTGGTTTATAACAGTGTATGAATTTCAAGTATACATCATTATATTTCGATCTTCCTCCCTCCATTGTAACCACCATAGATTGTAGTAACCATAGATTGTAACCACCAATCTAATCTCTGTATCTATGTGTTTGTCATTGTTTTTATCTTCTATTTATGAATGAGATCATATGGTACTTGACTTTCTCCCTCTGACTTATTTCGCTGAGCATAATACCGTCAAGTTCCATCCATGTTGTCACAAATGGCAAGATTTTATCTTTGCTTAATGCTGAGTAGTATTCCATTGTGTATATATACCACATCTTCTTTCTCCATTCATCCCTTGATGAATACAGGTTGTTTCCAAGTTTTGGCTATCGTGAATAATGGTGCAATGAACATAGGGGTGCATATATCTTCATGCGTTTGTGTTTTCCTGTTTTTTGGATAAATATCCAGCAGTGGAATAGCTGGATCATATGGTATTTCTATTCTTAACTTTTTGAGGAATCTCCATACTGTTTTCCATAGCAGCTGCACCAGTTTACATTCCCACCAGCAGTGTATGAGAGTTCCCTTTTCTCCACAACCTCTCTAATACTTGTTATTTCTTGTCTTCTTAATTGTAGTCATTCTGATGGGTGTGAGGTGATATCTCATTGTAGTTTTGATTTGCATTTCCCTAATAATTAGTGATGGTGAATATCTTTTCATGTGCCTGTTGGCCATCTGTATATCTTCTTTTGAGAAATGTCTTTTCAGATCTTTTGCCCACTTTTAACTGGGTTGTTTGTTTCTTTATCATTGAGCTGTACGAGTTCTTTATATATTTTGGATATTAACCCCTTATCTGATATATGGTTTGCAAATATCTTTTCCTAATTGTTGTGTTGTCTTTTCGTTTTGCTGATGCTTTTCTTTGCTGTGCAGAAGCTTTTTAGTTTGATGTAGTCCCATTTGTTTATTTTCTCTTCTGTTTCCCTTTCCTGGTGAGACAGTATTCGAAAAGATTCTGCTCAGACCAATGTTGAAGAGCATAGTGCCAATATTTTCTTCTAGAAGTTTTATAGTTTCAGGTCTTACATTTATGTATTTAATCCATTTTGAGTTAATTTTTACGTATGATGTAAGATAATGGTCTACTTTCATTCTTTTGCATGTGGCTGTCCAGTTTTCCTAACACCATTTATTGAAGAGACTTTCCTTTCTCCATTGTGTATTCTTGGCTCTTTTGTTGGAAATTAGCTGTCCATAGATGTGTGGGTTTATTTCTAGGCTCTCAGTTCTGTTCCATTGATGTATTTATCTGTTTTTTTTGTTAGTACCATGCTGTTTTAATTACTATAGCTTTGTAGTATATATTGTAGTATATTTTGAAATCAGGGAGTGTGATACCTCCAGCTTTGTTCTTTTTTCTCAGGATTCCTTTGGCTGTTCAGAGTCTTTTAATGTTCTATGTAAATTTAAGAATTCTTTATTCTATTTCTGTGAAAAATAGTGTTGGAACTTTGATAGAGATTGCATTGAATCTGTAGGTTGCTTTAGGAAGTATGGACATTTTAGCTATTTTAATTCTTCCATTCCAAGAGAATGGAATATTTTTCTATTTGAATCTTCTTCAATTTCTTTCAACAATGTTTTATAGTTTTCAGGGTACAGGTCTTTTACCTTTTTGGCTAAATTTATTCTTAGGTATTTTATTCTTTTTGTTGTGATTATAAATGGGATTGTATTCTTAATTTTTCTTTCTGCTACTTCATTGTTAGTGTATAGAAACACAACTAATTTTGTATGTTGATTTTGTTTCCTGCAACTTTACTGTGTTCATTTATTCTTTCTTTTTTTTTTTTTTAAAGATTGGCACCTGAGCTAACAACTGTTACCAATCTTTTTTTTTTCTGCTTTATTTCCCCAAACCCCCCCAAACTTGGTTGTATATCTTAGTTGCAGGTCTTTCTAGTTGTGGGATGTGGGACGCTGCCTCAACGTGACCTGACGAGCAGAGCCATGTCCAGAACCCTGGGCCGCTGCAGTGGAGCCCGTGAACTTAACCACTCGGCCACAGAGCTGGCCCCTCATTTATTATTTTTAATATTTTTTTGTGGATTCTTTAGGGTTTTCTATATATAAAATCATGTCATCTGCAAATAGTGACCATTTTACTTCTTCCTTTCAAATTTGGATCCCTTTTATTTCTTTTTCTTGCCTAATTGCTTGGTTAGGACTTCCAATACCGTGTTAAATAAGAGCGGCAAAAGTGAGCATCCTTCTCTGGTTCCTATCCTTAAAGGGGTAGCTTTCAAGTTTTCATCATTGAATATGATATTGGCTATGGGTTTGTTATACATGGACTTTATTATGTTGAAGTACTTTCCTTCTATACCCATTTTATCCAGAGGTTTTTTTTTTTTATCATAAATGGATGCTGTATCTTTTTGAATGCTTTCTCCACATCTATTGAGATGATCATGTGATTTTTATTCTTCATTTTGTTAATGTGGTGTATCACACTGATTGATTTGTAGATGTTAAACCATCCCTGCATTGCTGGAATAAATCCCACTTGATCATGGTGTATGATCTTTCTAATGTACTGTTGTATTTGATATGCTAGTATTTGTTGAGGATTTGTGCATCTATGTTCATCAGTGATATTGGCCTGTTATTTTCTTTTATTATGTTATCTTTGTCTGGTTTTGGTATCAGGGTAATGTTGGCCTCACAGAGTGAGTTAGGAAGTTTCCCTTCCTCTTTGGTTTTTTGGAAGAGTTTGAGAAGGATAGGTAGTAAGTCTTCCTTGAATGTTTGGTAGAATTCATCAGAGAAGCTGTCTGGTTCTGGACTTTTGTTTCTGGTCCTGGATTTTTTGTTTTTGATTACTGTTTTAATTTCCTTACTGGTGATTGATCAATTCAAATTCTCTGCTTCTTCTTGATTCAGTTCTGGAAGGTTGCATGATTCTAAGAATTTATCTATTTCTTCTAGATTATCCAATTTGTTGGTGTATAGACTTTTGTAGTATTGTCTTATAATCCTTTGTATTTCTGAAGTGTCCATTGTAATTTCTCCTCTTTCGTTTCTGATTTTATATATTTGAGCCTTCTTTCTTTTTTTCTTGGTGAGTTCAGCTAAAAGTTTGTCAATTTTATTTATCTTTTAAAAGAACCAACTCTTAGTTTCATTGACGTTTTTCTATTTTTTTTAGTCTCTATTTTATTTATTTTTGTTCTGATTTTTTAATTTCCTTCCTTCAATTGATTTTTGGCTTGTTGGTTCTTTTTCTGGTTCCTTTAGGTGCACTGTTAGATTGTTTATTTGAGATTTTTCATGTTCCTTTTGGTAGGCCTGCTTAGTATCGTTTTTGCTATATCCCATAAACTTTGGCATGTCATAGTTTCATTTACATTTGTCTCCAGGTATTTTTTTATTTCTTTGCAGAACCAATACTTGGTCAGTAGTATTTTGTTTAATCTCCACATATTTATGGCTTTTCCATTTTTCTTCTTGCAGTCAAGTTTTAGTTTCATACTGCTGTGGTCAGATAAGATGCTTGGTATTATTTCAATCTTCTTAAATTTATTGAGACTTGTTTTGTGGCCTAATATGTGATCTATCCTGGAGAATGTTCCATATGCATTCGAAAAGAATGTGTATTCTAAGGTTTTTGGATGGAATGTTAACCTCTTATGATGGTTATCCATTACCCTCTTGCCATGGAAATAGATAATTTTAGTACTTTTGTCTTTTGACCTTCATATTAGCTTCATAGGTAGTTGATCTGCTACCTGTACTGTTTATTTGCATTTACCAGTGATTTTTTTCCCTTGATAATTTTCTTATTCCTATTTGTGGTCTTTTCTTTTCCATTTAAATAAGTCCCTTTAACATTTCTTGTATGGCCAGTTTATTGGTGATATACTCCTTTAGTTTTTGCTTGTCTGGAAAACTCTTTATCTCACTTTCCATTCTGAATGATAACCTTGCCAGGTAGAGTATTCTTGAGGGTAGGTTTTTTTCCTTTCAAGACTTTGAATATATTGTGCCGCTCCTTTCTAGCCTGTAAGATTTCTGCTGAGAAGTCAGCTTATAGCCTTATGGGGTTTCCCTTGTATGTAACCTGTTGCCTTTCTCTTACAGCTTTTAGGATTCTCTCTGGATATTTAATTCTTGACATTTTTAATATGACGTTTCTTGGTGTGAGCCTCTTTGGGTTCATCTTGTTTGGTGCTCTCTGTGCTTTTTGTACCTGTGTGTCTGTTTCCTTCCTTAGGTTAGGAAAATTTTCAGGTTATTTCTTCAAATAGATTTTCTGCCCCTTTGTCTCTCTTCTCCTTCTGGGACACCTACAATATGGATGTTAGCATACTTGACATTGTCCCAGAGGTCCCTTAGACTGTCCTTGTTCTTTTAAAATCCTTTTTCTTCTTTCTGGTCAGCTTGGGTGATTTTCAGTGAGCATCCTTATGATTATTAGTTTGTACTTTTTATCAAGTAGATTGTTTATCTTTTTTTCATTTAGTTCTTTTTCTGAGGATTTGTCCTGTTCCCTTATTTGGGACAGAGTCCATTATTGTCTCTTTTTGCCTATTTCTCTCTGCTTAAATCTATGTATTAGGTAGATCAGCTACATCTCCTGATCTTGGTGATGTGGCTTATGTAAGCAATGCACTTCCTTCTTATCACTAGTTCCAAATATTCCAGGAGTGTCACCTGTGTGGGCTACATGTGCCTTTCTGTTTTGGTGGGGTTGCTCTTGCTGCAGGTTCAGAGGTAGGCTAGGCTATCCCCCTTGTCAGCTGGATGTAACACTCAGCTGCATGCAGCTGCTATGGTCACTTTAGTCACTTTGTTGGGCAGGAGGAGTCCTAGCACAATTGGCTGCAAGGTCTAATAGCACACACCTGCTGCTGTTTTGCTGCTAAGTGAGTTAGGCTCCCAGCATGGCTGGTTGTTAGGCTCAGAGGCTCACAATTGCTGTAGGCCTTAGTCCTGCAAGGCTATTGTCAGCTCTCTCAGGAGTGCAGCTGGGTAGGGCTGGCTCCCAGTGTGGCAGCACATAATCGTTTCAGGTTTTGGAAGGTGAGGCAGATCCCCTATGTAGCCGTTTGAGAAGGCCAGTGGCACAAATCAGCTGCAGCCAACAAGCCCCGCCACCCACAGACTACACACCTGGTCAATGCAGTCCTGCCCTGTGTGCACGCCCCTCTTCACTGAAGCTGCAGACATCCCACACATCCCACCTACATTGTCCTACAAGTTCCCTGTGGGCTTCCTGGTGGGTGGAGCCAGTCCCTAGGGCAGGCTGCCTGCCCCAGCTGAGCTGGATTGAATCAGTGCTCTAGTGGGTGGGGCAAACCTCTCTGCTGGCCAGGGGAAGACCTCCAATGGTGTCTGCCAGCGTCGGTGTTAGCACACCTGTACTAGGTCACCATAATGGCTGCCACCAGCTTCTCAGTCCCTGGGGAGGTGGGCCCAGTCACCTCCCGCCTCTCTGAGATGTGCTCAGAGCTTATCAAGTGAATCTCCTTTGCCAAAGAATGATGCACATTTCTTTCTGGTTATTTGTGTTGGTTTCCAGAATGGGTGAATTTGTGTATGGGTCCGTTAAGAGCAGGCTTTTCTTTCTCTTATGTTCAATAGCCTTTCTGGAGATAGTCCACATTGGTTTTAATAGCCAGCAAAGCCAGGTATTAGGACATTCCCCATTGGTTTCAGTTTCCCCATCTGGAAAATAATGTAATCATCCAACTCATCCCTGTATTTTTGCACACAAAGGAAACATCAGGTTAGAAACATCAGGAGAGGAGAGGGTGAGAAAAAGACCAAAAGGAGAAGGAATTGTTAATCATTTAGTCTCACTCATTACCAATTGCCCACCTTAAGGTTCTGACCCCGTCTCTTGTGCCCACGTGAAAATTCAGACCTTCTTAAAGGACCCCTGCTTATTTCATGCTAGACCTTTGCTCTTTTACTCTCTTCTCCTCTCACTCTGCCTAAACTCTACTTTTCAAGTTCAGCTTGAGTGCTGTCTAATTCACAAAACCTTCTCTGATTTCCCTAAGTTGGAAGTAAACTTTTTCTCCCTTAATAATAGTAATCAATATTTATTGGGTACTTTCTATGCTCCAGGCATGATGTTGACATCTTTGCACATATTAACTAATTTGATTCTCACAGCAAACCCCTGAGGTAGGTACTCTTATTGAGTAAAACTTTTTAATAAGGAAACTGGGGTTGGATAATATTCCCAAGGCCACATAGCTAGAAAGTTGTACCCCAGAATTGGAATCAAGGCAATCTGGCTTCAGAACCTACAGTCTTATCCCTTAGTCCATGCAGTGGTATGACATTAGCTCTGAATTACAGCTACTGCTGTAGATGTTTGTTAGGCCCCAGTCCTCACATAGACAGAAACTATGTCATCTAAATGTACCTATCCTCCAAGCATCTAGAAGACTGCTCAGTATATATTAGGTATATAATACATATTTATCGAGCAAATACACATAGAAGAAGGGTGGGAAGAAGTATGCAATCAAATAAAAGAGAAAGAACTGTTTCCCTTACCAAATAAAGATGATAACATTGAGATGACATGAGACAAATGACAAATTGGACTAGCATGGTGGCAAAGGAGATGAGAAAAACTGAATTGATTCAAGGATTACTTAGGAGAAAGAGCAGACAGGATTAAACAAACAAGACTACTCATTAAAGCTTTTTAACAATGTCTCCTCTCCTTGGTGGTAGATCTCTAAGCTAAGGAATGTGCTTGATATTTTTATCCACCTTATTTGCGTTGGAATGAGTGTCGCAAAGACAAAATAAGATGAGGAGAAAGCTCCCTAGTACCAGATATAGGAGATGATTCATAGTTTATTCTTTACCTTTCATTATATTTTCTGATTTCTGGCTTTGTTGAAGGAAGAATCAGATCACCGAAGATTCAGATGCAGATAAAATAAAACATAGAAATTAGTTCGTTTCATAACTCGACTTGACGTGTTTTCATCAGCCCCAAGGAAACATGATTTTCTCCTGACCAGAAGAAACGTGTTGGACAATTTTTCTTAGACAAATTTCTGTTTATTACCGTCTGACATATTCATATTGGTTGGACTTTGGTATGCTCAAGAAAGAAAAGAGTTAGCTAACAGTGCTTTTTTACATGTTATTCAAGCAGGTTGTTTTTATATAATTTCCACAATCAATTTTCCTATGTATTAATGTCATAATTAAGGCATTCTACGGCAGCTTATTTAATTTCTGCATCCCAAACTCCAAGAAAATGTGTCATTAACAGTGACCTGTAGGGATATTTTGAACTTAGAATATTTGCTTAGCAATGCATGATTTTAAAGTGATAATTACTTGATTAATTAATTAATTAATAGAAAGGATATTATTGTTCATTCATGTATTCAAAGAGCATTTATTATTTATTAATAGGACAATACTTTTCAAGGTGCTTTAGAGCTTTTCCTATAGCACACATAGAAAAATAGCTATTTGTGTCTCATACCAGGGTAAAGAAAAGTGGTTGCTCTCACCTGGAGGTGACCGATCTAGGGTCTTTGGCTGCTCCAGGCCCAGACTGGTTGTCTTTCGGTTGGGCTAATAGTATCTCACTGCACCTATAACTCTTTCACTAAATAAGTGACACATAATTTGGGAAGCTCTGTTGTAGAGAAGAGCAGTGAGTAAAATATTATATCTTCCCTCAAAGTGATTATAATCTGGTTGGAGATACAGATGTCAATGTATTTATAAGGCAGAGACTGCACCTCCTGAAGCTCTGCTAATGGGAGGATTGTCTGCCATCTCTGTCTTTCAGGCCACCCCTGAGTGGGGCTATAGTGCAGCAGCAATTCATTTTTAGCTTGCGTCCACATATTGAGCTCACTCCTCTGTAAACCAAGCTCATTCTTCTTCTAACTTCCCTGTCAGCTGACAGTAAGGAGCTTTGTTGGCGCTGTAGATATGATCTGAAAAAGAGATGCAGATGCAACACTGGTGGATGATGTGGAGTCTGGTCTACCTGCTCATGCAGCTTACTTGTGCCCTCTGAAACTGCTTGTGTCTGATCCTGAATATATCACTTATATCTTATGACGGATTTCTCAGCACCTACTTCATCTCTGACTTGGTGAGTCTGACAGAACTCTGCTTATCGCGGGGAGCTCTGGCCACATGGTCCCTTGTTGTGCCCTACACAGTCATTCCATCATTTCCAGGGCATGATAGCTACACATAGCATGGCTTTGCTTTAGAAACCTAGGCGGTCTCTATGTGATTCTCATACCGAGGCTTGCCATAACCTTCACACATTGTCTTTTCCCATCACAGCTATCTCGGTTAATGTTTACTGTTTTTCCTCCCATATAAATATGAACAACTCTGATTCTTCTTTTGATAAAGATAGAAAAGAATACATTTTACAGATCAAAGGTTACATAGCATACATGCATAACATGCACCTGAGACCATGTTAATCTTCCCTAGAAAAGATACCACATGTTGCACAGCAATTGCAAATTGCTACTGGTTACTGGTGGTTACTGCTAGAATAATCTACTGTCATCCTCTAGGATTTGTCTATTTATTGCAGGGGCCAGAGTGGTGTGTTAAATGGGTGATAGGAAAGGAATCCTGCATTTTTTGGCCTTTTATGGCAGCATTAATCTCTACCGTTCTCAGTAGATCACTATGATGGTTCCTGCCCCACAAGCTAAGAAAAAAGCATGGGATTTCTACCATCTATCAAGAATGTCCATTTTAGTTATTGAGGACCATAAAAAAAGATAATGAGTATGTCTGTGGGCCAGTGGACCCACTGTAAGCTAGGCTTCGAGTAGGATTCCATTTATTATCTGTCCATATATGGCCCTACACGAATAACAGGAAGTTTGCAATGCTATTGTGGTCTCTAGGTATCAATGTCAACTCAGACCTTGTGTACACAAGTCCTTGAAAGGTTTGGGTATATACCCTTTCCTCAGTGTATGATTACCCTAGTAAATGGTCAGACAGCTCTTTGAGGAAGGACTGGGGGAAACCATATATACTTGTCAAGATGTCCTGTGCCCTTCCTCTTGGGGACCTGGACTCTCCTCCAGTCAATGGTTTCCAACCTAAAAAATGGCTCAGATTGGGAAACTGAACAAGATATTGCAACATTTTATTAGGGATGGCTGCTCTCAGCCTCCCCATAATCCATCCTTGATTTCTTTTGATTGTGTAGGTTGGTGACCCTTCTATCTTTGACCTAGGGCTGTCATGGTCTATTAACCATCCTCATACCTTTCTGCAGTTCAGATCCCACCCTGATGCTCGTTACAGTAATTGTACCCACTTTGCTTATGATATTTAAATGCTACCAGCTGGCCTCTATTTTTTTGTGATCTTATCATCCCCTTGCCTCTCAGAGAGCCCTGTTCTACTATAACATCTCTTAGTGTTATCCCCGGCCTACAGAGGGCAGCCATCCCTGAGTTTCTCAACAATGCCTACCAATGAATTCATGTTGCTTTGGCAAATGGCATTTCCTCTGGACTCTCCTCTGAAACACAGACTACTGGTGGGGTTTTTGGCCTTATGTGATATATCTATTCTATCGTGCTCACTTCTTTGATCTTTCTGATCCCTTCTCCTACCATCTCCCATGGAAGTTCTGGAATTTCTTTTTCACTTAGTGTGAGCCATCACTTTTCTAAGCTTCCAAGAGACATTCTAGAAGCATGCTGTCTTAACCCTTGCCAAATGTTAAACCTTCAATAAACTTTATATGTTAGGGGTGTGTCAGGAAAGGGGAGGGGAAAACAGATATAAATTGTGTTAAAATTTGGCCATAGGAATTTTTAAAAAATGGCAGAAGAACCCACAATCTTACCAAATACTATTATAGAATGTCTCAGAAATTTTTAAGGACAATACATTTGAAACCTTTTTTGCTTAGCCTGGGTAAATTTCATATCCTGTGCATCAACTATTCCAACCTTGACATTGCCTTTCTGAGTACTCTTCCATTTCAGTTACTCTCACTTCCACTCTCAAATCAACAACCCACATATCTGATTGTTCTGTGGCCTTGTCACCTCAAAAGAATTACTCCTCATATGTTGTCTTCCACCAGAAAATGCATCTGAATATTTTTTTTCCTCTAACAATAATGTTTTATTTGGCTCTCTCCATAACCTTTTCAATTAATCAGCTTTTCATCTGTATCAGATTACTCATAACATGACCCTCCCTATGGTTTTAGTCTGTCAGTTTCTTCATTCTTCCTTTCCTTCTGTATTCAAACTTGCCTTCATGGTCCATAATTTGAATTCTCTACTTACTGGCCTCATAGATTCCTTTACTCCATTCACCCATTGCTAAATCTAAATTGCTAATTCCTAATTCTAGGAAAACATATACATCTATATATCGTCCTCCTTTTCTCTTTCTGTTGAATGTTTCTGGCATAAATCACACGATATTGATGATCTTCTTTACAAATTCATGTGATCTAAGCTGCGTCAATTTAGCAATCAATGCTATTCACCAATCCTTTACTCACTTCCATTTAAGTTCTTATTTTGAGCTCCGTGGTGACTATTTTTAACTTCTTTCCTTCTACTGGGGTCTTCCAGCATGTCCCTGACCAATTTGCTTTCTGCTGACAAACTTGCCCTTCTTAATGAGAATGTGGTAGTCATTGCACACATATTCTCTTAACTTCCTCTTACCTCAACATTTCTTCACATTTTGATTAACTTTGCTCTTTTTAATGGAGCCCACATATCCTTCCTCATACAAAGAATATTAACATGAACATGTAAAGACTTGTACAAATGTGTGTAGCCAACCTCACTAATAAGTGAGAAAGAGTTAAGCTGCAGAACCATCAATTGCTGTCTCTGGGGAGAGTGTTTAATAGTGGTAGGGAGAATTATAACAGAGTCTCTGTTTCTGCTGAATGGAGGGAGAGTTTGTCTTGGACCCAATCTAGAAGCTAACCTAGAAAAGCAAATAGGAAAATATAAAAAATTACAAAACAAAACAAATACAAAAAAGAAAAAAAGGAAACAAAACAACAACAACAAGTACAATAAAGACTGTGTCAATGCTTCAGCTTAGTAGAGAACACAGAGGCAATTGACCGGAGGACAAAGAGTGCCCAGAACAAATAGCCTTGAGCAAGTCACAAGGCAACTGAAAATAGAGACGCTGCCATCCCTGGATAATAATTAAAAAGGTGACAAGCTCTTTTAGAAGTTTACTTTAAATCATTGAATTAAGAAAAGTCATGAATTTATTGACAAATTCATCCAAAGATAATAAGACAATGTATTTAAGTTTGGGAGTCAAAAATATTGTGGAAACATAAAATCCCCTTCATATAAGAACTCCAGATAAAAAGTTATCTGAAGTTGATAACAGAGAGGAAAAATTGTTTTTCAACAGAAAAAAAGGATTATTTCAATACAGATCAGTGTCAGTCATAGTGGAAGATCGTGTTGGATTGGAGTTGGAGGTGTGAGTACAAATCTGTTTTTAATATCTAGACATTTACCTGTATCTGTATTTTCTATTTATATTTGTTGATACACACATGTGTTTCCTGGGTGTACATATTTATATATCTCTATCTCTATTTCTATCTCTATCTTAGTTTCTAAATATAATTTTCCACTAAAGGAACCAGGGTTTCTTGGAGAAGGGGTTAATTTGAGAGCTGTGCCAGGAAAAGTGAAAAATGAGCATGTGATATCTTCAAGAGCCAGAAAGTAAGGAAGTGCCCAAGCAATGGTGGGGACATATCAAAAGGTAATAGGAACCAGTTTGAAAGGGTTTCTGCTGGGCATGGGGGCATATCAGAAAGATGTAGGAACCAGCTTGAAGGGGCTTCTATTGGAAAATTTAAACATGAATACAAGTAATGAAGGCAATAGATTATAAGCCATTGAATAAAATAAAAATCCATGTGTCCATACTGACATAAATGAATACATAAATATATAGAGATAAATGGAAGCTCGCTCTTTATTTCTTTCTTTCTTTTTATTGAGGGAGATTAGCCCTGAGCTAACTGCTGCCAATCCTCCTCTTTTTGCTGAGGAAGACTGACCCTGAGCTAACATCCATGCCCATCTTCCTCTGCTTTATATGTGGGACGCCTACCACAGCATGGCTTGCCAAGTAGTATCATGTCCTCACCCAGGATCCAAACCAGCGAACCTGGGCCACCGAAGTGGAACATGCGCACTTAACTGCTGCACCACTGGGCCGGCTTCTGGAAGCTCTTTCTTATAGTAGAAAGCCAACTAATAAATACAACACAAATAATGGGGTTAGAAAATCATCAATGGATGCTAAAACTAAAGAATTAAAATCTGATGAGAACCAGGATATTTATATAGTCTCACAGTATCTCCACAAAAATTATTTATTAATTACAAAGTGAAAATAACTATATTGAAAAAACTGGCAGATATACTTTAACCATGTAACACTACCAATATTGGAACAAACGGACATCACGTGTCTCAAGAGATCACGCAGTGAGGAGAACATAACATCATTTCAGTGGTATTCCTGCACAAAATGTGTAACCAAAACCTAACCATGAAGAAACACCAGGTAAACTCATATTGAGGGATATTTTACAAAACTACTTACACTCTTAAAAAATTTCCAGGCCAAGAAATGCAAGACCAAAAAAAAAAAAAAAAGCTGAGTAACCTAAAAAAAAATAAAGAGAAATGAAAACTAAATGTAATGTATGGTGCTGAACTGCGTCCTGAACCATTAAAAAAAATAAAAGATACAAAAGACATTATTAGGACAATTGACACAATTTGAAGATAGACCATGATTTAGATAATAATATTGAATCAATGTTGAATTGTCAGACTTTGATGATTGTATTTTGATTATATAATTTGCTTTTAGGAAATAGACACAGAAATGTTTAGCAATTAAGGACCACAGTATATCAAACTTATTCAAGCAATTCTGAGGGGAAAAGAGTACATATATACAAAGAAAATGAGAGAGAGAGAATGAGAAAGCAAATGATGCAAAATGTAACCAATTGGTGAATCTGAATAAAGACCATATGGAAATTCCATATAATTCTCGCAACTTTTCTCTATGCTTGAACTTATACCGCAATAGAAGTTACTAGAACAATACGGATGCCTAAAGGAGCAGATCAAATAAATGAATGCTTTATGAAAGCTCTCCTTTAACAAGATTCATTTCTGGTTGGGAATGTTATATAAAATGAATAGGTAGAAAGATAGATAAGCAAGAAGGAGACAACTGAGGTATGCTCTGGCCGAGAATCATGGACTTCAGTGAGTACTTTGGTTTTTAGTCAAAATGATGTGTGTAAGTGCTTTACAACGTGTTTCGTGTGCATATGGACTGTTTGCCATTTCCGTGTTTGCCAAATGAGAACTTGACTGGACCAGTGTTTGCCAATCTCTTTTGACTTACAATTCTCTTTCACAGTAATGCATAATCTTTTGAAAATGTTTATAAATTAAAAAAAGTTTATTTCAAAATAGATGATGTTACCTAAAATGTTTTATTTTAGATCAATGTGTTTGTAGACAGTTATAAACTTTATTTAATTATGATATTTGGTAATATTAAGTATGAAGGCAAATCTTTAGTCATGTATATCACTCTATTTAACATGTGATGTGCACTCCTTATTTTAAATTAATGTTGTGAGAAAAAGCATGACATGTCAAGAAAGAAATTCAAAGGTGGCATTTCATTGTATGTGGCTCTGGGGAGTCATCTATTAAAACGTAGTCTGGTGTTTAACTACTGTACTTGTTAAGGCATTAAGAAAAAGAAGATATCACAAAGTTTGGAATTTTCACACAAAAATTTTTATAAGTTTTAAAAAATTACTAAACTTAGTTTTGTAATGTTTGAGTTTTCTTTGAAATTGAGGAAATAAGAGAATGGATTTTCTCTCATTACTTGCAGATGTTTCTCTGAGTATGAAAAAGCCCATCTAGATACAATTCTTCACTCTATTATTCCTTTTCAAAAATTAGTTTTGGAACATGTAACCACAAAATGAAGTACTAGGTAAAAATTTTGAATAGATGCATAAAACTTACTGATCAGATGAAGGCAATCTTGAGGAAAATTTGTAACATTTTTTTTTTATGCTCCCCTTAGGTTATATTCTAACATCAGTGCTCTTCATGCTTCCTGTCTTTAACCAATGGTCCATTAGAGGTATAAATAAAACAGCATATGACCACGAATAAAGATAATTTAAAATTGTCTGAGTGAAACTACCATGCTGACTAACGGTACTCAGTTGAGTGGTAAACTGAAGGCCATGCACTCACTCCTCTGATAAACCCTAGTCCCTGAGCATCTCACCTGATATTTATTCAGAGCTCTGAACTCTTCCCTTCATATAACTTAAACAATTGTTTTATTTCTTAATCCCACAGTGGACATTGGAATTGATACCATTATGCAGCCAGTTGGGGAGCTCTAAGCAGTGACTCTGGAGGCCTTCCACCTCTAACATTCAGTGGCTCTGATCAGGAAGTTATGGATGCCTCAGGCCAATTTGTTAATTAAAACCTGAATAATCAAAGAGAAGGGAGAGGAAGAGGAGACTGTCAAAGATTCCTAATGAGAGTAAAATAATTAGCAAAACAAACAACAAAAAAACAGAAGTAGTTAAGAACACATTGTTAACATGGATTAGAAGCGTGCTACATTCTTGTTATATTTTTAAAGAATCAATTCCAATGATGTTTTTGTTCTTTTTCCCCCCTTTTTTAATTGGAAAAAAATATAATGATCCCTGTGGAAAACAGCATAGAAATTTCCAGAGGAAAAACAAAACAAAATCAACCATAATCCCATCCAGAGATAATCACTTCTAAGATTCTGATTTAGGTACTTCAGTATTTTATCTAGGTGAGCACAATAGTGAATAGACTCACACACACACACACACACACACATCCCACACTAGTGGAGAGGCAGCTTAGGGTGGCAGTGAATAGTCTGTAGGGCCACTCTGCCTGTGTCTGAATCCTGGCTCTACCACTTACAAGCTGTGTGGCCTTGCAAAGTTACTTGACCTCTCTGTGCTTTCATTCCCACATCATTATAAGTTGGGATAACCTTATTTATGCTGTGGGTTTTATGAGAATTTAATTGACATCTATAAAGCTCCTAGAATAGTTCCTGGAATACAGAAAGTAGTATATAATATTTATATTTTTTACAACTATCTTCAATTGTATATGGTTTTACAAAAAAATGGCATCACATTGTATACATTATATTAGAGCTTGTGTTTTCCGATCTGGTGATTGCCCTTTAGGTTCTTCTTCATACTTTTCTTGTATGTTGGGGTCTTTGAGAGTGTTCAATAAATAGATGTCAATAAATACCAGCTTCCCCCTTCCCCATCCTAACTGTGAATCAATTGAAAAATAAGACAGAGAGGTATGACGTCCAGAGCCCAAAATATCACCTTTAGCACTAAACAGGCTGATATGAGGGAGTGTGACTTATTTCCTTTGGTGAGCAGACTTTTAGTCAACCTCCAAATAGACAGACTTCCCCATGTGGTCACTGGATCATGTCAGCCTTCGCCACATGGAGTGAGTGAGGGTATGGAGAGGGGAAAAACATGCTATGCTAATGGAATTCCATCTACATAGAAGGAAATAAGAATGAGAAATAATAATAATATTATTCTTTTCCCTATTTCTCCTTCACCATGGAAAGGTTTTACTTTTGACTTTAATGTACTGTTTTTAACATGGTTGTTGAAGTATTCTAACAAGGACTTAGTGGTAATTAAAACTGTATCTCGGATCTCTTTAGACATTTTCTCCATGTGTAACTTGAATAAGAAAAATGGAGACACCTGGCTGTGTAAAGATTTGGTGACTATGGCTGTGTTCACATCATGCAAAAGTAGTTGCTTAATGAATTTGAGTCAGTTAAAATCCATCGAGTTGATGATGAAATCACATATCTTATTTGGCATCACGTAGAAATTGCAGTGTCTACGTATGTAATGTCTGGAGCTTGGGAATTATGCAACTAGTTAAATCTCCTGAATCTTCTATTACTGAGAATAGAAAGAGCCCTAACCACTGAAAGCGTATTATCCAATAATATAAATAGCTATCCTTTAGCGAATGTTGATTGTGTGCTGGCATCATATTACACACTTACCTTGTTTAATTCTACTGCAATGATTATCATTCATTTTTCTGGCCTCATATCCATTCCCTCCCATCCTCTGATCCTCACAGTATCCCAAGGGACTGACTTCCAAAAATTAAATTTCCCAGGATCCCTGGCATCTGATTTCCTGTTAGATTGTGTCAATGGGAAGTAGTGCTGTGAGTCTGGGGTTGAGGGAGGGGAAAAGGGAGGGCATTTCTCCCCTCCCCACTTTAAGCGGTGCCTCTGGCAGTGCCTGTGTGTCCTTAGGGCTCAAGCTTCTGCAGCTCAGCCCATTTCCCTTTCTGATACAGCCTTAGAAGTGAGAGTGACTTCCCACTGGTATAAACCTCTGAGTTGCCCACCATCCCCACTTTGACTTTTGAACTCTTCTGATACCTTTGTAACTAGTTTCCCATATTAAATTCCTGTATTGAACTACCTGTCCTGGGCTCTCTTTTCCTGTCTGGACCTTGCCTGATACAAAGATAGAGACTGTCTTCATTGTATAGGTAGATTAACTGACTTGTACAAAATCACACAGCTAGTTTAAAAACACGCTTTCAAACTAATTGTGCCTCATTTCAAAGCCCAAGTACTTAAACTACTATGCTGTACCCAAATGATGCTCCGAATGAATAGCCACACAAATAGTTTTCATTAATTGCCTCTTCCTGTTATTTAGCTCAAATTGTCTGCATTATGGCACTAACTAGCTATTGTTAACATTTAATTGTCTATCTCTCCCAATAGCTTCTGAGACTTCTCGAGAGTAAGCACATATGTTACTCATCTTTGTATCCCCAGCTCCAACTACTGTGCTTGGAATGTAGTAGAGTCTTAATAAATATTTGTGGAATGATTGAATAATAATTACTGCCATTGACAGAATAACTGTTTTATTCCAGCAACCATGCTTGGGGTCTAACGTAAATTTTATAACTCAGTCTTCATAACGATCTTGCAAGGTAGGCATAAATATTCCAACATCATAGATTAAAAAAGGCTCAAAGAGTTCAAACAACTCACAATTAAACAACTAAACTAGGATTGGGTCCAGGCTAACTGGGCTTCAAGGTCTGACGTTTTGACTATATCTAACTGCCTCCCTACATCCATTAATGTGAATGAACAAATCCATAAATAAGTGGGTTGGGGAAAAATCCAAACATTTTATTGGATTTTCAGTTATTTCGGAAGCTTTATAAACAGATAAAGTTTTATCTTTATGAGAAAAAGGAGCAGCTCAGTATTTAGTTGCCATAATTAACTAAAGGAACATGTTTTTGTATCCAAAACTATGTCTGAGCAAGCAAAAGGAAGAGAAGAATTGGGATAATAATCTGAAGAAATGAAACAGTTTATGTTGCAAGTGTGGAAAACGTTGGCTACTCCCCTAACTATCTAATCATTCTCTAGAACGACTCGGTATGGGACGTCACACCAATGATATTCACAACCAGTTCTCCTACAGACTTAAAAGTCAGGTTTCAGCTTTACTTTTCCATGTCTTGGTCTACATCCAGAGTTAATCAGTACGTTATCCAGAGTAACAAGTAGGTATTTTTATTGCTAGATTGCTGATGAAGGTTTTTGCTGCCATTTCTGTGCATTCCTTTCTTTGGTTTGCATGGTGAAATCATATGCATGGGTAATAGTCCATGGCCCAGTCAAGTTTCTTCCCCGGTTTTGCCTAGAGTGATGCATTCCTCGTACCTCCTCTGAATGTAAGAAGCAAATAATACCTATATTTGTAAGGCTGATTTGCAGAATCCCTGATCTTATTTTTTGCTTTCTGATGACAATGAACTAATAGAAGTAAAATAATTTGGGAGGCGTCAGACAAAAAGTCGTTGTTAATTCTACATGTTCTTCATCAGTCCTTGCTTGGTTTGGTATTGGTTGAAATTATTTCAGCTGGATATGGCTCAAGTGGCTGTTCTCTTCTTGCAGAGCTAGGGGCCGTTTGAAGATTCTAGAAATAAACAGTTTTCATAAAATTTTTGCTGGCGTGACTCCCTCTTTTTTTCCCAGGGAAAAGATATCCTTCTAAGTCTTCTTCACGTATGTACTACTAGTTTTGTCACGATAAAGCAAAGCCTTTATTTCATTAATTCAGGAGTATAGTATATTGTAAAATTAAATGGATGCATTTTCCAAAATGATTTATAGTAATAAAAAATCTATGTCTGTGTACATAACACTGGGGAAAGAGCGCAAACCAGACTACTTATTTGTTTTGTAATAAATTGTATTGTCTTGTGACTGAGATATGTCATTAAAGACTGGCAACCAAGGGGTGTCAAAAACCCCAGGGCGTGACTGTCCAATGGATATAGAGTTTCGGTTGTGCAAGATGAAAAACTTGTAGAGATCCGCTAACTGAAAATGTTTACATAGTTAACAATTCTGTAATGTACTTTTACCACAATTTTAAAAAACAAAACCAAAAACCAGAGTTATGACCAGCAAACGTGGAAGAAACACAGTTATATTTGTGTGACAAAGCATACTGAAGAATTACCTGTTCCCATTTGAACGCCGAGAAGAAAGAGTTAGGGAAATAAGGTGATTCTCCACTCAGTAATACTTCAGCAAGTCCTTTTCATTAGCAGTGATGACCGAAGGGGATTTGTCAGTGACGCCGTGGTCCCAGGAGCAGAAGTCACGGTGTAAACAACAACGTGCTAACAAAAGGCTACTGTTCACATGACTGGCACTTGCCCCGTTCTAGGATCTGAATAAACAACGCATGAATTCCCTGATTTGGGGTCAAAGTGCTCAGCAGTGATTGTGATATTAACTATTGGATTTCATGAATTTTGTTAAATAAACAGAATAGGTTTTATTCACTCATTTATTTATTTTCCTCCATCGAAAATTTTAAAGTGTGTCTGAAAAGCTAAAATGTTTTCACTGTGTAAGTTGGCCAACGAGAGGAAGTTTAGTGTTAATTGAATCATATTTAATTCTTTCCAAGTGCTTAGCTTCAAACACTACCTCTTACAATTGTTTATAAAACTTCTCTCAAGACAGTGAACACATTTGCAAACAAATCTTTAAGGTATGTTGATAAAACCTGCTCAAGATGGTTATATAGTGTCACAATGCATAGAAGGAACTGCAGACTTTCCCTATGTGGTGATTTTCTGTGTCGCTAATTGGACTTTCTATGTCCCATTGCTACATAGGGAAAATAGGCATTTAGAATAGCCGCTGAAAAGAGTGAAGATAACTTTGACCTGGAAGAGGACTAAGTTCTCTCCCTCTCATTGTTTGATTGGGTGGGTGTATTGGGCTCAGATATTGGTATGGAGGGATAGAGGAAAAAAGATAAGGCAGCGAGATTAAGTTCTAAATCATGAGAAAGACGGAATGAGGGCAGTTGAAAGGTTAATGATAAAAGCAGATGTGTTAAAGATGAGAACCAAAGAATAGCAGTTCCCATTTTTTAAAAAATTATCCTATTCTATTGGTTTTTCCAAAGCTAGCATCATGTGCTTGCACTATAGTTAAGGTGACTTGGTATTTTATGTGGGGGAGTTCCGTATGAGTTCGTTTGTACGGCCATTCGAATTGTCGAGAGTGTCTCTAACAATTTTCATCCATGACCTATCAATTTCACCCCTTACATACCAAACAATTTGTATTTGATCGTACACTGTCTCATTCTATTTCAATGAGTTTTATTTAAAAGTTTTACCTTTCCCTTGGGATCTGGGTCCAAATACCTTCCTCAGAGCCTTATTCTTCTCTAACTAGTTTATATCGTCTAGAGGACAGCTGGTCTGCCTTGCTCACTGCTGAAATCCTGTGCTTAGCACAATGACTGGCACACAACAGACTTAGGATAAGAATTTGTTGTATCCGTGAGAGAATGAGTAAAGAGAGCTAAGCTCATACATAATTGTTTAGTGGTTACTGCCTTAATCTGTGTAGGGTAGTGAGATTCAGCAGATTTATAGAGATACAGCAGTGAAGTTTTTAAAAATTAGTGCCATTCAGAATCACCTGTTAAATAAATTTTGTTCAGAGAATTTTAATAAATTAACACTGGGGACACTGTTAAGATATCATTCTGGCAACTTGAAGTAGATTTACTAGAATAAATATTGTCAGAGTAAAACACTTTGGTTTTGGTCCAAAATGTTACCGTCGTTTCAAGACGCAAAATAGACAAAATATTTGACAAGGGGTAAGTAGAACTTAACAGAGTTCAAATCACCTTTTTGTTTTACATATAAAAATGTGTGCCTATGTATTATACATGCATGTAGATACACATTTATTTATTTTATTGCATATGTAGACATAGAGATCTCCACTTACACGTGTGATCATCTTCTAAACCTCACATCTTAACTTGCAATGGTAGGATTGTTTTCCAGATCATAGAATTATTTGTTATTTCTACTTAGTCTATTTCCATGATTAAAATTCCACGTCTCCCCAGGTTTCTGTGAATCAGCAGTGCCCCAGAAAGTGTTTCCCTTCCTGAGACTCTGGGGAAGTCTTGGAACGCGAAGAACTTGGAGAGGGAGCCTGGCCAAACAGAGATTTTCGAGCCTTGGTAGGCTTGCTGAAGCAGATTTTTAGCACAAACACAAATCAAAGTCTGTGTGTTCTTAAAAGCAGCATTTTCATGTAAGTTCAAGGAGCTCACTTTGGTTCTATTTGTTTTGGCTGAAGAAATGAAAAGCTTTGTTTTAACCACGTGACTATTATTTTGCAAAGGGCACCAAAACAAATTATTCTCATATCTTTAATCTCACTAAAGAGTAACTACAGTTATTTGATGTAACTTTTTCAATGGAAAATTAACAACTAAATCGCCTCTGTCATTATTTTCTACATCTGAATCAAAAGCTTCCCAGGTATTTTTTTTTAATACAATGGATTCTGATTAACTTCTTCAGATTCAGTATTTTCTTCAAAAGAATGACGGCTTATGATTTTGTCAACAATTTAATAGATTTTTGTTTTCTTAAAAGGATAGAACTAAGAAATATCAAGATTTAAAACATAAATACCTTGGAACGCTCAGGAGAGCAACATGGGAGACACTGAGGAAAGAACTGAGACTCATAAAATAAGATGTCTTTCCAAGTTGAAGGTATGGAATTTTTGTGTGTGGATATATGTGTATGTACCATATTTTTTTTAACTTAAATCTTGCAAAGTTGCTCCTATCTTTATGAAGTGATCTAATGTTAACGTCATACTAGCTGATATATTGATAATTTCTTGCTTTAATGAAGTTGGTTTGTAACTTACGGGTGTGCCTAGATAGGGTGATTGATTCAGACAATTTGGTCAGAAATGGTTTTGAGAGACTGCAGTGGAAGACAGGATCTTAAAAATTTTCGGGCACACGTTAAGTTACAACAGGATTTATTTTCCCTGGATCAAAGGCTCACCCTTCTGGGGCTTCTAGGTCAGAGGAGTATGGGGGTCTCTTCTGGAAAATGGTTCACTGGACAGAAGTGCTTTGTGAATCTGCAAGCAATGGTTGCTTCCCAATGACCCAGTAAAACTAATGTTTACTTCAAGATTTGGCAACACACCAATCATTCTCTATAAGAAAAATGCCCATTTTGTTAGCTGTTTCTGGTATTCTTGACTATTTCAGAGCCAATGCTTGTTGCATAGCTTCAAAGCAATTTTGGCTTAAAACAAACATCAATTTACTTTAAACCAAAGGCTTTGGATATTTCTTGATTTTACAGCTGGTGCCTGCAAATGATTTCCAAACTAAGACATTGCCACCAATTTTCTCTGTATTGAAAGTTTGTTTTCTCTTAACACATATGTAGGGAAAATCTACCCTTGTACACTAAAGTGGAGAATTATGATATAAATCTAGAAAACTATCGTTCCTAAAATGCCATGTTAATGATAAAAAAAATTCCCCTTACGTTATCCCTCAATTCTTGTGTCCTCCTAAAACTGAGTGGTTAAACATAAGGATTGAGGCCTAGGCTTCCTGGGTTCATATCTGAGTTCAGCTGCTTATTTGCTGTGTGACCTTGGACAAGTTGCTTAATCATTTTGTGCTTCAGTTTTCTCACCTGAAAATGGTAATAACAATACTTCTGCACCATGGGATTGTTTTTCTTTTTCACAAATGCTTGGAACAATGACTGGAACATGGTAAACGTTCAATAAATATTAGCTATTATTATTAATAGCACTTGTGGATAAAAGTCAAGTCAGGTGTTAATTTAGAAACGATTGATCTTAAATTTAATTTTTGATTACTTTGGAGTTGGGCAAGATGAGATACGGATGTGAACATTATGGCAAAATATTGCGAGCACAAGTTTATCATGTAAAAGTGAGAGACAATTACTTAATAATTGGTTAGAGTTTTTCGCTTCTCTGAACTTAGAAATATGCTTGTTAAGCAAAATTCTTTAGAAGGCATCAAAGGATTGCCCTCAATGAATTTGTTTCAAACTCTGGGGCATTATTGTTAAAAGGCTGTAGAACTAGCTTTATAAATATAGGGGTTATTTTGCACCAGCCATGGGTCAGAATAGCTACTGGTTGTTTTCACTCTGTGAATAGAATCAAACAGTTCAGGCAACCCATCTAGGTGTTTTAGGAAAAGAACATTGGGGTCATGATTTATCTAGTTTCCTTTCTTAAAATGTTAAATAAAATAAAGTATTCTCCCAAATGTCATTTGTACTTTACTTGGTAGATCTTGCTTTTAAATATGAAGCCTGAATTTTAAAACCATTTGGAAATTATCAGCTCTCAATAATGTGCTCTGCAAAGATTTATAGTGTGAAGAAAGAGTTTCTATAAATGGTATTTACGATAAAAGGATGAATAGCTGGAGATGTAGCTATACTATCTTGTCAGACATATAACAGTTTTGACTCATATGGAACTTGATATGTATATTTCCCAGGTCTTTTTCACATAAATTTCTATTCAGATGTTCCCAAACTAATTGGTACAGCTAACTCTTGGCTTAGGTGTATTTAATCTTATTACATTCCATCTTACATTCAGCTTACTTTTAGCTCTGACCACTTCTTCAAGATGTTTTTGAATACTTATTCTGTCATTAATTTAGTAAACTTGTCTTGGGTGTCTATTATTTGTCAGGCACTTACTAGACACCAAAGATACAAAGGTAAATAATATACGGCTCCTATCTTTGAATTGCTCACAGTTTAGTGAGGGGAGAGGTTATAGGCATCCAAACACATAAATAAAGTGCACTAAGGGCTGTAATAAAGGCAGGCATATAGCAGTGTAGGAAGATAAGATGTGAGTGGTCAAGGCTACCTAGGGAGCAGAGAGCAGAGGAAGCCTCCACAATACAAATGATGGGAGAGTTGAGTTTTAAAAATTGAGTATATATTTAGCAGATACACAAAAGAAAGAAAAGTATCACAAACAGAAGACCATCCTGTAAAAGGCACTGCGATGGGAAATGGCATGGTGAATTAGAGGAACTATGAGTAGAACGTTCCGTCTAGAGACAAGCAGCAGGAGCTGATACTGAGATATAGACAAGGTTTTGTTGGCCATCTGAAAAACAGGAGGTTTTGTTTATGGGAAGCCACTAAAATATTTTAACAAGTAGAATCGTATGCCGACTATGCATTTTATTAATTCATTGGACAAAAATTTACTAAGCTCCAAATTAGTGGTGGTGCAGGTGGAAGGGAGGTTGGAGGTGGCCAAGGCTAGCAGAGACTAAAAAATGATTGCAATTGTCTCAGCTAAACTGTGCATACATTTGAAAGATTTCACCGTGAGTGATAATTAAAGCCATGGGAATAAGTGAGATTTCCTAGGGAGAGCATGTATAGCAAAAAGAGGAAAGGGTACAAGACTGAAGGGGTTGGCCAAAGAAAAGATTGAATAGAAAGAGTCTAGCAGATAGGCACAGATATATATATGCATGGAGGGAGGGAATTTCAGAGATATTAGGTAAACGGAGGACTGAGAAGAATCTATTGAATGCGGAAATCAGGAAGTTGTTTATGACTTTTTATGGAGTAGCTTCAAGAGAGGTCAGAGTGTAATAGATTGAAGGGTGAATGGAAGGTTAAATAGTGTAGGCAATGAATCTAGGCTATTCTTCCAAACAGCTTGATAGTAGCTGGAGCTACCACCAGTGATGAGCGAAGATATTTGTTTTTAAAAGACAGAAATACTTTGAATATATTTATAAGTTAGTGAGGAGAGATGCAGTAAAGAGCACGAGGTTAAAAACAGAGGAGTGGGGGCAATAATTGATGAATCAGGATCTCACAAGTGGGAAGAATGGATTCAAGAGTGTGGGTGGAAGGATTTTATTGTACAGGAGAAGGGACAGCCATCCTTCTAAGACAGGAGGGAAATTCGAGGGAGGGATAGAGGTGAGCTTGAAGATGAAGTTGCTGAGATCATTTGCTGGTCAAGAAGAACACGTGGCTGGGCTGGAAACAGAGGAAAGACAAGGTTTGAATCATCTTGAAGGGAATGTACAGGTGCAATATAAACTGTGGGGTTGGTTCAAAGTTGGGAGTGTGGAACGTGGAGGGATGAGGATTTTAGTGGTTTGAGTGTGCTGGCTAGAGAGTGGATCAAATGGTCTCCCAGGATAGAAGCGTCATCAGGAAAATCTAAGCTAAGTCGGGCCAAGGGAAAAGCCCTATGGCATAGGATTGGAGACCACCATTCAGGCTGATATAAATCTATTTATCTATAATTCGTTGATTTTGAAGCAGCAATTAATCTACTTAACTATAACATTACTCAGTATGTAATGTTCCTTTTTCAAATCTCTTACTAAAATCTGTTTTCTTCTTTCTGATTTAATAAAACTATAAAAATTTTAACTTTTCACATTTTTAGTAAAACCATACTAGCTTCTGCTGATCACAATAGTTCTATTTGTTAAGTTGTCCTTGATTTTCATCATGGATTGTATCAACCTGACTGCTCTCTGGAACTCTATCAATACATAGGAAATGTGATTCAATATGTGGAAATTTATTGTATTCATATTTGTTTATCATAGCAAGTACTTATTCAGTTTAGAAACATTTCATAATGGTTTGTAATTAAAATATTGCTTTAAATAAGTTAAGTGGCTGTGAGTAGCAATCTAATGTTGTATAATTTGCCTATTACTTTGTATAAAAGAAACCTTGAGCAAATTTGCTACAGAAATAATGTCTTTGGGTAATGCTACATTCTTTTTTTCATTAACATATATGTATTCTTTTGCATTACAGATAGCATCGTAGTGCTGAAGTACTGTTTAAATCATTTACTGTCTTATTTAGAATGACAATTAGTTTCTACGTACGCACAAAATGCACATATAAAATAATGAGGCTACAGTTACCTACACAATTCAATATTAGTAATCAATTAGTCCCACTTTGAGTTTTCAAAGAGAGAGCATGGCATGAAAGGCCAGAACAGACCACATTAAGACCACATCACAAATTGAAGGGTTATTTAAGTTGGAAACAATCGGTCTTGCGATAGAAGATATTTTGTCAACAGGTGGCAAATATATGATTCAAAAATAAATTTTTCATGTGTTTTCTTATACTCTTTTCTCCCTAGATGTTTCTGTTGGCAATAACATGTGCA
This sequence comes from Equus quagga, assembly GCF_021613505.1. Classification (NCBI taxonomy): domain Eukaryota; kingdom Metazoa; phylum Chordata; class Mammalia; order Perissodactyla; family Equidae; genus Equus; species Equus quagga. The sequence continues at coordinate 38,045,860 of NC_060267.1, forward strand.
TATGTAGCCAAAACACTATCTGGATCTTATATGAATTCCATGCTCACACAAATAGAGAGACAATTCAACATCCCAACATCTCTGGTTGGATTTATTAATGGGAGCTTTGAGATTGGTAATGAACTATTTTTGCATTACTTCCTTTATATTTTATTTTATCTGTGGAATTAGAATTTTATTTTTATTTACTGCTTTAGGTCATTTAATCTGACTGAATAATATGTTTTCTAAAGTGAGTTGAATAGCTTAACTAACTTTGGAATATGCTTAGAAACAGTTCATTTAAATATTACCCCTGAACAACACTTAAATATTGCCACATATCCCACCACTGGACTTTTTATTCTTATAGGTTTTTGGTTATCTAGCGTGCGTAGCAGAATATTTAGTGTTTATACTTAGTCTATCATTTGATAACCCTTAAGGACTCTATCTTCATACTTAGAAGAAATCACGGAAAAATAAAGGAATCTGTTTCCCAAGGGAAAAAACAAATATTTTTCTTCTCCTGTTGTTTCTGGGAGGTTGAGAATTCTCCTTCCTCTGTGCGGAGGGAAGAAGAAACTGCTTTCACATCTCCCTGAATTTATTTCAGAAACCACTTCTAGGGAGGAATAAAGTCTCTTCTTAGGCTCTGGTTTTTGCGGATGACCGGGAAGATGTGGGGACAGAGAGAAAGATTTCTCCTGTGAACAAAGTTATGTAGAAATATGAATGCCGCTCCTTTATAGTTTTATAATGACTTCTACTTCCTTCGAGGTGAAAGTTGCCTTTGATATATGTAATTGGTATCTGAAAGAAAAATCAGGATTGAGGAGAGGCAAAACTGAAACAGGCGATGCTTGATCCAGTCTGCTAGTGTTCAATTCTCTCAGACCTTGCTTTGTACCGCATGTGTGCTAGATCCTGGTGATGGAGTTAGAAGTCATTCCTTAGATAGTCCTTGTGTAAACTCAGCTCACAGGCTAATGAAGGGAATTGATGCAAAATAATAATTTTAATTGAATGCAGTAAGTTTGGTGACATAGGCATATGCATATGCTCTATAGGAGCACAGACGAGGGTCTCAACCTCACACAGGGTAGATCGGCTCTTGAAAGATGAAAGTTCTTCCAGATGAAGAAACGGGGTTGGATGAGTGTGAAGAGAATTCCAATAGAAGAAGCATAAGTGTGAGACAGCATAGTAGCTTGTGTGGAGAGCAACATTCAGCCCAATATTATTGGCTGGCCAAGCTGAAGGTGGAAATTATTAGGATATAAGCCTAGAGAAATGGGCAGGGGTGAGAAATGGGCCATGGAGAGCCTTACGTGCTTTCTATGGAATTTACCTTTTGTCCTTTAGGTAACAGACAGTCATTAAGGGATTAGCAGGAGTTATCAATATTTCTGTGCCAAGGACTTTTTTGCAATCTGATGCCATATGATTTCAGAATAATATTTTAATTGAATAAAATAAAAACTTTAAGAGTACAAAGGAAGCCAATTACGTTGAAATAAAATTATCAAAATATTAAAAGAACTTGTCATCTCTTAATATGTTTGTACTTTTTATCAATATCCTAAATAACAATATCTACATTAATTTTGAAGGAATGATTAGTGTCAATAATATTTGAGGTATCTGCAACAACTGTAATGTCATATTCAAATATCTGTCACTTCTATTGATGACAAAATCATAGGTACTGCTAATACCGCTGTAGTTTGTGCCTGCTTTCACTGTCAAAGGAAATGCTAATATTTAGTTAAAAGTTAGGGAAAATAAAGTTGCAATTGTTTTTCTCATTCAAGTTCTTGGAACCCCTGATTTCTATCCATGGGCTCCTTTGGGGTTTGTAAACTGAAGATCAAACTATTAAAAGCAAAGTTCAGATTTGCTTTTTTGAAGGGCCATGCTGTGGCTGTGTTGGGGATAAATTTGAAGGTGGTCAATCAGTCTGGGGCAGAGAGGATCCACGGAGGCTGATGCAAAAGCAAGGGAGGGCTATCTGAGCCTGAGCCAGGATCCGACTGGAATATGAGAATAGAGAGAGAAGACCTAAGGAAAGAGGACCCAATTCATATTAGGACTAGAGAGAAGGTGACCTAAGACATATTTAGGAGTTAAATCCCAGAGACCTGAGCGAGAGTTTAGATGTGGTGGGTGAGGAAAGCAGGAATCCCCAGGTTTACATCTTGGGCAGTGGAGTGGATAACGGTGCTGAGACAGAGAATAGAGGAAGAGGAACAAGATTATGGTGGTGGCTATGGGACAATGGTGAGTTCTGTGTAGGCACATATTGTCTGTGGTAATACCAGTGAAACCTTTGGGTAGCGATGTCCACGTTGCAGTCATATGAGTCTGAAGCATTGCGAAACTATCAGGGATGGAGCTATTGATTAAGTAAGTAAAAAGGTGGTTCTTAAAACTTGAGAACAGATGAAGCTACTCAGGGAGAGGATATAGGGTTATAAGTACAATGGACAAAGAATGGATCCCTGAGGGACACCAATGTTTAAGGCACAGGTAGAGAAAAAGGAGCCCATAACAGTGTTAAGAGAAGGAATAGTCAGAGAAGTAAGAGGGGAAACAGGACAGAATGGTCTTATAGATGCCAAGGGAAGAGAAATTTCCAAAAGAGAACATTTGCTAGCAGCATGAAAAGAATTAGAAATGTCCAGTCAGATAAGGATGGAAAACTATTCCCTGTGTTTTATAATATGGAGATAATTGATGATCTTTGCCATGGCACTTTTAGCTGAAGAGTAGATTTAGAAACTAGAAAGCAGTGAGAGAGCAGTGACTTCAGGCGAGAATGGGAGAAGAGTGGAATCTCTGAATACAGATCAATGTTCTGGGAAGTTTGGAGAGAAGCTAGAAAACATCTGTAACTGAAATGCAGTAGAGAGGGAGGAGCTTAAAATATTATGAGAGAGGTTTTAATTATTGGACTAAGTTTCTGGAAAGAATGGAAGTTCCCAGGTGGTCTGTTTGATCTTGGATGGTCAGATGGGCACCAAACACTGAAACTGAAGGAAGATGGTAAGGCCAAAGGGTGGGAACTCAGATACCTTCGTGTTTGATTGCTCCGCATTTCTTGACAAGTAGAAAATATTAACTATGGAAAGTGAGTGTTGAAAGGTGGTGTGAGCAGAATGATGAAGATCTGAAATAGTTGTTGAGGGGAAAAAGAGAGGTAATTTACAGACGCTGATAAAAGTATCGCTTTGATTACTTTTCCTCAGTAATTTTACAAGCAGTGTTCTCAAGTGTTCTCAAAACACTTGACAAGAACTTAACTGTCTTTTTCCATCCCCTCTCATCATAATTATTTTACTGACAGAGCAAGGAATTTGAAAGATGAACTCACCCTAATGTAAGGAGGGAAATCTCCTTCCTGCTCCTTTCAAAAATAGATATGGATTTCAAACAGTGGCCTTATAGAGACACTACCTTCAACATGGATGGCTTTGATGATGGGGATTTTAGAAACCTAGGGAGGCCAATGTGGCTGCCATGGCTATAGAGGTGGGACACTCTCCATATAAAATAATATAGGGGCTGACTTCTCTTCTGCTTACAAAGCAGACTAGAGAGAAACAGAGATGGAAGGAGAAATCTTCAAAATATACATCACCACTTAGAAAATTATTAACTCCTTGAGGAAGAGTTTTTAAAATTTTTATAATCCTCAAGCTCATCATAGTGACTTTCCCTATACATAGTAAGATTAGGGTAAATATTGATTATTGAATTAAAAATGTATGATTTGAGAACTTACATGTTTGGCTCTTCCAATCCTTTGCTCCATAGTCTTCAAGGGTCTGTCCATCAGAATGGGGCCTCCTCAATTATTGTCTAAATCCTAAAGCTTTATCCTAAGACATGGGAATACACTTTTTCCTGAGTTATTTACTCCTCAAATACAGATTTACTTCTAAGACCGTGGCGGAGAAACAGGGATCCACTACTTTTTGTTTCTAAAGAAAGAAGTAGAAGTGAAAATAGACCTATAGCTTGGCTACATTGACCAATATAAAGTTATATTTGAATCATGAGTTACAAAACATATATCTATCTGGAGTTGACTTTGCTTCCCTTTTCAAACATAGGAAAGCCTATCATACTCTGTGGAGCAGGCATGGGGGGAGAGGCCAGAGATGATGCACAGGCTGACACCCACTTTTACATTCCATTTTCTAAAGCCAGATAATCACAAATAGAGCCATTAACATTTCCTAGAACCATTCTTCAGTCCCTTTCGCTGGCTTCTCTTTCTCCGCCCTCTTTAAAATGTTAGTGTTCCACCGACATCTGTTTACGTGTCTGTGGACATTGTGGAATAAAGCCCTCTTTCAGGGCAGGGATTGTGTCTTATTCATTTGTTATTTCATGCATCCCTAGCACCAATCCTAGTATTTGAGATATTTATTATACAATAAATGCTAAATAGTAAATGATTGGGTGAGGCTGTTAATTAAGACTTTGTTCATACTTATTGAACTATTCACATTTCATCTCAATTTTTTCCTAGGAAATCTTTTGTTGATTGTATTTGTGAGTTATTTTGGAACCAAACTGCATAGACCTATAATGATTGGTGTTGGATGTGTGGTTATGAGCCTAGGGTGTTTCTTACAATCACTACCTCATTTCTTCATGGACCGGTAAGTATTCCAGTCTCTGAAGACCTGTCAGGTTCAACTTACAGCTTTAGGAAATAAAGAATGGAATTTCCTTTCTCAGAACAATGCTTTCTAAAAGCACAGAGCACTGTAATGGGAACTGCAAGGTGCAGATTCTGTCTCATCTGTCTGTTTTGTGCTCCTGGCTGCCTGCTTCCACTTACACAGCCACATTTTGTCAATTTATGAAATAGAGATTTGAGACAGCTCTTTCATGGAGTTGAGTCTGATGATAAGATTCTTAGGCTCTGGCAAATCTGGGATTACTCCTTTCTTGGGACTATTTAGATGCTTCTAATTACAGTTGAGTTTCTGTTTAATTGTAGGTCACCAAGAGACTCAATCTGAAGATTGATTTTTATTTTAATTTTTACCAAAATAATATGTGTACAAAGTTGTAAAGCTAAAATTATATTGAAAGTCTTATGTTGAAAAAAGAATTGTCCCGTTACTTCAACATTGGCCATATTACTGCTTTCTAGAGACAACCACTCCCAAGTCTTTTAGCTCTTTCTTCTGCTGTTTGCTTCCGTATTTATAAGTAAATGTTTATCCTTTCAGTTTTTGCTACCTTAGTGTTGTGTAATATCTATTGACTTCCTACTATAAGCTCATGTTCACTATTTTCATGTGTATCACTATGGAAATATTTTTTACATTTCAACTAAAACATGCTGTTATCTTTCCTTTCTTATATCACTTTTTATTTTCCCTGGATTTAATAATTGCCTCATTTTTTATTTTGATTTGTTTTCTTTTCATTTCTCACTAGCCATAAGGAAACTCTCTACTGGTATGGGAATGTCTTCTCAATATACTCATACATATCAGAGAGTTTCATTTTTGTCTTGAAGATACCTCTCCTGTAACCACCAATTTTTCATGTGCAATCTGAACCAGGAACTCTCTAGGCTTTCTGAGTGACTACTTCCTTGAAATTGGTCTTCAACATTATCTTGAGAATCTGCTTTGCCTTTTTCTTCCATTCAATTCCTTATTTCCTGGGTATCATATCTTCTGCTTTCCTTTTTCACTCTCACTCCTTTTTATGGAAAATGTAACCTGATAGGTTTCTGAGAAAGTGTGTAAGCGAATTAAAAATTTTAAGATCTTGAACATCTGAAAATATGCGTATTCTATTCCCACACTTAGTTGATAGTTTGGCTGGTATAACATTCTAGGTTGGAAATATTTTCCCTAGGGATTTCGAAGACATCAGTCCAATGTTTTCTACCTTCAAAGGTTACTATTGAGAATCCTATGCATTCTAATCCCTGTGTCTAACTTCTTTTCTCTGGGAGCTATTGAGATTTTCTTTTAAGTTCCAGAGGCTAAATTCGTAATTGTCTACTATAGATCCTTTTCGTCCATTGTGTTCAATGTCTTCAATCTGGACATTTGTAAAAGTTACTTGTATTGTTTCTTGATAATATCAGCCCCTACTCCTCAATTTTCTGTTTTTAGAAAATTCAGTTCTTCTTCTAGTTCTTGAATATGGTTACATCCAAATTAAGCTTATATTTTTCTCATCATTTTTCCTGCCATTTTCTCTCTTCTTGTCTTTTTGTTACTTTTGGGGAGTTTTCTTTAACTTTATCTTCCAAAGCTTTGAATGGATTTCGAACTTTTGCTACCATATTTTTAATTTTCAAGGACTCTTTTTTTCTTTGAATGTATCGTTTTAAAGAGCATCTTCTTTCAAGAATGCAATGTCTTTTCCCACATACATTTTCCTCATCTGTCTTCATTGTCTTTCTCTCCTTCAAGTGTACAGTTTTTTATTTGTTTTGTCTTTTTCTTTACCATTATAGGCTTCCCTCATATATCTGGTGGTTCTTGTTATCTATTCATATTTAAGAGAGAAGAATAACAACTACAAGCTAACTGGAAGTTCTGTGTACATATGTAGGACTTGGTTAACGGAGGACTTCACAGCACAGGGACTGGCTGTGTTTTAGATGGCTCAGAACTGCCCATAATCTGTCAGTTATCCTAGGCAGGGATTCTCCAGTCTGTTGCCTGAGAGGTGGAAGCTTGGCTACCAACCAGGTGGGAGAGGAATCTCACTTTTCAGTATGCAGATTTTTTTTTAACTTAATACTCCTGGTTTTTAGTATGGCCTCCATATCCTCAATGTACCTGGTCTGACTCTCTAGAGTCAAAAGACCATTTTCAGTTAAAATGGCAGATGATGTCTATCAGGGTCTAACTGATCCACATACATGCTTTAAACCAATCCTCTTGTTTTTGGGATCATGCCCACTCCCACGTTTAGACGTATCTTGTATCTTCCCTGAGATTTCCCAAGGGGAGTGTGGCACACGTTTGGTTGCTCCCCTGTAGGCACTTACTTAGGGCCACTCTTCTCATATCAACTAATTCAATGACCATTCAGTTATCTGCTTTCCCATTTTCAAAATCTTATTAAACTCTTTCTTCTTGTCAAATCTTCCATTCTCTTTATCCTTGTGGCATTATACCTTTTCATTTTCCATTTTAAAATCAATTTACTGCCATTTTGTTGATGTTTTGGGGATGAATGGACTTTGAATGAGTTATTAGGTTTTAATAGATAACAAATGAGCAAGATATAGTGTCTTCTCAGGGATTTCTGAAGGAATCAGAAGTTTCCAGGCAAAGAGTTTTTACTGTCCTTTTATTTCCTATCCTGTCCAAGACAGCATCAAATAATATTCAGCTATTATTTACATTTCTTTCCACCCTCTGCCAAAGGTATTATTTCTTTGCCCAAAGCTGGCATGTCTCATTGGATCACGGGTATGGAGACAGAAGCCTTTATCCACAGTTCACAGTCAAACTCTACGGGCATGACTGGGCAATTGTTCTAATGGGAAGTTATTTTGACCCTTTTCGTTATGTTCCATAGCATAGAAATTAGGACTATTGTTGACATCCAAGCATAATACTCTTTAGCTTATTTGGAACTCAGAAGGGCAAATTTTCTTTGGCTTTCTCTTATCTAATAGAAACATAGAAGCCAATCCAGCATAATTTCTAACAAAGAGAGACTTAGCGGGACATATTTCCCTCCATTGTTGATGCGTGGTAATTTGTTTTCTGAGAAAGGGCATGTGGATCTTGTGGCAATTTGCCTAAGGCGAATGGTCACAGTCTATTAACTCTTTTGTTCTAATGAGAAGAGAAAAAGTCATTACATTGTGCTCTCACAGTGTTTGAGATTCTCCTAAGGTCTCTCATTATGATGGACGAATGTTTTGTTTTTCTTAGGGATTAACGAGCACATGAAGTAATTAGTGTTTGGCTTCCCAGAAAGCGATGGCATATTTCTTATGAGCAAACCTCAGAGAATCCAAAGTTGGAAGCTGGTTTTGTGGTGGTGTTTTTTCCCCCAAAGCCTTTATCTTCTTAATTATACTTTGTAGAGTCTATTATTTATCTTAGTTTTTGTTCCTCATCCCACAGTAATTGTTTCCAGGAAATGATCACCTAAAAACCACAGAAGGTTGATGTTAGGTAATCTAAGAGGAAGATTATCCACATGCAGATAACTGAAAGCTAGCTGTCAACAGATTGTATGTTTACAGCGAGTGGCAAGTTCTTTTTGGTGATATTATGATGATCAGATAGCAAAGATGAAAAGTAAACTACTTTGCTGGATGTGGATGTTGTGTCTTAAATGAAGCAGGAGTAATCTGCACAATGCTCACATTGTCCTCTTTGGCTCCTTAACACGAACATGTTTTCCCTGTGTTCATACAGATATGAATATGAATCTACAGTTTCAGTTTCAGGCAATTTGTCCTCAAACAGTTTCTTGTGTATGGAAAATGGAACCCAGATTTTCAGACCAACAGAGGATCCATCAGGTTGTCTACTTCATTTTATTGCTTTCTGTTCAGTGAATTTGTAACTGAACACTTTCTGAGTTATTGGGTTTGGTTAAGAAAGTAAGGCAAATGAGCAAAATATATTTTCTTTTTTCAGGGATTTTGGAAATCACGAGGGAGACTAGGAATGTCTGATAACACAGAATATATTATATTTATATATAATATATATATTTGAATATACTTATTAAGACTGCCTTGTCTATTGTTTAAAATGGTTATTTAAAAATAAATCAAAGACATCCATTCAAGGACTACTGTAGAGTTAATTCTGTGGAGCAAACATTTTAGAACAATAGATTTACACTGATAATTTGGTCTATATAACATGTAAATAGGAAATAGACATAGAAACAAAGTTCAAAGGATTTAAGTTTTATCGCTAATCTTCTATAGAAGAGAAAGCAGGCAAGTATGCGATAGTTCTGATTTACTCTATTCTCTTTCTACTGAACTAGGAACTTATCCTTCTGCCCCACTTCTCCTTCTTTACCAGAGACATTACTTTACAGTCCAACACAGTAGTGGTGCTTCTTCGAGCTTCCTGTAGTCCCAGAAAAACAACATACCAGTCTCTACCCCTTCCTATGCTAAGGCATCTATACAATCTTCTGGTGATACTTAGTCTGGAGGTGACCCTGTTGACTTACCTCAGACTAGAACTCTCTATGATGGGGACATTTTTATGCTGGATTCATATCAGTGGAAGTTACAGTGGTTCTCAAGGCTAGGAATTTTTACTGCCAGCACGGAATCAGAAGGAACCAAAATAGTTTCAGGGAGTGTAAGAATAGCTGTTTCAGAAACTCTAAGCCAAGGGAACCCCCTGGGGAAACAATGAAAAACAGTGACATAACAGTGGCCTGTGTTCTTTCCTTGGGCTGGCTTTTGCCAAAGACTAACTCTGATCCTATTTCCTACTTTTTTTCTTTTTTAAAAAAGTGTGCTTTGTAGTAGATAAATCAAAACGTCCCAAGTCTGGTGTAGTTCCAGGAGAGTGTATTGATTCTTTGATCACCTGATATTTTTAGTTTTGCCATAGCATGGGCCTAGAGTTTGCCTACGATCTCCAGAGACAAATCCTTGTGCCCACTGTGGGAAAAATATACGAATCCCCAGAAATGGAAACTGATCCTTTTGGACTGGGAATGACTGAGAGATAGACTTCATAAAAAATTTCCAGACCCAGCTGTGCTCAGGACCCTCACATCTGTGGGTGGCACCTGGCCAGCTTGTAGGAGATGAGAATAAGTTGTCACTCACTTTCCTGAAAAAGTGACCCTGCAGAGCGTGCTCATGGCTTGACTGCTATTTTGGCTTAGAACAAAAATGGAAAAACAGTAGACATAAGTCTTCAGAGATTTACCTATCTTCCTCCCTTTCAATCCTCTTTGGACTAGTTTTTGTTATTCTACTAAGCAGCTGCTGCTCCAAGATGGGGATGGATTTCTTTATTAAAACTTCTTCGGTGGTTACAGTATACAGTAGGCATTATAGAGAAAATGTGATTACTACCCAGTGAAATATTTTTAGTGTCCATAAGTAATTAGAGCTGTAGAGAATTCAAAATTCAGTGAGACTCTTATTTAAATCTTATAAATATAGTATACATGCTCGGGAGAGATATTTGTGAGTTTTTTCTTTCCCCAAAGTTAGTATAGAAATGGGGTAGCACTCATAGCAGCTAACTGGGCTCAGTAGTTGCAGGAAACTAGCTCTCTGGAGGGAAAATAAAAAGCCCTGGTTTTTAGTGTTTGCCAATTTCTGTTGTGTAACTATTTCCATCAAACTACCAATATGTTGTCACTAAACACTGAATTGGGAACAGAGGTGTATACTCATCTCTCCCAACCCAGTAGAAACTGGCTCCAGCATACCACTTATACTTGGCCATACATAAGCTCTCTGTCAGAAAATGCAAGAGGGATGGCCCAATGATTCCTTGCCAGCATAGTAATATAAATGGTTGACAAGGTGCCATGGTCACATAAGAACTGTAAAATGCTTACCAAAAACTTACAATTTAAGTATCGCCAATACTTCACTATCAAAACACTAATGCAATGCCTTTTTTTCTTTTAATGCAGAATGTGTGAAGGAAGTTAAATCATTGATGTGGGTGTATGTACTAGTAGGAAATATCATACGTGGAATTGGTGAAACTCCCATCATGCCTTTGGGTATTTCCTACATAGAAGATTTTGCCAAATCTGAAAACTCTCCTTTATATATTGGTGAGTTTGAAAATCTGCCTTAGCCTCTTTTCAGAAAAGTAAATTCTTTGAGGGTGGATATTAGTTATTTATTTTGACTCTCAGTGATTTCCAGAATGATAAGCAGAGTGCCTTGGCACTGTTGGCCATCAGTAAAAGTTTGTTGAATGGAGAAATTACATGCTAACTCCAAACAAACCCTTTGCCAAATCTGCTTTTTACTATTAAAAATATCCTAATCTAGTTTTCCTGGAGTTCTCTTTGCCTTCTCCATTTCCTTAGCACCACTCTATATCCAGTCTGTTAAGAGATTTACCAAAGGTTTCTCTAAAATTTCCCCTACATTCAAAACCTTTCTTACTATTTTCATTACTTCTATTTTTGTTCAGGTCTCTATTACTTCATCTGCAGGTTATTACAACTTCTTTTTTGGTCAGTTTATCTCTAGTATTTTCTCTTATCAATTTCTTATAAACATATGTGCAGTATAATTTTTCTCAAACATTGTTTTAATTATGTCTTCTCTACCAAGTTCATGAAACATACTGGCTCTTTATTTATTAACTCTGATTTCTCCATTTATTACGCATAGCTTACAATCAGTTTATCCTTTTAGTTTCCTATATAGTTTCTCTTCACCACAATCTCTCTATACTAGTCAGGCTTTTTCATATTTTTCACAAGTATTCATCTTCATATTTTTGATTATCTTCCTTGAAATTTCCTTTTGTAAAATCCATCAATGTCACCTCCCACAATATCCAACTTAAGATCCACCTTCTTATGTTGTCATCCAGTCTCCGAAATACTCTTAATTTATTATGCATAACTTACATTCCTTAGTTATTCCATCTGTGGGTTACAAAATCATAGCTTTGAGTATAGGAACACTTTGCTATTAAATAGACATATCTTTTAAAAACCAGAGTAGTTCAAAGAAGGTGAGAGGAGATAGGAACAAAATTACACATAATCAAGATAGATTAAAATATTTAGGATAATCATTACTCCCAGTAATTTTTGGCACTTTTTGATGACTCTCTGATTTTGCAAACATCTTTCACAGTGTTTTTCTATTCAGTCCTTTCAAATTCCTTAACATACTTCTTTTGAAGAATACAAATGCTCACCTGCAATAAATTAACAAACACCTTGTTATAATATGTATTTCTTTATTCAACAAATACTAGGGTGTATAATATATATAAATTACTATGATAATCTCTCTATATATTAAGATAAATATGACATGGTTCATATAAGATTTAGTGTATAAACAACTACATAGCTATAAATCGGTGAAATTTGAAAAATATTGTATGTATAATTAAATTTGAAAAAATGAAATAAATAAATATGTGTGTGTATACTTACATAAGCATAAATCAATTAGCTATGCATCAAGGAAACAGTTCCACGTATGGCTCTGGAGTTTAGGGGAGAACATAAAAGCTAGATACAAAGTTTGAGAATCATTTATACAGAGACAATAAATGAAACCAAGAGGGCGAAATGAGGTTGCCATGGGAGACCATATATATAGTGAGAGGTCCTAGAAGAAAATACTAGGGAACACTTCAACTTCGTGAGTAGAGTAGGAGGAAGAAAAATCAAAGAAGGAGTAGTCATAGGGGAAAAAGTGAGACAATGAATGTATAGTTTTATGAAAGTCTTAGGAGGAAAATGTTAAAAGTAAGTCGGACAGCAATGTCAAGTAACATGGACAGTTAGGAGGACGGAGACCAGAAAAGGACACTGGACAAGTAACCAAGAGATCACTGGTGCTACCTGAGAGTGTTTTGATTAGAATGTGAAAAGATTTGAGTAGAGTGTGTGGTAAGGAAGTAGAAGCAGAGAGTGGTGAAAGGAAAGAAAGCACAGGGTGTTTGAGATATCGGAGAAATCAGTGGATGGGAGAGATTGAACAAACACAAGAGAGGGAGTGTGTGGTTGAGCAAGACCTCAGAGAAGATCTGCAGGGATTAGTGTCAAGAAGTCAGGTAGGTGGGTCAGCCTATAGAACTGTGAAGAAGGCAGAGACAATGGGTGAAGACATATTTTGAAGTCAAGAAGAAGAAAGTTGAAGAAGCTCATGTCTGGATTTTCAGTGAACATAGAGAGCTCAGCATAGATTCTGAATTGTAGACAAGTCATGAGATAACTGCTGATGAAGTTCCAGAAGAGTAGGAAGTCAAGTGAGGACAAGGGGGACTGATGGAAATGGAAGATAAGAATGTGGAGGATAAGAAAAGAGATCATGATAAAAGTGAAGAGAAGCATCATTAATAGGGAGGACATAGCCAGAGGAAGTTTCAAACTGAATATTTGGGAGCAAAGTTTTTCTGAAGAATGTGCCATAAGAAGTTTATCATAACATGGATTGCTTTAAAGTTCCTCTAAAAATGTGACTATGGAAACCATCAAAAGAATCTTGCTCTATATTGTGACTTTGTCAATAGCATGATACTAGCTTATGCTGCTACAGCTAATCTTTACCTGAGTCCTCAGCATGAAAGGGAACTTGGAGGCCTAGAGAAAGTGGCTTTAAATTATCAGGGTCCTTTTTAAATATTTACAGAAACAACCTTTCTACTTATATGTATACAAGCTTAATTGTCTCACAAATTGAATATCTAAAGCAAAAATAATCCAATTTTCAGACTCTATATAGAATTAGAACTCTATGTGGGTACAGAGCTCTACTATAACTTTATATTTTCCTTTATTTTTAGGGTTTATAGAAACAGGAGCTATCATTGGTCCTCTGATTGGACTTTTGTTAGCATCATTTTGTGCAAACGTTTATGTCGACACTGGATCTGTGAACACAGGTAATTCAATAACATCTATTTAGACAGTGTCTAGAGGACACAGAGCATCTTCAGGGATGTTATCGTAGTTAATCGTTGACCTATTTGACCCCCAGTTAGATAGATTATCTCCACTTTCACTGAGCAAACGGAAGCGGAGGAGTTTAAATAGTTTCTCAAATATTTCAAATCAGTGAGCAGGAGAGCAAGCTAAAATGCTGATCTTCAGACTCAAAAGCCAGTGCTCTTTCTACTACACTACAACCATATTTCTTGTTTTTAAAAGATTTAAGCACATAGGTTTGAATTTCTTTTCTTTTTTTTTTTTTAAAGATCGGCCCTGAGCTAACATCTGTTGCCAATCTTTTTTTTTTGTTATTTTCTTCTTCTCCCCAAAGCCCCCCAGCACATAGTTGTATGTTCTAGTTGTAGGTCCTTGTAATTCTGCTGTGTGAGATGCCATCTCAGCATGGCTTGATGAGTAGGGCTAGGTCTATGCCCAGGATCCGAACCCACAAACCCCAAGCTGCCAAGGTGGAGCATGCAAACTTAGCCACTGGGCCACGGGGCTGGCCCCTGAATTTCTTTTAATTGAGCAATCATTTGTGGATAATGAAATAGACCTTGTAGTTCTTTAATGAATACCTATTTATAAATTCCTTACATGATAAGACAGATAGTCAAACTAATTTATTGCTAGACAATATTGTAACACCACATATTGTCAGACAAGTTTTATGAATATCTGAATTATATGAAATTCTATACTTTGATAAAACCTGAGAACTACAATTTTAATAATTTTCTATAGTTCATACAGGAGATAATACCTTAAGCTAATAAAGAATGCGTGTGTTTCTTTACAGAGGACCTGACCATAACTCCCACTGATACGCGTTGGGTTGGTGCATGGTGGTTTGGCTTTCTGGTTTGTGCAGGAGTGAATCTGCTCACTGCCATCCCTTTTTTCTTTTTGCCCAAAACGCCTCCAAAGGAAGGACTAACAAATGATGCTGAGATCGTTAAAAACGACCAAGAAGAGAAACAAAAAGAAGTCAAGAAGGAAAAGGATGGAATCACTAAGGGCAAGTATAAACACTTTAAATACTATATAATGTACTTTTTCTTTTATGTAGATGTGTCTGTATTTCAGTCTAACACTATAACATGCTAGGCTGTGTTAAGACACTTTGTCACTGACAGTCAGCAGTTAAGAATGTCTCGCTAGTCTGATTCCTCCTATGCTTCCACTTGGAAATAAGTAGTATAATTTGGAAGCTGACTTAGGTCAGCATTTATATAAAATTTTATGTCAATCTGGGCACTCAATATTTAGTTATTTATTTTACTTGGTCCCATTTGCCTTAAAAAATCTATTTTACAGGCAACATAGGCCTAATTTTCAAAAAAGAAAGAAATTCAAACTAAGAACAAAAGGAGGAAAAGATATACATGAATCGAAATAAGTATATAGTTCTGAAATCAAGAACGTTAGCTTAGTTCTGAGCCTCCTGGAATTTAAGGCAGAAAAAAAACCCAAACATGGTAGGGCATATAATTCTCTATATTTGATGTAGGGAAGAATAACAAATCTTAAAGAGAAACTGTTCCCCAAGTAACAAATTGTAAAAGAAAGAAAAAATTATCATATGATGTATGATACAGGTAATATTGACCACATAGTTGTTTTTCAGTAAATGCAGGAGCATATTTCATGTAACCGGGTTTTTTGTATAGATTCTCAAAGCATAATTTACAGGCATTTCTGTGGGAAACCAAGCTAAGATAGTCTAAGTAGTATTCAAGAACATGGATTCTCACATTTGGCCACATATTGCAATCATGTAGGAAATTTTTTAAATTACTGAAGTTTAGAAATTCTGTAGATTTGCCTAGATGTCTGATTTAATTAGTATGAAGAGTGGCCTGGGACTTGGAATTCTTAAAGAACGTTTATTTAGAAGGTGGGTAGGGGCTCAGTTTCCTTAACTGTAAAATGTGGATAACAACAGTGCTTAGTATTATAGAGTTGTCGTGTAAGGGTAAAAGGAGTTCTGGCATATATTATTATTATTACTGCTATTACTATTAGCATTATTACTGTTGACCCTACTTCTCCTACCATCAGCCATAAATTATAGTACCAATTTGCACAAAATTATTATTAACCATTTTGAATTCACTTAAACTGCAGATGAACTTAATTTAACACCTCTCGGATCATTCGGAGCCAATTCAGAATCTTGCAAATTCTCAGAGTCGTCATGGTTATATTAACAGCTCTTCTCAAAGGGCTGATATGGACTGATAGAGGATTTTAACATAGAATATTGTTAGTGTCTGCAAGATCAATATTCAAAACTAGAAAAGAGCTTAACTTAGTATAAGACATATAGAAAAGAAATTGGAACCACTGAGACTCATCTATTAGGACAGGGATGTCAATAAACGTGGGTGACTTACAAAGCTCCAAAGAGCTCTGAACACAACTTTTTACCCTGCCATGTGCTTTATTCATAAACATGAATTCTTCAATGAGAATTCATTTCTTTGCATTAAACCATGCTGAAATAGGAAAAGGAAAAGGAAACCGTAAGTGAGAATTTGACCCCAAATAAAGGCAGTGTGAATCTAGAACGTTTGCTAGAGATGGGCCACAGATTTGGCTCTGAGCTTTGTCAGTCCACACAAACAGGGAAAAGGCTTGGTTAAATCATTTACATGGTCTCTAGTATATACCAAATAAATCAGCATCTCAGGAACTGAGACCTGGGGATTGGTATTTTTAAAAGACCCTCAGGTGGTCTCAATGTGCATCCTCTTGTGAACCTTTGGCAGAAACACCAAAACTGTTGTTCTAAAGAAACAGAAAAATACCTGGTACTTGAGAAAATCTATATCTCATGAATTCCCACATATATCTTCATTTTAAATGTTCAGGAATGATAATATCAATATTTGAGTGTGAACTTCTTTATCACGTTGATTTTCTTCCAGACTTTAGAGAACAGAACAAGTATCTTTCATGCTAGATGATCTCTAGAGAAGATAAGATATTAAGAGCAGGATGAAAAGGAAATGGTGTGAACACAGACAATATTTTGGTCACGTTATATATAGCTTTTCCTTAAGACACAATAGTAATTTACTGAAGGCAAAACTATTGTGTTCTGACCCCTACCTAGTCAACTGCATCACTAGAGAGCAGAAGCTGCTAAAACAATGATATAACTCTAGCTTTCAAGAGGTAAAAGAATTAACAAACATATGTGCATTATAAAACAGAAAAGCATAATTTGGAGGGGAGGTTGATATTTCAGAAAAAGTTAATCATAAAATGCAAAGCTGAGATAATTTGATATTGTTTCGTTCTTTTTCTTTTTTCAGATTTTTTACCCTTCTTGAAAAGTCTTTTATGCAACCCAGTTTACATGCTGTTCATACTAATAAGTGTGATCCAGTTCAATGCATTTGTTAATATGATCTCCTTCATGCCGAAATATCTGGAACAACAATATGGAAAATCATCTTCGGATGCAATCTTTTTAATTGGTATGTTTGTTCTTTGCCGATTAGCAGCTCACTTTTTCCCATGAAATGGTGAACAGTGTAACAATGGGTCCAGGAAACTCCTAAATTGAAATCTGTTAGAATATTTTTGTCTCATTTCCCCTTTCTGCTCTCCAGTGAAATCAAGAAAAGGTAAGGAAGGGAGGAAGCCAGGCAGTCCTGGCTTTCTTCTCCTTTTTGCTCTCTTTAGTCAGAACGTAAATTCAAAATACTTGTGGGAATCTTGGGGAATGCACAGATTAGATACAATTTTCATATAGGCAATCCATTAATGTAAAAAGGGAGACAGGGTTACCTCGCTAGGAGTCCACATTTTACTACCGGATTTTACTTTTGGCTCCAATTCATGAATTCCATGTTCATTCTAACTTAGTTCCCTGGTCCTCCTGGTGGTTCGAGGCGTCTCTGCAGCCCATACATTCTGATTTTCCTGTGACCACACTAACCCCTACCCTGATCTTTTTACTGTTTTGAAAAGTGAATTTCCAGGCTACCTGCATCCCCATCACGTAGAGTGTTAAAATTCAGGTACCTGGGGCTCACCTCAGACATACTAAATCAGACTCTTTCGTATGGGGCACTGGAATGGATTTTTAACAAGCTGTGCCAAGAATGTAATTCCATGAGCAGACCCTGGCATTGTGAGAATGCAGTCTAGGGCTGTCTTTTCCTTTTTCTTCTTTTCTCCTTTCTTGGGGGGTGCCTTGGGGGAGGGAGAGTGCTGGTCAGTAGCAGCAAGACATAAAATTAAATACCCTTGACAATCACAGGCTCAGCAAAATGACCCTCTAAATTACCTTGAGATGGGTCAAATTTTTAACAACCAGAGTAGGAATAAAGACCTGCAAAATCATATAAATCACAAATCATATACATAATCCCACTCCAAAGAATGGGAAGCAAAAATTACTGGTCAACTTTGACTTGTCACTCCTCCCTGGATCCTAAGAAAAGGGATATAAATGTGACCTTTGCCTATATGAAATTTACAATCTACTGTAATTACTTAAATAGATAATAATGATAACAGGCTTCCAAAATATACTTCGATGTTGTGGGGCATTTTAAAATCTCTCTGTGTGTAGTATGTAACTAAGTGGGGACAAAATTAAATCAACTTTCTTCATTGTGAGTTGGACCTCAATGGTTTCTTATGTAATACATATTAGATAAAAAAGATATCATATTTTTTCCTTCACTAAATCACTTTGTAAATACTATTTTACTTGCATTTGCAGGTATTTATAACTTACCTCCAATATGCATTGGATATATAGTTGGTGGTTTAATTATGAAGAAATTCAAGATTACTGTCAAACAAGCTGCCCACATAGGATGCTGGTTTTCTTTAATTGAGTATCTTCTCTATTACTTGTGTTTTCTCATGATCTGTGATAACTCTCCAGTTGCTGGCATAACCACCTCTTATGAAGGGTATGTTGTTTTCTAATGGATGTTATACTCTTTCAACAGTTAATAACATATGTTCTCCAATGATTATCCATGACCAGATCATTTTCTAATTGGAATTAATGGCAGTAATCTGTAGTCTTTCTTCATCTTTCCTCCATCTGTCAATCATAACCCAATCCATGCAGGTTCTGGGCTTATTAAAGAGGTTGGGAACATCTCAGAAGGTTAGTGAGTTTATGAAGGTGTGTGTGTGAGTGTTTGGCTTTGTGATATCCTAGTAGATATTAAAGAGGATATCAAAGGAACTACCTATAGTTTTAGGTTGTATTAGGATATGTTATCCATATATTTTATCCTCTCATAAATGAGTAAAATTAAGAGTTGACTATACAGTCTCAGTCATCTTTATATGTTTCCACAATGGGCTTAAATTTAGCCTAACTGAATCCTAAGACATGGCATATTAATTCGTATGTAAATTCATATATTTCATTTGTCTAATCATGTCTTATCATTTAATAGTTTTCGATTTGTATTTTGAGGTTATCTGGGTTTGTAGGCAGGCTTTACATAGTGATGTGAATTTTTAAAATTCATTTGGAGGACATATTTAGATAAGGGAGTAATCCGTTAAAATGAAATGAAGGGCATCCTAACACGTTTCCTTTAACATTTTCAAGGAATATAAGATTTGAATAATTTTAAATATAAAATCATAAAGTAATTTTGTATATTAACTGATTTGTCTTGCAAGTTCCATTTAAAATAGGTATTATTATTTCCATTTTACAGATGAAGAAATTAAGATTCAGAGGGATTAAATGACAAAGGTAGTTCATGGCAAACTTCTTCAATTTCATTAATATAGGAACATAGAATTTAAAACTGGAAAAATCTTAAAGATTATTTCCATTTCCAATTATTCCAATTCCTAGAGCAAGTGTGTAAAAAGGCAATTTATAATCTAGTCATGGAGTTAGGACTTTAATTCAGTCTCTAGACCCCCATGCTAGTGTTCTTTCAATCACCTTACACAGAGCACAAGAAAATCCTCTGTTGCTAGACACTTTTTAAAAACCTTTTCTTCCCAGCTTTATTGAGATATAATTGACATAAGACATTGTGTAAGTTTAAGGTGTACAGCCTAATGATTTGATACACTTTATATTTTGAAATGATACACGTCTATGACCTCACATATTTACAATTTTTTTTGTGTGGTAACTTTTAAGATCTACTCTCTTAGCAACTTAAAATATACAGTCTTGTTAACTATAGTCACTATGATGCACGTTAGAGCCCCAGAACTTATTCGTCTTGTAACTGGAAGTTTGTACCCTTTGACCACCTTCACCCATTCCTCCCCACCCCCACCTCCCCAGCAACCGCCAATCTATTGTCTGTTTCTGAGTGCTGGTTTTTAGATTCCACAAACAAGTGAGATTATATAGTATTTGTCTTTCCCTTTATGGCTTATTTCATTCAGTGTAATGCCCTCAAGTTTCATCCATGTTGTCGCAAATAGTAGGATTTCCTTTTTTCTATGGCTGAGTAATATTGCATTGTACATATATATATATATATATATATATATGTCTCCATGTCTTGACTGTTGTGAATAATGCTGCAATAAAGTCGGAGGTGCAAATATCTCTTTCAGGTAGTGATGTCATTTCCTCCAAATATATACCCACAAGTGTGATTGCTGGATCATATGGTGTTCTACTTTCAGTTTTTGAGGAGCCTCCATACTGTTTTCCATAGTGGCTGCACCAATTTACATTCCCATCAACAGTGTACAAGAGTTGCTGCAAACTCACCAGCACTAGCCTTTTTGATAAGAACCACCCCCGACACACTTTTTCTTGTTCTTAGCTCTTTACTACGTTGCCTCATTTAATCTTTACAGAAATAGTGCTAGAATTATTTCCATTTTTTTTTTAAGGAAGATTGGCCATGAGGTAACATCCATTGCCAATCTTCCTCTTTTTGCTTGAGGAAGATTGTTTCCAAGCTAACGTCTGTGCCAATCTTCCTCTATTTTATGTGGGATGCCACCACAGTGTGGCTTGACAAGCAGTGCTAGGTCTGCACCCGGGATCCGAACCCATGAACCCCAGGCCACTGAAGCGGAGAGCGCAAACTTAACAACTATGCCACTGGGCCGGCCCCATCTCCATTTTATAGAAGAGGAAACTAAGGTTCAGGGAGTAACAGTGCATGAGCAAGAGATGTCAAATTTTAATTTGGCAACTAGACTCCAGGGTCAGAGCTGTTAACCATTTTAAAACTGCTTGTCATTTCCACTGGACAAAGGTTTTGCCTTTGTTCACGATCATTAATGATGTTTTCCCCCCTCTCTTTTTTTTCCAGTTTTATTGAGGCATAATCAACTAATGAAATTGTAAGATTTTAAAGTCTGTGTTATGATGACTTGATATATGTATACATTGTGAAAGGATTTCTCCCATCTAGTTAATTAACACATCCATCACCTCACATATTTACCTGTTTGGTTTTTTTTGGTGGAAACATTTAGGTTCTACTCTCTTAGCGAGTTTCAATAATACTATAAACTGTTATCAACTATAGTCACCATTTTATACGTTACACCCTCAGGCCTTGCTCTTCTTATAACTGAAGATTTGTACTCTTTTACCAACCTCTCCTTATTTCCGCCACTTCCGGGTCCTGGCAACCACTTTTTTACCCTGTTTCCACAAGCTTGACTTTTTATTTAGATTTCACATATAAGTTATACCATGCAGTATTTGTACTTGTCTGGCGCCTTATTTCATTTAGCATAATGCCCTCATTTAGCATATTGTCACAAATGGCAGGATTTCCTTCTCTCTCGAGGCTGAATTGTATTCCATATTGCAGAATATATATCATATCTTCTTTATCCATTCATCCATTCATGGACACTTATGTTGTTTCTATGTCTTGGCTATTGTGAACAATGCTGCAATGAAGATGGGGGTGCAGATAGCTCTTCGATAGCTTGTTTTCATTTACTTTGGATATATATTCAGAAGTGGGATTGCTGGATCATGTGATAGTTCTATGTTCAATTTCTTGAGGAGCCTCCATACTGTTTTCCTTAGTGGCTGCACCAATTCGCATTCCCCTCCACAGTGCACAAGGGTGACCTTTTCTCCTCATTCTTGCCAGCATTTATCTCTTGCTTTTTGATAATAGATATCCTAACGGGTGTAAGATGAGATCTCATTGTGGTTTTGATTTACATTTCCCTGATGATTAGTGATGTTGAACATCTTTTCATTTACCTGTTGGCCATTTGTATGTCTTCCTTGGAAAAATGTTTATTCAGTTCCTCGGCCCATTTTTAAATCAGATTATTTGTTTTTTTTGCTCTTGAGTTGTATGAGTTCTTTATATATTTTAGATATTCACCAACCCCTTATCAGATATATAGTTTAGAAATATCTTCTCCCATTCAGTAGGTTGCCTTTTCATTGTGTTGACTGTTTCCCTGGGTGTAGAGAAACTTTTAAGTTTGATATAGTCCCACTTGTTTGTCTTTGTTTTGGTTACTTGTACTTTTATTGTCAAATCCTAAAAATCATCACCAACACCAACATCATGGATCTCACTTGCTATGTTTTCTTCTAGGAGTTTTATGGTTTCAGGTCTTAAATCTAAATCTTAATCCATTTGAGTTGATTTTTGTGTATGGTGTAAGATAGGGATCCAATTTTGTTCTTTGCATGTGACTGTCCAGTTTTCCCATCATTATTTATGAAGAGACTATCCTAACCCCACTGCATATTCTTGGCTTTTTTGTTGTAAATTAATGGACCATATATGCATGGGTTTATTTCTGGGCTCTCTATTTTCTTCTGTCCATCTATGTGACCGTTTCTGTGCCAATACCATGCTGTTTTACTATAGCTTGTAATACAGTTTGAAATCAGGAAGTGTGATGTCTACAGCTTTATTCTTCTTTCTCAAGGTTGCTTTGACTACCTGACTATTCAGGATCTTTTGTGGCTGCGAGATGGGCTCTATGGCTGCCCAGATTCTCTGGCCAGGCCTCCTGGATGGACGGGACTGGAGGCTAAGCTCCTCAGTTGGGCAGGGCTGCAAATTTACTTCTCTGCTCTGCTGAGGCAGTAGAACAGGCTCCACGGCCAGTATGTGTTGAGTGGGGACCCAAATCTGGCAGAATTGCCAACCCAGCTACTTGACCAGACAAGGCCACTTGACCACTTGGCTCTGCAGAGCGTCAGAGCCACTAGCTGATCTCTACTTGGGCCCTGCTGCAAGAATGCAGTCTCCCAAGATCCGAGTGCTAGTTTCTCTAGCCCCACCTCCCTTCTCCTTCTCTATCTGATACCCACTGGAGGAGCCCTGCAGATTCTCCCTGTGATCACCATGTGGCTAGATCTAATGGGCCTCCTGGGAAGCATCCCACAATGCTGGGGGAGCTGGATGCCCACCTTGGGCTTTCTTTTTCCACTGGAGAAACCATAGGCCCAGGGGGTGCCTCTTGGTGGGTGCTACGCTGACCTGGGAGAGGGGTAATTTGGTCAGAGTGTACCTGCTCCTCTTACACTTCTAATGTGGTCCTTCTTGAACTCCACGGTCCAGGGGAGTGCTTCAGCCTCACCCCTAGGTTCTGGGATTCTTACAGTGGTGACTTGTCTATGGATAGCTGGTAACTGGTCTTCTTGTGAGGGGACTGAAGTCAGAAACAACGTATGTCACCATTTTGATCAGCACTGGACACTTTTTATACTAGAAGAATGTATTTGTTTACTCAGTTAGTTATGTTTCTGGAGCTAAATGTATTGTCTACGATATAAATTGAGCTTACAGATTTTGATCTCCAAGTGAACCTTTGAGATTGTTTTTATAAAATATGATCTCTCTTGTTACTTTCCACCATATGGATCAACCACAGGGATTAGGCCATCTTTATTTTTGAGTTCTAATAATACCTGGAAAAATGCCTCCCATGTGGCAGCCCCTCGATTAATGTTTGTTTATTGGCTATTTGTTTATCTGAAATAAATCATTGAAAAAGTGGTTACGTGACCACCAAAGCAGGTATCTTTTATGCCAAGCTATCGTACCCAGGCCACACATGGATGGTTGGAAGATTTCTGTTTTTATTTTGGGGAGCAGAGGAAATATAGTTGCAAGTTGAGGTGAAAAGAAGAAAAAGAAAATGCGCTATTAGTCTTTCATTGTCCATGGCATTATTTTAAACCATTTCAGAACGCATCAAGATTTATACGTGGAAAATATCCTTACTGGCTGCAACATGGATTGCAACTGTCCAACTAAAATATGGGACCCTGTGTGTGGAGAAAATGGTTTGTCGTATATGTCGGCTTGTCTTGCTGGCTGTGAGACGTCTGTTGGAACAGGAATAGACATGGTAACACATCCTCTTCTTCTTTTTTACGGAAATTATGTGTTATGCACCTTATTGGCACTTTCTAACTATGAACTGGGCCTACATTTGATAAAAGTAAAATTAAAGATTTTCCTCAAAATCAAATTATCTTTTTTGTGGAAAAAATAAGTTACTTTCTATATGCTCACTTGATTTACCCTTTATTTCCTAGATTTTATTTCTTAAACCTTCACAGTGTCTGAGCACTGATCTTTAATTTCATAACAGTTGACATTATTACTTTGATAATTTGTTTTACAAATACTCTGGACTGAAATATTTTTATCACTGAGATAAAGTTCGCAGTTTGGGTCTCAATTATTCAGCTAATTGCATTGCTGGGTTTTTTTTCCTTTTTTTCCTGTGTATTGGTATGTACATGCTTTCGTGCTTTTCACTTTCTGACAACTTTTTAAGAAGATGGAATTATGCATGTTTTCTTGCCTAAAAAAGTCACAACACATAACGTCGATTGGTGATCAAAGTAAAATATAAATTTTGATTCTTCTTAAAACCTGGAACAAATAAGAATTCAAAAAGGGTTAGCTTTGCTCTATTCTTGAAATAAACTATATTTTTTTAAACAAAGCTTTATTTGTAAATATCTAAATATTTCAACTGAGCATTCTGAAACAAATTTTGTTTGTCATACTTAGTGTTGTGGCAAATCAGCGTATGTTTTAAGAAAGCATAACTGTAGGCTGGCTGAGCTATTGCAAATTTATGCCATACAGTTAAAAAGAAATGCCATTTTTCTGAAGCCATTCTTCTGAGTTTTATTTTGTGCTATAATCCTGGGAGACAGCCTAAAGGAGGTGAGAACAAAGTGAATAAACAGTCTCCATCTTAATCTAATTGGCTATGTAGAAAATATTTGAGATCTGTGTTAAAATTTGCCTTCCTTAAATAGGGTAATATATATATTTTTTGGCAGGTGTTCCAAAATTGTAGCTGCATTGGGACATCAGGAAATTCATCTGCAGTTCTTGGGCTGTGTGACAAAGGACATGACTGTTCCCTGATGCTTCAATACTTTTTAATCCTATCCATGACCAGTAGTTTCATTTATTCTTTATCCGCCATACCTGGATATATGGTTCTCCTGAGGTATGAGAATTATTTTCTGTAGATTTGTCTGTTAGATTCTCTATTAGATTCTTTTCTGGTCATTTATTAAGGGAGCTTTTTCTAAGAAAGCCACTTGGAGTCCATAGTATCTAAGAATTCATGCTCTAATATATTATTTAAGAGTTTCACTTTAGGCATTGTTGAGTTTTACAAAATTTTAAAGTTAGCAATATCAATGTTCATCTGTTGGCATTTCCCTCTGCATCTGTCCTTCCTTATTTCTTAGAGTTAAATTAGTGAACCGCTCATTGTTTAACACAAGAAGAGACACGTTTATATTTTGGGGTAAACCATGTGAAATAGTCATTCTGATAGGTAGAGTGACTGCCCAGCAGTCATTTCCTATGGTCCGACCTAGCCAACAGCAGAGTGTAAACCTGTCAGAAGCCCCAGTTGCACCAATTATTCTCTACAGGGCATCAGGCAGGTCATTTGGTCTTTCTGAGTTCCGTTTTTCTTTAAGAAAACATGGCCATAATATGGGGCCGGCTGGGTGGCTTAGTGGATAAGTTTGCATGCTCTGCTTCGGCAGCTCGGGGTTCCCAGTTTCAGATGCCGGGCACAGACCCAACACTGCTCAAAAAACCGTGCTCTGGAGGCATCTCACATAAAAGAGAAGAAGATTGGCACAGATGTTAGCTCAGGGCCAGTATTCCTCACACACACACACACACACAAAATGTGGAAATTATGAAATACATTTAAAAAATGGGCATAAGAATAAAGGCTCGACTCTCTTACACAAATTTGTGAGACATAAATGATGAAGGGCTTTCTAAAGCTAGGAAACTTCAGAACTAGAATTCAAAGTTAGGTATATCACACATGTGTCTTTCAATTACAGCATTCTTCATGCCCGGTAAACAATCTTATATGTCTAATAAACACAGTTTGCATTTTTTTTCTTTTCTTTGACTTTTATTGGAACTCAGAAGCAGAGTTAAGTTAATCATAATTCTTGGTTCATAGTACAATACCATCATATGTTGGGGTAAGGTTTCTCTCTTGTTTTACTTCATTTTTACTTTTTTTCATTCCATTTCCCACTTCCTATCACCATGGGCACTCACATTAATGTGATATATATATGTTCTCATACATGTGTTTTCCTTTGTAAAATATTAAGAGTTTTCTGTGTGTGTATGTGTTTTTATATTCACACAGATGATGTTCTGCTATAAGTCTTGTTTTGGTTCATGAGGCACATGCATACATAAATCCACCAAGTACTGCTAGTATTTTTGAGTTATACCATCACTGCATGGGAATTCCTACCTCCTTATAGTCTCACTAACACTTGGAATTATCTAACTTTCTGACTTTGACTATTCCAATGGGTGTAAAATGTTAGCTCAATTATTTTTTTTCCCTGAGGAAGATTAGCCCTGAGCTAACATCTGTGCCAATCTTCCTCCATTTTATTTATACATGGGTTGCCACCACAGAATGGCTGATGAGAGGTGTAGGTCCATGCCTGGGATCCAAACCTGTGAACCTGGGCCACCGAAGTGGAGCATGCCAAACTTAACCACTACGCCACAGGACCGGCCCCTCAATGATGTTTTCATATGTGATTTCCTGGTTCAGTGAGTCTAAGCATCTCTGAAAACATTTTTTCTAGCTCTCTGGGCTTCTGCTTCACAATGGTTATTCATTTTCTTTGCCCATTTTCCATTATATTTCCTATGTTTTTCTTGGTGACTGATAACTACTGTCTAAATTATAGACATTAATGTAATATTGTTAACATGATGCAATTATCTTCTCCCAGGCTCTCAGTTTTCTTTTAATTTTTCCACAGTATCTTGTATGAAATTAAATCCTAAATTTTGTTGCACTGAAACATAATGTTCTCGCCTTAGGGTTCATGTCTTGAGGGGTGACATTTAAAAAGTGTTTCTGCATTTCTGACTTATAAAATTATTCCCCTAAATTTTATCCTACTAGCTTTACAGCTTTACCTTTTACATATAGGTCTTTAAACCATTGCAAGTCTATCTTTACATGTGGTGCAAGAGAGATGGACGTTCAGTGTTATTTTTCTTCATATAATAGTTTTCCCAACATCGTAGCATAAATAAGAGGTCCTTTCTTTGATTTGTGCTGCCACCTTTATCACATCTCAGGCTTTTAATATAACATGCGTTTAATTATGTTGAAATATAATATTTTCAATCTTATTCTGTTCCACAGTTTTATTTGTCTGTTCTTATACTGGTGCCATAATGATTTTATTACTTTGACATTGCATGTGTTAATATGTCACATGGTAATTCTTCCTCATCCACCCACCACTGTCACCTCTACTCCTCCTTTATTCTTTTCTTCCAAAATTGATTTAGCTCTTGATGCGTGAATCTTTACACTCACATATGAATTTTGGTTGAGTTTATGTAGATTCTATAGATTAATTGGAGAAAATCTGACATCAAATATTTGTAAACATGGGATATCTTTCCATTTATTTAAATTTTTTATAAATACTATATACACACACACACACACATATGCATACATACAAAGTGGCACCATTTACAATTACAAATATATAAGTATCCAGATCCATCCATCCATCCATAGATATGCATATTTATGATTGTAAGTGGTACTATTCTCTCTTGTATTTTCTAGTTGGTTATTGTTGGTTAGAGGAATGCTGTTGACTTTTTAAAGTTTACTTTTTAATCCAGCAACTTTTCTTATTTGTTTTAGCAATTTGCTGATTTTATTAGGTTTTCTCTGTAGAAATACATGCAAATATGGAGAGTTTTATCTCTTCACTTCCAAATCTTAGGCTTTTAAAATTTTTTATAACACCAACTTGGACCTCCAAAACTGTATTAAACTGGAGCGGTCATAGTGAGTTTTTTTTTCTTTTTTAATCTTAGTGGAAACCATGTAACATTTTTTCATTAAGTATGATGCTTGCTGTAGTTGTTTAATATATAGTTTTCATCTAGTTTCTGAGTTTTTAATAATAAAATAGATATTAAACATTATTAAATATATTTTTATGCATCTATGAAAACATAAATACATAATTTTTCTACTCAGTACTTTAGTGTAGTGAAATAAAGTGATAGATTTTTTATGTTGAACTGTTTGCATATCTGAGAAAAACCATACTTAATGACAATATATTTTTGGATATAATTTGATTTGTTTAAATAATACTTTATTGAAAATTGTTATTTCTATATTGATATGTAAAATAGACCTATTATTTTCTATTCTTTTCTGTTTTGGAATCATTCTAGGCCCACAAAATGAATTGGTAAATTTTCTATTTTTTAATTTCTAGAATTACTTGCATTAAATATCTGTTGAAACTTTTATAAATTCACCTGTAAAACTCTTCGTACTTTGTGCTTATTTGGACAGTGATATTTTATTTCCACTTATTTAGTATTAGTGTCTATGCACGTTTTCTATTTCTGTCTTCACCTGTTTTGTGCTTGCTGGTTTACAAGTATTTATAATATTCCTTTGTCATTCTGATATTCTTTGATGTATCTGAAAGATTTTCCATTTTTTTCTGTTTTGTTTATTTACACCTTCTTTATTTTTTCTTGATCATTGTTGCCAAAGGCTTGTCTGCTTTCTTTTTCTTTTTCAAAAACTCAGTTTTTGGTTTCATTTGTCTTTATTTAATGTATTTCTCCTCTTTTTAAAATTTTTTTGCTTTTGGACTTGCTCTGTTGTTCTTTATCCAACTATTTGAGCTTAAAACTTAGATCATCTGTTCATTTTGATTAATGCATATCAAACCATACATTTACTTCCAAGTATTGCTTTAGCTAGCCCTCAACTAGTATTTTCCGTGAAGTTTATTTCTAACTATTATGCAATTTCTTTTAACATTTGCCTACCAAAGCAAAATTTATTTAGTAGTGCGTTATATAATTTTCATATCTATGAGATCTTTCTATAAATATCCTTTTATTATTATTATTTCATTTTTTTGAGGAAGATTAGCCCTGAGCTAACATCTGCCAGCAATCCTCCTCTTTTTGCTGAGGAAGACTGGCCTTGAGCCAACATCTGTGCCAATCTTCTATTTAATGTGGGACGCCCACCACAGCATGGCTCAACAAGCGGCTCACAGGTCCACACCCGGGACTCGAACTGGTGAACCCCAGGCCACCAAAGCAGAGCGCGTGAACTTAACCACTGTTCCACCAGGATGGTCCCTATTGTTATTTCATTTTTATGTTCAGAGAACATAATCTAAAAGATATGGGGTTTTGGGAGAAATATCGAGGCTTTCTCATGGGCCTAGTGCATGGTCAATTTTTGAGTGTTCTGTGTGTTTCTGAAAAGAATGTTTAACTTCTGTGTTTTGGATATGTAGTTCCCATATCTCTTGGACTGAAGTAAATCAGTATCTAAATTTTATATAAATTTATACTGATCTTTTTGTCTGCTAAATCCTTCAGTTTTTCAGAGATGGGTGTTAAAATCTCTAGAAATTACTGATGTATTGCTCCATGTAATGTTGTCAGTTTTTTAATTTATGTATTTGGAGGCTATATTGTAGAATGCAAATGTGCCTTGGATCATTATACTTCTATTTTTAGCAGCACTTAGTTTTCTTCTTTATCTCTTAGTCATTTCTTTCAGAGAATTCTATTTTCTTTCTCACTACAATTGTAATTCTAGCTTTCTTTTCATTCATTGTTATATCTTTTTCCTTCCCTTTATTTTCAATCTTCAGTCTTTCATTTCACTTCATAGATAATTTGCTAGGTCTGATTTTATAATCTGAGATTGATGCATTTAACCCATTTATATTTATTGTAATTATCATGACAAGCCTCTTTTTGCCATTTAATTTCATATGTTTTATTTATTTAACTTTATTTTTGCTTCCTTTTTATATTTTTATTTTTCATTGTATATATTGGATTTTCTTATGCTATTTTGAAAATTTTCTTTTTCAAGTGGTTAACCTGATTATTGAAATTCTTATGTACATTTATGTTTTGCTAACCAATTTCAAAACTTTCCAGTAATAATATCCATTCCCTAATAAGACAAGTACTTAATTATGCTCTCAGCTCTCTGCACGTCTTTACTCTCTTCCTCCATCTCTTGCCAAGATCATATTGTAGAGTTTAAGACCAGGTTTTTATGGATATTCTTATGCTTTTCTCTATTTTTGTGAAATCTCCATGGATCTCCTACCATGATGGTAGAGGGACACAACATCTCTGTTACTTTGCTACTTTTAAAGAACTATTTGAATTTCCCTCTATTTGAACTATTTGAATTTTAAAGAACTATATGAATTTTCCCATAATTTGCATTCTAATTTTTCTTTCCAATTCCTGGATTCTAGAAATTCATGTTATTATCAATGCCAATTAGTGATTGAGTTTGGGTAACAGTTTAAACTGTTTACAATTTCTTAGCTATTAGGATTTCATGCCTCTGTGAGATCATAAAGTGATATATTAGAGATAGAAAAGAAAGAAAAATTCCTCAGTAAAATTTCAATGCTCTATTTTCTGTATTAAGTGGAAACTAGGGGACCAAGAGAGTTATGCTAGGTCTCCTGGCTTTGCTTACTTCCTTCTGAGTAAAATCGTTAACGCTGTCTATGTGCCAGATAGATAAGGTCCAGATCGACTGTGTCTCAGTCTATGAAGTTGTAGAGGTATTTGAATCCACTAAATACTTGTGCCAAGAAGGTGATATTTTTGCTAAAAATGTATTGTATCCTTTTGTGAAGTAAGCTGATTTTGTTTTCTCAGCTTTGAGTTAATCGGGGAAGGAGGGGGAACACAGAGGAACTCTCAAAGTGAATTCTTTGAGGAGGTAGCCATGCTGATACTGAAGTGACTGAGACACAAAAAAGGCCATTGGGGAAGTGTGGTCTTCATTTATACTTATAGGAATGTTGGACAACAGTGAAAAAGTGGGGGAATTTTTGCAGAGAATGGAGGAATCTGTCTGACTCTTGAAATAATACCAAGTCACTTAAAATATGTTTGCTTTGAGGTATTTTTGTCACTTTCCTTTGAAAAATTTTATCTTTGGTCTCTTTCCTCCTTACATTTCCTTAGTAAATTCTTAGCTTTTCTGTATTTTGTTAATATAAATAATTTAAATACAGCTAGAGTTTCATTGTTCTAGTTTTAAGCTAAATGTTTGACTATTATAACCAAGAATTACTATTTCAATAAGGGGATACTAGGGTAGAAGTTTATTGATGTGAAGCATTTTCTTCTTTGATAACTTTCTGATAGAAATGAATGAGAAAAAGTGATGTATAAAATACCAATGACCAGAAGTAGGGCTCCTATGAAGGCTACAAACGGGATAATTAGTCTGTGAATAACCAAGACTTGAGGATGCAAGAAAATTTTCTAATGCTCAGTGTGTTACTAGCACATAAACAGTCCTTTTAAGAAACTATGGTAGTTTCAAAATCTGTATTTTTACTTTATTTATGAATTTGTTTTTTAGGTGTATCAAGCCTGAAGAGAAGTCTCTTGGTGTAGGATTACATACATTTTGCACAAGAGTATTTGGTAAAAAGTTATTTTTCCCAGCATCATATCAGACTATTATCAAATTCTAAGTAAATGAAACCACTCTTTCAGAGTGACAGTCTAGCAAATATTCCTTCTGCTTGTAAACAGCACTTTGCAATTAGTTTGAGAATGAAGTACAAGAAGAGATGGAGAACTTCCCTCTTTTACTTGAAAAAGACCCATCTCACCTTAATTCTACTTTTCGTCTATTATAAGATTTGAAAAGGAAATGAACGGGAAATGCTTTGTTAAAATAAAATGTACATGTGATTGGCCCAAAACATTGCTGAAAAAATATAATCATTAGTTCAATGTTTTTTCCTAGCAATAATTTTTGGGTTGCATTTATCCATCAGATTAGTTAGCCTCTATAATCTAGAAACTTTACAGTAAAACTAACTTCTGGTTTCTAAAAATAAAATTTAAAGCATTAGATTTATATTTTGTGAAACTTTATTTTTTCTACTAACAGAGAAAATTGAAATGTTTCCAAACAAAACCATGTTCTTAATTCTTACCTTGTTGATGGATTTTTTCCTTTCCTTTTCATTGTAGCTGGGATTCCTGCACCTATATATTTTGGAGCTTTAGTGGACTCCACATGTTTACATTGGGGAACTTTGAAATGTGGTGAGTCAGGGGCATGCAGGATATATGATTCCACCAACTTCAGGTAAAGATAATAATGTTTTAAAAAATTGCTTTCTAAGTGTAGTCTGTGCAAAAAAATGGCACCATTTCTGTCTAACAATTTCTTTGTCAAGTGACTAGATTAGTTTTGGCTTTGTTTCCGAAAGAGATACTAATACTGTATCTCCATTCACTATTTATATACTAGAATTTTATTTCCTCAATATTTTCAAACTACTTAATAAATATAAGCATAGAGACTTCCTTAACCCAGCTTTGCAAAATGTTGTTAAATTGATTGCCATCAGTACATTGAAAGTAATAGCTATACATAAGCTACCTATCTAAATTGCATTACTCTCTAAAGTATCTCCCTTTTTTCCTGCATCATCTCAGCATCTTACTAGACTGAATTCTTACTTCCTTTCACCATCCACCTCCGATCTTCAAAATTATATTTGTTCTCCCACATTAAATGTCACTGACACAATATTCTTCATGTCTCTTAAAGGCTTACTTTTTCTTAATATAGATCTGACTTTGAACAAAACTCATTTGGTAATCATAACCTGTTTTTGAACAAAACTTGTCCATTTTTCTATCTTCATGCTCTTTTTCATTGGGAGACCTGAATTTTGTTTAAATTTGTATTAACTTGTCATGGGGCAATAAGAAAACTCTTTCATTTACTAAAGAACAATTTAATATTGCAGGGGCTGGCCCGGTGGCATAGTGGTTATGTTTGCATGCTCCACTTTGTTGGCCTAGGGTTCATGGGTTTGGATCCTGGGCGTGGACCTACACACCACTCATCAAGCCATGCTGTGGTGGTGTCCTT
This sequence comes from Equus quagga, assembly GCF_021613505.1. Lineage (NCBI taxonomy): Eukaryota > Metazoa > Chordata > Mammalia > Perissodactyla > Equidae > Equus > Equus quagga. Next base: position 38,078,959 of record NC_060267.1, read on the forward strand.
CATAAAAACTAGAGGAAGATTGGCACAGATGTTAGCTCAAGGACAATCTCCCTCAAGCAAAAACGGAAGATTGGCAATGGATGTTAGCTTGGGCCAATCTTCTTCACCAAAAAAACAAAAACAAACCCAATTTAGCATTGTTTAAAACATTCTAAAGTCTTATCTTGATTATTAAAAAGATATATATCCAGAACTTTGAACAGAGCAGACAACATAAGAGTTATGTTTTCATCAGCTCCTCTTTCCCCTAAAGTTTCACAGGGGCAATGTGAAGGTAGGACCAGGAACATATGTATGTGCAGTGGATTTGCATCACAGTTGAACAATCCTGAGGACCACTAGTGTAGGTTGGCCTCATCCTGCTGCTTGAATTCCTGCTGATAATAGCCTTAATTAAATACTAGTCCAGGCAAAATAATTATATTTGGTACCATCCTCTGTCAGTAAGATTAATTAGAGTGGTTGATGAAGTGTACTCATGAGAAAATTCACTAGAAGCTAATATAGTGTAGAAACAAGAGGTTGATATTGTTGGTAGACAATTCTCCATGGGTTCCTTGAACTTCTACATATCTTGTTAGCAGAACCCTCTTTTCTGGACTATCTTTTCAAAGGACTGTTTGAATAGTAAATGACCTTGGAAGATCTAGATGATGTTTCCCTCTGGTGCAGAGTTTGCTGTCCAGGATGATATCCCTCTGGGGTAAAGGTTGGCAAACTTGCTTGCAATCCATTTAAAAGACTGAGATTTCCTAAACTCAAGATTTCTTAGCTGTGACCTAAACACACTGTGTGCACAACAGCTACCTGGGTCTTCCTCTGTGTCACCCCTTTGGGACTTGATGGTTAAGGAAAACCAACCTGAACATGAAGCTTGTGCTGATTGCTGTACTGTGAGTAAAAAAACTCATTTATCTCTGACCCAGGAGTCTTGTATCTTCTATCAGCATCCATTCAACTATGACAGACTAATCTGTTAGCTTAAAATCCAGGTAAAATCTAGGACCCTTTTACCGTTCTTGAGAATGAAAATACTGATTAACTTTAAATTTTGCCAAAAATGTAAGGATGGTTACTTACATTTATTCTAATCTAATAGAAAGGGAGAAAAGAATTATGGAAAATTCAGTGGAAGTAAGAAATAGGAAAATAACAGCACACAAAATAAGTTGAAAAAATAAGCCTAAATATATCAAGTTTCACAATAAATGTAAACCAATTAAACTTACCTCTTAAAAGACAGTGACTTTCATATTGGAGCTTTCAAAATTTCAGCTACGTGTTGTTTACAAGAGACAAACTAAAAAATATAATGCAAAGAAAGGTCGAAGATAAAGGTCAGAAAAGATATACCAGGCAGGTATTAAATCAAGCTTCTGTGGTTATATTAATGATTGTAAGACAGGCTAGAATTTAAAGAGAAAAGGATTAAGAGTTAAAGAAGGATATTACTTATTAATAAAAGAAACACTTTACCAAGAATATATAACAATCATGAACCCATATAAATTTATCAACATAACCTAAAATATATATAACAAAAATTCACAAAATTATGAGAAGTCTACAGAGTGGAAAATTTCAGCACACTTCCCTAACAAATATAAAATACAGACAAAAGAATTAGTGAGGATACAGAAAATTTGAACCACCAAATTGTAAAAGAGTTATCTAATAGATGTATAGCAATTTTTTTTAACACAACCAACAGAATATATATTCTTCTCCAGCCTATAATAAACATTTATAACAATTGGCCAGGCTGTATGCCACAAAGAAAGCTTTAAAAAATGCAAAGTGTTAATACCATATAACCTATTTCATGTCCACAATGTAATGGAATTAGGAATCTATGATAAAATATTGCCCCAGCCACACATGTTTGGAATTACCCATGGATCAAAGAATAAATTATAATAAAAATAATTAAGTAACTAGAACCTGGTGTTAATGAAAGCACTGAGTAGGAAAACTTATGAGACGAAGCCAAACCAGTACTCAAAGGAATATTTAGAACTTTAAATGTATACATGTTTTTTTAAAAGACTGAAAATTTACAAACTGAGAATTTAGAAAAAGAACAACATAGTGACTTCAAATAAAGTAGAACAATCTGATGAATGATTCAATAAGTTACATATTGATTGATTTTCTATCTCAAACAGGAACAATAGATATGGTCCATTTTTAAAATTCCAAAAGGCCATTTCTAGTTTCAAAGACAATATGAACATCATCCTGGACATCCAGTTTTCCTGAACTAGGAATTGAACAAAACCAATGGAGAAACAAAGCTGAATTCAAAGGCTGAATGCAAAGGCTTTAAGCCTAGAAACGGGCAGTGGTTTCTGGGATATCAGCTTCCAAAGGGAAAATACAGTACTCATAGGTTCAGATTCAATGCTTTAGTCTTAATGTGGAGTAGAACACCCTTAGACTGGGTTGAGTAGTGTCTCTCAAAATTTCATGTCCACCTATAACCTCAGAATAGTTCTTTATTTTGGAATAGGATCTTTGCAAATGGAATTGGTTAAATTAAGCTAAAATGAGGTCATCCTGGATTAGAATGGGCCCCAAATCCAATCATTGGTGTCCTTATAAGAAGAGGCAAGGAGACCTAGAAGACACAGACATGCAGGGAGAAAGCCATGTGGTGATAGAAAGAGAGATCGCAGTGACGCATCTGCAAACCAAGGAATGCTAAGGATTGCTGAAAATTACCAGCAGCTAGGAAGAATTGAGGAGGGATTCTTTCCTGGAGCCTTCAGAGGAAGAGTGGCCCTGCCAACACCTTGATGTCAGATTTCTAGGCTCCAGGACTGTGAGAGAATGTATTTCTTTTGTGTTAAGCCTTCAAATTTGTGGTGGATTGTAGGAAACTAATACAAATCTCATTGTAAAAGAGATTTAAAAAATGTTTTGCACATCATTGCTGTGTTAGTAAGGAGGGAATAAGACACAGACATATCCAGGAACTAGACCAAGTGATCTGCCCCCTCTGTGACTATTCCCAGTGTCACTATGAAAAATCACCCTTGTAAGATAAGAACTAGATCTGGCCAAAGGGCCTGGGGGAACAGGGAAAAGTGAGGCAAAATTATTAGATCTAGAGGAACAAATATACAGAGCAAGAGAAGAAAACCAAAACAACTAACAACAAAACAAGACACTCTGCAAACTAAAACTTAACAGCACATGAACAAATCCAATGGTAAAAAAAGATAAGCACATAAATTACCAATTGAGCTATGACTTCATTTCAAATTAAACTTAATTTAATGTAAGAATCTAACAAGACTTTACAATAAGTATGCTTAATTAGTCAATAGGATTAAAAACAGTAAATGGATGACATGATATCTATTAAAAATGAACAAGAAATTATGAAAAAAATTCAGAAATAAGAATATCAAAAAGAACTCTTGGAAATATTAGAGATTAAATGTATAGCATTGAGATAATAAAAGGATCCTAAATATGTAATAAATTTCAAGTCAACATAGTTCAAAAGAGAGTTGGTGAACTGGAAGAAAGTACAGAACAATTTATCTAGAATGTAAATCAATGATCTGAACTGATTAAACAGAAATGAACTGGGTCAGCCCTGGTTGCCTAGTGGTTAAGTTCTGCATGCTCAGCCTCAGCAGCCTGGTTTCAGACCTACGCCACTTTTCTGTCAGTGTTCGTACTGTGGCAGCATCTCACATACAAAAAGAGGAAGACAGGCAGTGGATCAGGGCTAATTTTCCACAGCAAAAAAAAAAAAAAAAGAAAAGAAAAGAAAAGAAATGAACTACCTAAGTAATACTGAAGACCAAGTAACAAAACATATAACTCAAAATTTCTAGAAAAGAGAATGGAGGAAATGACAGAGATAAATTAAAGAATTAATGCCTCAGAATTTCCTCAAACTTAAGACAGACATGAATTTTCAGATCAAAAGTGTGTTTCAAATGCCTCCTAGAATAAATACGAATACATATATCAGAATAAAATGAAAAACCTTCAAGGTAAAGAAAAAAACGTTAGTTACCCACAGAAATAAACGGGTGGCTTACACAGGAATGACAATTAGGTCAACAGTAGATAGGTCATCGGCAACACTGGATCCTAATATCTGTATAATCCTTGTTGCTTTGGGTTTGGGTTGAAACAAAAACACAGACCATAGAGCAAGAAATGGAAAATGTGACTACATATAAAACAAATAGGGAGCATGAGGAGCTCTCATTCATTGCTGGTAATGAATAAAGACTATTGAAGAGCACTTTTGGACAATATCTGCTAAGTTGCATACTCCAATACCCTTAGACATGTTTTAGAGAAACTCTTGCTCACATGTAAAAGGAGGTTTGTTGCAATATTGTTAATATTAGAAAAAATTTGAACAGCACAAGTGTCCAATAAGAAACTGGATTAGTAAGCTGTGGTGTGTTCACACATTGGAATGTGGTGCAATATTTAAAAATCAGTGAAATAGAACTGCATGTATAAACACAGTCTTAAAATGGTGGGCTAATACAGAAATTTTCAGAATAAAACATAGTATTATACCAATTATTTAAAATGTAAAAACATATAGTTGTATATATTGTGAAGGTATTCATACACACTTTCTAAAATTTCAAAAATAAACTACAAATAGAAGTCATAAAATTCAACATAGCGTTAGATCTGGGACGGGTTGGAAGGTAATAGGATCACAATGGTGCGCATAGGACTTAGATGTTTAGTGTCTTCTTCTAAATTGGTCTGAAACAAAAATGGCAAATTTTAATCATTTAAAAAACTTAGATGGGGAGTACAAACATGTTTGTTAAAATTTTTTTTCCTGTATTCTTGAAATGTTTCATAATAAGAGACAATTTTAGAAGTAGGAAGATGAAACTAAAAAGCAGAAACTAATAAATACACTATAAATTATAAAGGTAATCAAAAAAATAAAAAGCTGTGTTTTTGAGAAGATTAAAATATAATAATAACAATATAGTCAAGCACTGCATAGCAATGTTTCAGTCAATGATCGACCACTTAGAGGATGATGGTCCCATAATATTAGTGCCAAAAAGCCTGGGTGTCTAGTGGGCCACGCCATCTAGGTTTGTTTAAGTACACTCTATGATGTTTGCACAATAAGGAAATTGCCTAAAGACGCAGTTCTCAGGATGCATCCCCGTCGTTAAGCGATGCATGACTGTAATCTGGAAAAGCCAGTCAAGAAAGGAGGCACTTATAAACACTATTAAGAATGAAAAAGGGAACACAGTACAGATACTTAGGGATTCTAGATATAACAATTTGGAAACATTAAACAGTTTTCTGGACAAATATATATTACCAAATTTTAATACATAGAAAACATGAATTTTTTAAACCATTTAAAAATATGTATCAGTCAAAAATTCTCATCTTCCAAAGGCACGAAGTCCGGATGATTTTAAAGTGAGTTTTACAAACCTTTAATGAACTGACGATTCCTGTATTATACAAATTATTCCAAGAAATGGAACAAGAGGGAAAATGTCCCAATTCATTTTACAAAGCTAGTACAATCTTGATATTCGCATTAGACAAGTTCAATACAAGGGAAAAAGTATAGGCTGATTTCACTTATAAATGTACAGGCAAAAATTCTAAATAAAAATTAACAAATTGAATTCAATAATGTATAAAAACTTAAGATTTATTTTAGGCATGCAAATTTGGTGCAATGTCAGAACAATCTATTAATGTAATACACCCTGTTAACACAATAAAGGGGGAAAAATCTTGGATATTTTGCTAACTATATGCAGGAAAATGATTTGGTGATATTTTATGCAGGTATAACTAAAGCTTTGAACAAACTCAGAAGAGAAGAGAAGAGAAGGACTTGTTTAACTTGATTAATGTCATCTAAAAACCCACAAGAATAAATATCATAGTTAAAGACGGTTATTTGGAAGCCTTTGTATTAAATACTGGGATAAAACTGCTATCACTGTCAGCATTAAACTTAAGTTCCAGGTTCTCTTCAATGTAAAAATAACATAAAAATAGTCACAAAAGATTAGAAAAGAAGGAAACAAATTTGGGTTTTCTGAATGAAAAAATTCCAAGAAAACATTGTAACGAATTTTAGAATTAATAAGTGAGTTCAGCAAAGTTGCTTATATAAGATCAACAGGTGAAACAATTAGCTGTTGTTCTTATGGGAATAAAATATTAATAATTAAAGATATGCAAAACTAATTTGTACCCACCACGCTGTCTATGTAAGATTTAATATATTTTAACATTTTTTTTGCTAGGTATATTTACCTTGGATTGCCAGCAGCGCTAAGAGGCTCAAGCTATATTCCAGCCTTTTTGATCTTGGCTATTTTGAGGAAGCGTCGCCTACCTGGGGAAGAAGCCTCTTCAGGAACTGTGCTTGTAGAGGCGAAGGTTACGGGGAAGGAAAATGAGTGCAAAGATAGGCACCAAAATTCCAAAGTTTCAAATAATGATGAATGGAAAACTAAACTGTAAGGCTCTATTTTCTCATGCTTCTCAGAGTTGGAGAACACACTACAACTTGTCTTTAAAATCAATAGAGGTACTACAGGTAACTTTTTTCATGTCTTTAAGAACCTCAAACAGTTTTTTTTACTCAAGATAAAAAAAAGTTTCACTGATGGTATTTCTGAGGCATCAATGATCTCAATGTCCCTTGAGATCTGCCTCAGAGGGACATTATAACAACTCTCAAACCAGGATATTAAAGACAGCTTTATTTTTACGGGAAAACAGCCATTTCTCTTTTAACTCACGCTAAATAAGGGTATATTTCCCACATCTCCTTTTCCAAATGATTCCAAAACTTTTCTATGATGAAAATCTATTTAATTCCATTGAATTTCTGCTTTGATATTGGGGTTATTTAGAGACAAAATTCTCATCCTGCTTATGTGAACATTTAAGTATTTTATTCAAATTTATCACTTCCAGGTGAAAGAAGCCTACGTGTTCTATTCTATTTAGGAATTGTTATTTAACTCTTCCTATTCATTCCAGACATGACTGTTTCAAAATAGATTGCTCATTGATATGCCATCACTTGCTCTCAGTTCTTTCCCTGCTTTATTACTCATGTCATATATTTGCTCATTTTGTTCAGAGTACTGACAAACTTAATTAGGTTATTAAAAATCATGTAGAAAAGATCGTTGGAATTTTTTTTCAGCAATTCAAACCTGGCGACTAAGCTCTCTCTTAAAAACAAGTGTCCGGCCCGGTGGCATGGTGGTTAGGTTTGCGCACTCTACTTTGGCAGCCCGAGGCTCCTGGGCATGGACCTACACACTGCTCATCAAGCCACATTGTGATGGCATTCCACATATAAAATAGAGGAAGACTGGCACAAATGTTAGCTCAGGGCCAATCATCCTCACCAAAAATAAATAAATAAATAAATAAATAAGTAAAAACAAGTGTCTGAGTCAAAGAATGAAAGGATAATATTAAAAAAAATTGGTCCTTAGAGGCTGTTTTTAATATTTATGCCTTCCGTGGTGTCCCAAGTTAGAAGACAAGCACTAATTTTCCATAAATCATCTCAAAGGGTGAAGCTTTTAAAAAGTAGCTTCCATTATGAAACTGAAGTTAATAAAATTCAGGATGCACATTTAAAACTAAATCTACTCATTTGTTATTTTGTAGCTTATGTATGCAATAAAAGAATGAAAGGGTTTTAGAGGTACAAGAGGCCTTACAGATAATATGGAATTTGTGGTTTAAGAGAGTAGGATGAACAGCCATGTTTATCTACTCCTTATTCTCTCTCTTTATTCTCTCCACTGAAATGACAGTCAATACCTAAAAAAAATTACATAAATCCCTAACGATGAGGACAATGCAAGAAGGGAGGATGGGAGAAGTGAGTGTCAATATACTACAGTTATTTATATGTAACATAAATGCAATGGGAATGTCTACAGGGTAGTACATAGTGGAATAAGCTGTAATCGAGAATGCGCTTAGAAGGAGTCTGGAATGTAGGTTGGAGTCTCTGAGTTGCAAGTTCAATGACTACAAGTTGGTGGCTGGATGAAAATAGGCAAGGTAACTGAAGGACTGTCTACAGATCTTTTGCCGACAAACATGATCTCCTGATGATAGGATGGGTCATATGAAAAGAAAGCAACTGAGGTCAGGAAGACTGGGTAGAACAGGTTTGAGGAGAAGGATTAAGAATTAAGTTTTGGACTCATGAATTTTGAGACTTCATTTCTGGATACACTAAAAATAACCATGCTCAAGACAGGACTAGTGTTGAAACACAAGAGAGGAGCTAACATTGTTGGAAATGATGAGTGTAACTCAGGGTAGGTATGACTGCAGTAGTGAGCTACAGTTGAGTGTTAGGGTCTGATGACGTGAAATTTGGAGCTGCTTCATTTGAGGAGGAGGAAGTAGGGAGAACGGTGTGAAAGCTAAAAGAAGGAGTGAGGTCTTACTCTATATCCGGACAGTTGTGAGAAAAAGTCAACAGCTACCACATAAGAAGATTTTGGGGAAGCATCTCCTCAGGAGAAACCCAGATTTTGGGTAGAGTGCAGCGGTGAAGAGAACACTCGTTTATGCGTTTGAGAATACAGAGGGAAAAGGTGATAATGGACTGTGAGTTCTAGAGGACAAAGTGAAAGTGGGCAGATTTCAGGAATTTGAGTCTGAAAGAAAAAGTAAATAATAGGAGGTGTGTGGAAATTAGACTTATGGTGATTAGAAAAAGGAGAATGAAAGATAGCTTGAAATTCTAGGGCATTTTAGGTGACTGACATAAGGAGATTAGCCCTGATGGATTTCAGGGCAGATGGTGTTGGTGAGACTGTGAGTGTCAACAATAGGAGGGGTCATGACTGGGCTCCCTCAGGACCCCTTGTCGTGGAGGCAAACCGGAGAAACAGAATCTTACTTGAGTACCTGAAGTTCCTGCTTGAATTCTGTTGATGGATTTAAGATGATCAGAGAAAGCTGAGTGTCACTCTGTGCACAACTGACCCACTTGAGTTCCCTCCATGGAGCGTAGCAGGGCCAGAGAGACATAGTTTTGGACCCAGTCCTCTTATTGCCTCCTGGGGTAGTTGATATTTTACTCTTAAGCATAGGCGTCTTTCTTGACACTTCTTGGTGAAGGAAAGAAGATCAGAGAAAGCGGGCGTTGGAGTGCTTTGTGATCCATGACCTCTGTTGTTGGAGTCCATGTGGCCTGGGGAGGTCAGTTCTTATTCTGGGAACTTCTGCTCCCTCATGACAGGGTACAGGTAATAATGGCATAGCAGACAGAAGTGAAGGAGAGAAACAGGAAAAACACAGGCAGTGGGAAGTCTAGGGTCACTAATTTTCTATTCAATATTGTAGGGAGTCTAAGTTAATGGAAATAGAAATAGTGATTTAACATTTTTTTGGTAATTCTAATTATAACCAATCTTTACAGGAACAAAAAATAAGAACTTAAGAAAACACAAACACTGCGAGAAGATATATAAGAGGAAGCAGAGGGAATAATCATTCTTCATATTTTATGGCACGGAGTTAAAATACATGTTAAACTTGATAAATTAAGATAAAATTGGCATACATATGTTATTAGAACTGTTTACAAATGTTGCTTCAGCAGCAGTGGGCCATCCTGAGGAACAGCAAAGAACAATACATTTGTCCTTCATTTTAGTTCCTTTGGCACTGACTTTTTTCTCCCTCTGCACATAAAACATGATTAACAAAATAGTATTTCATAAAGAACAACACATTCGCCAAAACGATAATAATAGTAAATTAAATAAGATAATGTATTTTACAGAAAGGGAAGAAACTGAGTCCTCCAATTATAAGTTGTTGAGACTCTCCAGTGGGTGTTTATTGAACAAGTAATTGTTTTCTCATTTCTATATTTGGTTCTGGAAGATATGCGTGTCAGTGTGTGTACGTGAAGGGGGTGGAACTAAGTTGTAGGCTGTAGAATTCAAGTAAAATTCAAGGTGGTGTCATTTTATTAGAGTGAATAAACATACACAGAAAACAATTATAGAACAACAAATAACAGTACGATGTAATTTCAACCACTATGGATATATGGCGAGTGACTAAGTAAACAGGGTTTTGTGCATAAGCTTCCCATTCAGGTCTTGGTGGGAAATGATGACTCCAGATTGATGAAGGAAAAGAAAAAAATCCAGTGCTGACTGAGGGAATAACAGAAACAAATGTAAGAATGCTTCCTTTACCGCCAGCCACAGTTACAGCGATTAGTTTTTTTTAATTGAAATATAATTGACGTATAATATCCTATTAGTTTCAGGTGTACATAATAGTGACTCAATATTTAGATACATTGTGAAATGATCACCACGATAAGTCTAGTTACCATCTGTCATCATACAATGTTATTACAATATTATTGACTATATTCCCTATTCTGTACATTACATCCCCATGATTTGCTTATTTTAGGACTGGAAGTTTGTACTTTAATCCTCTTCACCAATTTTGCTCACCCAACCCCCCCACCCCTCTCTCCTCTGGTAACCACTAGTTTGTTTTCTGTTTATGTTCTGTTTTGTTTGTTTTGTTTTTTGGATTTCACATATAACTGAAGTCATACAGTTTTTGTCTTTCTCTGTCTGACTTATTTCACTTAGCATAATACCTTCTAGGTTCATCCATGTTGTAGCAAATGCCATACTTTTTTATGTTGAGTAACATTCCATTGTGTATATATATACCACATCTTCTGTATTCACTTATCTATCAATGGGCACTTAGGTTGTTTCCATATCTTAGCTATTGTAAATAATGCTGCAGTGAACATAGGGGTGCATATATCTCTTCAAATTAGTGTTTTCATTTTATTCTGATGAATGCCCAGAGGTGGAATTGCTGGATCGTATGGTAGTTTTATTTTTAATTTTTTGAGGAACCTCCATATTGTTTTCCATGGTGGCTGCACCTATTTACATTCCCACCAATGGTGTGTGACAGTGCCCTTTTCTCTATACCCTTGTCAACACTTATTTTTTGTCACGATTACAGTTTTGATCAATGAGATATTGGCAGAAGCTTGCTAACTGGGAAACTTTTTAAAAGACAAAGCTTTCTGAGAAGACATTTTTGCCCTTTTTCCTTCTTCCTTCCTGAACTGTGGATATTAGGCCTCAAGGAGCACAGCCATGTTGCAACCAAGAGGCAACAAGCCTCAGGATGAAAGACAACACGTGAAGGCTGGTGGAGCAGGAAGACAGCTGGAGTCTGGCTACGTGATATGGTGCTGAACACATGTGCTAGCAAGGACAGGGCTAAGCTCTGTGGGGTTTTAAGCTTATAAAATTTGAGAAAAGTGCCTATATAAGAAAAAATGCAAAATTATGAATACAAAATGAAGTTAAAAAGTGAATATTTACTTAGAATGAGAAAAAAATCACAAAAAATTCCATGTAATATGCTTTATGACACAATCATAATTTAGAAAACCTACTGCAAAAATTATAGTTAAATGGGCAATATGAAACGTGAAAAGCTTTCCTAGTCATGTTGGGAGCGAGAACATAATGCCTGCTGTCACCATTTCTATTTAACACTAGACTGCAGATCCTAGCCAGGGAAACGGCAGAAGAAAAAGAATTAAAATCTGTAAGGATAAAAAAAGAAATAATAAATAATAAAAATGCCTATGACTTGTTGTATATGCAGAAAATCCAAAAGTTACTGCAGATAAATTGTCAAAATTCGTAAGTGAATTTTATAAAGTTCACTGGATATGAGAGCAATACACAAAACCAGATGTCGATTTTGATATATCACTAGCAATTAGGAAATGACATTAGTAAAGCATACTATGTAGTATAACATTAGAAAAACCTCACACTGAAATCCTAGGAATAAATCTCATAACAGGTGCCTGAGACCTTTACCCCGCAACTACAAAAGAATATTCAGAGAAATTAAGACCTATATCATCATGTTCATTGATTGAAAGATTTAATATTGTAAGGATGTTGGTTCTCCCAAAGCTTATCTATAGGTTCAGTGAAATCTCAAACAAAGTCCCAGTACCTTTTCCAATGTGGAAATTGACAAGATTGTTTTGACCTTCACATGGAACTGTAATGGGCCAAAAATAACCAAAGCAATCTTGAAGAAGAATACAGTTGGAGAAGCCCACTGCCAGATAGTAAGGCCTATAAAGCTAAAGTATTTATGGCAGTGTGCTGTTGGCGACCAATCTCCTGTCCCTGGTTCCACCCAATCGCCCATTGCTGGTGTCACACTCTCCCTTACAGATGCCCTCTTTACTCCATTCAGATTCCAACACTATTTACTGGGCTGTTCTCCTACCTGGAAACCCTTCTCATCCTACTCAGGTTCCAATCCTTCACATCAGACCTCCCCCTACTTCCCCTCACATGGATATCTTCCTCACTCTATTCAGGTTTTGACATCCATGCTAGGATGCCCCATGTGTGATGTCCTCCTTACCCCTGTAATGGTTAGCATTGTATGTTAACTTGGCTAGGCCACAGTACCCAGATATTTGGTCAAACATTACTCTACATGTTTCTGTGAGGGTATTTTTTAGACAAGATAAACATTTAAATCAGTAGACTTTGAGTAAAGCAGATTATCTCTCATAGCGTGGGTGGGCCTCAACCAATCAGTTGAAGACCACAATAGACAAAGACTGATCTCCTCTGAGGAAGAGGAAATTCTGCCAGCAAACTGAGTCTGGGCTGGAACTGCAACATCAACTCTTCCCTGGGTCTCCAGGCTGCTTGCCTACTATAGATAGATAGATAGATAGATAGATAGATAGATCTCTACATAACTATATCCTGTTGGCTTTGTTCCCATGGAGAATCCTGACTAATAATATACCCCCAACTTGGATTCTGACACCCATGCTGGACTATCCCTTTTATGGACACTCTCCTAACACTGCTTGGGCTCTTCCATCCCACTCAGGTCCCTGTAGTTCCCCTTAAATAGTGACCCTCTACATTCACCTACCTACATACCTACTTGGCTGGCTCCATCTAATGGCTGAATATTGAATTATTCAGATGGAGAAAAGAAGGGTAAGACAAGGAAAGGGAAAGAACGGAGAAGGGAAGGGAGGGGAGATGGGGAAAAACACAGTTGGATATTTGATACATTTTAGAAAGTGAATACTATATTGGATGATATATATCTAGCAAGTAGATGTGTATTGCCAGTTATGTTTCGCAGTAAGCTCACTTATTTCTGGGTTAGATTAATAAATGGCATCACACTACCTTGCGACCTTGAAACTGAAGTTGATTTCATATTATCTACTCCTCTAGGATGAAAAGAAATAAAGAGTTTATTTTATCAACTGTATGTTTAACATGTTTTTCAGTTTATTCAGCCACATCGGAGGCAAAGGAAATCTTGGAAGTGATTTTAAAATTTATGACTCACATGTCTAATTTTTAAATTTATTACTCAAGGGATTTGTGGATCCAACAAACAACTATCTGAGTAGATTATTTTTATGTTTCTAAACAATACACTTTTCTTTTAATCTTTCTCAATGGTATAGCCTAATTAATATATATTAATCTTTTAATTATGTTTTATTATATATATAGAGAGAGAGGGAGAGAGACACAACTCATATAGGATACAAATCATAGAAATGGCCCAAGGACTGCTCAGAGCTCTATTATAAACAAGTGCGACTGACGTAAAGCTTGGTAGATGATAAAACCAAAGCATGAAACCTTTTTGCAATTTGCCCTAAGAAAAATTTGAGAAAATATTATTAAAAAGTAAAATAAAAAGACAATCACAAGACTATTCTAGCCTTCAGATGTCTATAGTTCCTGTTGAAGTAAATTTCCAAATAAAATAATGGTTTAATTTATCCTGATGACACGTCAACCTTGCGACATTCAAAAGCCATCCTTCACCAATATTGTTTTTGATAATTAAATGACTGCAATAGGAGTTACCTGAGACAGAGGGAGAGAAATGCATTCTTCCCATCAGTAAGATATACTGTGCTAAGTTTCTTAGAGTGGCTAATATGGGGGAAAATATATTTAAGTGGCTTCAATATGAGTGGAAAACCTCATTCTTGTCATAATTCTGCATGTTTCCTTAAGACCTGTGAGAAAAATCACTTGCAGACTTAGTGTAGTTTAGGGGAGAAAGACAAATCCTCTACCCTTTGGGTCTTTCTGGCTGGGCTACAAATTAAATTGACATGAGACAGAATAACAGGAGAAAATCAAACAAGCTTTATAACATGTATACACGAGAGACACTCAGGAAAACTGAGCAGCTAGCTAAAATGGCGGAGGCTGTCATCTTAAACACCATCTTCAGCTAAAGACAAAGGAGGATGTTGAGGGAGGGAGTCAGTTATGGGAGATTAAAGAAAAGCACAATAAATAAGAGTAAGATTATTATGCAGATTTAAGTCCTTGCCTTCTGTACTGATGAGAGTTTTTAGAGATAAAGTCATCCCCCCTTCTTCCTGGCACAGAGAGGGAGATACTTTTACAGATGGATATTTCCCTTATAAATGTAAATGTCGCTTACAAAGGGCAAATTCTACTTTTTACTTGGTTTTCAGAACTTTTCTCATGTCTGCAGTTTTTAAAAGTAACCAGTCCAAAATAATCCTTATGCCAAAGAGACACGTTTTGGGGTGGCCAATTCTGATCCCCCACAGTGGTATCCACCTAGTAATTTCTAACAAGTTTGCCACATTGGAAATGTTCTTGTAGTCATTCAAAATATCACATGTATTTGCAAGATTACACTTTTTCTTCCACCTTCATTCTTAACGGTATTGTTTGTTATTTTCTTTTTCAGTTGTTTAGAGACCTGGTACTAATGAGAAGATCATATTAAAACATGGAAGGTATTTCCAGGAGAATATCAGTAGAATTCTTTATGCGTAGATACTAGGGATAAATCTTCAGGTTAAAAATCTGGAGTTAACAAAACTATACCTACTATCCTTTAAAAGCTTCCAGTCTTTAAAAAAAAATAAACTGAGAAGATAGAAGAAAAACTCAATAAAACAAAATAAAGCTCTTCTTGCCTGATGACTTAGGCTTATGGAATGAGTTGCTTTAGGAAAGATTTATTTCAGAACGATAGGTATGCTGAGGATTGTTTACCAAATAGACAATTTACTAGTGTCAATGCAAATAATCCATAGCCGGTCTATAAATCAAGATTGGGGTGAGTTTATTATGAGCCAGATATGAGGACCATATAGCCCGGGAGAGTTCATTCACAAAGGAATGGAGCACTGCAAAGAAGTGAGGGTATACAGAGTGGTTATATACCGTCAAAGAGCATGTGTCACATATCATTGGAATGTCTGTTTTACAACAGTCATGAGATTGCCTCACAGGCACAGTGATTCACTTGGCAATTGATGAACACAGCAGGTAGCAGGTCTGTGGTCTGGATCTGGGTGGTAACAAGGTGAACGCAGCAGGCCAGCAGTCAATTCCTTGCCTAGGGAGAGATGTTTATGCTTAGGGAAATGCTAATGTGGAGGAAGTTACGTCTTTATCTTAAAGGGCATTGTTCTTTGGGACATAGAAAACACTTAAAGTAGTTATACAATGCACAAGGCTGAATTAGTTTTACACCAAATGACTTCTTCATATACTCCAATATATGCTATTGCTTGTCATTTATTGATCACTAGTTATTGGAGAATCTCTTGACTAGAATTAGGCAAAGACAAGGTAGGGAGTTACTCTCAAATAATTCAAATTGGTTTAAAAAATTCATAAAGTTAATCGAAACTCATTTTCCTTTACATCAAAGTAATAAAAGTGAGATTTCTGGTTTTAGCTCAGACACGCAAAGAGCAGGAAAGAGTGTCACACCCACACCCTCACAATAATAAAAAGCTGGATAAAATGTAAATTATAACTTTTCTCGAACCCATCAATGAGCTGAAATGATTGGACAAACAGCTAACTGGAAAGCTGGAGAGAGATAGGCTCCCATAGGGAGAAACAGAATTTGAACATTTCCATATTTTGGGCAGAAGCCACCCAACGTCACATAAGTCAGTAAAATGATTCAGATAGAAAATTTGTATTTGAGTTGCTAAAGACCGAGTGTGGACTGGCCTGAGAAAGTGAAGCCCCTGAAGGCAGCAGACAGGAGGGGGTTTATATCTCTTGCAGCTGACTCCTCCAGGAACCCACCAGGCGATCTCAGGGAAGATTAGAGAGAATCTTGAGAGCGCACACTGAGCTGGCCGGGATTGAAGAACAGCAGCTACTGTGCAAATTCTGCTCGGACCAGTCCGCCCTTTCTCACCTAAGGAGCAAAAGCCTTTCTCTCCAGTGAGAAGAGCCACAAAAACTGTAGCCTGAGGGCACGATGAAAACTCCTGCAGCTGGGAAGGGAAGCAAGGAAAAAAAGCTCCACTCCTGGGGGGGACCAGGTCACCCCCAAGACCCAGGTTCACAGGGCCTGCCTAAGGTCCCCTCTTCCATCGCTTCCGCTACAACCGTAACAATCATCTAGTCAAAGCAAGAGTGGAATACTGTTGGCAGAGCTGTCAAGGGACCGATTATTTCTGGATAACAGTTCAAAGGAAGAACCGAATCCACGTACGGTGTACGATGCGGGGACGGTGAGCGGAAGAGTCGAAAGAAAGATTTCTTGGGCTCTCAAGGTCTGGCAGTGGTGCTCTTTTATTTAGAGAATAGTACGGAATAGCATGGGGACAGGACCCATGGGCAGTGAAGAGCTGCTGCCGCTGCCCTGAGTTGAGGGTTAGGGCTAAATTTATAAGGCATGGGTACGTGACTTATTTTTACTGGAAAAAGAAAAGATAGCGTAAAAAGTCATTAAATGATTTCAGTGCAGATGGGGTCTGGTTATTGTGCGGTCATATAACTTTCGATACGAATCTGGTCATATAGATTAGCAGGTAGGTGAGGATGCCCTGGGCTTCTCTCCCTGGGGCAGCCCTAATTCATATCATAAAAATCCACCGGCTCATATAGTTTGGCATGTAGGCCAGGTCACCTTGGGCTTCTCTACCTGGGGCAGCCTTAAACCACATCAGTGTAGACCTTAAATATAAAGTTTCTCTGGAGGAATTTAAAGCCCTTGGCAGACAGAGGGTAACCATAGCAACAACAAACTTCAAATCCAGCCCTACTCCTCATGCAAACCCCACGCTACAGGCCCAGCTGAAGGAAAGACATGCTCATCTCCAAGTATAAAAAGTATTTACCTCAATATCACTCTCCTATACTACAGTAACCACAGGTCCATTTAGAGCCAGTTCAAACAGACCCCATCTCTCATCAACAGAGTGGTTAAGAAATTGTCTTTCAGAAAATTTGCAAATTCACATAGCCAGAGCATGCACAAACGAAGAAATCTTGGGGCCAGCTCCGTGGCTGAGTGGTTAAGTTCGTGCGCTCCGCTGTAGCGGCCCAGGATTCGGATCTTGGGCGCAGACATGGCACAGCTCGTCAGGCCACGTTAAGGCGGCGTCCCACATCCCACAACTAGAAGGACCTGCAACTAAGATATACAACTGTGTAGGGCGGAGGGCGGAGGGAGGAGGGCGGAGGGCGGGGGGCGGGGGGGGGGGGGGGGGTGGGGGAGATAAAGCAGGAAAAAAGAAGAAAGAAAAAAGAAAAGAAAGAAAAAGATTGGCAACAGTTGTTAGCCCAGGTGCCAATACTTAAAAAAAAAAAAGGAAGATTGGCAACAGTTGTTAGCCTAGGTGCCCATTTTTTTTTTTTAAAAAAGAAGTCTTGACCTGAAGTGACTGCAGAACCAAAGATTCTCCCCACCACAGAACCAAAGGACCAGGACATGACCGGAACTTAAAAGTTGGACTCTTATCAGAAGCGAGCAATCCATCACTCAGGAAGATCTGGTGCTACGATTCCTTCCCTACTTCATCATAAATGTTTAGAACCTCACCATAAATGCTTGTATAAATGCTTGAAGCCTGCCAATCAAAACCTGTCCCACCAGCATTTCTGAGTGCCAGCTTGTTTTCCCTAACCTCTTAAATTTTGCCCCAAATCCTAAATGAGAGAGACAGGTTTGAGGGCACCCCCCCCCTGTTCCCTGCAGGTCAATCTCATAGAAGAACGCTGAATTATTTTACCAAAGGCTGATTCCATGATTACTCGTCGCGTTTCTGCACATCGGGGAAGAGAACCTCAATTTTGTGCAGTTACACTACATTTATGGTCTTCAACAAAAAGTTATAAGAAATAAAAAGGCAGTAAAAAACACGGTCTGAATAGACAAAGCAATCACCAGGATCGAATTCAGATAGGAAACAGATTATTAGAATTATTAACCAAATGAAGACTTTTTAAAATAAATGTGACTCAAAGGAATATTTTTATAGAAGGCTTAAACGCATAAAATCGTTATTGGTGAGATCAGTTCTAAACAAAATGGTGCACAGACAAAAGACGTTTTGGTGTTTATAATCTGCTTTTCTGTAACCTTTTCTCTTGCTCTCTGAATATCCTCATATTCTCCACTTCCACTCCTATCAAAAATCTATTTCTTAAAAATGATTAGAATCTCATTCACACTGTTAAGTGCCTGATAATGTATGATCTCCTGCAGTTTAAATGAAGACAAGGTCTTAATTCAAAAGGATAAGTTTCTGATGATGGAACTTGGGGCAACATCAAGTTTAAGGCGATTAATTGGGAGTGAGAGGAGTATCTGTGGGTTAGTGGTTGAAACACTCTATGGTGTTGCCGAAATCACACTTCTTGGGTAGTCATCTGCTCATCAGGTTGGTTTTGGTTCCCAGGTGGTAAGTGTAATCTTTTTAGCAAAGGTAGAATGCACACAAGAGGAAAGTGACCATGGTCACTGTCAAATTTGTTATGATTAATTCTCAATAATTTTGTATGGGTAAGATCTCCAGAAATACAAATGTTGAAATTGAAACAAAGAGATTAGCATAGTCCCTATGAATGAGAGATATGAACATTTTTTATTCTATTACAGCATTTATTATAGTGTATATTATCATATGCTTACATGCTTATTTCTGTCCCTCATTTGTGGGTCCCAAAGGGCAAAGATTCTATTTCATAAATGTTTTTATGTCCTGTGTTTAGCACACAGATGGCAGTCAAAAGACAAATTTTCCACATTTTACAATTAATTTTTTTTAAATATTAAAGAAAATTGTCAATACATCTGAAACCATCACTCCTTATCCAATGACCTTAATGCAACCATTTTATTTTTGCATGTTGTTTTCAGTTCTGATTTACATCATTCATATTTTACATAACTAGCATTTTTGGACTTCATTTATCCATTTGCTGATTCATGTATTAAAAAATAATTGATAAAGCACCTGCTATGTGTCAGGCACCAAGGTAAATGCTGGGAATAAAAACAGGCAGGTAAAATGAGTTCAGTTCCTACCTTCCTAGAGTTATGATGAGTGGGGAAGACAGACAGTCATCAAATAATCATAAAAAATGTACAATTACCATTTTGAGAAGGCCTCTACTGCTACAAGTTTATTGGAAGATTTGTAACCAGTGAAGTCAGAGATATTGACGGAATGGTGATTGAGCTTAGATCTGAACGCTGAGAAGCAGATAATTAAGCGGAAAAAAAAGAGCATTTCAGGAGGAAGAAACACCACTCTCCAAGGCCCCATTGCATGAAAGTGGATTCGAGCACCAAGGCAGGAGGCAGATAGGCAACATCAGGCTGTGCGCTCAAGTGTTTCTGAAGAGCAATAAGGCATCCTTCCTCTAAATCTTCCACTAATGCTTCTTTTCGATATCTGATTTCTTTCTCAAAAATATCAGATTTCCTAGGTTGGTGCTTTAATTTGTCCTCGAAATCATCTACCTTCTTTCACAATTTGTTTCTTTATCTTCCTTCTGCATTTTCATAATTTTCCAAATGTAACTTCACCATTGATTTGTTTTTTTCACTGTCTTCTTTTAACCTCATCCAATGTATATTTTAATTACATTCCTGCATTATTTTACTTCCTTGAAAACTCTCCTTATCTTATTCATAACTCTGTTGAATTTTCCCCCTTTTTTCCCTAATATTTGTATTCCTGTTTAATAAATGCCATTGAGCTAAGGATTAATGTTTATTCTGGATTCTTGGATTCTGAAGTACCTCAAATAATCTGAGGTATGTGTTTTAATGTTCCTTTCCTTCACTGTACATATCCCATCTATAAATATAAATTTATTCTTTTAATTTATATCATTTTATAATTTTATGACATTTTATAATTTAATTTTGTTAACTGTCTTCTTCCCATTTAAAGTTAAGCTCTATGAGATAGTGTCCTTCTTTGTTTTTGTTTACTATTATATTTCATTTTGCCAGACAGATATTTGACACTCAATAATTGGTGAATAAATAAATATTTGAGATGTTGCTTTTACTTTCTTTGCAATTTTTTAGAAAGAAACTCAATAATTTTTTCTCTTTATTTTTTACTCAAGCAAGATCCCATCAGACTTCCTACATGGTAACTTAGCATGTAGGTGCTAGAAATTTTCCAAATTTCTGCTTGTGTGATTGATGAGTCTTTTTTCAGGTCTACAGCTTGAGAACAAGTTAATATATGTAACTTCCAGACCAGTTCCCAGATTCTAGCAGGAACTCAGGAATAGCTTCAGGAATTCTAGCTGTACTCAGGAATAGCTTCTCCTGTCATGTGGCTTATTTTTCCATATCTCTTTATCAAGGGCTCTATATGGATTTTTTTTTTTAAGGAGATGTCAGGCTACATTACAAATGTTTTGAATCAGAATCTCTGGGGTGGGTACATGATTGGTTTCTTAAAAAAAAAAAAATGTTTTACAGGTGATTCTGACCCCCTCCAAAATTTCTTTTAACCTACTCTGAATAAAAACTACAATTTTTAGCATACACTGTAATAAAGCCACTGTCACTAACCAATGCAATATTTATATATTTGTTCTCATTCACTTTCCTTCTGGTCCTACTTGTGGGATTGTGAAGGATGTCTCTTTGCACCAGAAACAAACAAACACACAAAAAACCATGCAGTTGAGAGACAGCTGGCAAATTATCTGGTACAGACTCCACTTTTTCCAGAGAGCAGAGAGATGGAATGAAGACACATCTTTCAAATAGACTTTGCTTTCTCAAGTTAATGTCAATTTTTCTTTTCTTTTCCTTTTTTTTTTTTTTTGCAAGGGAAGATTCACCCTAAGCTAAAATCTGTTGCCAGTCTTCCTCCTTTATCCCCCCAAAGTCCCAGTACATAGTTGAGAATAGTTGTAAGTTCTTCTGGTTCTTCTATGTGAGCCGCCACCACAGCATGACTTCTAACAGACAAGTGGTGTGGTTCCACACCCAGAAACTGAACCTGGGCCACCAAACTTTAACCTCTAGGCCATCAGGGCTGGATTAATATCAATTTTTCTTAATCCATTTCCATGGGCCCAAAAGAAAGTTAACACATTCTGTAATATGTTGTCTTATGATCTTGCAAATTTTTTATTATCTCTACTCTTCAGCAGTATTTTAAATGTGAGGTTGGAAGAAGATGCATCAGGGGTTGCTAGCAAACACAATTTCACATTAGAAATTAATATGGTATGTGAAATATTTGACAATATATGAATGACAAATGTCATGATAGCATAAATCCTCTGTCATACTAGACATAAACTTGAGTAACATGGTTCAAATTGGTTTTAAAAAAAGGTATTATGCTTTTCTCTTTACTTGGGCTTTTAATTTTTCTCCTCCTTTTTCACCTCTACCTATTTTCTGGTCACTGGCTTTATTGAGTTCCAATGACCTGAGCAAATACTTTTTCTTCTATTACGTACTAACCATACCTCTCACTTTAAATTTGCATGAATCACATATTCTAATCTTTTTTCCCCATGAATCCTATTTTTATTTTTTTATTGAGTTCATAATAGTTTACATCATTGTGAAATTTCAGTTGTACATTATTTCTTGTCTGTCACCACAAAAGTGCTCCCCTTCACCTCCTGCGCCCACTCCCCACCCCCCCTTCCCCTGGTAACCACTGAACTGTTTTCTTTGTCCACGTGTTTGTTTATATTCCACATATGAGTGAAATCATATGGCATTTGTCTTTCTCAACCTGGCTTATTTCACTTAGCATAATATCCTCCAGGTCCAAACATGTTGTTGAAAATGGGATGCTGTGTCTTTTTTGTGGCTGAGTAGTATTCCACTGTGTATATATACCACATCTTCTTTATCCAATCATCGGATGATGGGCACTTGCATTGTTTCCATCTCTTGGCTATTGTGAATAGTGCTGCAGTGAATATAGGTGTACATATGTTACTTTGGATTGTTGATTTCAAGTTGTTTGGGTAGATACCCAGTAGTAGGATAGCTGGGTCATGTGGTATTTCTATTTTCAGTGTTTTGAGAAATCCCCATACTGTTTTCCATAGTGGTTGCACCAGTTTGCATTCCCTCCAGCCGTGTATGAGGGTTCCCTTTTCTCCATATCCTCTCCGACAGTTGCTGTTTTTTGTCCTAGTAATTATAAACAGATCAATGGATCAGAATTGATAGCCCAGAAATAAAACCACACATCTATGCATGTTAATCCTTGAGGAATGAGCCAAGAACATACAATGGAGAAAGGAAAGTCTCTTCAATAAATGGTGTTGGGAAAACTGGACAGCTATATGCAAAAGAATGAAGGTAGACCATTATCTTACATCATACACAAAAATTAACTCTAAATGGATTAAAGATTTGAATGTAAGAACTGAAACTATAAAAATCCTAGAAGAAACTATAAGCAGTACACTCTTCAACACTGATCTTAGCCACATCTTTTCAAATACCATGTCTACTTGGGTAGGGAAAACAAAAGAAAAAGTTAACAAATGGGATTACATCAGACTAAAAAGCTTCTGCAAAGAAAAGGAAACAAACAAAATGGAAAGACAATCCAGCAACTGGGAGAAAATATTTATAAATCATTTACCAAACAAGGGGTTGATCTCCAAAATATATAAAGAACTCACACAACTCAACAAGTAAAGTACAAACAACCCAATCAAAAAATGGGCAGAGGATATGAACAGACGTTTTTCCAAGGAAGATATACAGATGGCCAATAGACACATGAAAAGATGCTCAACATCACTAATTATTAGAGAAATGCAAATCAAAACTACGAGATATCACCTCACACCAATCAGAATGGCTATAATTATCATATATTCTAATCTTAATCACAAATGCATAGCCATATCCTAACGAGAACTATAATTCCTTTTCATTTATAGTTTATTATTATAAATTCATAGGTGATTCATTGTTCCATCATAAGTAAAGAGTGTGAGATTTGTCAGTGAAAGGAGCAGAAACTTCTCAAAAATAACATCCTCCTGAATTAATACAACATTGGTTGGAAACATAGCAACAGAAGGATTTTTTGCTCTCCTTAGAAATGTGTTTCACCATCTGCTCTGGCAGGAGGTACGGAATGTCCATCATTTAAGGATTCTAAGTTTGCTTCATTCATGGCTTTTTTTCCATTTTCTGATGCCTTGGTATCTTTTCCTTGAAGTTTTTTCTTCATAGTGAAAATTAGTACAACATATAAAATCAGTGCTGCGAATTTTAAGCTGTCCATCAAGCCCCAGTAGGTATATCTGTGAAAAGAGAAAAAGGTCAATTTTCATTTTAAATTGCGTGGGACAATTTACAGTGCTGCTCTCCAATATGCAGAAGACCTTAAAAGAAAAAAATGATGTTTGAAATTATACATAATATTAAGGCAGCACTTCTAGTGATTCTTTCTATTCAAGCATAAGGAGCTTTTGATTATTTTAAAAAGAATATTAAGCTACAGAAACTAAGGATGGTCAATGATCTACCAGGGTACTTTTCATAACCTAAAGTACATTTGGAATGTTTAACCTTCTCAAAGACAGATTAGTTCATATGTAATGTTAACAGATTATAAAAGAAATAAACTGACTGTGAGATAATGAAATTGAATCCATTTAGATTGAGCCAGGAGCTAACGCTTAGCTTATTGGCTAAATGCAAGCCACAAACCTGTGCTATGTGTCCTACTGGAAGTTTTCAACAAAACCACATAAAATTACCTAGCACACATGGTCTATTCCTATGATTCTGAACGTTGGTTGCACAGTGCAATCACCTGAGGAGATTTTAAAACTCCCATGCCCAAGCCAACCCCATGGCCAATTAAATCAAAATTTCTGAAGGTGGGACACAGAAATCAGTATTTTCTAAAGCTCCTCCTGTGATTACAATGAACACTGACCAAGTAGGTTAGGAAGCACTAACTAGCCTCATGACACCTTTAACTATATGTTGATAAGCTTTCTGCAAAAAATACTTTGAACAATTATTAAGTTTAATTGAAGATGAATGAAATTAATTATATAATTTTGAGCTACTTAATCTTAAGTTTCTTAAAATTGCAATAGAATGTTGTGGTGTACCAAATGTGATAAAAGAAATATTTTAAAAGTCTTCAAATATATTTGCCTCATGCTTGAGTTGTGTCAAGTAGTTACCCACCAATGTTAAACTTTTCAAAATTTCCATTACTATCAAGAAAAATTAACATGGGTTTCTGGTTATGTGACTATTGTTGAGAAAACTTGAATAAGTTGGGTGTAGATTTAGGATTGCTGTCATAATCTAGATTTCCACTCATCGGATTAAGAATTGTTGATATTATTTGCCTATGAGAGATAAAATCAATGAACAATTATCTGGGTACCTCAAAATATTAAATCCAAAAAATTATAAGGTGACTATTTACCATTTGTTGTGTATTCGTTGGTGAATGCACGGCTGTTTTGAAAAATTCTACTTTAGACAATCTTTAGGCAATTACTTTGCAAATTACTTTAGGTAATTTTAGGCAATGATCAAAAGGGAAGTGATAAGGGTCATGAGTGAGCTACAAAGCGGGAAGAGTTCTAAAGAATGGTCATTATTTCCAGCTGGCTGGAATGGTGCAAACTTTAGGAAAGAAGATCACAGAGTTGGAATCATACAGTACAGAGCTTATTCAGACTGCCTTCTTTCATTTAGCAATATACATTAAGGTTCCTCCTTGTCTTTTTGTAACTTGATAGCTCATTTCTTTTTATTGCTGAATAATATTCTGTTGTATGAATGTACCACAGTTTGTTTATCTATTCACCTATTAAAGGACGTCTTGGTCACTTCCATTTTTTGGCAATTAGGAATAAAGCTGCTATAAATGCTTATGTGCATAAGTTTTGTGTGGGCATAAGTTTCCAACTCATTTGGGTAAACACCAAAGAGCATAATAGCTTGATCATACAATAAGCCTATGATTAGCTTTGTAAGAAACTGTCAGACTGTCTTCCAACATGGTTGTCCCATTTTGCATCCCCAATGGCAGTGAAAGAGAATTCCTATTGTTCCACATCCTTGCCAGCATTTGGTACTATTTATTTTTGTTTTTTTTAAGAGCTCTTTATATATTTAGGACATTTGCCTTGTGTCTGTGTTATGACTTACAAATTCCTTTTCTAATTTACATTTTGTCTTTAAAATTTGCTTAAGGTAATTTTTGGGATACAGGGTTTTCAAAATATTTTATCATTTTTTTCTACTATGGTTTTGGGGGTTTGGGACATACTTAGAAACACATTGCTACTTCCTAGATAATGAAAATAAATTCTACCATGATTTCTTCTAATACTTGTCATTTCATATTTTAAATTTATATATTTATTTAACCTGCAATTAATTTTTATTTGAGGTTAAGGTATTATTGCAAATATTTTTTTCTAGATGGCCATCCATTTGTTTTCCTATCAATAGAAGAGTACAGAAACAATTTTTTCCTTTTTTTTCCCATTGACCTGTGACTAGAGCCCATGCTGGTCACTCTCTCTCTTCCTAGAGAAGTCAGGGGCTATTGAGTATAGTGTTTTATTGCCCTCGTTTTAGTATTAAAAGTGTTTTTGGAAACAAGAAAGATTTGACTACAAATTTCAATCTTTTTTCTATTAGCTGTATGATTTTGAACAAGTTACTCATTCTCTTTGATTTTTAGCTTCTTCACGTTTAAGGAAAAAATCCATCTCCTACAGTTTCTATGAATATTAAAATGAAATACCATATTGCCTGATACAACACAGAATACAAAGTTCATTAAATGGTGGCTATCATTATTAATATTATTATCATACTGAAAATGACATCTCATTCTTTAGGAATTAGTATAGTCAAAGGAAAAAATCAATTAATGAAATAGATTTATGGCAACTTACCCATACAATATGGAATTATATATCCTACAAGACCCTCGCTTCCCATGGCTGTTGATAGACCACTTCATACACGCTCTATCAATCAGCGCCCCAAAATATATAGGAGCTGGAATTCCTCCTGCAGTATGAGATAAGAAGGTGTTAATCCAAGGAATATGTTTCAAATGTAACTTGGTGATATTCCAGATCGACACATTTTGGATTAAGTAAAAGTTGAAAATTTTGGAGGCTTAAATCTACTTGAGGGTCAAGATTGTTAGGACTCAAAGGCTCAAACCCATAGCAATATCACAGACATCTTTTATTTACTCTCACCCTCTCAAAATACATGCGGAAGAAGGAACATCATATGCCTGTACACTCTATTCTTATAATGCCAATTAACTTACCATGCCAGAGGGTGGTAAAAAAGGTGAATGTTGTCAGTAAAATGGGGAAGTTATGTTGGTTCCCATGTAATTTTTCTTAGGCAAGGAGAGCTGGAATAGTGGGAGTAGAATTACAACGTCACAGGGAAAGGAAAAAGTGCTCAGTTCGACTGCAAAAAGGCAGGAGACTTTTCAACTCTACTTTTAAGAAAATTAAAAAGTGAATGCCCATTGGAAAACTTTTAGAAATAATCAACAACTACAGCAAAGTTGCAGGGTATAAAATCCACTTACATAAATCAGTAGCATTTCTATACTCTAATAATGAACTAACAGAAAAAGAGCTCAAGAACACAATACCATTCACAATAGCAACAAAAAGAATAAAATACCTTTGGGTGAATTTAACTAAAGAAGTGAAAGACCTATACAATGAAAACTACAAGACTTTCCTGAAAGAAATTGATGACAATATAAAGAGATAGAAAGACATTCCATGCACATGGATTAGAAGAATAAACATAGTTAAAATGTCCATACTACATAAAGTAATCTACAGATTCAATGCTATTGCAATCAGAATCCCAATGACATTCTTTACAGAAATGGAACAAAGAATCCTAAAATTCATATGGGGCAACAAAAGACCCTGAATTTCTAAAGCAATCCTGAGAAAAAAGAACAAACATAGAGGCATCACAATCCCTGACTTCAAAACATACTACAAAGCTACAGTAATCAAAACAGCATGGTATTGGTACAAAAACAGATGCACAGATCAATGGAACATAATTGAAAGCCCAGAAATAAAACCACACATCTACGGACAGCTAATCTTCAACAAAGGAGCTGAGGGTCTACAATGGAGAAAAGAAAATCTCTTCAACAAACGGTGCTGGGAAAACTGGACAACCAGATGTAAAGGAATGAAAATTGACCATTCTTTTTCAACCATTTACAAAAATAAACTCAAAATGGATCAAAAACCTAAAGATAAGGCCTGAAACCATAAGGCTTCTAGAAGAAAATATAGGTAGTACATTCTTTGACATCAGTATTAAAAGGATCTTTTCAGACACCATGTCTTCTCAGACAAGGGAAGCAACAGAAAGAATAAACAAATGGGGCTTCATCAGACTAAAGAGCTTCTTCAAGGCAAGGGAAAACAAGATTGAAACAAAAAAACCCCCACTAATTGGGAAAAAATATTTGTAAGTCATATATCCGACAAAGGGTTAATCTCCATAATATATAAAGAACTCACACAACTCAACAATAAAAAATCAAACAACCCGATCAAAAAATGGGCAGGAGACATGAACAGACATTTCTCCAATAGGCACAGGAAATGATGTTCATCATCACTGATCATCAGGGAAATGCAAATCAAAACCACACTAAGATATCACCTTACACCCATCAGAATGGCAAAAATAACCAAAACAAAAAGGAGCAAATGTTGAAGAGGTTGTGGAGAAAAAGGAACCCTCATACACTGCTGGTGGGAATGCAAACTAGTGCAGCCACCATGGAAAACAGTATGAGGATTTCTCAAAAAATTAAAAATAGAAATACCATATAACCCAGCCAGCCCACTACTGGGTATCTATCCAAAGAACTTGAAATCGGCAATTCCAAAAGTCCCATGCTCCCGTATGTTCATTGCAGCATTATCTACAACAGCCAAGATGTGGAAGCAACTTAATTGCCCATCAACTGATGATTGGATAAAGAAGATACGGTGTGTATATACATATATATATACACAATGGAATACTACTCAGTCATAAGCAAGAATAAAATTGTCCCATTCACAGCAACATGGATGGACCTCAAGGGAATTATGTTAAGTGAATTAAGCCAGATAGAGAAAGACAATCTCTGTATGACTCCACTCACATGTGGAAGCTAAACATGTAGACAAAGAGAACAGATTAGTGGTTACCAGGGGAAAGGGGGCATGGAGGGTGGGCACAAAGGGTGAAGTGGTGCACCTACAACACGACTGACAAACAATAATGTACAACTGAAATTTCACAAGGTTCTAAACTATCATAAACTCAATAAAAATTTTTTAAAAAAGTGAATGCCAACCCTAGGATTCTCTCCCCAGAGAAGCACAGGCCCAATGTCGCAGAGTGCTGGCTCCTGGCAGGTCATCCTTTCTTGGCTCAGAGCTCTGCTTCCACCTTCTTGGCATCATTAGAGCCCACAATCCTGCATCTTCTCTCCCTTGGTTGCGTGCATTTTTAATACCTCCTGAAGCTGCCTAGGCTGTCCAAGTTAGGCCCTGTGGTGCTGAATTTTGTTTCTGTTAATGTTCTGATCACAATGATGCCTAGGTTTCCAGTGGTCTGTGCCTAATCCAATTTTTATTTGTGGTATATGATTTTGCAGAACGTGAGGCTTCTCAGTAACACATATGTTGCCTTATAGCAGAAGTGCCCATCTGCTCTTATGACTAGATTGACTCAGTTCTAGCATTGTAACTTAACCCAAAGTTTAGGGACATGCTAGTAGAGATCTATCCCTCAGATAGTGGGACTGAAATATTCATGATTTTACTTTGTTCTTCTTTGTATTTTGATGAATGATTTTCAATTTTTATTTTGTTACATAAAAATGGTAGTGATTTATATTTCACAATTTTACTGATTCCGTTTACTTTTAATCAGTCTCAGTTTCCTAAGAGTAAGAAATCTTAGGATGACAAGAGGCTGGTGTCTGAGGCCAGTATATCTGAGGAAACTGGTACTGAGAAAATAGGTGAGAAATTTGCAGGTTTCCGCAAATCACAGCCACTCTTTGAAAAATGAAAAATATATGCCAATAATTGATTTTACTCATACAATGCTACTGGTTTGGCCAAACTTAGTGATTTAAATGTTTTATGTGACAAACTTGGTCTTAATCATTACTGGAAGTTTAAAACTTCAAATAACCCCAGTTTTCAGTTTAATACATTATATAGACCTTCCACAATTTACACCTATGTTGTATGCAAGACAATTGTTTGTGAATTGGAGGTTTGGTGTCATTATGTACTTTTTCCACAGAAACAGTTAGGTTCTCTTGTGGCTTATTGGACGTATCAAAATAGGCTGCCCACAATTAGGATGGCAAAATTCCTTTTTTCCTGTTTTATGTCCCAGAGGAGCTTCCTCTCTTCTCAGTCTCACTTCAGCATATCAGAGGGAATATGAGACCTCCAGTTGCCATTTTCCAGCCTACATTCTGAGAGTGAACCATCTCCCTTGGATCTAAAGGAACTGTCAGGATGGACAGAGGCTGGGAGATTAGAGAAGCACCAAAGAGAATGCTGGGAAGAGAACTGTAATGGAATCCTGCAGCACTTCCGTCTTCTTCTTCTCTCCCATGCCCTTTATAGTTCCTCTTTTTACCTTTGAGGATCTGTGGCCTTCTCCTCAAATACACTTCTTGGACAACATCTCCAGTGTAATTTGGCCAGAGTTATGCTTCCTTCTTTTGCTTGCAAAGGGTCCCAGGGATTGACCCCTCCTACTTGTTTTCCCTTCCGCCATCAGTGGTTGCCTCCAAGCCATAATCAGTCTTCCACCCCTATCCCTGGATGCATGAGGCCCTTCTCCTACTTCCCAGGGATGAGAATATAATGGTAATAGGTATTACAAAGGAACACGCACAGGAGTTAGGTTAGAAGCTGTTACCAAGAAGACTCTGTATGGTCTACATGGCGAATGGCAAGATGGGAGAAAGGATGATTTCCTAATCTTATGCTAATCACCTCATTTGAATATTTAGAAATAGCCCTTTAACCTCTGGAATCTACAGTCCTACTCTTTAACAACAAAAAACACCAGTTCTTGAGATTTCATTCATTCAGAACTCCCCCTTATTCCAAGACGCTCAATTCTAAAATTTTAGTTCTCATCTCCTCTTGCATTTTTAACTTCTGTTAAAGGTTAGCTGTCCCAGCCTTGGAGAACTAGGCAATTGGAAGTGGGGCAGCAAAAGTCCGCTTCTGTTATTTCACACAATCTCAGCCTGACCAGATCCCCAGGCCTCCCCAGCTGTCTGGGGCCTTACCTCCTCAGTGTGGAAGGCAGGCCCTCCACTCTGCCTGTGGGAAGAAATGTTCCTCAGTCTGAAAGTATAACAGTTTTGAAGACATCTATCTTGGTGTTAGAAAGAAGGTAAAACAAATAGGATGAGTCCTTATTCTAATTTGACTTTCACCAGAATTAACAAAGTCTCTTTTTCGGCCACTCAGTTTTCCTCTCTCATTATTTTTCATTTACCACAAAAATAAAAATGTTTTTTACTTACACCTTTTTTTCACTTTCTTACAATTGGAAATTAATTGCATTCAGCCTGTGAGCTTTGACACAAAAATTTATATCTTGAATTTATAATCTCTATAGTTATCATACCTAGTGCTCGTATGGTTAGTGCATGAAAACCCACCGCCAGTGATTTCAGTTCAGGTTGAACATTTCTGAAATAAAATAAAGGCAAAGAAACACTAAACATCTCTAAAATACCAGACTGAGTTCAACATTAAAACATTTCTCAGTGTCATTGTTCTTCACGATCAAATGAAAACCCCCAAGTGGATAGCTGATATGATTTAAAGTTAAATTTTTAGTTGTTTTAAAAATAAAACATTTGAATGATAATTATTATTCCCTTATTTATTTAATGTGCTTCGATTTCACAACAATTTAACAAACATTTTCACATTTGATCTCTATAGAATCTTATGAGATAGTGGTTGGAACAGACTTTCTTATGCCTTTGAAGAAACTGATTTTGTGTGGCCTATGCGGTTCACACAGGCCGTAGGAGCAGGTACTAATCTAGGTCTGGGTGTTAGTGGAGCTTTCTACCATCGTTGTTGACAGAAAAGTTGACTAATATGATTCATGAACTATATAATAGAACCAGGAGGGTCAAAAGGTATCTGTTTTGTAGTGTCTAGTATGTTTAAATGTCATTTTAAAAGCAGCAAGCAATCTGTATCCTCTCTTAGAAATTAACTCACCCTTGCATTTAGAAAGTTATTTCCACAGTTCCATTTTTTTATGTTCAATGAGCTGATGACACTACCATCCTTGGGATGATCTAACATATAGGAAGCAAAATGAATTATCTGG
Source organism: Equus quagga (assembly GCF_021613505.1). Taxonomy (NCBI): domain Eukaryota; kingdom Metazoa; phylum Chordata; class Mammalia; order Perissodactyla; family Equidae; genus Equus; species Equus quagga. The sequence goes on from NC_060267.1 coordinate 38,110,792, forward strand.
CAGCAGTGGCAGGGTGGGGAGAGGGTGATTGAGGCTCCAAAATCCTGTTTTTGCTGAAATATTGCTGAAATACTGAATTAACTGATATAAAAAGTTATTATTATGTTTTTGGTGAGGAAGATTGGCCCTGAGCTAACATCTGTTGCCAATCTTCTTCCTTTTGCTTGAGAAGGATTGTTGCTGAGCTAATATCTGTGCCAATCTTCCCCTATTTTTTGTATGTGGGATGCTGCCACAGCATGGCTTGATAAGTGGCGTGTAGGTTCATGCCTGGGATCCAAACCAGCAAACCCCAGGCCACCAAAGTGGAGAGCAAGAACTTAACTACTACTTGACTGGGCTGGCCCCCCTAGTTATATTAATAGCCATGTATACCATCCTCCCAATGCTCTGGTCTCCCAGTTTCTTGCCTTCTTCCATCCCTTGGTCTGACCTCCCTCACCCCATGGTCATGCCTATCAGTACACACTTTTCTAATTCTCAATTTTGAGCATCTCTCTCTTTGTAACCACCTTTTAATTCTGAAAACTGCTCCTCTAATAAACTAACTCCAACAAGCCTCAGGCCCACAGGGCTCTTCCTCCACCTTTCCACAGGCCATCTCCATTTGCACGTCCTTGCTTCCTTTCTCATCATGGTCTTTCGTTATAACCACTCCTTTCATATACCCTGGACTTTCTTGTCCCTTTCATCCTTTCTTGTTTCAGACAAACAAAAATGCTTTCATCTAACCTCTGCCTTTTCTGCACCTATACCCAAAGATCTACACTGACTGGAGGAAATCATTGGAATATGCAGACTGGGCTCCTTTTAAATTCAAAAGCACAAACTCCCAGGGGGCCTCCAGTGCAATCCTACTGTATTTTACTAGTCTGTTTTCCAGGTCAGTTTATTCTCTCAGTCTTCAAAACTACTAGTCCCCATTCTCTGATCTCATCTCAAGCCTCTTCCTTGTTCCTCCTCACCCTCAGCTGATTACCTTGCTTTTTATTTAACAGAGAAAGTAAAAGCATTAGGAAAAGAATTGCAATGCCCTTGCCTCACTAAAGCTATGGATGTACTCACCTTTTACCAACATAGACGACCCTCTCTTCTATTCCAGAGTAAAACTTTGTGCACTTGTTCACATCCCTTTTCATCTTCCCCTGTAATTGTTCCCCCTTCTTCCTGCATTACCAGCTTCCTTCATCTCTGCTGGATAGTGCTCATCAGCACACAAGCGTGCTACAATATCTAGCACTAAGCATAAGCAGAATTCTTGATCCCGCATCCCTGTTGGTTACCACAAATTTTCTCTGCTGTTTTTTTTATAACATGGCTCCTAATAAGAATTTTTCCTACTGGCTATCTGCACTTCCATTTCTTGCATTTTTTTCATGATCCTTTGCAAAACAGCCTCTTTTCCTCCAATCTTCATGCATTATTTTTGTTAAGAATAATAGCAACCCGTACATAAAAAAATCCAATGGTTACTTCCTAGACCTTAACTTCCATGACCTCTCAGCAGCCCTTGACACAGTTGCCCCTTCTTGATACATTCGTCATTTGGATTTTGGGATACTACCCTCCGTTGGTTCTTCTCCAATCTCATGGGACCTCCTTGTCAGTTTCCTTGATGGGATTCTCCTCCCATTCTTGGTCTCGGTAGTTAGAGTGCCTGAGTCTTGGTCCTAGGATCTTGTTTCTACCTGTACTCAGTCCCTGGAAGATCTCAACAGTGCCATGGATTTAAATGCCACCTATATGTTGTTAATTCCAAAATTTACGTCCTTGGCTCCAATATTTCTCCTGAATGTTAGATTGTATATAAAACATTATAGCTGGATAGCTAATAGGTATCTCAGACTTATGGGGATAGAACAAATTCTTGCTTCTCCACTTCCTCCAACCTACTTTTCCCTAGTCTTCCCCAGTTTGTTCAGTAGTACCACCATCCCCCCAGAGCTCAGGCCAGAACACGGGGATCATCCTTAAATTTTCTTTCTTACATAAAACATTCAATCCATCAGTAAATCCTATTCACTTTGCTTTCAAAACAAAACAGAGACTCAGATCGCTTCCCACTTCCTTTAGCATCACCATCCTCAATCAACCTACCATCCCGTGAAGAACTGTCATAGCCTTCTGTTTTCCCCGATTCCATTCTTTTCTCCCCAAAAACATGTTCTCCACACAACAGCAAGAGGGATCTCCTAAATGGATAAGTCAGTTGTACAATTCTAATGCTTAAGTCTCTCTGCTGGCCTCTCAATACAATTATAATAAACTCCAAAGTCTTTACCGTGAACCACAGGGTCTGTATTATCTGGACCATGCTAGCTCTCTCATTGCAATTTTTACCTCTCTCTTCCTCACAGTCTCTTGCTGATCTTGTACATGTCAAGTATGCTCCACCTCAAGGCCTTCACATTTGCCTGTACTTGCCTCGATTGCTCTTCACCTATCACCATATCAGCATGGCTTGTACCTTCAATCTTTATTCAAGTTTCTGGTCAAATGACTTCCAATGCACAATATCTGAACTAGTCCTGCTTATCAGCCCCTGCCCCTTTTCTTTCTTTCTTTTTTTCATCTGGTTATTCTCATCTATGGTCTTCCCTTTCCCTCTCTGGGAGCACATCAAGCCAAGCTATGGGGGCAGTGCAATGGGGATCCCAGATAGATCCTGCATTACCAGTTACAGAGATGTAGGATGATCAAAATCACAGTTAACGAAGATGAAGTGTGCTTGCTTCTTCACCAAAATTTAGTAATGGTGGGCTCTGCTGAGGGCCTGAGCAGCATACCAAAGAATTTGTTGTTAGACTTTTCTTGTGTTTCCATTTTTTTGGATTTGCAGTGATTGGTCAATTGCATTCTATGGGAGAGACAGACCCCTGACCTGGTGAGGCTGGAGGTTCAGATGTTCACGGCAGGGCATGGTCCAGCTTAGTGACTGATCCCTTTCAGTAGCTCACATACATGATTGAATAAATGTTGTGACTCCAGGAAAATGCTCACTAGATTGACTACACTTTGTAGAAGTGAAGTAGGGTTGTTTATCATCCACATCCTGATCACAGCTTTAGGCTTGGTTACTCTATGATATGTGGATTTCTTCACGACTTAACTATTCTTGCAGAGAGGGTGGCTTTTGATAAGAGGAGAGGAGCTCTTAATGGCGAGTCTTCTTCTTCTACTCATGTCCAGTTTTAAAGATTCACAGGGGTGGTTGAACCTTCAAATACTTGGGAGGGAAAAGTCAGAAACCCCCTTCCCTTCAAAAAAATTGTTTTGAAATTATTTCAGATTTTCATAAAAGCTTCAAGAATAGTACAAAGAATACCCTCCTAGTTCCTTTCACCCAGATTTCCAAACATTAATATTTTATCATCTTTTCTATATTTGTCTTGTGATTTATTTTTCTTCCTAATGCTTAACGCTTCTTCTATTTTACGTATTTACTTATTTATTTATTGTTTCTTCTCCTATACCCATCCACTCACCCTCACTGGAAGCTAATGAAAGCAGGGCCTCTATCACTTTTGTTCACAGGACTGTCCTCAGAGCCTAGAACTGTGCCCGACGCATATCATGAATATATACTGACTAAGAAAATATCCCTCCTCCTTAGTGTATAGTCTAGTTTTAACAGTAGCCTTATGATGTAAGCATTGGAAAATTAGTAACAGGCTGAAGTTTATATTTTTATTCTACGCTCTGTTTCACATGTTTTCTTTCAATAAAATTGGAGGCTGGTGAGAGATCAATAAATGTTTTTGATAAATGGTAATGTTGATCTTAACCACTTTCTTAATAAGATAAAGCTATCATCAACAATGGAACAGTGATATCTGAAACCCTTTTTCTCCTTATGAAAGATTTTAAATTAAGAGGCTAAGACCTGTTGAGATGGAAGCTAATGTGGAGTTTTGAGATGACTTCCTGTAAGTTGATGAATCTGTAATCTGGCAAATATGGAAGACTTCTCCTTTTGAGTAGACAACATTTTATCTTAAGGTAGAGCTATATCTGTGGAATAAATTATAATGAATAATTTGACAAGATTTGGGGTCAGAGTAGAATTTAAACAACTGTAGACTCAGTTTACCAGTCTGTACTCATTTTAGCAAAAGTTAATACATTTGTTTCCTTTCCCTTCCATGTCATGCTGTTGGCTGACAGTGAATCTGTGGTCAACTACTTAGTTCTTAAAAATATAGTTAGATGTTAACCCAGGTCACCATAGTTATACGTGTATATTTTTAAGACCTGCATGCAAGTCTTTATATGTTTTCAGTTTTAGGTGATTGAATGATTAAGCAATAAGGCTTGTATTATCTGCTCCGTTCCTAATTCTCCAATCTTATCTTGAGCCGTATCTCTCTCATTCAGTATATTTCAATCAACTGGTTCTTTTTGTTCCCCAAACACCCTAGCTCTTTCCTGCCTGGAAGGAATTGATACCTAGAATCTCTTCCTTTAAAGTTCTTCATTTGGTTAACTTTAACTTGTTCTCTAGATCTTTAAACTAAATGCCACTTTTTTTGACAAGTACTTTCTGAGTCCTCCTCCTCACAGCTCCTCACCTCAACTCTAAATTAGGTTTCCACTTATCTTTCCTTTAATAGCACTCTTCTCCCTTATTAGTACTAATCACAATTTGTAATTACATGTTTATTTTTAAGCTTATTTGTCTCAGGTCTTCCCTGTCATACTCTAAGCTGAATAAGAACAGGCACTTTATCTGTTTTATTCACCATGGAATTTTCTTTATCAAGCATGGTCTATATATTTATCAAATGAATGAAGAAAGGAATGAATTCTGTTCATATATTTTTCTCTTGTCTATCGGGGCATTATGAGAGACTAGGTCAAAAGCCATTCTGAGGGTGGATTAAAAGCTTTGGAATATCATAGACTGAAGCATATTATACAGTCTGGTTCCCAAATGTTTTCTTTCAATGAAACCAATAGATGATTTACCCTGACAGGTCGATCAGAATGCAAAGCATCTCAAAATTAGAAGTTATTTTAGAATCATACAGGCATTCTTTCATGATTGAAGCAACTGTCAGTCGGTCTGTGTCTTAAAATTCTTTGTAAAATGAGAAAGTATGGAAGCTAGATTTTGTAATGGAAGAATCGGACAAAATTGTTGCTAATTATGGCATTGAAGGATCACAACAGTCCTAAGAAAATGCATTCTTGGAAAATTAAAATGTAACAAAATATCAATTTGAATTTCAAATACATTATGAAAAAATATGCACATTTATTAGGTGTGTTTATAATCTAGTACACATAAAATTGCTTTAAAAAATCATACTCACTTAAAAATAAGCATGAAAGTTGAGGCGCCTCCCAATGCAGTGAAAAAATGATACACGGCTTGCACTGCCAAATAAAAATAAAATTTTCTTTTACATTTATCATCTCTTGGGCATTCACCCAAATGAGCCGAGTTATTTCCATTCTGGAAACCAGTTGCTTCCACACAACTACAGTTATAAAACACCTAAAAAACAGTTTTTGAAATATTACAGAACATATTTGCAAAATCCGACCAGGCTGTAAGTACATTCCATTATATTTAAAGAAGTCTCATTTATCCAAGCCAAAATATTTACAGTTTTTAAAGAAAACAGTCTAAAAATACAGTTGCTTAATAGTTGAAAAGCAAAATAATTTTCTGGATTCTTTCCTAGACAAGAAAATGCAATTCACTGTTAACATTTAATTCATTTCTAATTTAAAAAACAGAAAAGAATAGAAGAAGTTAGTGTGAAATTCTGTATATAATTTTCACATGAATATAAATTCTTCTTACTATTTCTCTCCCACTCACTTTTACTTTCCATAGCACACCTACTGATGCTCTTTAACAATCTCTATAAGTGTCAGGGACAGTGCCTGGGGAGGGATTACCCAGGGAATCCAGAAAATATAGTAGTTTGAGATGGCCAAAACCTGGGCTTGAGCTACCCATCGGAATGGGGCAGAGTCCCAGGGAAAAGGGGCCAGGCAGGGGTGCTGGAATTCTACTTTGGTTAGCCAGCACAACATCCTAGAGCATAATGACAGATTATATGATAGATGATGTTATTACCAGAGAGGTTCAACACAACAGAATACCCTACCAGTTAGACCACAGAAAGTGAAAACTTAGGAACAAATGATTTTAGAGATTTAATTTGGCAGGGAGTTGATGCAGATAGGTGACTTCTATAAATTCTGTTCTGAGTCTAGGCTAAACTAAGGTTTAAGGGAAGTTTGAAGCTGTTAGTGCTAAAGACCAATTATTGAAAGAGAACTGACGAAGAATTTGAATCCATACTTATTGATGGCCAAGCTTTACTTTTTCACTAGGGATTATATGGAGGAATCCTTTATGTAGCAAGACTACTGGCCAATAAAATCAAACTTAGGCACAAAAAACATTATTTTGAGTGATTTAAAAGGGATGGTTTATTACTAACGATTTGGTAAAAGAACTCGCCAGTAGCTCACAAATGGTATAGTCATTGCCAGTATTAAGAAGATGATGTCTCCATAGCAGACAGAGCTCTCTTTAAGATTCTAACTTATGTCTCTTCCAGGTCTTCACTAATGTGCAAAGTGGGATCAAGGATTAAGTGGGGGTACTCTCAGTGAAAGGCATGATAGTCATGAATATGAGATGTGGGTTTTTAAGCATAGTCCTTGGGCCATATTTGTACAAATTTATGGCCCAGCATCATAGAATCTAGGTGCTTTGCTCTTCAAAGTTGTCAGCGCCCTTCAATAGTAAAATTAGTAGGACTATGGACAAGAGAAAGATGGAAAAATTTTGAAAATCAAAGACAGAAGGGTATGCTAGAGACCAATGATCATAGCTGATTGTATTACCTATGTTGGTGATAGCAAAAGGGTCCAGGAAATGCTCCCCAACTTTGTGAGATATTCAGTAGATTGGAGTAGAATAGAGAACATCATACTGGGAGAACCCATAGTTTGTGTGAAAGGGAATATTTTGAGTAAAGAAGCAGTTGGCATTTCTATGGGAGATGTTAGCACCAGGTAAGCAGAACAGCAAGTTATACTGGATAGAAGAAGTGCCAGCCTTGGGCAAATCAAAGCTGGAAACCAAGATTTGGATAGTCAAGTGAACATGAAACATTGATTAATTTCTTGGAAAGTCAAAAGGGTAATGAATCTAGAGATAAACTCATCAGAATCTATATGCAAAATTGCGTATTGATTGTTGTCCTGGAAGGCAGGAAGTGCTGACAAGGGGTTGGCTCAGGACTCTTCTCTAACTTCTGAAGGGTAAAGTATCTCCAACTTAATGGAAATCACATACTTTAGTCAAATGAGATGCTTCCTAGAGATCCTAAATGCAGTTAGATTCTAGAAGGTTGTATTCTTATAAACTTAAGGGGAAAAAGCAAGAGTAATCTCAAATGAGAATTCAAGCAACAGGAAAACCTATTTGTGTCCCAAGCAAGATTTTACATGAGGCTTTGTTTACACAACATCACAGCCATCACAGTGACAGACAATATTAAGAGTCTTTTTCTTTCATCTTTTTGCTGGAGACCTTAGTTATAGAAAGATTTGATAAGTAATTGTTAAATCAAACTTGCAATTTTGATTAATGAGAGGAGAGGAAGTAAAAACTAATACTCACTATTGACTTTTTATTGCCACTTGAAGAATTGCATCCTGCTAGACAAGGTGATACGTAAGTGATTCCATTGTCCCCACAGACTGGTTCCCATTGATTTTTATCACAATTGCAGTCTGAGTTGCAATAAGAAAGTGGTACATTTATATGAGATGCCACTGGATTATTTCTGAAAATATATGATAGATATATATCAAAAAGAGAGACAGAGAAAGAAGAAGGAGGAGGAAGATGAGGAGGGGAAGAGAAGAGAAAAGAAGGGAACAGAAGAGGAGAAAGGAGGGAAGAGGAGAAATAAGGGAAAGAGTGTCCTTTAATTAGAGAAATTTGATGAGTGATGACACCAACATGGCAAATTTTTTTTTTATGCTCATTAACTTTTTCACCCTCCATCTTTATCCAGACGTGATTTATGGCCTAGAGAAAGTAAAACATAAAAAAAGAAACCAAAGAGTATAAGTAAGACTTAGATGAGAGGTCTTTGTGATTCTATCAAGAAATTACTCATTAAATAAGTCATTTATTTTTCTGAGACTCAGTTTCTCTTCAGTAAGATAATGACATTAGGTTAAGTTTCCTCCCAGTTCACTGTGAAGTCTCATGAATCTGTGAATGTTATTTAACTATGTTGAATTTATAAATCTATATTCTAACTACATGAGAAAAGAATTCGACATGGTCAAAACAGAACCCCTGAGGATCAATTTTTAGAAATCAATAACAAAAGAATCAGTTGAGAAAGACTAGGAAAACTCCATAAACTTTTCAAATAAAACCACAACATACTTTATAATGATTTACTGTAAACATGGTTATAGCCATAAAATATAATCTTATAAAATGGCTAAAATTGCAAAATAGATTATTTGTATGATTAATTTTCATCTTATAAATATTTAAAATTATTCTTCTGTTTTGGGGAAAAATCTTGATAATTATCGAGGACTGATGAATTATTTTTAAATAAGAAAGTAATTCACATAAAGGAAGAAAAAAGCAGATTCAGAAATTCTATTATCAATAATTTTACTAAAAAGCATCTAATACCTAATTCTGCTTGAGGACATATGAAGACATATGACTGGGGGTGGGGACATAATGATTAATAACCAAGGTCAGACATTACAGTCAGATACTCTTATGTTCACATTAGTTCTACCGCTTCACAGCAATGTGACTACTCTTTCTAAAATCAGTTTTACCATTTTTAAGTCATAGACAATAACTCAACCTAGTAGGAATTTTTTGGAAAAAAATTAATTGGCAGTTCTCAAACTTTTTGTTCTCAGCAGTCCTTCACACTCTCAAAAATTCTTGAGGTCCCCGAAGGTTTTTTGTTCAGGTAGGTTATATCTATTGATATATACTCTATTAAAAATTAATACTAAGAAAGTTTTAATACATGACAAGCACATATGTCATTACCCATCAAACTGAGGTTATCATTACATATCTGTAGCCTTAGAAAACGTCATTATACACTCATGAGAAAATGAGAATGAAAAAGGCAAACACCATCTTGGTATTACTATAAAAATAGTTTAGAATTTGTTGACCCTCTGATAAAGTCTCAGGAGCCCCTATAGACCCTCAGACCACATTCTGAGAACCTCTGCACTAGTTCATACTTTAAAAATTTATCCCAGTGACTAGAATTTCACAAATGCTGAATACATTGATTCTATTTGCTATTATTAGACTATGAGTTCCACAAGAACGTTGGTGTATCCTATAAATCTTCTTGGCCTCTAAGGAGGCGCTCAGCAAAATTTTACTGAATGAAAAAAAATCCCATAGAACTCTAGCTGCCTTCTTTTAAATAGATGGTGCAGCTATTATACTTGTTTTCAAGGAACTGGCTTTAGGCTAAAGCCTGCCCTGACAACCAGGGGGCCCTTGGAACAAATGATGTCGTACAGCATTAGTGTGGAGTCTTTGTATGACTTCAAACAAGTCCATTTCTCTGGGTCTCAACTAATAAAGGAAAAGGATATGACTTTTGGGCTGCATGATCTCTAAGGTTCTTTTACCTCTGAAGTTCAATGTTCTAGGTACTCTGTACTTTGATTTACCAGAGAGAGTGATGGTGGATAGGCGTAATCAACAACAGTCAGGATTAGGATGAAGTGGGGAGATAATTCAAGACTAAATTGGCAAGTCTCCAAGAATTTAGGTAAGGAAATGTGGGAAGATTTGACAAGTTAAAATTGACACCTCATAGGATCCAGAGTTTAAAAGCTCAGAGCCAACAACAAGCAGGACTAAGGAGTATGATTACTGAACTGTGATCCAAGAATCTTTCTTTGTTGCTTAAATGTGAACATTCCTATGCTTAAATTTTTAGCTCTATTCAGGAGATGATAAGAAATCTGCACAGGAATCTTGCCCTTGATATAGGGTAGAGAGCGTAACATTAGAAATACTTCACAACACTTGATAATAATGGAAAAGGTTTTCTAGGGTCTAACATTTTACTATACATAGGATATGTATTAATTTTACTTCTAATGAAGACAATGGAAGAAGAAACAGTATAAGCTTGCAGAAAAGGAGAATTCAGTACAATGTGAGGAAGTGTTTTATTATAAAGATTGTTGTTTAAACATCAAAATTAACCGTAAAGATCATTCTGTTACTTTTGGAAAATGTCGTTTATATTCCTCTCGTGGTCCATCCAAGACTGTAGTGGTTGAGAGTAAGAGTTTTGGAGTCAAAAACCCCAAACGTGTCAGAATCTTAGCATTGCTAGCCATGTAATCTGTATCTAAGCTTTGCTTTCTCTATCTGTAAAATGTGGATAAAAATGCGTGTCACTCATTGCAAGCACCCGTAAATGATAGCTATTGTTGTTACATTCTATGTTGCTTTTCTTTAAGGAAGGAATAAAAGGAGGGCTTTTTGAGACCTTAAGAAATGGATGTTTTAAGAATAAAGTTGAAATTTCTCTCAATTAAAAGAAAGCTTAGTTAAAATTGCTATCTGCCGTATTTTCCTTATAGAGTCTTCTACATTGCATAGTTTACACATTATACAATTGATAGATACAAACCCATCATAGGTCAAGGTTAGGCCGGCTACTGGTTTGCTTTCACAGACTAGCGCAAAATTTAACAGATGAAATGAGAAGCTCACTAGGCTGGTAGCAAATGAAAATTTGGCAAATCCAAGCAAAGTAAATTTGAATTTTTTAGTGATATATCCTCCTGTAAACATTCCAATTGAAATAGTCGGTATGGCTATCATTCCTAGAAATAAGAGAAAAAATTATAATTACATAAATATGATTATTCTGAAATGTCTTTAAATATGAAACACAGTCTATACCAACCAAATTCATCTACTTTTATTATTTCTTAAATAGAAGGCTGGCAGGCCAGAATGGAGGTAGGGGACCAGTGTACCATTTGGGAGAGACAGAAATAATTTATTCCTGCCAGTGCTGAGGGTTTGGTTTCCCCAATAGCAAGCAAAAGGCAGTGACTGAGATACTTGTATGTCTGAACAGATAGTTTCTATGAGGTGCATTTTTCTTTCTGAAAAACAACAAAACATCATTTTCCTACCTATGAGACTTTCATTCTACCATCTAAAATCTTTTACATCTCCTCAAAATGAAGAGTTCTGATCCTTAAAAACTCATTCCAAATTTGCCCAGTACTTTAGAATCGAATACTTGAATTAATATCTCTTCTATATTCATCCAAACACATATATACTCTGAGATGATAAACAGACCTAGATAGGGTACTAAAAATGACCAATTCTTCTTATAACTTTTTCATTTCATTGTCCTGCAAGAGTCATTAAAGACGAAGACCCCTCTAACAAAAAAATTCAGCTGAGAACCTTATTGGGAGTCAAACAACTTTTACAGTTTAAATTTTTATCTTAAGTTCAATAATAGCATCATACAGAATTACTATTTTCTTGTTCGCTTATGACCTATTTGCATACCACTTGATAAATTCAGTTTAATGTATCAAGTGTTTAGTGAGTTTCTACCATGTGCTGGGCACTGTCCTGGATTATATACATTCTAAAGAATGTAATAATAATAATAATACAAGATTCTGCTCTTAAGAATCTTCTCTTATCCTGGCGTGGGGAAAGAATGATATGAGAAAACCTCTCTCTCATAAGCAAGTCTCAATACGTCCTTGGAAATAGATAATGTAGCACAAAACCTCTCTAAAATATAACATTTGTTTTGAATTATGCAGATATCAACAATGACTTAGAATTGATTTTTCTCTTGGAAACATTAATGTCCTATTTTTTGCAAGTAGCTGGATCCTGATCCTAGTCTATGAATTATGGAATTATAATAATTATGTTACAAAAGGATTTATCTCAGGACCTCAGCACTAAATGATAAGATCCAATGATGCAGATATCATGTCTAAATGTTTCATTTACATGCAACTTTTCCTTCGGGAGTTCATCTCAAAAATAGCATGAGATGCAACTTCAAATGCAGAATAATGATGAGATCAGAAGATTGGCAAATTTGCTAAGATTTGCAAAAGAGTAAATGGAAATTATATTCATTAAAATATGAAATTGGCTTCACAAGAAAATGTCACTTGGAACTCAATTATTTGGTAAAATTGCTTATCAAGCAGACATAAACAATGTGACTTACCAAACAACATGTTAGTCTCAGACGCTGACTGACCATACTGCTGTTCTACATATTTGAAGGCATAAGTAAAAGCACCAATAAAACTGCTGATTTGTAGCCATGTCAAAAACAGTACTATCATGTATAGGGGATTGGTAAGGATGCTTTTCAAGGACTGGATGAGGCCTATAATAAACATCAAAATAAAGAAAATATTATGGTGCAGCTTAAATACCTATTAATATCTTAATCTTGTAAATATAAAGTTTATAAGATTTAAAATTACATAAATTCATAACGCAGAAAGTCACAGGACCCTGCAATCCTGCTCTCAACAGCTTTTTGTATATTTCTTCTGGTTTTTCCATATGTACCTTGATATTTAGTTGTTAGTTCATTTTACCCCCAAGTGGGATTATACAAACATGCTGCTTCACAACTTCCTTTGTTCACTTCATATTTGGTTATTTTAGCACTATACCATACAGTTGCATACATCATTCATTCATTCATTCATTCAACAAATATTTGGTTTTCAATTGGATACCAGGCAATATGCTAGATGTTCAAGAAACAAAAGTGAATAAGACATGCAGCGTCTCTTATTTATTAAAAGTTAATAACTTTTGGGGGCTGGCCCCGTGGCCGAGTGGTTAAGTTCGCGCGCTCCGCTGCAGGCGGCCCAGTGTTTCATCTGTTCGAATCCTGGGCGCGGACATGCCACTGCTCATCAGACCACGCTGAGGCAGCGTCCCACATGCCACAACTAGAAGAACCCACAACGAAGAATACACAACTATGTACCGGGGGGCTTAGGGGAGAAAAAGGAAAAAATAAAATCTTTAAAAAAAAAAAAAGTTAACATTACTTTCACTACTCCACCATTTCTGTGCAATGTGAAAACTGTGCTGTTACCTCATTGTTTCAACTATCTTGCTCTGGCTACTGCTGGATCATTCTCCAGATTATTGCTCCTAAATTGTTCTTGATTAGCCCTCAGGGCTTATGTGTGACAGGGAAGGCACTATCAAGTGGGCACGATCCTTATTCACGTGATTGACCCTGATAATCGTTACCATTGTTGCTTCTACTTCATTTTTAAATATTTAGGTGGACAAAATTTTTTCTATATAGTTAGCAAGAAAATAATCTTACTCTAATTATCTAGAGAGAAGCTTCCTCTGACTTCCTTCTCCTTACTCCTTCTAGCCACCTAAGAAGAGCTCAGTTGCCCAATTTATAAGCATTCATAATTTCTTATGCTAACTTTACCATAGTACTTAAACACTATATTGCAATTATCTATATGTTTCTTGATACAACCCACTAGATTGTAAATTCTTGAAAAATAGAAGGAATATTCTATCACAGAGCACAGTATAGTGCCTGGTACTATTTGTGGATGAATAAATAAATGAATGGATGAATGGAATATTACAGTCCTTTTAACCCTCATAATTTACATTATATAATTTGGAAATACATATACGGTCTTTGGTTTACGAGTTACATATATTTTTAGCCTTTCGTTTGTTTCTCCCTGCTAAAGACCTCAAACCTAATCTTCTCTTCAGAGAGTTGGTGTGTGTTCAGAAAAAATTTATTAGTAGAAATCTTGGAAAAATAATTCAGCTAAATTTAGTACAGAAGAAAGCTAACTCCAGTTGATTGGATATGACTTAGTTTGGAACACTCACTCCTCCCTTTTACTGGGATTAACAATTCCAAATTGACTATAAATGTGAAATACTTACCAGTTATGTGCTCAGTAAGCTTTTGCCTAGGGTTGGTCAAATTAGTCGTTTGACTTTTTTCCTCATTTGTTTTGAGCAAATGTGAAGATATCGAAACTTTCCTTTCTTTCTGTGGTTTATCCAGACTTGAGGGCAAGAAAAAGAATGGTATGGAAGAAATAATGGATAATAATCCAGCCACAAGGAAACCAAGCCACCAAGCACCAACCCAGCGAGAGTCCCTAGGAGTTATTCTGATACTTCCTAGAATAAAGAATTAGAAGAGGCTAGTCAAAAATCATTTTGAAATGCAATATATTCTAGGCAGTAATGGTAATGATTGCTGTTCTCCACAGATGAAGAAAGTAAACTACATTTCATCAATTCCAAGACATTGTTTTCTTTTTTTCACACTTCGTCACCTCTAAAATCAGGACAAGTCTAAGATTTAATAACATCTCACGATTACTTTTGTCCAAGACTCAGTCATGACATTGTTGTCTTTGCCTGAGACTGTGTGAAATTGCTGGCTTTCCTAGTGACATGACTGGACAACTACCATTATTGACCATTTAAGCCTGCAAACCGTTCAATAACCAATTATGGAAGGCACATGAATCTTCGTTATTGTCTGAAATCATCTTTTGGCACCATTTGCTGAGGTCAAGAAAGCACTAGCAATGAAATTTACAGCAGTTTGCAAGAAATTCTCAGAGCCAATATGGGACTTTTTCCCCCATAAACTTCCATTTCCAACTCACACAGCACAAAGGATGATATTGGCGAAGATATGCATACAACGAAAATCTGAGTTTAAAAGTGACCCAGAAGAGCTTGACTCTAAATTTTAGGGATAATTTAACCATTTTATTACAAGTATGCTTTCCTTTAAAACATGCATGAGTGATATGTAAATACTGCAAGTACAAAGGAGTTATTTCAGTGAGTATAAAGTAAACATTCTAAGTAATAAGAAAACTCAACAGAGACACACACACACAGCATGGACATTCGAAGCACAATAATGGTGCCATTACTCGTTGATTTATAAGAAAACTCACTAACATGAGAAAATATTGACTTGATTTAAAACTATATAGAAATAAATTATTCATTCTATTTATTGAAGTGGTTATCAAGTATGCACAGATCTAGGTTTAAAATTGATTTACATGATCATATTGTTCCATAATCAGCAACTCAGACAGACTTCAAGAAATGATTGGTAAAATCAGCGATTCCACCTACGTGCTAAATATTTAGTCATCCTCTGTCAGAAACGTCATTTTGGTAACATTTTTCCTCCTTTATCACTGGTCTGCACATAGGGACTAGAGGTTATACTCTAGCTAGACGTGGCATGCCAAAGTATTTTTCTTGGCTCACACTCTGTCTTAAAAATTAGAAAATTCTACATAAAAATCTGGATTTCTGGATTGTCTTGAAAACTATTGGAAGATGTTGCCAATGCTGGACCCAAATTTCCGCATGAAAAGAACAGGTTGAGGCTGAATAGCGTATGTGCTTTTGGATGTTTGGGGAGGGCAGTCCATCACCACCAATTCTTCCCAGTTTAACCACCACCTGACACTTTTTGCTCACGGATGTTATCTCTTTGGCTCCTCTAGGCATTGGAGTTTGCCAAAGAGTTCTTCATAATGTGTTTACCTCCTGCTCATGACTGAACAAGAGAAGATGTAAGAAGGTCTGAACATTCAGTAGTAGAAATGGAATGACCGTGAATTCTAAAATACAGTGAGTAGTGATTTCTGACTATAGGAAAAAGGTTACAAAACTACCATCCTAAAGACTTTAACCGTTTATTTCTGTACCTCTAGCAATAAAAACAATGATGAACCTGGAGATGAATGAGTAAAACTGTATGGAATGAGTAGAAATGTACAGAATGTGAACCTTCTCTAATTCACACATCCAAAATAGAAGATATAAAACATTTCATCAGGTACTTGCTTTAGTTTTATATTATAAAACACTTTCAGGTTTGTGGTTATTACTGGTGTACTGTGATGTCTACTCTATTTTGTAATGAATCCTTTGATCTCCTTGGAGATCTATATAAGTCCTTTTGAGATAGAAAATCAGATTTGTTTATTCAGAAATACTAATTACATATTACATGTTAACATAGATACAATCCTGTTATGTCCCAAAAGAGATGGCAGGTAAGTGCACAAATGTGTATGACTCATCATGATACGGGCTACAATAAAGGCTTGCTTTTCGTGATTAATGGGGACACTTTGCGCCAATGGAAGGTGGTGAAGTAAAGCTTCTCTGAAAAGGAGCCACATTTTGGAAGAGACTTTAAGAACTCTGCAAATAGAAAATGCAAAGAAAATTTTCTAAGTGTAAATACAGGGACGTGATATCACAGGGCACCTTGAGAGACCTGTAATTTGTTTGCAGTTATTTTGAACAAAGTAATCTAAAGCAAGTTTGTTAAAATTTTCTTATTTTGTACTTAGTTGTAAAAGCTTGGTGTAGCTAGGAGATGAATTTTGTTTTTATTCTGATTGTTAATAGGTTTATTTGCTATTTGTAAGTTTTGACGAATAGTCAGCAAAGGACTTTTGAAAGAGTGAATTCAATTATTTGGAAAAATGATGTTCTGTACTTGAAAAGCATTTATCATGTTACCTTGTTCTGATTGTACTTACTCAGGTCTACATATCCAATATCCACCCACATTTTAGCAAACTGAGATGCCAGGAGAAGGCCAGTGACTGGACCAGCCATTGCCATTGCATTCAAACTACCTGAAAATATTATACAGAAATTTTATCAGATGCCAAAAATATATAGTTCTTATTCAATATGTTTTTAAAAGTAATGTTACAGAATACATTTCCAAATAATTTTTTTAGTAAGTAAAAGAATAAAATTAGAAACACTATGATTGCAAAAGTAGACCCAGAGAAAGTAATCATAAAATCTAATATTTTCTGTACGTTACCTAAATAAAAAGAAGAATGTCCTTCTTTAGCAAAATCATCCAAGTAAGAAATCCCCAAGGGTCCTATGGGGGTTTCCCCAATTCCACGAAGCATATTACCCATTAGAACATATATCCATGCATATGACACAGATTCCTTTTCGTGACCTTTGTAGACAAGACAGTGTTTATTTTAAACATTAATTTTAGCATTCCTGTTAGAAACTCAACTACTTTAAGTTTTTAATTATCCCACTTAAGAATTTTGCTTTTTTCTAATTATGAGTGATTTATATTCACTTTGCAAAGTTTGAAAATATAGAAAAGCACAAAGAAAACAAGCAAAAATTATCTATAATCCCACCTCACACAAAAAACCACTTCAAATATTTATATATATCTTCCACATTTTTAGTTCATGTAAAAATATGAATAATATCCTTTATGTACATTATATACATTAAATGTCCAGTTCATATTATAATTTACTTTTACACCTGTCATACTATGACAATTTCCACATGTTATTAAGATTTCTTTTTTTCTTTTGTGAGGAAGATTGGCCCTGAGCTAACATCTCTTGCCAATCTTCCTCTTTTTGCTTGAGGAAGATTGTCGCTGAGCTAACATCTGTGCTGATCTTCCTCTATTTTATGTGGGATTCTGCAACAGCATGGCTTGAGGAGTGGTGCTAGGTCCATGCATGGGATCCGAACTCACGAACCCCAGCCTCCAAAAAGCATGTGAACTTAACCACTACACCACCAGGCCAGCCCCAAGATTTCTCTTATATCAGGATTTTAATGACTGCATAGTAGTCGGCTGAATGAAAGTTTCATAATTTATTTAATCAATCTCTTCCTTTTTACTCACAAAATATTTCTAACTTTTTATTCTGTTAAACAGGGATGCCAAGGCTATAATCATAAATAAATCTTTGTGCACACTCCTGATTATTGCCTTAAGATTAATCAATAAAAGTAGAATTGCTGATTTAAGCACATATGCCTATTTTTAGTCTTTACTATCCTGAAAAATAACCTCCAAAAATTCTAGAAATTTATCTAGAAATTTATACACTGCCACCAATATATAAAAGGTGTCTTTTTCCTCTACCTCATTTCTCTTTTTTAACCTTTTCCTGTATAATAGGTAGAAAAATCTTTAGTTAGTATTATAATGTGTAATTATAATTCATGATTTGTGTTATAATAGGTAAAAAAATCTTTAATTGGTGTGATAATTTCTATTTTTCATAAAAAGTAAAGTTACATTTTTTATATAGTTGTGCCACTTCCGTCTTCCTTATTTTAAATGCATATATTCTTTACTAATTTCCTACCAAAATATCCTCTTATTACTTCTAAAAGCTCTTAAGATATATTAACATTATGTTTTGTCTTATACACATAAGATGCAGACGTTTTTCCTGTTTGCTTTTTTAATCGACTAATGAATATCATAATCACTTTTTACAGATGTAATTAAATTGATAAGTTTTAGAATATTTTTTAGTGACTATCAATTCTTACCTTGTCCTACTATCTCAGGTGATGTTGTATTGAGTAACAAAGTTTGATCCATTAAGCAGGTTGATAAGCTTGATGTTGAATTCTCTGACGGATTAATAAGAGTTTCTTTCGAATACCTGTAACTATAAGAACATCACTAGATTTAAAATTTCCATTATCTACTGAATATTTTCACTTTTCCAAGAAATAGGAATTTTCCTCTTTATTTGCACCATTCTCTTCTCCAAATTATCAGAATCCTCTTTGTCAACTTCCCAGCCTGTATTTTAGGGTAGGTGATGGGTGAAAGTAAAATGAGAGTGCCCACTGGGAAATATTCAATACCCCCAGGCAAGGAGGATTATCATGTTGCTATCCTCCTAGGCGTGCTTATATTTGGCCAAGCTATGAAGCGCTATCTTGGTTTCACGCTTTTGTTAAAAAAAAAAACTAATTGTATCTATCCATCCCTCTGAATTGTCTTCAAAGATGATCCCAATCTAAACTTTCTGTTAACTTTCTGATAACATATAATAAACTTTAGAGCAGTGTTTTCCAAATCATTTACAGTGCACACTGATTTACCTACATTTTCTATCAATAAGCTGTCTGAGTTTCTTTTATGGATACACATGCTTCCCACCTCCAGCACAGATGCACACTTTCATATGCCTGACTTCATAATTTAGTTAAAAAAAATTCTAATTTATTTCAATTTGATGAGAAACAACTTAATAAGAACAACAGAGACAGGGCTAGAATAAGGACAAATGCTGATCCCCCAAAACACTGAGACACCCTATGCTATGAGCTCCAAGGCAGCCTACTGTATGTGAGTCATTATGCTCAGTTCCAAAGAGCTAGAAATAAAACATACAGTTTTTGTACTTAGGACATTTTACACTCTCTAAGATAAACATATATGATAAAATAGTGATAAGTTTAGTATATGAGGTCCTGAGTTGTCATGAAGTAAAAATGGATGGTCTGCTTTGCATGGAGGTGGGGGAAGGGGTGAATTAGAGAAGACTTCACAATGAGGATTACATATGAGATGAATGTTGAAGACAGATAGGAATTTAATAGGTAGATGAAGAAGGAAAAACACCAAAGCCTGTAAAAAAAAAAATATGCAAAGGCATGACATATTATGGCACATCTGGAAAACTGTAGGCCAGAGTGTGGTCCTCAATCGTGAGGAGCAGTGTAAGATGAAGGTAGGAAGATAGTCAAGGACCAAATGCACAATAAGCAACCAGCATATGGAAATAAGCTTAGAAATTAATCCATAGGCAAGCAGCATTCAATATTTTTTACTGTGACCAGCAGTAAGAAATACATTTTGCATCACAACAACAATGCATACATATGGACACACATACATTCACATATATATATGTACAACTAAAACTAAAGTTCCGCAGAATAATATTTGTTTCTACTCACATTGTTTATTGTATTTTATCCTATTCCATCCTATTAAAAAATTGTTCATATTAATCATCTGAATTGATTTACTGGTCCACTAGTGGTTCAGAATCTGAAGTTTGAAAAACATTGCTCTGGGAAATTGGGAGTTTTAAGCAGGAGTAAAATAATCAGATTTGTGTTTTAAAATGAATTCTCTAGTATGGAATATGAGTTAGAATAGAGTTGAGACTAGAGGCAAAAAGTCCAGGTCAGAGATGAGGAAAGCCTCAACCAGGTTAGGGACAGTGGAGATGAAAGGAGGTAGACAGGAATTGACAGACAGAAGGTAGAATAAGCAAGATTTGATGACCAGCAGTCATCTGTTTTGAAATAAAGAAAAAGTTTGGGATGAGGCCCTTGACTTTGGTTTGAGTTCCTTTGTGGCTAAAGGAATCATTATTGAAAGAGTGAGTGAGAAAAATCTGAGCTGATTTTGGCACAGGGATGGATTCAGTTTTGAATATACGGATGGGAAATACTTGTAGGATGTTAGACTGGAGATACCCTTGGGGTGGTTGATTATATAGATCTTGAGTGTAAGAAAAAGTCACCATGTATAGGTGTTAGCTGCATTTAATGCTGCATACACTCCATAAAAATGTTCTAGAATGAAAAGTGAATAAGATTGAAGAGAGAGCTTAGGGGATACTCACAAATGGTGTCAGCAGCAGAAGAAAAGAAGGGGTATAATGAAGAAGCCACAAAGATAGGAAATAAATCAAGACAGAGTAATACAATGAAAATAAGAAGGAGCAGTGCTGGGAAGAAGAAAATACTCATAAGGGTCAAATACTATAGACAAAAAAGAGAGATTGGTATGGAAAACAAAAGACATGAATGTTGGCTTTGGGAATGAGTAAGTAATCAATGTCTTTAGCAGAAATTGCTCATTGTCTCTCAATATCCATTCTTATCTCCTTCCATTATAATAGAAGGTGAGATTTTTAGCTAGGAGCATGGCATCCTGGAATAAAGTCTATTTTTTCCAATGTCTTTATATCTGGATGTGAGATATAATAAAATTCCGACCAAGGTGAAGCTAGTAGAAGTGTTACACTTCTGAAAATACTTCTTAAGCCCCAGCCTGTGTGCACTCTGCTTCTTCTTGTTGTTCTTTTTCCCTTCCTCTATTCTGTTTCCTGGAACAACATTGCCACAATTGGGACCATTAGGTCGAAGCCATGCGAGGCAGAGAAATGTGATAAAAAGAAGCAGTAACCTACCATTCCTGGGCTGGCTACATTAACTTTTTATGTGAAAAATAAGCTTCTATCTTATTTAAGCCAACACTATTTCAGGTTTTCTGTCATTAGTATCCCTCTAATCAGAACTACACAGTGAGCTTAAGAACAGTCTCAATGGAAATCCAAATGGAAAAACCCATACTGCAGTGGGTTGAGTGGTGAAGTCTTATTGAATGCAATCAAAATCTTGTAGGCAAAGACACAACGTACGTATGTTATACTAGAAAGCCATAAAGCGCTCATTTATTTCCTATGAACCTGTACACCTTATTTAGTGCTATTCATATGTCAAAGTCAATGAAATCCATGGTGGATAAAGCAATAAGATAATTATTACCTAGAACAATATACTCCATTTCTACACATACTTAGTGGGTATTCTTCTCAAAAGGTGACTGTTTATATAAAAGGAAAAAAAATGAAATTCTACTGTTAACTTACAAGTAAATGATAATTAATGGCACAGAAGAAATACTTACTATCCCATGAAGAAATGTGGCAAAGCAGTCAAAATACTTCCAGTTCCCATAATCAAGCAACCAATTCCAATTATCTTTGGTCTGTGTAGTTTGGATCCAAAGTAACTCACAAATACAATCACAAACAAATTTCCTAGGAAGAGAACAAAACAATTTTGATATGATTCATTATAGAAAACATTGACTGAGTCCCATTTTGTGTCCAGTAGAATGAAAGGCCCCAAAATGAATAGAGCATAAGACATGGGACCGTCCCTCGAAGATCATGTAACTGAATCGAGAAGGTGAAACTTACACTGAACCACTCCGTGTAAAGTTGTATGGCATTAACAAGCAGAATAAGTTTTCAATATGAAAGAAAGCACTTGAATTATTTGGCTATGTTAGTGAAGCAAAATTTTATTGAAGAATTTGGAGTTGACTGGATTATATTGGAATGAGGAAAATCCTCCTGATCTGAAAGAAAGATATTCATTCATGCATTTGCTCATTCACTCCCAGCATACTTGAAATTTCTATTAGGTATCTGCCACGGTGTTAGGAGCCAGAAATATTAAAAAGAAAGAATAAACCATGGTATTTGTCCTCAAGAAATTTACATACCAGTGATAAAAATAGATAGATGGAGAGAGGTGCTGTTAGAACACAGAGAGGGGAAACTTTAATTAATTAAGGTTTTAGGAAAGTTTCCTGTAGGAGAGGCCACTTGAGATTTAATGTTGAGTATAAATTATTTAGATTAAAAAAACAAAGAAGAGTATTCCAAGTAGAGGGAGTCACAACCAATTCTGACACATCTGGAGTTATATCTATAATAATAAACTTACAATGACCAAGAATTACCGAACATTCGATGGGAAAAAAATAGCATGAAATAAAAGCAGCAAAATGAACTGGCAGATGAAGTAACCCATGAAGAAACAGTCAAATAAGGAAACTAAAAAGAGGAGAAACTTTGACAAAAATCCAGTTAGTATCTGTAGAGGTACAAGGGTATGTTGCATCTGTAAAATGAGAACAGGCAGACTAAAAACAAGGAGAACAACAAAGTATTGTTGTAAATTAAAATTATTGTAGAAAATGTACATATTGGAACCTGAGGAGATAGATGAGACGGTGTCAGAGAAGACTGATGAGACATGAAGAAAAAAAGTAGAATTTTCAAAAGAAAACTTACAGGAAAAAAATAGCCAGAAAATTTAGTATTCATCTTATACATGTTTCAGAAGAAAATAGAGGGGAAGAAACAAATTTTTAAAATAGAAAATAAATTCCCTGAGCTAAAGAAAGACTTAAGCCCTTAGATGAAAATTTTTATTTTCTGCAGTATAAATAATGTAAAAGATACAGTCCTGGATAGATGCTGATAGAATTTCTGAAATTCTGGGATAAAGCGGAGGTACCTACCAGTACATGACAACGATACTGATAATGATCTCTCATACACAACATTAGATGCTATAAAACAGTAGATAAATGTTTTAAGTGTTCTAAGGACAAAAGATTTTTTAAGCTTAATTCCATACTCAGACAAACTATCACTTGAATATGATAGTAAACTAAATACATTGACCCACAAACAAGGGCTCAGAAAGTAAGTATGACATGTGTTCAATTATTTCTGGAAAAAAACTTAAAGATATACTTCAGAAAAAGCTAAAGATGAGAGCTGAAGTCCTAAGATTCAAGAAACAGTTGTAAGAAAAGAAACCACTAAAACTTTTAACCATGTTCGTCTAATTGCTATTAAATAGCTACAAAGTTTAATAAAAATATTAAGAATCAATTCCTTAATAAAAAGAGGCACACGGTGAATTAGGATTTAAAGCTAATAATAGTCTAATACTAAAATTCTAGATGATTTCATGAAACTAGGGAGGTGAAAGAGTGAAGGATATGTAGGATGTAATGTTCTCTGAAACATGAAAAGGTAGAATTCATAACAAAAAGATAAATGTCTTCCTTTGTATAATTATTTTTAAAATACTCAATAGCTAAATATATTTTAAATAAGGTTAAAGGATAAATTTATAGAAAATATCTGGAATCTATACAACATACATAATTTTTGAGTCCTTTTAAGTCATTAAAAAATTTTTTAAAAAAGGAAAAATGGGCAGAGGTAATGAGCTACCAATTTATAAGAGAAAATAATGTTCAATAATCATATAAAACCTCACTATTATTGGAGAAATCCAAATGAAAATGAAGACAACAAAGCAGTATATTCAATGTACTAAAAAAAAAAAACTTTTACCCTCAATATTACATCCAGTTAAACAGTAGAAACCTAACAGAGGTTGCTCCAAAGCTGTTCCTCCCTCCTCAAATCATTGGAATCATAATCCTCTCTCCAACCTTTTTTTGCCCTAGGACACCTTGAGAGAGGAAAGGTAAAGCCCTGGAAAGTATTAGTTTGCAAACAAGTTAGTATAAATCAGGGGTTTTCAACTTCTGCACTATTGACATTCTAAGCTAGATAATTCTTTGTTATGAGGGCTCTCCTTGGCATTGTAGGATGTTGGGCAGCATCCTGGCCTCTACCACTAGATGCCAGTAGCAACCCCCTCGCTGAGTTATAGCAACCAAAAATGGCTCCAGATTGCCAAATTGTCCCTGGGGGACAAATTTACCGTGGTTGAGAACCAGTAGTATAGAGCATGTATGGCAGTTTTTACCTCTGTAAATCTGGTTACTAAGTAATAATCAAAATAGAAGTAAAAATTACCCATTTCAAAGCTTCCATCAATTAAGCCAACAACAGAAGATGTTATGTCAAATCTCCTTTCTATTTGAGTGATGGAACTTTTCATAATGACTGCATTTAGTGCTTTACAAATAAAGCTGAGCGTCAGGGCTGCGAAGAACAGCTAAGAAAAAGTAGAAAGAAAGGAAAAAATGGTTAATCAAAGGACTACATAATGTTTATATGCACACAGAATTAAAATAGCTTTTCTTCTTTACTTAAAAACATTATTTTTATCATAAGAAGCATACCCACCTTTCCTCTATACCAATTGGTATTTCTTAGCCCTTTTAACATTATTATCACTATATTGATAAAGCATCATTTTCTAACTTGGCGACATCAGATTATTAGAGTAGTACAGTCAAGGTTGTTATTTTTTTTTTTAAAGATTTTATTTTTTTCCTTTTTCTCCCCAAAGCCCCCCGGTACATAGTTGTATATTCTTTGTTGTGGGTCCTTCTAGTTGTGGCATGTGGGACGCTGCTTCAGCGTGGTTTGATGAGCAGTGCCATGTCCGCGCCCAGGATTCGAACTAATGAAACACTGGGCCGCCTGCAGCAGAGCGCGCGAACTTAACCGCTCCACCACGGGGCCAGCCCCAAGGTTGTTATTTTTTAATTAATGTCATTAACTGATTTCTAGGAAGCTAGATAATGGTCTGAGATGGCCATGATGACAATTTATTCTTTATTCCCAAGTAAATAACACAGGCTAACTATGAGGGGAGTGTCTAGACATTCTCAAAGGTAGCATTTCCAGGAAGCCGGCTGAAAAATGGAACTTTTTCACTTATAAAACATCACTATTGTTGGAGAAATGCAAATTAAAATGAAGATAACAAAAGCAATATACTCAATGTTCTTAAAAAAATGATTTTTAACCCTGGTGGTTATAGATATTTTATTTTCAGTTTCATTGTAACAAAATTTAGTGATTCATTCTTCTTACAGCCCATATCCATATCCATAAGTGAATTCCTTTTGCTTCTAGTATTAAAATCTGATCTTGTTGTGGACTGCATGTTTGTCTCCCCCGCAAATTCATATGTTGAAACTCTAATTTTCAAATGATTATTTTTGGAGATGAGGTTTTTGGGAGATAATTAGGTCATGAGGGTGGAACCCTCATGATAGGATAACTATTCTTATGAGAGTTTGCTTCTCTCTCTTCTTCTGCCATATGAAGACCCAGCAAGAAAACAACCATCTGAAAACTAGGAAGAGGCTTCTCACCAGAACCCAATTACACTGGTTCCCTGATGCCAGACTTCCAACCTTCAGAACTGTGAGAAATAAATTTCTGATGTTTAAGCCACCGAGTCTATGGCATTGCGTTAAAGCAGGCCAGGAAGACCCAACCAGCCCTTCTCATGACCCTCTATACTACCAGTGGTAGCCACTCTCATGTCTAGTCTGGATTATTGCATTAGCCTCCTAATAGATCTTTCTGCTTCTGCTCTCACCCAACTACAGTCTCTTCTCAACACAGTAGCTAGAAAAATTCTTTAAAAATGGAAATTAGATCATGCCAGTGATCCTTCCATCTCAGGCATAATAATATCTAGTCTAAGCCCTAAATGATCTTCCCTCCCCGGGAATATCCCTTCCTCACAAATGTTTCTTTGTACCTTCTTTATCTCATCTTCTGTTGATCTAGTCCTTGCTTATTTCTCTCCAGCTACACTAGCCTTCTTGCTGTACCTTGAGCATTCCATGTTTGTTATATTGCCTCAGGTTCTTTGTTTTTGCTTTTCTTTCTACAGGGAATGCTCTTCCCCATAGTCATATTTCTGTCACTCACTCCCTCACATCTTTGAGGTTTTTGCTCAATGTAACTGCCAAAATGAGGCTTTCCTTGATCAACCTCTTTAAAATTACAGTCTCGCATCACTTAATGAAGGGGATATGCTCTGAGAAATGCATCAGGTGATTTTGTCATTGTGCAAACATCGTAGGGTGTACTTACACAAACCTACATGGTATAGTCTACACACATCTAGGCTGTATGGTACTAATCTTATGGGACCACCATCATATATGTGGTTCATCATTGACTGAAATGTCATTATATGGTGCATGGTTGTACACTACTTTCCCTTCACGTTATATTTTATTTCTTTAATGTATATTGCCCTCACTTGAATATAACCTTCATCAGAGCAGTGCTTTTTGTCTATTTTGATCACTGTTATATCCTTAATACTTAGAACAGTGTGTGCCACAGACATGCTCAAAAATATTTGTTGAACTTTTGTCTAACCAGAAGCTACTATGTGTCTTACATGAGGCCATGCGTGGAGGAAAGAGAAAAAGGCCCAATACAGCTCTTCCATTGCTGGCAAGATGTTTGTACTTCCCTTCCTGTATAGGGAATTTTCAATGAAGTGAAAGACCTTGAGAAAAGCTGTAAAATGATACTACTTCTTAGAAATAATCGAGAATTCCTATAGAGGATATCAGAAGTCATCTAAGAATGAAACCCAAAAGGTGGAAGAGTATCCAGATCAGTTTTACTAAGTTAATGAAGGGAAGAACTAGACTCATAGGAGAAAGATATTAAATTTGTCCAATGGAGTTAGAAGAAATTATGAAGATTTTCCTCAAGGAGTGCAATTCTGACATCTTGTAGAATTATATGCAGCCTTTACATCATAGAACAAAAATAAAAAATTTTCAGATTCTGATCATTTCAAAAAATCATCATGTTATTGACACCAAAAAAGAACAAATGTGGGTGGGAGTTACATCAGCAAGATGATGGAATAGGAAGCCCTCAACCTTCCTTGCCCCATAGACACGAGGATTTAACAACCACAAACCAAACAAATGCCTCTGTGGGAAGTTCAGAAATCATTTAAAACATTTCTGCATCCTAGGCAGTGCAAATCCAACCACATGGGAGCTTGGGAGGAAAATTTGTGACCCTCTCCATTCTCTTGCCAGAGCCTTCCCCCACCATGCATAGTTGGTGTATTTGAAACAAAATTCCCAAATCTTGTCTTCTCCCTGCAGGGAAAAAGGAGTAGAACTTATGTCAATGTTCTGGATTTTAGGGGGGCTGTTTGAGGGACCAGTACTGTATCCAAGTACTGAAAAGAGTGGGTCACCAGGTTGAAGGTCTCAGAGCAAAGATGATAAACGATGCACTAGAGTCTGCAATACCACAGACAGACATTAGGTGGAACACCAGTATTGTGATTCACTACATTACCAGCGATGCTAGTATCTCAGACAGACACCAGGGGGAGATTGTAAGTAGAAACCAGCAAATTTCTTCAAATAGTCCAGAGAAGACACACCCAGAGACAGCTTGGGATGTCTCCAGAATCTCCAACCTGGCTTAGTAATGAAAGTTGACCATGTACAAAACCAGAGCGCAAAGTCTGAGAGAATTAAAGAGAACTGGCTGATTCTGCAAACGCCAAAATTCCAACAACAAAAAATAACAAGACATATAAAGAAATAGGGAACCATGATACATTTAAAGAAACAAGTTAAATCTCCAGAAATTGGCCCTAAAGAAATAGAGATATATGAATTGCCAGAAAAGGAATTAAAATTACTGCCATAAGGATACTCGATGAATTAAAACACAGCACAGATAAACACCTAAGCGAAATCAGAAAAATGATGGATAAACAAAGTGAGAATATTGATAAAGACATAGAAACTACAAAGAATAATCAAACAGAAGTTCTGGAGCTGAAGAATACCTTAACTGAATTGAAAACTTCACTAGAGCAACTCAATAACAAACTTGACCAGACAGAAAAGGAATCAATGAACTTTAATACTGAGTCAGAGGAGAGAAAAAAACAAAGAATGAATAAAAATGAATAGCCTAAAGGACTTATGGAATACCATCAGGCAAACAACATACGCATTATGAGGGTACCAAAGGAAGAAAGGGAGAAATTGGCAGAGAAATTATTTGAAAAAATAATTGTCAAAAATTTCCCAAATCTGAGGAGAAAAATATACATACAAATTCAAAAAGTTCAAAGAATATCATCTAGGATAAATGGAATGAGACCTACACCAAAACACATCATAATCAAATTGTCAAAAGTGACAGACAGAGAGAAAAGTTGAAAACAGTAAGAGAAAAAACAAGTCATCACATGCAAGGGAATTCCCAATAGATTATCATCAGATTTCTCAGCAAAAATCTTATAGGTTAGAAGGGAGTGGGATGAAATATTCAAAGTACTGAAAGAAAAAGACTGCCAACCAAGAATATTATATCTCACAAAACTGTCATTCCAGAACAAAGGGGAAGTCAAGACTTTCCCCAATAAGCAAAAGCTGAAGGAATTAATCACCACTAGATCTATCCTACAAGAAACACTGAACAGAGTCCTATGAGTTGAAGTGAATGGATGATAAACAGTAACACAAAACCACACCAAGATATAAAATTCTTTAGTAAAGGAAATATAGAATCCTGTATCGTTGTAATGTAGGTGAGAAAATCTCTTATAAAAATCTGATTTAGAATTTTTTTAAAGGCATAAAATGTAATTATAAATCTATGTTAGTGGATATGTGATATTAAAAGGGGCAATTTGTGTCATCAATAACATAAAGTTGGTGGGAGGCAGATATGTAAAAGAATAGAGTTTTTATACACAATTGAAGTCAAGTTGTTATCAGTTTAAACAGATTGTAATAACTTTGAGATCTTTCAGCACGTTGATCTTAGATTTCCCAGACTCCAGAACTATGAGAAATAAATATTTGTTATTTAAGCCACCCAGTCTATGGTATATATATATTTTTTATAGCTGAACAGGTAGAGAAGATATTCCATGCAAACAAAAACCTAAAGAGAGCAGAGGTAGCCATATTTATATCAGACAAAATAGACTTTAAGACAAAAATGGTCACAAGAGATAAAGTCACATTATATAATGATAAAAGTTTAAATTCATCAGGAGGATATAACAATTATAAATATATATGCACCTAACATTAGGACACTCAAATATATAAAGCAACATTGACAAAGCTAAAGGTAGAAA
The DNA here is from genome assembly GCF_021613505.1 of Equus quagga. Taxonomy (NCBI): domain Eukaryota; kingdom Metazoa; phylum Chordata; class Mammalia; order Perissodactyla; family Equidae; genus Equus; species Equus quagga. The sequence goes on from NC_060267.1 coordinate 38,140,217, forward strand.
TAGGCAGAAACACAATACGAGTGAGAGAATCATACCCCACTTTGAATAATGGACAGAACAACCAGACAGAGACTCAATAAGAAAACGTTAGACTTTAACAACACCGTGTGCCATTTGGACCTAATTGGACCTAGACACACACAGAACAGTCCACCCAACAACAGCAGAATATACATTCTTTTCAAGTACACATGAAACGTTCTCCAACATAGACCACATGTTAGGCCACAAGACAATTTTAACAAATTTAATAAGATTAAAATCATGCTATGTATCTTCTGTGACCACAATGAAACAAAACTAGAAAACAATAGAAGAAAGAAAACCCTTAACTATGTGGAAATTAAACAACACAATCTTAAACAAGTAAAGGCTCAGAGAATTTAGAAAGTATCTGGACACAAGTGAAAATGAAAACACAACATACTAAAATATATGGGATGCAGTAAAAGCAGTACTAAAAGAAAAGTTTATAGTGATAAATGATTACTTTAAAGAGGAAGAAAGACCTCAAACCAACAGGCTAAACTTACACCTCAACGGCCTAGAAAAAGAACAAAGTAAACTCAAAGTTATCAGAAGGAAGGAAATAACAAAGATTAGAGTAGAGATAAATGAAAAAGGGAATAGAAAAACAATAGAAAAATTCCACAGAACTAAGAGTAGATTTTCAAAGAGATCAACAAAATTGATAAATTCTCAGCTAGGTTAAAAAAAAGAGGACTCAGTTAAAATTAGAAATGAAAGAGGAGACAATACAAATGATGTCACAGCAATAAAATAGAAGAGACTACTATGACAATTATATGCCAACAAATTGGATAAGCTAGAAGAAATGGATAAGTTACTAGAAACACACAACCTACCAAGACTGAATCATGAAGAAATAAAAAATATGAACACACCTATGTCTAGTGAGGAGATTGAAGCAGTAATCAAGAACCTCCCAACAAAGAAAGCCCAAGACCAGACAGCTTCACTGGAGAATTCTATCAAACATTTAAAAAAGAATTAATGCTAATTCTTCTCAAACTCTTCCAAAGAAATAAAGAGGAGGGAACATTCCCAAATTCATCCTATGAGGCCACATTACCCTGAGATCAAAGCAAGAAAAAGATACCACCAGAAAAGAGAACTCTAGACCAATATCCCTGATGAATATTAATAGAAAAATCTTCAACAAAATACTGGCAAAGAGTATCAAACAGCACATGAAAATAATCATACACTATGACCAAGTAGAATTTATATCTGGGATGCAAGTCTTGTTCAACATATGAAAATCAATCAATATAATACACCACATTAACAAAATAAAGAATAAAACCACATGATCATCTCATTAGATGAAGAAAAAGCATTCCACAAAATTCAACACCCTTTTATGAAAAAAAAAAAAAACACTCAACAAACTAGGAATAGAAAGGAACTATCTCAATGTAATAAAGGCCATATATGAAAAGCCAATACCTAACGTTATAGTCAATGGAGAAAGATTGAAAACTTTTTCTCTGAGATCAGGAACAAGGCAAGCATGCCCACAGTAGCCACTACTCTTCAACACAGTACTGGAAGTTCTAGCCAGAGTAATTAAACAAGAAAAAGAAATTAAAGGCATACAAATTGGAAAAGAAATAAAATTATATTTTTATTATTTATTTAGAATTAGACTTATTATTTATTTATAATTTATATTGTTATTACTATCTGTTCACAGATGATATGATCTTATATGTAGACATCTATAAAGATTCTACACAAAAAAAGCTATTAGGACCAATAAATAAAATTCAGCAAAGATGCAGTATACAAGATCAACACTCAAAATCGTTTGTCTTTCTGTACACTAACAATGAGCAATCTAAAAAGAAATTAAGAAAACAATCTCATTTACTACAGCATCAAGAGGAATAAAACATTTAAGAGTAAACTTAACCAAGAAAGTGAAAGATTTGTACACTGAAAACTAACAAACATTGCTAAAGAAACCGAAGAAGGTACCAATAAATGGAAAGACATGCAAGTTAGTAGACTGGAAAACTTCATATTGTTAAAATGTTCATATTACCCAAAGTGATCTACAGATTCAATGCAATACCTATCAAAATTCCAATGTCATGTTTTTGCAGAAATAGAAAAAAAATTCCTAAAATTCATATGGAATCTCAAGGGACCTGAAAAGCCAAAACAATCTTGAAAAAGAGCCAAGTTGGAGAGGTCACACTTTCTGGTTTCAAAACATACTACAAAACAACAGTAATTAAGATGGTGTGATACTGGCATAAAAATAGGTATATAGGCCAATGGCACAGAATAGAGACCCCAGAAATAAGGTCTTGCTTATATGGCCTGATGAGACAATGGTGCTAAGACTATATAATTGGGAAAGAACAGTCTCTCCGACAAATGATGTTGGGAAAGCTGGATATCCATGTGCAAAGGAATGACATTGGACCCACTGCCTTCCATAACATACAAAAATTAATTCAAAATGGGTTAAAGACATAAATGTAAGACCTAAAACTCTTAAATGAAAATATCAAGGAATAGCTTCAGGACATTGAATTTGGTAATGATTTCTTGGATACACCAAAAGCATAGGTAGCAAAAGCAAAAATAGACAAATGAGACTACATCAAACTTTAAAACTTCTGTGCACCAAAAGAAACAATCAACAGAGTAAAAAGACAACCATATAATGAGGGAAAATAATTGTAAGTCATGTACTTGATAATGGATTAATAGCCACACTAAATAACGAACTTCTACAACTCAACAACAACAAAACAAAACAACAAAACAACCTGATTAAAACACAGAAAAAAGACCCAAATAGACGTTTCTCCAAAGAAGATATACAAATGGGCAATAACCACATGAAAAGATGCTTAACATCACTAATCATTAGGGAAATGCAAGTTAAAACCACAATGAAATATTACTTCACACCTGTTAGAATGGCTACCATCAAAAAGACAAGAGATAACAAGCACTGGCAAGGATTCATTAGTATAGAAATTTGATCACGTGCATCCCTTGTCAAATAGGTTCTACTTTCTTTTTTCTCTTGTTTTACTTTCTCTTCCTTCCCTTTTACTATCTCCATCTTTCTCCTACTATCCTGCCTCAAGCTAATTTGTTAACCACACAGTATTCCCTCCACATTTTTCTCAATATTTGTATGATTTCAAACAAGCATATATATTACTAACACAGATTCATATTTATTCTGCCTCTCTTCCTTTGTGGTATGATCTGAGAGAATACCACATCTTGAATTTCCAGCTTATTGACTCACTTTTTGAGTGTTTTTATTATCCAAATGGGTTTTCTCTGCCAACAATCAAGTTTTTGGTGCCTCTTACCATTTGTATATTTCCCCTGAATCTCCCTGAGAATAATACTTATACTAATTTTAAAATTCTGTTCTTTTTTATATATATTTTTTGCTATAGGTGAATTGTTTCATTTATTGAGTCTATTGTCTCTTATTAAGAGTGGTGAATTTAAAATACCTACTGATTCTTGGCAATCTGCTCTGTTCCACAGATGCAAGGTCCTGTTTCCTTGCCTCTGACTATTCAGTCTGTTTGTGAAGCCTATTTGGGATGGAGAGGCAGCAATCACTAGCAGCAGGGTCAGCCAATAGTTAATCTTCTGCATGTAGGCACTTCATTTCTTCCTGGTTGTTGCCAGTCACCTGAGGCAGTGTCTTTCTTCATATGCCCAGGCGTCTTCACTGCTCCTGCCCAGAGTAGATGTCACTGCAGTTTGCTGCTTGGACTAAGTGGGGTATGTTGATGATCAGGAGAGAGATGTTGAGCAAGGAAAGATGCATATTCTCTCTTTGAGCGGGATACCCTAACTGACCACCTGTTAGCTGTCTCTAGGACCTCTATCCCACTCTCAGTGGCTTTACCTTTGAAGAACCCTTAGTGCCACTTCCATGTTTTCCAATTTTCTTCTCCTACATTTTTCTTGGACTGCAATTTCTTTCTTCAGTCTAATTCTTTCTATGTCTTACCTTTCAGAAAACCCTCATGGTTTCTGATTTACAAAATCTATCTGTTCTTGTTTGAGCAGAGTTATGAGTTGCCCTTAACATCTTTCAAATTATTTATTAAAATTGGACGGAGGAGGAGGTGGCTTCTGCCTTATTATTCCCAATCTGCCGTATTGAACTGGAAGGCTTCAAGTTTTGTCTTTTCTTTTCCAATGAATAAATAGAAAAAATTTTATCAGGCTCTCCATCAAACTCAGATGCCTGACACATAATGAGTAAATACTCAATAAGTGTTTTCTGGTTGTTGAATAAATTGTTATTCCCCCAATTCAGGTTATAAATCTGGTACAGAGTCAACATATAGTGAAACCTCTCATTTCTTAGTTTCCTCAGCCCGTAGGTGGAGATAATTATACTAAAATCGGTATAAGGATTACTTGAAATAATATACATAAAATTCTTGGCACAGTGCTAGCCACGTAGTAAGCATTAATAAATGTTTGTTTTTATTATCATTGAGAGTTACCATCATCTAGCTTTTGGCTGTAAGTTTAATTAATAAAAACAGGTTATTTAGTTATTAGTAGTTATTAGTTATTAGTAATCAGGTTATTTCTGATTATTTAGTTAAACATATTTTTCTTTAAACATTGGCACCTGAGCTAACATCTGTTGCCAATCTCCTTTTGTTTTCTTCTTCTTCTTCTCCCCAAAGCCCCTCAGTACATAGTTGTATATTCTAGTTGTAGGTCCTTCTGGCTCTGCTATGTGGGACGCTGCCTCATCATTGCTTGATGAGTGGTGCTAGATCCGTGCTCAGGATCCGAACGAGCGAGACCCTCAGCCACCATAGTGGAGTGTGTGAACTTAACCACTTGGCCATGGAACTGGGCCCCTAGTCAAACATATTTTTATGTCATGCACTGTTATAGGTTCTGCAGAATCAGTAATGAACATATTGACAATGTGATTTATTGATTACTGAAGACATACAGAGGCAAACTTTTATCTAAACACTGGTCATCAAAGCACTGATTGGTGAAATCAAAGAGGAGGGAATTTCAGAAAGTAACAAGACATCTCATTAAAGCAGATATAAGCATAACCAAATATAAATTCTGTCATACAAGAGAAGCTTTCTAAAAGTTCAGAGAAAGTTTTTGTATTGTCTGTGTCTTCAATCTTAGAAAGAAGATTAGCTCAAGACAAAGGAGAGACTCAATAGAGTCAAAATTCTCACACTACAATCCTAAGCTAGTTTTACAAAGAAGAAAGTGATAATAGATGTAAACATAAGGGCCGATATAGGATCTCTCCAATGAGCTGGGATTTTAGAAGGATATGAAATGAGTTAACATATATAGAATTATAAATATGCTTGCTTTTAATCTAACTATAACCCTGCAAATGGGCATTTTTAATCTGTTCCTAATGTAGGACTGAAGTTCAGAGAAAGAACGAGATGATTTTCTTATAACTTAAAAAAAACCCCACAAAGGAATAAGAAAGCTAAAATCTCCAGTGAAAAATATTAAAAGATCAATACCAGGAGGACAGAAATTTAATATTGAGAGAGGTAAAAACAGAGATACAAATGTTCGCAATCATCAAATAGATTTTAAAGTATCAGAGGCAGAAAGAGACAACTGGCATTGATTTAAGAGGTAAAGTCTGTATTTACCTGCAACCGTGGCAAGTCTGTTACTTATTTATTATGGCAAGAGTTCTAGCACTGAAGTCAGAAGACAGTTCAAAGCTTCCACTGCCACAGAAACAGCTAAGATTAACTCAGTTAACTCATCTGAACTTCAATTCATTTACTCAGCAAACATTTATCTAGCAACTATAATATAGCAATTATTCTGCTAAGCCTTGGAGTTGAGGCAGATACAGAATTAGAAGGTCAGTAAAAACAAGACATGAGAAATGCCTCAAAAGAACCAATAATTTCCTGGGGGCAATAAACAATAAACAAATAATGCCAGTATAAAATGTAATGAGTACTGTAATTGCTATAAATTTATAGTGTTAAGCGTGCACAGAAAAGAGGGATTAATTCTGCCTGTCTAGGTTACAGTTTCAACGGATATGGTGACATTGGAACTAAGTCTTTAGGGGATAATAGAAACTTAGAAATCGAAGAAGAAATAAACATTTAAAACAAAATAAGAAACCCATGAAAAGCCCCTGAGTAGTGAAAGAATACAGATCATTTGAAAAACAAAAAGGGTATCTGTGTGAGTGCAACCTAAGGAAAGAAATAAGCCAAACATTGGGAGATCAATCTGCATTTTTAATGTGACAAAAAGAGATTAAATTTTAAAGGGCAAATTCTAGTGCAAGGGGAAGATGGACTTATGGCAAAGAAATTGGTTAAAAAGATTTCAGAAAAAAAGATGAGCAGAGATGGAAAAAGGGAAACAAAATGTTACTGACACACTTAGGAGAAGTTTAAGAGGAGATCCAATAAGATGCGGGAATAATGTAAAATAATTATTCTGATTTTGTTTTCTGTGATTCTAGTTTGGAAAACTGTACGTAGTAATACTGTTATTGGGGATGAGAAAAAGAAAAGTCTTGGGGTTAAAGACAATAAAATCATCTTTTCATAAGTCAAATTTCAGGCGCCTTAGAATAAACATGTATCGAGCATACACACCTAAGGCAAGTTTAGTGCTCAAAAGAGAGTTTTGTTTGGAGGTAGTTTTGAGATTTACTAGAGGACAGTTTTACAATTAATCTAAAAAAACTCCTCCTGCCGCACTGCACCCTTGCTTTTCCGTAACTCTTTCTCCTGTCCTTTCCACTAAAAACAGAGAGTTGTTCACATTTGTATGCATCAAATCTTTTTTTGCATCATCACTCCCAAATATCCTTAGCAGGCTTATATTATTATGGCTATTCCAATTCTTTTTCAGGGTTTGTTTCAGACTTTCTTCTTTTTTTACTCTACATACTCTTTCTGGGAAAACTCAACAATTGCCATTGTTTTTGTTACCCCCTAAATACTGATGATTACCAAATCTATATTTTGAGCCAAGATTGCTTTTGCTGAGTTTTAGACTTCTTTTCCAAGGTGCCTATATTAGAGCTCTATTTTGGTGTGTCATTATTTTGTCTGGATCTTGTCCTCTTCTTCCTCCTTTTTCACCTCCTTTTCCTATGTCACTGTCTTCCACCAGCTGCCCAGGTTAGAATCTACTCTTTGATTGCACCCAATCAGTCCTCCAAACCTAAAAATTTAGTCTTATAAATATATCTCTTTTCAATATGCTTCACTTTGTATTTCCACTTCAAACGACCATCATCTTTCACCTAGATTACCACTATTTCTAGCTGGCATCTCTTTCCTCATTGTTACCCTTTTCACACTGCAGCCAGGGTGATTTATGAATATATATATAGCCATTTACACTTTGAACAGTGCTAAATTCCAACTGGACTCATTCTGCGGAAAATACAATTATAAAGTCTGTGGGAAAAACAAAAAACACCTGAGGGCATGGGAAAGTAAACAAAAGCAGTCAGATTCTAGATAGGAGTTGACACTTAAAAGAAGGAAATATCTTAGATTAGTTTCTCAGTCTTATGAATTGGGGTGAAGCCATGTATGAACAGGGCACCTCAAGGTAGCCCAGTTAAGGATAAAATAATTGAATTGAGATTTGAGCTACTGCCTAAGAGAGTTTGCAGTTTCAGGTCAACAAAGTTAATTGTCTTGTAAAACAAACAAACAAAAAATCAACACTCTTTGGAAGAATATAACAGTGTCCAAAATTACCAACATATGAGGAGCCAGGAAAATGTAACCAATTCTCGAGAAAAATGACAATCAACTAGACCAACCCTCAGATTACACATATATTGATATTACTGGACAAGAATTTTAAAGCAACTAGTCTAACTGTGCTCTTTGATGTAAAGAAAAATAATCTCACAATTAATGAAAAGATAGGAAATTTCACAAAAAGAAGCTATAAAAATGAGAAAATGCAATATCTGAAATAAATATGCATAACTAAGATGTTAGCTTATACCACATCTTCTCGACAGATATTGTGTGTGTATTCCCTCTGTAGTCTATAATTTCCTGTGACATAGATCTGAGCACTTCTCCAAATTTTCCTAAAGAATTTTCTCACAGAAGCCATTAATGGGCAATATAGCTTTTGAAAACTTTTCGTAGCAGAAATAAAAAAAGATTGCCTCAGACATCCCAAAGAAAACAACTTAAAACCTCACCTGTCACTGGATACTTCTCTTTCCAACTAATAAAGGAAGGGCATGAATATAAATCATGTTATTGTGTGAACTCTTATTTACTAGGAATTATTTAAGGTATTCTATAAATATTATTTCTAGTGTTCAGAAAATCCCTGCATGGCATGCATTACTCTCTTCATTTTAGAAAGAAAAATAATAAAGATGCAAAGTTATTTAACTAGAGGAATAAAGCTAAAAGCAGGGTAGAACTGGAATTTGAGCAAAAGTATTTCATACATGAACAAACAAAATAGTTCTTGGATCTAATATACTAATCCACCTTTCATTCATCTCCTTATCATCCTAAATCAGACCCTTGTTACCTCTTATGTGGTTTATTTGTAGTAGTCTGCCTGCTTTCCCCCATTTTCAGGAAAAGGAATCCTGCATGAAGTTTTATTTCTCTGGCTTTATTGAGGTATAATTGACAAATAAAATTGTATGAATTTAATATGTACAACATAATGGGATTTGACACATGCATATATTATGAAATGGTTACTACAATAAATTTAGTTAACACACCCATTGCCTCATATAGTTACCTTTTTTGCTGTGAGAACATTTTGAATTGAATGTAAGTATTATCAATTTAATATAGCATTTCCAAACAAGATTGGAATATAATTTACTCATGTTTCAGAAAAACTAGGCTTTGGGTACATTATTTCTCTCTTTGCTTGGTTTAATTTCATATCTGAATTCTATATCTCATATTTTCCCCCTTCTTTTCCTTAGGCCTCCCACCCACTGCACTGTATTTTTCTTGTCAAAAGTAGTAAACCATCCACGGACTTGGTGTGCATGTGATGCAAGAAAACAGAATGTACTTTAGAATCAGAGGGTCTGGATCCAGTTATCTTTTTTTTTTCTTTTACTTAATAACCTAACAATGATGGAAAAGTTACACAATTCACTGAACTTCAGTTTCCTCATCAATAAAGGGATAATGTGCAATATTTAATTTATTTATTTCATAGGGTCTCTGCAAAGTTCAAAGGAAATTATGTTCATGAGTTCTTGAACACGTTTGTGAATGTTTCTCAATGCACCAAACACACATGGAATTTGGAGCGGCATTATTGATTTATTCTTTCTCTCTCTCTTTTTATTAATATAAGATTTGTTTTTGAAGCTTTGCTCCATTTACAGAAATTGTTCTTAGCACTAGGGGAAGAACAGGAAGGGTGCTAAGTGCCAAGCTGCTTCCTACCACCTGTGGAAGATTTATAACTGAAGTAGAAACATGTATATTACATAGTGAAAAAATTATAAAGCACTCGTCTGATGCATAAATTGGCTGGTGTAACCCCAGCCCAAAGATTTAATCTGTATTAAACATCAACATTTTGCTTTAAAAAAATACATCCTTGTCTTTGTAAATATATATTTACTATATTTTATTTTGCCTTATATAATTTTAATACATTGTGACAACTACGTTTTAAAATTTTTGGTATTCTTTCTCCTTTTTTTTATTATAACTAATTATATGTCTTATATTCCTATCAGCAGTCACTTTGGCTAGTAAACATCTTATGGTTAATTCCTTTTGCATTTTTACAGAGTTTGTCATTTTTATATTCTGTGTTTTTTGGTCTTTCTTATTTGATTCATTTCAGCCAAATTTTAGGTAATCACTATCATAATCCTCAGACTTTTGTGATATCCTGGTAGTTGCTTAGCTGATTAGCTTTAGATACTTCTCTCATAACTTATGTTCTGAATATAGTCATGTAAGTATAATGTTTTAATATGTACTAGAGTTTCAAAATGGCAGACTTTGACATTGTCGTTTAATCATTTACTGGCACTGCCCTTTAAGGGGATGGGGGAGGGAGTTTCTAGTATTCAAAGGTCTTTGCCCTGAAATCTTCACAACCTATCTTCAACTTCACCTTTGGCTCTTGGATTCAATACTTCTGGTGTTGATCTTAGTTTACCTCTTCACCTATTTTATTACTCAACCTATTAAAATACACAACTATTATATTTATTTTTGGTTGCCTTCAATATCTTTACACGACCCAGATCAGCCTCTGGCAGTGTGTCTTCCACCTCAGTGCAGGGATTGGTAATGATTGCTCAGACCTCAGGAGTAAGTGTCCCCAAGAGTAAAATCAGGGTACCTCAGAAGTCCTGCTCAACAAAGCAGCTAAGGAAATGAGGTGGGGCTGACTAGTCTTGAGCATTATCTTCCGTGGGTATTGCCCTCACTGTTCCTACAGTGCTAGATTACACTCCACTTAAAGCAGTTCCTCCCTCGGAGAACTGAGAGAGCACAATTAGAGGAGTTTGCAGAGTGCATAGTGACACGCAGTTTACTGGTGACGGATGTTCTTCACCCTAACGCGCATCTCCTTTCCTGCTTCTGTGAGCTCTTGGAGCTCACATCGACATGGTCTGTTCTCTGGTCCTTCCACTGTCCCCACTATCAGAAAGAGTAACCATCAAAACCAGAGAACTATGAACTCAGGATGAAATAGTGAGAACTTTGAGGAAGATAAATCCCTTCAAAAGAGAGAAGAGAGAAAAAAAAACCCCTGAGATGTAGGCTCTATAAGAAGTAGATGTTTTAGAAGACACTCAACAGGAGTTTAAATAAGTATAATAAATAAAATAGATGAGGAATATTAGAAAATTAAAATAAAGGCAAAAGAAAATAACAAAAAGAGAATAAGTGAAAAATATGAGGTATGAAAAATACAACGCCCTAAAAATAAGATAATATATGGAATAAAAACAAGAAAGGATGAGTTAGAATATCCAGTTGAGGACTTCACCTGTAAAGGATTTGAAAAAATATATATATGAAAGCTAGAAGGAAAAAAAGATAATTTAAATATGTATATGAAAAGTTAAGATATACAAATGTTTGAATTAAAATTGACAACTGAATAATAGATGCCTTAAAAGGAGAAAAAAATAAGTTCGAGAGGAGGAATACTTAAAGGAACAATAAATGCACCTTTCTCAATAGTCACAAAGATGAAAAACATCAGGTTGAAAGTGCCATTGAATACCCAACAAGAAAGATAAGGAAGAATCTCACACAAGCATATGGAAAAACCAGAGACAGTGTAGTGAAATTTAAGAATATCAAAGACAAAGAAAACTCTGAAGGCTTCCAGGAAAAAGAGCAGATCACTTTTTAACAGCAACAGTGAGTATAAAAGATAAAACCAAGGAATAATTTTTTTTAAAGTATTGAAGTAAAAGAAGATTGAACCAAGAATTTTATATTTAGCAAAATGGTCATTCAACTATAAGGATATATATTCTCAAGCATATAAGGCCCAAAAAATTTGGCACATACAGATCCGCTCTGAAATCACTTTTAGAAGAATTACTTAAATAAAAAGAGAGCAAAACCCAGGAGATAATGCTTGGGATTTGTAAAATAAGATGGATACATTTACTTGGTATATTTTGTTATCGCATTTAGAAAAATAAGACCAAAAAAAAAGGAAAGGAGGGAAATAGTCATACTATCTAAAATTTAAAATTTTAGATTTAAAATCCAAATAGCATCAGTATGATAGAGACTGAGGAGGCACATCTAAGGACATGGGGACATGCTTCAGTACTTGCCTTGTTATGAAAAAGATAATATACCAATTGAAAACAATAAGAAAATATTAAAAGCAGCATAGAAAGAAGGGGGTAAATTGGTATAATAAGCTAAGATAATAGAAACCAGTACATCAATGCCTGCAAAAACTGTAAATGGACAAAGATAGATTTTTTAGTTTAGATTTTTAAAAATATCCAACTATATGCTCTTTATAAGAGATTCTCTTAAATTATCAGGAAATTTTGATTATAGTAAATGGATAAGAAAACAGAGTTACTAAATGAAAGCTCTTGCAGCCATAGTAGTAAGAGCCAAAATAGACTTAAAGAAACATTATTAGGGATAGGGAAAGTTTCTCCATATTGATTTAAGTATATATCCACTTAGAAGATAAAACAGTTAAAAACTACACGCACTTAATAGCTAAAAAGACATATAAACAAAAATCCATAGGAGAGTTCATCAGCAAGATGGTGAAGTAAGATCTATACCCTCCTTACCCCTCACAAACTCACCAATTCAGCAGCAACTCACAGACAAATTCCCTCTGTGAGGGATCCAGAAACACAGAGAGAATGTGAAACCAGACTCATAGGAGCTAGTAGAAAAATTCAGGAAACCCTCTCAGCAAAGACCCTGCAGCTGGCACAGCACCATATGATCAGGAATAGACCCCCCAGCTCCCAGCTTTTCCCAGGGGAGAGAAGGAGTTTGTTCATACATCTAGCACTCCAACTTCTCCAAGGGGGCTCTAGAGAGGACTGGCTTCTGTCTTGCCAGTCTTAGAGGTCTGACAGGTCCAACATAGGCTAGCCACCTGGAGGAGAAGGGAGATAGTGTTAGACACAATAGATCCTCTTCCTTACTCAGAACAAAGTGAACAGGTGAAAAATCCCAGCTCTCATCTTCCCCCATGGGAAGAAATAACGTTGGTAAAGGCCCCCAATACTTTGGCCAAACTTATTGATGGGGGGATCTTCTGCCGTATGAGACCAGTCTGTGAAGACTAGGAGAGGTGTCTGTTTTGTCTAATGCACAGACGTCAACATAGAGATTGAAGGAAAATGAAGAATCAGGCACAGATGTTCTAAACAAAGGAGCAAGATAAATCTTCAGAAACGGACCCTAATGAAACAGACTTATGTGATTTACCAGATAGAGAATTCAAAATAATTCATAAAGATGTTCACTGAGGTCAGCAGAGCAATGTATAAGCAAAGTGAGAATTTCAACATTCTCAGACATAGAAAATATAATAAAATACCAGATAGAAATTATGAAGCTGAATAATACGGTAATCAGACCAAATAAATCACTATAGGGGTTGAACAGCAAACTAGATCAAGCAGAAGAAAGACTTAGTAAACTTAAAGATAGGTCCTTGGAAGTAATTCAGTCAGAAGAGCTTTTCCTGTAAGATGAGAAAGAAGGCAAGTATGTGAACTCTTCCTTCTATTCAACATAATACTGGAAGTCTTTTTTTTTTTTGAGGAAGATTAGCCCTGAGTTAACTGCTGCCAATCCTCCTCTTTTTGCTGAGGAAGCCTGGCCCTGAGCTAACATCCGTGCCCCATCTTCCTCTACTTTATATGTGAGATGCCTACCACAGCATTACTTGCCACATGGTGCCATGTCTGCACCCGGGATCTGAACTGGCGAACCCTGGGCCACCAAAGCGGAACGTGCACACTTAACTGCTGCGTCACTGGGCCAGCCCTGAGTACTGGAAGTCTTAACCAGAATAACCAGACAAGAAAACTAAATAAAAGGTATACAAATCACAAATGAAGAAGTAAAATTGTTCTTGTTTTCAGCGGACTATCCCCTTATGTATAGTAAAAACTCTAAGGACTCCACATAAGCAAATTAGAACTAATAAATTTTTTGAATATGCAGGATGGAAAATCAACACTCAAAACTCACTTGCATTTAGGGGCCGGCCTGGTGGTGCAGTGGTTAAGTTCACACATTCCACTTTGGTGGCCCGGGGTTCGCCGGTTGGGATCCCGGGTGCAGACATGGCACCATGTGGCAAGTAATGCTGTGGTAGGCAGCTCACATATAAAGTAGAGGAAGATGGGGCACGGATGTTAGCTCAGGGCCAGGCTTCCTCAGCAAAACTTCACAGGTTTTGAAGATTAGGATCTGGACATCTTTGAGGGCCAATATTCTGCCTACCTGTTAATATATTAGGTTACATGGCAAGGGGGTATTAAGGTTGCAAATGGAATTAAGCTTGCTAATCATATGACCTTGAAGATATTATCTTAAATTATCCGGGTTAACACAATGTAATCACAAGTGTCCTTCAAATGCGGAAGAGAGACGCAGAAGAGTCAGTGTTAGGGTGATGCAATGTGAGAAATACTTGACTGATGACCAGCATTGGATAAGGAAGTGAGCTATGAGCCAAGAACTTCGAGCAGCCTCTATAAGTTGGAAAAGGCAAGGGAATGAATTGTCCCCTAGAATCTCCAGAAAGTAACACAGCCCTGCCAACAGCTTGATTTTACTCCAGTGAGACCCATTTCAGACTTCTCAACTTCAGAACTGTAAGATTATTACACAACTGTAATAAATTTGTGTTGTTTTAAGCCATTAAGGGCACACATGCATACACATACATACAAATATACATATGTGTATGTTTGTATGTCAGTGTCAGGTGGTAAATGGTACAAAGAAATCAATTTGGTTAAAGAGTTATGAGTAGAAAAGGCTATTTCATATGAGGTGGTCGTGAATGAGGTAATGTTTAAACAGAGATTTGAATGAGATGAAGAAGCACGATATCTGAGAGTAGACCATTTCAGAAGAGGAAACAGCAAGGGCAAACTTCTCCAAGACAAAGTGTGCTTGGCGTTTTTGAGAAACAGCAAATAGGCTAATATGGCTGGAGGAAAGTGAACCAAAGGAAAACCAGAATATGGGTAATGGTGGTGGTTACATATGGGATGGTTATTCTGATTATTTCTGGAAGGCGAGTGTCAGTGAAGGTTAGAAAGAGGGAAATTTTACTTTTGCCCTATCTATTGTTTATGTTTTTTGATGATGATGCATTACTTTTGTGTTTTTAAGGAATTTTCATTACAACCTAGAGGCACAAGAAATCTGAAGCACAGAAATGACAACTGTAAAGATGAAGGATATACTGGCAGGGTCTATATAACCTAGTTGATTTGGTTCAAAAATTGAGGGAAAAGGGTAAGAAAGACTCAGAGTATGCTGTTATTACTTAAAAGTGTCCATTATCTATTTGCATTTTTGTACATTTCTACCTGCTGAGTCTGTATATACACATCTTTAAACATGTATTTGTGTTTGTGCACATGGACATAGACAAGTATAAGAATCCTGTGGTTTCTTGACACTGAATGATTTGGTCTGAAATTGAACTTTTAGAAGTAATAGGATAAGGAAGATCATTAAATAATCCACTTATAAATCCCTGTTTACCAGAACATCTTAAGGGTACTGATATTATGGAAACCCACAGTTACTTTAGCAACATGGAGTAGAATTGAGAGCATGGGATTTTGAATCAGACTGCCTGGGTTCAGACCTTGGTTTTGCCACTTACCAGTTTGGGGACCTAGAGGAAGTCATTTGCCTTCTCCGTGTCTAAGTTTTTTAATCTGTAAGAGGGAGATCATTGACTCTGGCTGACAGAAGTGAGGTAAGGAATAAATCCACTGACAGAAGTAGAATACCAGAACAGCATCTGGCATATGGTAAGTGCTCAATAAATGTTTGTTACTATTATTGTTTCTCTGGCCTTCTTTTTTGGGCTGGAGCTAACAGACTTCATATATACTGCTAACTTGCCAACTCTCAGCTCTTCTCCAAATATGCTGCAGAGGACCACTCCAGCAATCTTATTTGCTTCAGCCTATTTGTTGTCACCTTGCTACACATGCGCAAATGAAATCACTATAACCCTCAGCGTTTAAAAGCAGAAACAATCCAGCACACCATATTGCCCCCACACAATAATATGTAATACAGTTGCATTAACCAATATCTTTTCCTTGTAACTGTGATCCTGCTTAAATATTATTCAAATATTTCATCAGAACAGACTTGACCAGTAATCTCTGAAAACAAACAGATTTCATGTTCCCTGGACAAAGTTAAAAGGGACCTTAAATAACATTATTGCAGTCGAGTCTGATCTCTGTGGTCTTTATTCGGCTAGATAAGACTACAACTTTGAGTAAAACACTTAAATATTGGTAAAGGCGGCCTTGATAGATTTTTTGATTGACAGATGACTTCCCCATGGAGGTTTAAGGGCTTTGACTTGAATTCAAATGTTTTGGATTTATAAGTTAGATGACTTCAGGCAAACTTCTCAGTTTCTCTGAGTCTTTAGTTTCCTGAACCCTGAGTTCAACGAGTACTTTTCCCTGTGTATGAAAATCCCAATACAGTCTATATCATTTAGCGTCTCAAAGTTTTGTGACAAAAGCAATAGAAAAGATTATTGCTTTTACCAACCTGCATATGGAAAAATGAAATAGCTTTCCTAAGTCATCAACTCGGTCTCTGGGGCAGGTCTTTTGATTGCTATTGCAGATCTCTTTTCTATTGGACTATATTATATAAGTTATTAGAATAAAAAATGCTGTTCTCTAAAAAATTTTAAATAGCTCAAGATCTCAAAGTGATTCACAAGACTGATTAATCTTCTCTGTTTATAGTGTAACAGCAGGCCCTCCAGGATGAGTTCAACTGACCCCATCTGATCAACAGAGTCATTAAAAATCTTTCAGAAAATTTTCAAAGTCATGTAGCCAGAGCATGTGCAAAAGAAGAAATCTTGATCTGAAATGGCTGTGGAACTAAAGATTCTCCTCCCCACGGAACCAAAGGACCAGGACATGACCGGAACTTAAAAGTCAGACACCTATCAAAAGTGAGGAGTCTGTCATTCAGGAAGATTCAGTGTGAAAATTCCTTTCTCACCTTACTACAAATGTTTAGAACCTCATCATAAATGTTTAGAAGCTTACCATAAATACTTGAAGCCCACCAATCAAAACCTGTCCCATCAGCATTTTGCCGTGCCAGCCTGTTGTCCTAACCTCTTAAATTTTGCCCCAAATCCTGAATCTGGGAAACAGATCTGAGGGTACACACCCTGTTTCCCTGCAGATTGATCTCCCAGAAGAAAGACGATTCCCTTTCCCAAAAGCTGATGCCTTAATTAATTGGCTCGTGTACATACATCAGGCAAGAGAGCCTCAATTTTGTGCAGTAACAAAATTTGACAACCACCAAGGGACCAGGTCCTGTGATGCCCCTGCCCAAGGCTCTGGAGCCCCGGTGGGTTATGGGGTTTTTCTGCTGACCCTGAGTGGCCTCCTAGACAATTTTGTCTGGAGGCTCAGCTAATTGGATTCCTGTTTCCAGCCTTGGTGCCCAAGGTCTTCTTGGCACTCTTTTTCCTTTTGAGAGAAGAAAACAGCTCCAGGATCACATGTATTTTGGGTCAGCGTCCTCATTAAAAACGTGCCTGTGCCTAAATTGTCTAATAATCTCATTAGGATTGTGGGTTAGAGGCCCCACTGGGGAGATTTTTGCTGCGCTAAAGTCCCATGCCTAGAATTATGGCTTCAAAGGAGATAATATAAAAGGGTTACAGCCTCTGGAGCACTCATGGGATCAGGGTTAGAGTCCAGAGTTCTAGAACAGGGTCCCAGAGTACCCTGGGTTAGAGTCTCAGATATTGGATTTCTGTCTCTCTTCATGTTTGTCAATGTCTGACTATTTTATTTGTTAAAATTGGCTGTCTGGGAACTGAGTTTCTCAGTGACCATAACAAACTCTCTTTAGAAATTATCTTGTTTGTTGTGTCCACCTTGTGAAAAGCCCCCTAAAATGGAGATAACTGTAAGGAGCTGGCAAAATAGCCCAGGATAGTTTAAAATTATGGAGGCCACTTTGGGACTCTTTTTTTTGGTGAGGAAGATTTGCCCTGAGCTAACATCTGTGGCCAATCTTCCTCCTTTTTTGCTTGAGTAAGATTAGCCCTGAGCTAAGATCTGTGCCCACCTTCTTCTGTTTTGTATGTGGGTCACCACCACTGCATAGCTTGACATGTGGTGTAGATCTATGCCCAGGATCCAAAGCTGCAAACCTGGGCCATCAAGGCAGAGCATGCTAGACATAACCACCATGCCATGGGGCTGGCCCTGGGACTCCTTTTTAAGAGCTCGGTAATACAGAAATTTTTTTAGAGTCAAGCTCACCACTTTCTGGCACCTAAAGCTTCCAGAAGCTTCAAATGTTTTCAAAGAACTTCAGAATCTTATCAAGCTTGTTTTGTAAGCTTGGTGATGGCTTGGATTGATAATCATCAGGTTGGGGAGCCCCAAAAATACAGTTGGACAAAAATGTGGCCGCACCCCATTTTTGTGGTCAGAGACGGTAGGACAGAAATTCAGGTTGTACTCCCTTTTGCAGCTGAGGGTCCTACTAAACTGCCATCAGCCCCAGAGAATTACTTTAGCCATTAGAAGGAAAGTTCTGATTAGATAAGATCATTTAAAAGTGCACTTTAAAGTAAAGACTTCAAAATTCCAAAGTAACCTTATTGAAAGCTTTGTTGCAAAAAGCTAACAGAATATTAAATTATAAAAGAAAAACACATATTAGATCATGTCTTTACAGATACTCCCATAATCTGCCTTCAAAGGAGGGCCCAAAATGAGACCCTCAGAGAGTTAACAAGATGCAGAGATTTTCTGGAAAACTGCTAGGTTAAAGATTACTGGAATTGCTCAATACTGCCACATATAGTTATTGTTTGTCTTGGCTGAAGTCTGACAAGTTATTTGAAAGAGTTTAGCTACTTACAATCAGAAATTCAGCCAAACTGGTATTCAAAGCCTGAGAGGAACTTTCTTTCCAGGCATTCTTCTCAAAGTTAAAATAAAACTAAGTGTCCAAAGGGAAAGAAGTGAATTAGGGATGATGTAGTTGGATGGGTAGATCAGCCTACAATGTCATTTAAGTTACAACCCAATTTCTGAGAAGTTAAGAGGAACTGTCCTTAAAAAGAAAAAATCCTTGCAAGACTAGAAATGGAACTCCATGTGCAGTTCAGATTCCACCCATCTCCTTTATCTCAAAGAGCTTGCAAACTCTCAGGCAACTATCCAGCCCATCACGAATTCCAAAGACTGAAGGGAAAAAAAGGAAAAAAGGAAAGAAAAATGGCCATAAGGGTGTCCTCACCCAAAATATAGCATCTTGAGTGTCTTCTCCACAAATATTAGTAAAAAATCTTAAAAAAAATTTGGATTCATAACTAGGGAGCCTTGTATTACTGTACCTGACTCATGGCGGTAATTTTAAAACAATAACTATAGAGTCTCTGTGTATTTGTGTCTATATATATATGTGTATGTGATATCTTACCTCCAGATGGTATAATTTCTAAAGAACTCTATTCAATCAGCTTAAAGTAAGTGCTTATATAAATTATTTCTAAATGTAATGGAAATTAATCCAAATGTTTTTCAAGCTAACATGATATAAAATAATCTTTGGTAAACAAATGCTTATTTAAGATTGTTGGCTTAGTTAAAATGGGCATATCCTTAGAGTTATCAGCATTGGATATCACGTAAACATACAGCCTTTACCACTTCTTGCTGGCAGGTTTTGTAACAGAGATTACGTGAGTCAAATAAACTCATGTTGTCTTTATTGTAGAATTTATCAGCAGGAACAATAGCTTAAAAAAAATAGCTGATTTTGTCTGATGTCTCATAAAGTCCTTATAGGCAATCTAAATACTTTTTGGAAACAGGGAAACTAAATAAATGTGTAAAAGGTAAATGTTTTTTTGGAAAACTTTTTAGCAATCTTTATATGTTATGACGTATGTACTTAAAATAACTTAAGATGAAGACTAACTGCTTTAGTATCACATAAAGTTTTTGTGAGTAATCTAAATATGCTCATTACAAACAAATGGTCTAGATATAAGTGAGATTAGAGTTCATGGATAAACTCAACAATAATTATATTTTATGGCATGAGTATTTAATATAACTGCCAAAACATATTAGATATAGGTTTACCTACTTTTGGCTTCTTATTACAGAGAAACTAAAAGATGTTTGGGTCTATTAGTAAACATGTCTTGTATTTTATTAAAAGATTGTACTATGAAGCAGCGTTTTTATAGAAACTATGAAAAGTCTTTATAAATTTGCCAAGCCATAGAATGCTAATGTAAGAGACAGTTTATAATTCCCTACTTCTCAGTTTTCACTAAAAATAAAGGTCTGCAAGGGTTAAAAATCCTAATTAATATATGTGATTAAAGTTACTAAAAATTATTAAGGCAAACATCTTTGTATTCAAGGAAAGTATGATGGATATTTTCAATAAAGAAGGTACAAAGAATGGAGATATATATATTTTGTGTGTGTGAAGAAGATTAGCCCTGAGCTAACATGTGTTGCCAATCTTCCACTTTTTGCTTGAGGAAGATTGTCACTAAGCTAACATCTGTGCCAATCCTTCTATCTTATGTGGGATTGCCACCACAGCATGGCTTAATGGGTGGTGCTAGGTTGGTACCCAGGATCCAAACCTGCCAATCCCTGGTTGCCAAAGCAAAGCCTGTGAACTTAACCACTACCCCACTGGGCTGACCCAAGGATGGAGATATTTTTGTTTTGTTAAGAAAGATAAATTTGTCCTAAAGTACTAGGAGGAAAGAAAGAAGTCCTGGGACAAATTCTGACTGTAAAAAGAAAGTTATAGAAGGTTTGTGGGAGAGGAACGCTGAGGAAAGAATTTTGTGCATGGTCAAGTTGGCTAAGATTAAAATGAATTTAATTAAGTAAATCAGGTGTTTTTTTTTTATTGAAGAAGATTCACCCTGAGCCAAATTTATTGCCAATATTCCTCTATTTTGTATGTCAGCTGCCATCACAGCATGACCACTGATAGATGAGTGGTGTAGGTCCATGACCAGGAACCAAACCCTGGCCACCAAAGTGGAGCACACTGAATTTAATACTAGACCACTGGGACTGGCCCTAAATAAATGAGTTTCAATATAAAAAGTAAGCTGGTGCAAAAATTAGAATTTGGTTTTCTCTCTCCTAAAAGGATAATTTTCTTGAAATTTTAGTCTGCTCTTGTTAAAGAGATTACAAAAAGTTTTTTCTTGACTTTTGAGTAAGTCTTCCTAAAAGACAGAAAGTCTGTGTTTTGTCAAAATAATTTCCTACATTCCAAAAGCTGAGGTCTCTCTATTAAGAAAACGAAGGTTTTTAAAAATTTGTTTAATTATTTGTTTCTCTTAACATCTTATGTTGTCACTTTGGTTAAACAGATAACTAGGCATTATTTCACAGTGAGTGTTGTTTCCTATTTGACCAAGTGTTTTAAAATCTTTGGATGTTTTTGACAAGCTCCTCAAATTCAAATCCTAAATTAAGTTTTTCTTTGAAGGTGAAAATTTCTCTGAGAATTTTCAGAGGGCCCCTGGGACTACTAAAAGAAATTTGTTCTCTCTTCCTGTAAAGAGGAAGATATTAAACTAATTAGGCTTATTTAGTATGTTAAATTACATGGGAAACATTGCCAAATAAGTGGTGACAAACTTTCTTAGGTTATATTATGTGGATAAATGTTATTGAAGTGTTTTAAAAATTACATAACATTCCTGAAATTCTGATCTATCCTGGTTATCAGTCATAATTGTAGTTATTATCTTAAAGTGTTGTATGTTGTTGTAGAAGTAACCAAGTTTCCTTGTCAATTGCCATTTTGAGTCTTTTGTCATTTACAGATAGTTATTGTTTTACTCTAATGCCTTTGGAAATGTTTCATCTTCAGAGAGATTCATGGAAAGGACTCTGACACTTACACTAGAATGCAGGTTTCTGATAAGCTTTCAGATCATGAAAATGAACTGGGTAAGAAATTACAGAACTCTAATGGAGAAACTGATGACTTCATGAAACTGCTAACAAAAGGTCAAGATCAAGAGTTGACTACATGAAACTGAATGAACTAATAAGAGTGATTATAATTTTTACGATTTTTTTGTTTGAAATATTGCTTATCTTTTAATGTTTTGTTTTTCCAGATTTTAGGAAACCTTTTTCTCTTTTCTCTTAAGCTAACTATGACTTATAGCAATTTGGTAAATTATACCTTTGTAAGCATAATTGAAACATTTATCTTTTTCTCCCTACCTTATCCCTCCAGAATTTAGAACCTCTTGGTGAGTGAATTTTTTATTTTCATGGCAATATAGTTGTTTTCATGAGTTCAATAAGAATCTGATCTCCTTATAGCAGGACACAATTGGAAACATTGGTTATATTACCAAGGCATTGAGAGGAGCATCTTATTTGAGAGAAACATGCATAGACTCAGACAACCAGACAGATTTGAGGAACAAAGATTGGACTCGACAGAAGAAAGCCTCTTGGAAATATTTGCCTGGTACCTTGCTTAGAGGGTGCCCAGCAACCTTACCAGGTGAGCAAAGAAGGTCACTTCCCCAGTAGGTGAGAAGAACCTCAGGATGTTTTGGGGAACCTCAAGAGAAGAGAGGAATCCACCCACATCTATAGGTATTACAGGCAGAGTCTGATGACAAGTCCTTGGCTTGGCTTTCTTGGCCTTAAGAGGCCTTCAAAGTTCAATCCAAGATTCCTTATAAAAAATTCCAGGGGCTGGCCTAGTCGTGTAGCAATTAATTTCACTCACTCGGCTTTGGCAGCCTGAGGCTTGCCAGTTTGGATCTTGGGCATGGAGCTATGCATCGCTTATCAGGCCATGCTGTGGCAGGAATCCCACATATAAAATAGAAGAAGATGATCACAGATGTTAGCTCAGGGCTAATCTTCCTCAGCAAAAAGAGGAGAATTGGCAGTTGATGTTAGCGCAGGGCTAATTCCCCCCCCCCCAAAAAAAATTCCACTAAAGCAGATTTGAAAGAGCCTATAGGATCAATTGCTACTCTTGCCATACTTATGTAAATATTTGGGCCAAGTTTATTGAAACTAGGATTACTTTGCAAACCCATAAGTTTTAATTTGGCTATCTTTGGTATAAATGGGGGGTGATTTTAGAGAGAAAATTATGCTTCAATAAAGACTATAGTACACATTCATGGATATTAGATTCTATCCCCATTGTCTTTGAGGTTTTTGTTTTCTATCTGTAAGCTGGACAGGGTCCTGAATTCTTCTAGCCTCCTGAAGTATCTGGCTACAAATCTCCAACTAACCTTTTCAATTTTTTCCATCATTTTCATTTGGAATCATTGTGAACTGAAACCACCCTTTGTCCTGAATCCCTGCAGACTGAAGCTGGACAACTTGATATAAACTTAAGAGAGATTCATGCCTATTCATGTAAGCCACTCAAAAGATACCTGAACACCTGATGACATCATCAGAGATATTTAAAACTGCAAAAGATGCTTCAACACTAACATCTAGAAATCTTCTTGACTGGCTGCCCCTGGGCTCAGAAACTGGTTCATAATTTTCTCCAACCATTACCCTTGTTTTTCTTTTTCTTTCTCTGGAAATTCTTTTTATGGAATACTTGGTTACTTGCTTACACAATATAGGCCTAACGTTGGGAGCCCATCTGCATCACTATGTTACTAAGAGACTGGTTCAATGAGATGGGCCAACCTATGACCCTTATTAGCAGGAATAAGCTAGAGTAGTTGTCACCCTATACCCCTCAAGATTAAGAAATGAACAACAAAAATGGGGATTGCTAACCATGGGCCCTCTAGGACCTGTTCAACTGACCCACTCTTATGAACAGAGTCATTAAAAAATTGTCTTTCAGAAAATTTGCAAAGTCAGGTAGCCAGAGCATGTGCAAAAGAAGAAATCTTGACCTGAAATAACTGCTGAACCAAAGAGTCTCCTCCCCATGGAACCAAAGGACTGGGACATGACTGGAACTTAAAAGTCAGACTCTTACAAGAAGAGAGGGATCCATCATTCAGGAAGATCCACTGTTAAAATTCCTTTCTCACCTTACCATAAATGTTTAGAACCTTACCATATATTCTTAGAGCCCACCAATCAAACCCTGTCCCACCAGTGTTTCAATGTGCCAGCCTGTTCTAACCTCTTAAATTTTGTCCTAAATCCTGAATCGGGGAGACAGATCTGAGGGCACACATCTCCTGTCTCCTTGAAGATTGATATCACAGAATAAAGCTGATTTCTCTTTTACAAAAGCCGATGCAATAATTAATTGGCTTATTTATTCACATTAGGCAAGAGAACCCCAATTTTGTGTGGTAACAATAAGTCAATTGTAAGAATATTTTTTTACATATTACTCATTACACAGTAGCTTCTTTCATTCTAATCACATTTGTAAATATCTTTTGGTCCATCAAGAACCAGAAAGATGATATCAAAATATTTCTAAGTATCACAAACATCACCAAAGAAAGACCTTCTTCAGATTTAAAGATTGATTTAAGTCAAGATATAGATTATTCTGTTAATATATACGCTTCAGTTGAAAACCCTAATTTAAAATATAATATCCTTTTAAACAACTGGTTGCCTTTTCTTTAAATAAAATCACTTATTTTAGTTTGGAAACATGAAACTCATTCTACCTTAAATCCATTGCAGCATTTAGTTTTTCTTTTCCTTGAAGGTTGTGCCTCTGTTGAATTATTCAAATGCTGATTTTGGTCCATCATTGAACTACAGATATCATGTGAATGTTTTCAATTGTCATCAATGTTTGGTTCAAAATGGTCACCTATTCAGGGAGAAAAAGTATAATTTATTTCACTTTAACAATATACAATTCATAAATAAGAAAAGCTGCAAAGTCAACATCAATCAATCAATCAATAAATCCACTAATATTCATTCAGGGCCTACTACGCCCTGAGCACTGGGCTAGGTAAATGCTGAACACAAAAGGAGGGGGAAAAAACATATACGCACACAGTGCTAGCTTTAGGGAGATTATAATTTAGTTAGGAAGATAAATTTATGGAAAGAAATTCAAAACAACAAGTTAATATGATAATATAGAATCACACACTAGATTAGATGAACAAAAATTTTAAATTACAGAAATAAATTTTTAAAGTATTTTCTACATATCTACATTATGAGATTTAGGAAGGCAAATGTATGTTTAATTTATCTCTACAGTTTTACGAAGTGCCAAACAGTATCTTGCACATAGTAGACAGTCAAAATGGGTATAAAAATAATATAAAGACTTGCAATTAGAGTGGCCTAAGAAAGTTTCATGGAGGAGATACCTCTGGAACCAGGCTCAAAAGCAGGTGCAGCTTGAATTTGTTAAAAAGAGCAAAATGTACTCCAAGTACCTCTCAGAGAGACTCTGGCCATGCTTGACCTTACTTCAATCATGGTCCTGTTTTGTTCGTTTATTTTTGAAGAGAAAATATATGCATGCAGTTGAAAGTACAAAAGATCAAAAAGACATAAAGCAAAGACTCTTCCTCCAACCCTCATCTCCCCAGCATCCAGTTTCTCTTTCTGATGACTAACATTATCAGCTTATAGTGAATCTTATCCAGAAATATGATATGTATTTTTAATTAAGCACATAATATTTTCCTTTTTTAATACAAATGGCAGGATACCATTAACATTGTTCTCCTTTTGCCCTGCTTTATATACTTCACTGTATGTTAATAAATGGTCTCCTCAGTTTTCTTATGGTTGTAAGGTATTCCATTGTCCATAACCTATCTACCTAGTTCCATGTTGACAACCATTTATGTTGTATCTAATTATTTCATATTAGAAAATTTTCTTAACAAGTCATTTTATTTATGTGTGATAATATCTGTAGAATAAATTCCTATGAACAGAGTTTTGAGGTCAAAGTGTAAGAGGAATTATAATTTTGAGTATTATTAAGCCCTTATTTTAAAGACTAAATCAGTCAACTTGTTCCTTAGATTTGCTCTTTTATATAGAATAGTGGGCTCTTTGCTGAGGTTTAAAAAATGTATTCTTTTTTATATAAATGAGCATAATACATATTTATGTATCTAAAATACCTATTAATATACAGGCACACATAAGCATAGATATAGGGTTATTAATTGGGCAACAATTATACAATATATTTAATAATGCACAATTCAGTCTCATTATTTGTGGTAGAAAGTCATTACAAACACTGAAATAGCAAATACTGAACATTGCTCCTAGTGGAAATACAGGGATAGCTTCCTGTGAGCCTTTGGTCACAACATTTTCCTCAACTGATCAATACATAGTGTTTTGTGTGTGCTTTTCTTTAAAGACAGCTTATTTAATTTATGTTTTTGATCTATTAACATGGAATTTGTGGCCAACAGACTCTATAGCTCATGCCTGAAGGAAACTTATATAACTCATATTTTTTCCATCACGCATGTCCCAGCCTTCCTGCACTTAGGAACAGTGGCCAATACTTCAAGCACTATGCTTGGGAGCCATTTTAACACCAACAAAAAGCACAAAAGTGAAAAAAATATGGCACTAAATAGACTATGATAAGGTCAAATGTTTACAATACAAGAGCTGAAACAAGAAGGAAGAGCCACACCTTGCTTGACCTCAGCTGGGAACATGCGCGTCTTACAGCTAAAATTTTTTGCCACTCAGTGCACATATGCAGATGACCGTGAAAGAGCCTCAGTAGTGATTTTGGAGTTACAAATAAATTTTAATAAGGAGGCAAATTCACAAATACAGAATCCACAAATAATGAGGTTCAACTATATATTTTATTCATTAATTTATTCAACAGGGACTTATTGATTTCCTATATTATAAATATACAGACTATGAATATATTTGTAATTCATATTTAACGGATAATGTATAAAAATAGAAACAATAAATATAAGAGGATATTATCACTTGTGTATATGGAGTTTATATAAACATATGTATGAATGCAGAAACCCATCTGTGTACATCTAAGTGAATCCAGTCATTCCACTTCTGCGTGTGCTCCATACATGCCTGTACCTGGGTAGTTTCAGTTACTGGGTGGAGTGAAATAAGGAGAAAATTAGCAGTTTGGTGGTCCAAAAGTCATAAGCAGTTCTTTGATAAATTTCGTATTATTTTTTTCCCATGAATATCTCTTTTTGCATCTTTCCCCAGGATTTAAATGGTAGGAAATAATTTTTTACCACTTACCAATTTTTACCACATCTTTGAATGATTTGCAGGCTGGATATTCTCCCTTTAGCTTTAGTTTTTGTGGGTTTTTTTCTTTTTTTTTTTTTTTTGGCTACTGAACAAATATTCTTGAAGGCCACTATCTCATCACTGCCAACCTTGTTTATTGCAATTGATTAAATTCTAATTATCATGTCTTCTAGGCTTCTCTCTATCCTATATATATCATACCCATCCTCAGAATCTTTCAGAAGTCACTTGTACCATACAAAATAAAATTCATACTTCTTATTTGAGAGTTTTCACAAACTAAAACCAGTCCTTATTTTTAATCATTTCCCAATACACCCATAGGCACCTTTGGCCACATGGAATCACTCACCCCAGAAGAAAACTCTGCCCCCTTTTATGTTTCTCCTTAACCTCTAATGGTCTTCCTCATCTCTTGGTTGTAATTCTGCCTTAAATGATCGTCCTAGATATTTTCCCAGTTACCCCCACTTGAAATAACATCTCCCACACTGCTACTCCACTAGAGAACATACCTTGTAACACAGTCATTACTTTTCCCTGTATTTCCACTGCATTCCCAAAGACTCCTATGCCACCCGTCTCTCCCAAATATTGGGAAAAAATATCCATAAAAAAGTCAGACATGTGTGGGGCTGGCCCCGTGGCCGAGTGGTTAAGTTCGCGCGCTCCGCTGCAGGCGGCCCAGTGTTTCGTTGGTTCGAATCCTGGGCGCGGACATGGCACTGCTCATCAAACCATGCTGAGGCAGCGTCCCACATGCCACAACTAGAAGGACCGACAACGAAGAATATACAACTATGTACAGGGGCTCTTTGGGGAGAAAAAGGAAAAAAATAAAATCTTAAAAAAAAAAAAGTCAGACATGTGTAGGTACTTTTTTCTTCATTTCTGAGAAAGGTAAAATTGTAACAAGCAACTGCAAAGTAATTAGAAAGTTGGAATATCAATTTAGGCTTGACTCTAAACACCACACTTTCCATTTCACCATGACATTGAGCCTGAGTTGGAGACACTCAGCATATTTTTCTCTGGACAATCTTTTCTTAGAGTCCCAAACAACTGACATATAAATGAATTTGGGTGACACAATGTATTTATAAGACAAGACCACGGGCATTCAGACGTGGTTTTGAAACTCTCTCTTGACTAGAACAGCCCTGTTCTGCCTAGCTTGATTGGTGTGGAGTAGAGGGCAGAATCTCACCAGCTTCAGCTTATTTGTGTGAAGCTTTTACCATTGGAGGGATCACAGAAAAGCAGTGCAAGCCAAGTGACTCAGTTTCTACTATGTACCTGCGGAACTGAGGAGGACAAAAGGGAAAACAGCATTTACTAACTTCTGAGACATTTTATGAAGGGGCTTCTTCCGTCCTCCACCTTACTTGGACAATAACAATTGTCTTATAAGGGTAGCCACCTTCCTGAATTGGTGAAGGGAATTAATATTTATTGAGTCCTTAGTTTGTGCTAGGAACCATGCAGAGCAGAATTTTTTTCTCATTTGATCAGAGAGAAAATTATCTAGAAAATTTCTTTTTTCTCTCACCTTCAGTCAAATTTGAGTTGAAACAAGGAAAGTAGAGGTGAGTAAGTGACTTTCAGCCACATCCCATTTCTTGATGTTTGCCAACTAACTTCCCATTCAGCATTATCCAGTTAAGAAGAATCAAAGAAATAGAGAGTAAGTCTAATAATTCTACGCAGTTAGTGAAAATAATTGCTTTGGAGCATATTTTTAGAAGGTAACCAGAGGTTCACTTTTCAGACGTGAAGTTCAACTTGTCTAGAAAGTAATAGGAACAAGATTTCAAACTTTATTTTTAAATTATAAATGTGTGATTTTCTGCATTTTATCTTTGAAAGTATATACACCTGAGGCTCTTCTCTCTCTAGTAGGGATATTTAATCAGTTTTAAGAGCTTAGAATATAAGTGTGTGGGAGACACAAAGCACAAAATGTGTAATATTTATCATGCTCATCAAAACATTTTTTTTCCCTGAAATTTGTGGAAGTTTCCCACATAGAAGAAATGCTGAAATTAGAGAATCTCAAAGGTTCTTACCTGGACTTGGAATCCTACAGCAACAGCCACAAGTCCATCTCTTTATCTGTTGTTAAAGTCTCTCTTTAAATAGTTAGTTGGCCTTTTTTCATCAGTCCAATGATGATTAACCATCTTATTAGGTCACTGTCCTGGGCAAAGAGAAGAAAATTAACTAGCTATTTTAAGGGTCTGCTCCAGACTAACGCATTTTAAAGGCTTTCTTACACTTTCTCAGAATTTCTAAATTATTTTTATGTGAAAGTTCAGTTATTAAGCTTTATTTCTAAGAGTAATTTATATTTGTTTACTTGAGTTGATTGCATAAGATTTTTTTCTTTAAAAATACAAATACAACAGATTATCCAAGGTATTTAAAACTCTTCCAAATAGAAAAAAATTCAAGGCAATTTTTTAAATGTGTCTACAGTTTGGCATTCAAAAGAAAAAAATGTACTCTTTTTGCTTGATACTTGGGTGCAGTTCTAATGTGACATGGATGAATACAGGATGTCTCATATAGAATAGTAAAGCGCCAATTCATTATAGATCTTCTAAGTGACAAAATTTTTTAAAAATGACAAAAGTCAAGATTACTTTGCGTGACAGTTTCCTTACATCAAAGCCTAAAGAAAGATCACATAGTTTCCTTCTACTGACTTGGTTTTTACAGAAGGGGAGAGCTTGACCCAATTGAAAGCTTTCCCGCGGAGGGACAAAGTTTCATTCACTCATTCACTAATTCAAACAGTATTGAGTCCCTCCTATACTTCTATACTTCAGACATTGGGCTCTGTTCTGGAGGTAAACTAACGCAAGTAAGATTCAAACCTTTCTCTCACATGAACAAATATATATATTTCTTATATTATATATATAACTATTATATACATACATAGCTATTATATAGAAAATACATATATAGTAGCTTATATATGTATTTATGGCTTTTATATAGAGAAAGCAAGGTGAATATATATATGTATATATATGCACACATATATAGCAATGGGAGGATGCATAAATGAAAAGATTGTTACTCCTTATCACTTCTGCAGGACAATTATTGACACAGCTACAGCAATATGTATTTAAGTTCTTTATCTCAGTTATGATAGATTAATTCTATCCTGGTTTATTCTTGGAAGTATTGGAATCATAGCAAGAACCAGAGAGGGTCGAGAGGGGGCAGGGTTGGGAAATCCTTAATTTCTCAATTAAGGGGGATTGAGAAAAGTAGACCCAGGCTAGGAAGATTAGGGCCTGGGATTCCCAATAGTCCTCTGCTGTGTCAGAATGTGTGTCCAGGCTCTACACCCAGGAGATTTTTATTTAGTTGACCAAAGATTATGCTTTTTTAAAAAAATAAGCTCTTCAGTTAATCTTTATGGAACACTAGATTTTGAGAACCACCATAGCTGAGATAGAGAATGTTTTTAGTTGTTTTTGTGGACTTTCCTTCCACTGAGAGTAGGAATATAATTTAGATGTTCCCATGCTAAAGATTTTTTTCTTCGAATTTCCATACTACGCAAGGCACGTCGTCTTGTTTTGAGACAAGTATACAAAAAGAATGAAGGTACAATAGTGTACATTAACTGAGAATCTTTCTAATCCCTAAACTAAAGCTATGTGGTGAAATTCTGGAATGTTGCCAGAGATCAAAGAGCATTTTCCGTGCCCTTCTCTCTGTGTGACTGTTTGAGTAATTAGACAGCTCTTCTCGTGCAATTTGTGGAAGAATAAAAGCGGTCAGAGGAAAGACATTGCAACAGTTCTTTCAACATCAATATTATGCTAACATCCACGGGTCAATAGAATTGCAAAATTTGTTAAAAACAGTCTATTGATGTTTATTCCAGAGATAATCACCACAGTTCTGATGACGTATCATGTTCTTTGAAGTCTGATGAATTTTGAAGCCAATTTGTTTCTGCTACTTACCGGCAGTATGAACTTAAGTAGGTTAGTTAAATGGGTTCTGAGCACCAATATCCTCATCTATAAAGTAGCAAGACAATACTTGGAGTAAAGATTAAATAGAGTCTGTAAAATGCTTTACACAGTACTTGACACATTATAGATTCAATACCTAATACCTAATAAGATTCATTGTAGGACATTTGTGTATTATAAATATTTAGAGCAATTAATTCATACGAAAGGCATAAAAAGAAAATCTCTAAGACATGTGCCCAGCAGGTTTTTCCAACAGTTTTTATTCCCAGAGTTCTCAGGTGAATGCCACAGGTATGCTTTAAGAGGGAGTCTTCAGGCTCAAAGCAAATCTGCTGCTGCCTTCCCTTCACACCTCCCTTGGCAGTGGCAAAGAGGCATCTCCAAGAAGGCTGTATACTCCTGGAAAGAACTCTGCATCTCTCTACTCACTGATGCTAAAGCCCTGGCATTATCATGATTAATTGTATTATGGCCATCATCTCCCTTACTTTAACCACCATCATAAGAAGGTGGGGATTCCCTGATCATTCTCCTCACCTCCTGTCTAATCACTATATGGCTCTGCATGTCCCTGTTTTTGTCCTTCATCCCCCTTCCTTCTCCCAATCCTGGACTGAGATTCTTCTCTGGAGCTTTTTGGAACTCATGGTTAATAACAAGTAGAATTCCCTTTACCTTCTCTGAATTTTTTTGCATCACCTTCTTGTTCTAAGTTACATCTGGCCCTTCCCTAAAGAAGGTGGGGGCATTACTCCACACCAGATGAACTGGTTTCCAACTTGCTTTACTTGGTTACTTCCTTTCCACTTTCACACCCTTTCCCTCAGAATCCATGGTTTTGAATCTCATATCAAAAGACTATGACTTATCCTCGTTGTTAGAATCATCTCCCAATCCTCGAATCACTCCCACTTATTCCATGACAGTTTTAACTCTTGGTTCAAAGCCAATCTCTCACAATATTACTGTTATCATAATTACTGGTGATTTCAATGACCATGAAGAGAATCCTAATTCTCTGTCTTCTTGATATTGCTATCAAGAATATTGTTATTGATATTGTTGTCTTCTCCAGTGACCTTCTTTCTACTCACTCCAACGGACATATTCTAGACCTTGTCATGCCAAAAACTGCAACTTCTCCATAATATCAATTTTAAGGATTGGATTACCACTATTTATCTTTTCAGCTCACACTCTGTAGTATCTGTATGCAACAGTGCTTCCACTGACCAGGATCTATAATCCATTGACTGATTCTACCAGAGATTTCCCTGTTTCTTATTTCGTGTCCTCATTTCCTTCCATATCTGAGTGGTCATGGTAATAAGTTTCTTCCATATGTCTTCAAGTCATTTGTGACTCTTAGACCATTTTAATTGCTTGACAAAACCTCAACACTGATTAAATCCAACTCTTAGACTACTCTGTCCATTCATCCATGCTGCTGGATGCAGTTGAAGAAAAACCCTCAACCACATGGTGGTTAAATTTATGCTCAAATGGGCCTTTCATTTTGCCTAGGTATCATGTTACATTTTCTTAATCCATGTCGTCTTTCTATTTATTTTTTACCTTCACCTATCTCCTCAAAACTCTAGCACACTCCTTCCTATCCTCACCTTCAGCTGATGACTATTTCACTGACAAAAATGAAGAACAAAAATTCCCAAAGCTCCTTCCATCACATCTCTCTACCTACAGTATCAGTACCACATATTCTGCCTTGATGAACGTCTGTGCTCTAAGACCAGCCTCCACTTGTGCACCAGGTTGTCCACTCTCCTTGTGTTCCCAAGGATATCAATTTTCCCTTTCTAGAGAAATGTTCCCATCAACATATAAAGGTGCTGTCACTTTTCCATCTTCAAAGATCCGTCTTTTGATTCTATTCTCTTTCCAGATACTGCCTTATTTCTGTGCTATTTTTACAGGAAAAAAAGAGAAACTTCTCGAAAGTCTTACTTATAATTATTGTTTTCTATTCCTTTCCTCATATTCTCCCCTGAGCACAATCCAATCAAGTTTTTGCTCCCAACTCTCCACTCAGAGTACTCTTGCCTAAGGCATAAATTACCTAAATGCTGCATGTAATGGTCTTCATCTGATTTGAACTATTAGCAGCATTTTTCAGAGCTGGTTATTCCCTTCTCCTGGAAATACTTTCCAGAACACCATCCTTTGTGGTTTTCTTCTTAATTCATCAGTTACTTCATTTCCACCTTATTTACTAAATCCTTTATGTATCTTTGGTCTCTTAATTGGAGTGCCTCAGGCTTCAACTCCTACTTATTCTATGATAACTTTCTGAGTCATTTCCACTGATTCCGTGACATAGGATTCAACCATTGTACTGAAGGTTGTATTGATCTCATTGTATTGATCCTATTTATTCTCATGTCTTTAATACCATCTGTATATTAATAATTCCAAAATTTTTATCTCTGGCCAGGACTTTATTCCTGAGCTCTAGATTTTTCCATTGCCTGCTCATCATCTCCCTTTAGATATGTAAAGGACATCTCATACTTAACATTTTCCAAGCTGTTCTTTCCATCTTCCCTTCCCAAACGTCTCCTTTTGTAGTTCTCTCTATCTTAGTAACTTGTAATTCTATCCTTCTAGTTGCACACACACACACACACACACAATGCTGGAATCATTCTTGACTCCTCTCTTACTCACATCATGTCAGGCTCTAATTTCAAAATACATCCAGAATCTGACCACTTCTTACCGCTTCCACAGCTGTCACTCTGGTCCTGAATTACTGCAACATCCTCCAACTTGTACCTCAGCTTGTTTCCTTATACTCACCAACCCTCTTCCCCAACCCTACTTCCCTGTGTAGATTTCAACACAGCAGCCAGAATTGCCATGTCAAAACAGGTCATATCATGACACTGCTCTGCTCAAATCCTCTGATAGCTTCTTACATTACTCAGCATAAAGTCCAAAGAATGGCCTCAAGGTCCAAGAAGATATAGACCCAATACTCAGCATCTTTGTACTTGCTGTTCTTTCTATCTAGAATGTTCTTCTCCAGATATTTGCA
Source organism: Equus quagga (assembly GCF_021613505.1). NCBI lineage: Eukaryota > Metazoa > Chordata > Mammalia > Perissodactyla > Equidae > Equus > Equus quagga. The sequence goes on from NC_060267.1 coordinate 38,174,340, forward strand.
TAGCTCACTCCATCACATCTTTTAGTATCCACACAAATGATACTTTAACAAAGAGGTCTTCTCTGACCATCCCTTTAAATATTACCCTCTTTTACCTCAGTATAACTTCTAACTACTTTATTTTTCTCTCATTAGCCATCATCTATGAATTCTGGTCACATCTCTTGTTTATTGTCTGCCTTCATCTGCCTTACCAAACATAAATTTACACTACAGTGTAAGCTCCAGAAGAACAAGAATAGGTTTGCATCTCTTTTGCTGTATCCTCAGTGCCTAGAACAGTGCCTGGTAGATACTCAATAAATGTTTTTTTTGAATGAGTGAGCAATTGAATTTTCCATATAAAGAAAACCTATGGCAAAGGAGTGATGTTAAAAGCAAAGACTTACACTGGGAAAATAAAGATGGTAAGGAAGCTGTCTATAATTGTATATGAAGCAGTTATCCAATTATTGATGGATGTGATTAAAATGTTGAAAACAGCCAATAATTCATTTTCTTTGAAGAGTCAAACTTGACACTGAATCAACATGAGGAAATTCTCTGTGAAAATTGTGTTCAAAATCTTCCAATGGCTTCCTAGCTCAATTAGAATAAATACTCAAGTCCTTTCCATATTCTACCAAAATCTACAGAATCTGTTCCCTGGGTACCCCTATAACATTATATCCTACTTAGTAATTTCTTCTTGGCAGTACAAGCCTCCTTGATCTTCCATAAATGTCCCAATCATGTTCCTGTCTCAAGACTTTTGTGTTTATTCAAAAGTATACAATTTAATGAGTTTTGACATATGTATTCACCAACAAGACCAGATAATGAACATAATGATCACTCCCAAAAGTTTTCTCCTGCCCTTCTCTACCTTTCCCCACCCTAGACTTAACCATTGATCTGCTTTCCATCACTATAGATTAATGTATATTTTAAAAACTCTATATTAATGTAATCAAACAGTATGTACTCCTTTTTGTCTGACTTGTTTCATTCAATGCAATTATTTTGAAATTCAGCCATGTTGTTCTGTACATGAATAGTTCATTCCTTTCTATCCTGATTAATATTCCATTACTATATGAATGTATCACAATTCCTTTATCTACTCATCTGTTTATAGAAATTTGAGTAGTTTCCAGTTTGGGGCTATTACAAATAAAAGTGTTATGAATATTTTCTTATAAGTCTTTGTGGGACATATGCTTTCCTTTCTCCTGAAAAATATCTAGTATTGCAATGATTGGCCATATGGAAGGTGTGTGTTAAGTTTTTAAAAAATTCTAAACTGTTTTCCAACATAGTTGCGTCATTTTGCATTCCCAACAGCAGTATGTACGAGTTTCAGTTCCTCCATATCCTCACCAACATTTGGTAGGAATAGGCTTTTTAATTTTAGTCCTTCTAGTAGATGTGCAGTGGTATATAAGTGTGGTTTCAATTTTCATTTCCTTGATGACTAGTGATGCTGAGCGTCTTGTCACGTGCCTATTTGCTATTTATCTCTGTCTCTCACTCTCTCTCTCTTTTTTTTTTTTTTTGGTGAAATGTCTACTCAAATCTTTGTCTAGTATTTTCTGGGATGTTTGTCTTACTATTGAGTTGTAAGAGTTCTTTAGAGGTCTCCAAACAATATCTTCGCTGGATATATATTCGTAAAGATTTTCAAGAGTAAAAGTTTAAAATTTTGACGAAGTCTAATTTATTATTTTTTCCCATACAACTTGTGCTTTATTGTGTGCTGTGTGAGAAATCTTTGCCTAAATCAAGGTCAACGAAGTTTTCTGATTTTGTTCGAGAAGTTTTATATTTTTAGCTATTACATTTAGTTCTCTAGTCCATTTTTAATTAATTTTGGTGCAAGGTTTGAGGCAAGGGTCAAGGTTCCTTATTTTGCCTGTTTTTATCCAATTTATTTAGCCTCATTTGTTAAAAGAATTATTCTTTCCCTATTAACTTGACTCGGAATCTTTGTAAATTATCAGTTAAACATAAATGTGTGGGTCTGTTTCCAGACTCTTTATTCTGTTCCATTGATCAACATATCTATCTTTATATCAACACCATAGTATCTTGATTATTATAACTTCATAATATACCTTGAAATCAGATACCATAAGTCTTCCTATTTTCTTCTTCTTTTTTAAGAATGTTGTGGCTATTCTAGGTCCTTGGTATTTCCATATAAATTTTTGATTAGGCTTATCAATTTCTGAAAAAAACTCTACTGGCATTTGGGTAGGGACTGTAGTGACTATAGACCAATTTTGGTATAAATGGCATCTTAGCAATATTGAGTCATACAGTCTATGACCGTGATCTCTCTCTCCTTTAAGTCTTCTTTAATTTCTCACAGCACAGTTTTGTAGTTTTCAGAGTACAAGTTTTTCATATCTTTTGTTAAATACATTAAGCATTTCATATTTTTATACCATTACAAATTACATTATTTTAATTTCAATTTCTGACAATTTTAATTTCAATTATTTTAATGCTAACATATAGAAGTAAAACTGATTTTTGTATATTGTGCTTGTATCCTGAAACCTTACTAAACTCAGTTAGTAGTTCTAGTGGATTTTTAAAAATATATTTCTGAGGATTTTTAATGTAGATTACTATGTTGTGTGCAAATAAAGATAGGTGGACTTCTTCCTTTCCAATTTGGATGCCTTTTATTCCCCTGCCTTATTGTACTGTCTGGGACCTCCACACCAGTCCTTTTTCAGACTATCATGTCACATAATAGAAGCGGTGAGAACAGGCATCCTTCTCTTGTTCCCAATATTAGGAGAGAAAGTTTTCAGTTTTTCACAATTAACTATGATGCTAGGTGTATGATTTTGTAGATGTAGGCTGAAAAAGTTCCCTTATATGTCTAGTTTTCTGAGAGTATTTTTTATCATTAGTGAATGGCTTAAGATTCAAAAGTCAATCAAGGTAATTCACTGCATCAGTAAAATAAAGAGGAAAAAATCTTATATATAATTATCTCAAAACATGCAGAGAAGGCATTTGGTAAAATTCTTCATTCACTCATGAGTAAAACACTTAGCAAACTATGACTAGAGCTTCCTTAAGCTAAGAAAGTATCTATTATAATACCTAAATAATCGTTATACTTCATTATATTTTTATTGGACATCAATGTACTAATGGATAGGAGACAAAGGGACCAATAAATTGGAAGTCCAATGAGTTTGTAGGAAGGATATGCTGAGAGTAGTTGAAGGAATGACATCAAGGAAAGAAGTAGAAATCTAAATGTATTATTTTGGAGCAGTTCCAGGTGATGACAAATACCAGAAAATGGCTATGGGATGGGGTGACTGAAGTGCAATGGAGTACATTTTTCCCACTGCTCAACAAGGCATAGAAATTCTACTCAAGGCTGTTTCCATTAAGCCTTCAGGGCAGTGCTGTGCAACAGCACTTTCTGTGATGATGAAAGTGTTCCATAAGTGAACTCCTGAATGTAGTAGCAACTAGATACATGTGGCTATTAAACACTTCAAATGTGGCTAGTATGACCAAGAAACTGAATTTTTAGTTTTATTTAATTTAGATTTAAGTAGCCACGTGTAGCTAGTGGCTACCTTCTTGGACAGAATAACTTCAGGGTGTCAATCTGTACCGTGGTTGAGGTGGAGCAGAGGAAGAATGGCCTTTTTCCAAGAGTGTCACAAAATCTCACTTAAACCATCCCTAGGCTTTAATCTAACTTCTTCCAAGTCCTTAAATACCAAATCATTAGCCTGTGAGGAAACAGAGGGGATAGGCAATGCTCTATTCTAGTTTTTATATTATTTCTCTCTTTCCCCTCTTCTCTTTTCTCTCCTTTTCATTTCCTGCTATCTCTAAGGATCAAGGATCATGCACAAGGACAGAACATTATAATCCCTCAATACATGGTAGCTGTTATAATAGGCTTTTTCTAATTACAAACAATACTCTAGTGAATGCCTTTCTACGTACATATTTGAGCACATGTGTGATTATTTCTATAGTATACTATCCTTGAACCAAAATTACTTATTCGAAGAGTGTAAGCTTTTCAAAACTGACTTTTCAAACTGCTTTCCAGAAAAATTCTATCAATAACAGTCCCTCCATATATATTTCACCTCTCAATTCATATCTATTGGTCATACCTTTTTTTCAATCTTGGACAATTAATCAGTTGCAAACCAGAAACTAACTATTGTTTCATTTTGCATTTATTTGATTATAGACTACATTCATGCTAATTCCACAAGACCTTATGACAGAGTTCTCTAATATATTATATGATACACATATTCTTTCCCTCAACTCTTTCTGGTACTCTTTGGCTCAAACTCAGAATAATAATTTTTTGTACTCAAATGGCAAAAATGTGTGTCCAATTGAATAGCACCAGTACAACATTTGGTTTCCTACAACAGAAATCCTAATTACCCCTGCTTTCTGATATGTTCTTAACACTGCAGATCACAAAATAAATATATTTTTTCTGGAAATTCCAACTTTCCTAGAGAATTCTCAAGTTATTTACTCCCACATGATATAACAAAGACCAGTCACAGTCCCCAAAATTGTCTTTGCAGCAACAGAATTCTTCTGTCCTCCACCATTGCAAATCAAGTGACCCCTGAAATTCCAGTCATGACCTTACCTCTTTGGATCATCTTGACCAAATTCCTCAGGCCTCTGTAAGTGTGTTCTGTGTCCCAAACACTTCTTCACAGCTTTAGATGTCCTCTGGGATACCTTGGATATCTGTAGCTGCCTAACAATTTTTATAACACAACATACTGGCTAGTTCAGTCAGTCACTCCAGAAGCTAGGACGAGAGAGAGCTGGTAGGTTTTGGAGGAAAGGAGGCCTAGGTGAACAGAAGCTGACACTACATCTACAAATCAGAAACAAATGCAGAGACCCAGATAGAAACTACCTGTGTGGTACTGAAGATTGTGAGATTCTCCAGCCAGTAGGTGGAAGCAGACTCCTGTCTTTAAAGATGGCTATTCTAAGCAGTTCACATATCTGAGTAGTCATCTAGCACTTTGCAGTAAAAGCTGCTTTCATTCTTCAGGAATTAGCTCTTTCTTGGGCAATATTTATGCAGTCACTAATCCCTACTCCAAGGAGATTAGGAGCCTTCACAAATTTAACCCATGCCTAGGATATTACAATGTTTTTTCCATGCTACTTCAGGTTAGGTGAAGTAAACATAATAACTAAAGAGTAAAACATCATCTGTGTAGGTTTTTAATGCTGATAAATTAATTGTGTTACACGGTAAAATGAATTATGTTCCTGTTCCATCCTCCCAGAAAGGCAGAGCTATTTGGCTTAGGGTCAGGAAGGCAGGACTGGACTTGGAAGGGCAAATCCATAGCAGGGAAAGGAGTAGGGGGGAGGGCATACATGACTTAGTAATGGGGACGATGTGAGCGTGAGCTCCCTGAAGGCAGGGATATATCTACGGTGCTTGCTTCAAAGTCTAACACAGTTCTGGATACCTAATGGATACCCATGAAATATTTGTTGAATAAAATGTTGAATGATTAAATAGAAGTTTGGTGTCTTTTCTCAGAATTTGACATCTCAGCAGTGTCTTTTGTAAACTTCATGTAATGTATAAAATAAAGTTGAAGGGCAGAGGAGAATAATGACATGGGAGGCTGAATAACGGCCCCTAAAGATACCCATGCCCTAATCCTTGGAACCTGTGAGTGTTAACTTACACGACAAAAGTCCCTTTGCAAATATAATTAAGACCTTAACATGAGGAGAGTATCCTGGGTGATCTGGATGGGCTATACATGTAATGAAAAGAGTCCTTTAAGAGTCAAGAAGAAGGAGATTTGACTACAGTCAGAGGAGAAGGCAATGTGATGATAGAAGCAGAGACTGGAGTTATACACTTTGAACATGGAGGAAAGGCCACAAGCCAAGGAACTCAAGTGGTCACTAGAAACTGGAAAAAAGTAAAGAAACAGATTCTCCTCTCAGAGCTTCCAGAAAGAATCAGCCCTGCTGATACCTAGACATTAGCTTCATGAAACTGATTTCAACTTATGACCTTTAGAGCCGCAAGAGAATAGATTTGTGTTATGTTAAGCTACTAAGTTTGTGATACTTTGTATTGCTATAAAATAGGAAAATATTACAGGTGGTAATTGCTTTCTTCATGCCTCATCTTTCTTTCTCTGCTGGCCTCCAATGTTATATGTAACCAATAGAATACGAAGTCAAAGTCATCTGGGCAATATTATCTGTCCTAGGAGGAAAGGCTTGACCACTGGGAAAAACAGTGTCAGAGAAAAGACCCTGACAACTGGAGTCCCAGCCAGGTCAGCCTCCAGGTGGAGGAGTAGAGTCCTTCAAAAAAGAACTAAATTTTGGAACACCTTTACAAATACTTTAGTGACTTAAAGGCTGGTGAGAGTCACCTTTATTTCCATACGTTGAGAAATATAGGCTTGAGCTGATCTCTAATTATTTGCGTCATCTAAATACATTAGGAAATTTACCCCAGTCTTGGGTCCATGGAAAGTAGCTGAAAACTGGAGAGTGAGTACAACCGTCTAGTGCTGAAGACCTCAACTCATTCAGTTGAAACCAGTTTATTGAGCAGCATTAATATGCTAAGCAATGTGCTCATGCTAGGCATCTACACTAATAAATAAGTTATGCTCCTGTCTTCAAGAAGCTCATAGACTAGTTAGAGAGAAAATGAGTATCTTTGGAATATACTGTTCCCTCAGTAATACTCTTGTTCATTCATGGACAAAGAATCAATCCTTTAATTTCTTTGAACACAGTTAAGCATTACTAAAAAGTTCAAACTAAATGCTAGGGGATTCAGAAAAGCAGGTGTTGGGAGTGGTTTTGTGGTAACACCTTATTTGATCTTTACTTTCTGTTCCTCTATATCAGTGGTCAGCAAATTATGTACTGAGGCCCAAGAGTAGCCCCTTAAGAGTTCTTGTAAATAAAGTTTTATTGAAACACAGCCACACTTATCCATTTATTTATTGTCTTTGGCTGCTTTCACGCTACAATGGCAGAGTTAAGTGGTTTTGACAGAGATGATATGGCCTACCTCAAATGAATACTGTCTGACCCTTTTTCAGAAAAAGTTTGCTAAGCCCTGCTTTTGAGGATTTCATCGCTTTCTAGCTATTGGTCTTACTTTCTATGGTGGGCTCCATATTAAAATCTATAATGGGTAAAAACATTTAATATCAATTATTTGATGACTAGACTCAGACTGGAGCGTGAATCTTCTTTCTCATTAACCTACATTCCACTCTCTTTGTCAAATTTTTTGTCTAAGGACTCCCTCTCTCCCAGGTTAGTGACATCAAGACTTACCCTATCCTTCATTGATGATCCCATATAATAAGAATAATGAAAGTCTTTTCCTTATAGGTCTTCCCACTCTTTCAAAAGCCATGTGTATACATGGTAACACAGGGGTAAATTACGTCTAAGATATCTACGATTAAGTAGAGATGTGTCCAGTAGGCAGCTCTAGATTAGAGACATCGCATTTAGGAGTCATAGTAGAAAAAAATCTTTGAATGTAAAAGAAATGACTTAAGAGAGGGTGTGAGTATGAATACCAACATCACAGAAATTCAGAAGAGAGGGCAATGAAGGAAAAGCCTGAGAGGAAGCTGTCAGCGAGGTAGGAGGGGATCCAAGAGACAATGCAGTCACAGAAGCCTAGAGAGTAGAAATCATAAAGTAAAAAGAATTAAAGATATTGAGTGCTAATGAAAGCTTGAAAAAAATAACTAAAATTCATGTATCAAGTTGGAAACTATATTATCTGAAAAGCAGATTATAGAGTATTGTAGAATGAATATGTGTTGCACTCGGACAAACAGTATGTCTTGGTCATCTTAGAACATGGCGGCACCGTAGTAAGAGTGTGGATTTGAACCCAGGTCTGCTGTATACTCTCTTTGTGACTTTGTGGAAATTAGTTAACCTCTCTAAGCCTCAGTGTCCTCCTCATTTGTAACACAGGGATATTTATTGCACACACATCTAGATGGCTCAGATCATTAAACGAGGTGATATATTTACAGCAGTTAGCACAATGCCTCTATATAATTAGTGGTTAATGAAAAAATGCTTATCGATATTCTACAGAAATAACTTTGGAAACCTAGTTACGATAAAAGAAGAGGGATAAAACAGTAACTACAGGGAGCTGTAGGGTCAAGAAAGAATTGTGCTCCTTTCTCTTGTCTGTTTTTTTAAATACTTAATAGCTGGAGAGAAAGGAACTTACCATCTAGCGGGAATGCAATATTAGAGAAAAGCTGTAAACTCGAAGAGCACTTTATTCAAGACCCAGAGCTTTCATCAGTTTCCTGTGTACAGAGTCAATGGCTCAAGCAATCTTGAGCCTACAGGTTGGAGGAATGGGAGGCATGGAAATGGCAGGGAGGAGGAAGAATGCAGGCACAGGGGCACCTTAGCAGCAGCTGATGCCCCTGGCGATCTGGGAAATTGCTAGGACTGTAGGATGTTATCATGAAGGCAAAGAATTAGGGAGACCGTGTGGCGAGAATGACTGGACTCCATGAGGTTTGGTGAAGCGGGGAGGATTGTAGGTGATGTCCAAGTACACATATGGCACTTTGTCAACTCCCAGGCAATTCTGGCCCAGATTTACAACAGCAAAGATGCTTTTTCAGAATTGCAGTATACTATATACTTTCAAAATGGCCAGAGCTCTGGCAGGGTTTTTTTTTCTTTTCTTTTCTTTTTAATATGTGTTTCTGTCTAAGGCAAAACAGATTTACTTGTTAGCCTTCTAAATACTTTTCTGTTTTGGAATTGGAATCTTTCGTTACTTTGGATTTTGCTCATGAAGCATGGAGTACGTTCCAATTGCATTGGCCTTGGGCATGAAATAAATCAATGCCTGGATTTTTAAAATATGGATTTAATCCAAGCAGACCTGGCCTAAAGCACCATATAACCTAAGATTGAGTTGTACCGATGTTGGAGGCTGAATGTTAGAAAATGTAATCTATCAAAGGGTCTAATGTGTACATGCACCTGAGGAACCCCAGTATTAAAGTCCAACTAATTGTAAATAATTCCTTAATAAAGCTTTTCTGTAGACAGTCACTCATGTAAAACTTTGGATAAAAGTTTTGTTAGCTTCCAGTGTGTGACATCTATTTACACATTTTTTAAAGAGCAAATTGATTCTTTTTAAACCTCCAAATGGCATCTCCAAATTTTTACTTAGTGGTCCTTCATACGTGTCTCAAATATGGGATGTTTTATTCATTCAGTTGTGTGCTTACTCTGTTTTAAGTTCATTACGGCAGGGAATAACAACTACTCTTTGACACGCTGTGGAGCTTGCAGACAATAAACAAATTAGCAAGCAGATATATATTAAGAAGTGATAACTGCTACAAAGAGAAATAAGTAGGGTTCATGGGATAGAGAGGGACCGAAAGTGTTACTTTAGATAGGGTAGTCAGGCACGGCCTCCGAAAGGCTGATGTTTGAACAAGGAGAGAGTGAGGGATCAAATCACAGGGGGCAAAATGCTGCAGGCAGAGGACTCAGGATGTGCAAAGAGCCTGACACAAGCGCTGCTTCATCTGTTGGGGGAAGAGAAAGGAGGTTGGAGTGGGGCAGAGCGAGTTCAGTGTGGGAGGTGTGAGAGGAAACGAGATCTGAGAGGTAGTTGTGCTTAGGTTAGGTAAGGCCATGGTAACATTAAATATATGTAATGTCAATTATATGCTATATCAGTGTGAGTGCTTTATTTACAAAGTTATCAGAGTTTCTTAGACCAGTTTTATCCCAGGTTAGTCCGCCTTGAATTTCAGTCTTTGATTTTCCACTCAGGTTATCAGTGGCAGGTCTTGCTGTAGAGATCACAGGGCATTGGAGCGCCATCTAGCAAGCTCAGCACAGCTAGTAGGTAACTTGATTTTGTGAACTGAGACCTTTCTTCTGTGGCCCTGATCCTCCTCTCTGTTAACTAACAACTTCTGAGATCCCCTCCAAGGCTGATACTGTGATTACTATATGGTAATAGGTGCTCTGTGTTCATTCGTTGGCCCTAGTGACCTTATAGGGTTCTTTGCAGGGTGTAAGCTGCCAAATGCTTTTTTTCATCACAAGTCAGCCATTTTAGCCAGCCCAGAAATCTAGGCCCGAAAGAAAAAGGAAAAAAGAAAGCAACAACATAGGCAAACTAATTTTGCTGTTTAAATAGTGGGGAAAAATTGTGAAACAGAGGCAAAAAATTGCTATCACGGTCTCTACTGATTTGAACTTCGAAAAAAATTCAACCAGGTATGGTGAGTGTCAAGAACGCTAGACTAGGCAACAGAAGGTGAATTTAAACTCTTGCTCTGCCGATACCTGCCTCTATGACCTTAGCAAGTCTGGTAAACTTATATAATCCTCTGATAGCCTTAGGTTTTTCATCCATACAGGGAAGAAATATTATTGATCTTTATGTGGAATTAAGAGGAAAAAATATATATACTAAAATTCCTTATAGACTCTAAAGACATACACAAAAGTGAAAGATTATATAGAAATGCTGCAAGATAAAATACATATTTAAATTGATATTGAGGGGCTGACTCGGTGGTATAGCAGTTAAGTTTGTGAGTTCAGAGTAGGGCCCGGGATTCACTGGTTTGGATCCCGGGTTCAGACTTACGCACTGCTTATCAAGCCACGCTGTGGCAGGCATCCCACATATAAAAAAATGGGAGAAGATGGGCAAGATGTTAGCTCAGGCCAATCTTCCTCAGCAAAAAGAGGAGGATTGGTGGCAGATGTTAGCTCAGGGCTAATCTTCCTCAAACAAAACAAAACAAAATAAAAACAAACTAAAAAAGATAAATCAATATTGAGTCTTCATAGAAAAAAAAATGTGATTTGTACAGCGTACCAAATATCTAGCTTCTTAGGTAATAGAAAACAGTGTTTTTCATTATTCGCTATGTTTTTTCAGTATGTTCACAATTTCTAAGGATCAAGAAAAACTTTAGAGCACTTAATCTATTCTACTTCCACATTATTTCATTTTATTCTTGCCAAATTCTTTCTAAAGAGAAGTCAATAAAGAATATAGAAATTTCAGGAAGAGTTATGTAAGGTGTGATTTTATGAATCCTGTTCTCAATTCCTACATGAAGTTTATTTTTCCCTTATCATTAGTTCATTCAGTTATTCAATATTGAGTTTGCAGCAAGTGTCAGGTAATGGATGAGATAGTATAGACTGATAAAACAGAGTCTACATGGGCCACCACCTAGTATGATAGGGGTACTGTGAGGCTGAGGTCCAGACAACGCTGACTGGAGGTGACTGAACTAAACTGTTAAGGAGGAGGAGGAGTTAGTCAGGTCCTTGCTAAGGACATGATGCTAGTGCTCTGTGGAGCCAGTTAGAAATGCAGAATCTCAGGCCTTACCCAGAACTACTGAATCACATCTGCATTTTTAACAAGATCCCCAGGGGACTCAGACACGGTGAAGTTTGCAAAGCCCTGAGCTGGGTGAAAAGTGAAAGATGAAAAAAACGAGAATGTTTTCTAGGCAAAGCTGGAGCAGGTCCAAACAGGACATTTAGGAAACTTCATGTAATACAATGTGGCCAAGGGATCCAGGTGAAGAATCTGAGCCAGGGGAGTTGTGGGAGATGGAGCCGAGGAGGTTATCAAGGACCAGATCCTGAAAGGCCACACTTTGCCAAGGAAGGCTGAGGTTTCCTGAGAATGTTGGGAGGCTACTGGATGATTTTGAAGAGCAAAATATCACAAGCTGATTTAAATTTTAGATATATAACATATATTAATATGACTGGGTTTTCTAACAGACAAGAAAAACATGGCACAGGAGGTATAAACTTTGAAAAGAAGGAGACAAAATAATACTCTTTCATAGATACTCCAATCACCTCCCAAGAAACACCTAGAAAATCAACTGAACAAACTAAACCAAAAATGGACTTTGGTAAAGAAGGCTGGTTGCAATATAAACGTGCAACAAATGATGGCTTTGCTCAATTTGTTTCACATAAAATATATCCTAAATAGTCTTTTAGAAAATAAAATAGAATAAAACATTCCAAATCCCAATAACAACACAAATATTAAAGACTAGAAGTCAACTTGGTAAGAAATATTCAGTATTTATATTTTTAAAAATCTATAAAATTTTACTGAGAAACGCAAACCTTGTTCCCGATGGGAAGACTCAATATTGTAAAAATACCAGTGTTAAGGTTGATGCTATGACATTATGTGATATTGTGATTTATGATAAGAAATGCATATTTGGTCTTTGTCCCCGTTCCTGGCTGGAGCTCCCAAAACCCTTGGAATTTCCTAAGGGAGGAAAGTGATCAAGGTGAAAGGAGCATTTTTTGTTATTCATAACAAGCCCCTTTCAACCACAGTTGAATTTATGTTAATGAGGTGACGTTTTAAAAGTCCTTAAGGAGGGGAGCTGGTTGCCAGGGGAACCAACTCTGTGATTAGAGGATTGGAGCTTTCAGTCCTACTCTCTGTTGCCCCTCCAGCGAGGGGACAGGGGCTGGAGGTTGAGTTAATCACTAATGGACAATGATTTAATCAATCATGCTCACCGAATGAAGTCTCCATTAAAAAACCCAAAAGGACATGTGGTTTTAGAAAACTGATGGGTTGGTGAACACATGGAAGAGCTGAGAGGGTGACACACCTGGAAAGATTACGGAAGCTCCATGCCCGCTGCCACCTTGCCCTGTGTATCTCTTCCATCTGGCTTGTTCCCGAGTTGTATGTTTTCATAATAAACCAGTAATCTAGTAAGTTTTCCTGAGTTCTGTGAGCTGTTCTAGCAAATTATTGAACCTGAGGAGCTGGTTGTGGGAGTCTCTCATTTATAGCCGGATGGTTCAGAGGCAAAGGTGATGACCCAGATTTGTGACTGACATCTGAGCGAGGGGCAGTCTTGTGGGACTGAGTCTGTGCCGTCTGACATTTATTCCAGGTAGATAGTGTGAGAATTGAGTTAAATTGTAGGACACCCAGCTGGTGTTGGAGAATTGGTTGGTGTGGGAATAAAACCCCAGATATCTGGTCATAGAAGTATTCTGTGAGTAGAGAAAAATAGGTTTTGCTTTTACTTTAAAAGTTATATTTAGCACAGAGAGGAAATGGAGTTTTTTTCTTTTAAATTAATAGTCTTAATAGGATATTTTTGGAACTGGACAAATAATCCTGAATTTATCCAGAAAAAAATGAATGAACATATTTAAGAAACGTTTGAAAATGAATCATGTGAAGAGAGACATGAGCTGTCAGAAATTAAAATGTAATTTTACATTTTATATATGTACTTCTTATACTATGATCCTGGACATAAACAGATATATTAATGAGACTAAAAGGTCCCAACATCCATAATTTAATAATTCTTAAAGGTAGATAATAGGGACTATTAAATAAACCAGTTTTGGGGTAGGTAGCTAACATTTGTCAAAATAATTGAGCTCCTTATCTCAAAATACTACATCAAAAGAAATCCAGATATATTAAATATCTTAATTTTAGAAATTAAATCATAAAACATATGTAAATGTAGGTAACCATATCATCTTAAGGTAAGAAAATCATTTTAAGCACACATGCAAATGTGGACTCTATTCAGACAGGAGAAGTATGATTATATAAATTTTTAAAAAATCTTTAAATCACAAATCAAATTAAACAAAATTTAAAATTAAGCCCCTGTTATGGGTTGAATTGTGTTTCTCAAAATTCCTATGTTGAAGCCCTCACACCCAGTCCTTCAGAATGTGACTGTATTTGGAGACAAGGCCTTTAAAGAGATGAGTAAGGCAAAATGAGGCCTTTAGGGTGGACCTCAACCCAATCTGTCTGGTGTTCTTATGAGGAGATTAGCACAGATGAAGAGACACCAAGGATGCGCACGCAGGCACAGAGAAAAGACCATGTGAGGACAGTGAGAAGGCAGCCAGCTGCCATCCAAGAAGGGGGCCCTCAAGACAAAGACCTGCCAAACCTTGATCTTGGAGTTCCAGCTTCCAGAACTGTGAGAAAATAAATTTCTGTTGTTTAAGTCACCTAGTCTGTGGCATTTTGTTACGGCAGCTGAGGCAAACTAATACAGCCCTCAAATTAGAAAAATAATTATTATACATGGGAAACACCAGCAGTTAATATCATCAACAAAATATGTAAACAAGACTGTGAGCACAACCTATAAAAGAAGAGCTATATGACCAGTATATGAAAGTTCTAACTCACTAGCAAAGAAATGAAAATTAAAACATTGAAAAGCTATTTTTAATTTATAAAATCAATAAATTAGTGAAGGTTGGGGCAAGCTAATCTTTCCAATGCTGTTTGTGTTTAGGCTCTATCGCCTTGTCCTTTTGGAATGCCGCTGGTTAATATGTTTGAAACATTCTCTCTCCAGGAATCTATTTTAAAGGAATTAACAAAGATAGGGAAAAGGACGCATGCATGAAATTTTCCTTGTAGATTTGTTTATATAGCAAAGAGAAGATAGATACATTAAAAATAATTTATTAATAATTTGTCTTAAATCCTGATTACATTATAAAGCATTTTCGAATTGTGGGTAGGAGAGGAGATAGGAAGTAAAAATATTTTTTCTAGTTAAAAAAGTTTTTCTTTCAATTTCAGCTTCGAGGTATAATTGACATATAAAATTGTAAGATATTTAAACTACATTGCGATGATTCCATATATGAAGACATTTTGAAAGGATTCCCATCATCTAGGTAATTAATACATCCATCATCTCACATATTTATCCTTTTGTGTGTGTGTGTGAGAACATTTAAGTTCTACTCTTTTAGCAAATTTTAATTGTATAATAGTGTTATCAACTACAGTCACTATGTGTTACACTAGATCCTCAGACCTTATTCATCTTATACGTGAATGTATGTGCCTTTACCAACCTCTCCCTATTTCTCCCACCCTCCAGCCCCTGGCCACTTTTCTACTCTCTGTTTCTGAGTTTGACTTTTTTTTTTTTTTTTTTAAGATTTCACTTATAAGTTAAGCCATGCAGTATTTGTCTTTCTCTGTCTGGCTGATTTCACTCAGCATAATGCCCTCAAGGTCCATCCATTTGTCACAAATGGCAGGATGTTTTTCCTTTTCATAGTTGAATGATATTCTATTGTGTATATATATATATACACCACATCTTTATCCATTCATCCATTTATGGACACTTAGGTTGTTTTCACATCTTGGCTATAGTGAACAATGCTGCAATCAACATGGGAGTGCAGATATCTCTTTGAGATCTTGTTTTCATTTCCTTCGGATGTATATCCAGAAGTGGGATTGTTGGATTATATAGTAGTTCTATTTTTAATTTTTTGAGGAAACGCCATACTGTTTTCTAAAGTGGCTGCACCAATTTACATTCCCACCAGCAGTGCACTAGGGTTCCTTTTTCTCCACATCCTCGACAACACTTCTCTCTTATCTTTTTGAGCATAACCATTCCAACAGGTGTGAGGTGATATCTCATTGTAGTTTTGCTTTGCATTTTCCTAATGACTAGTGATATTGAGCACTTTTTCATGTATCTGTTGGCCATTTGTATGTCTTCTTGGAAAAACGTCTTTTCAGATCCTGTGCCCATTTTTCAGTTGGATTGCTTGTTGTTTTGTTATCGAGTTGTATGAGTTCTTTAGATGTCTTAGCTATTACCCTCTTATCATGTATATGATTTGCAAATATTTTTTCCCATTCCTTAAGCTGCCTTTTCATTTTATTGATGATTTCCTTTGCTGTGCAGAAGCTTTTTAGTTTGATGTATTTCATTTATTTATTTTTACTTTTGCTGCATTTGCTTTTCATGCAAATCCAAAAGATCACTGCCAAGACCAATGTCAAGGAACTTACCCCCTATGTTTTCTTCTAGGAGTTTTGTGGTTTCAGGTCTTAAAAAGTCTTTTTAAATTGAATATTTTAAATGTTTAATGTTACCCAGAGTCAATAGATAGTATTTATTGTTTGATTCTTGGCATTTTTAAAAGCGAAAAATAGTATCAATATATATTTTTATAATTTTTGGATATCTAACTGTAGAATATTTTTCAGATTGCTAAAGAAGTAGCTATAATTTCTATATTGCTAGTAAGAAATAAAAAGCAAAAATATAGTATACATAGCATATGGAAGAATAAAAGGAAAAAATAAGGAAACAGAAAGAATGCAATGAACAACATAACAGAAGTAAAACTAAGTACCAGGTGTGACAATTAAATATTGTAATAGACAAAATTTGAGATAAAGTAAAAATAAAATCCAATTTTTTACTGTTAATGAATATTTAATCTCAAACAGAACACAGAAAATTTTTAAAAATATAGGTACAACCAAACACCATGTAAACGCAATCAATAAGGAAAGCAGAAATGCAATATTCATATTAAAATGAAATTCAAAGAAAAATTATCACCTATGACAGTTTTAAAAATTGAATCTAAACATTACAAGGATATAATAAGTCTGAAACACAGCTTTAAACTCTACAAATTGCAACTGTTTTAAAAATGAAAGCAATTCACAACAACTCAGTCATAATTGGGAGATTTTAACATACTATTAGTCTCAAGTCTTGAATCATACATTAATATTTACATATGTTAATGTGCCTCTAATGCCTAACCCATAGTGGGTCTTCATTAAATATGGGTTTTTTGATCTCTTTTTTCATTCTTTGTTCTTATAATGACTGAGATTTCATGGCTTCAACAGTACATGGCATTGATCTTCATCACAACCATTCAGGTCTTCCCTGGATCTAATGGTTACAGAGCTGACTAAAAATGTTATCATTCTTGACAACGTAAAAGTAAAGTACAGCTAACAGAAAGAGGGAGCTGGAGAATTTGGAGACATGGAGGGACAGGAGAGAGCTCTAAGATCTTAATTTTGCAAAGTGGGGAAACATATGATCCTGTTAATGTTTGTTGAACAGGAAATGGAGGTATTGATGTGACACTTGAGGAACTCAGAACAGTGACCTTATTATGTACAGACAGGGTACATAACGTAAGTGACATTAGTCCTAATCTATGCGAGTAGAGAGTCAATAGACATTGCCCAAAGGTAATAAGCCAAGGAAGTGGTATATGCATATTATTGAATGGTACGGAAGTGACTACAGAAAATGAACAAACCAAACTGGTTAGAAGTAATTGCCTTTGAGGAATAGAAGTGAGGATGGGGTGGGAGGTCTGTTACTTCTCATTTTAAATCATTTTGTACCATGTGATTTTTTTTTAACCATATGCATGTTTTAGTATGTTAAAACTTTTCTAATGTAGATGTTAATTGAATTTTCATGACGTTAGTGGAAGACAGCAATTTAGGACATAGATTAATACAGGGATAAGGTGGCTGTTTGAATCTGATAAATCTCAGTGTAAATCTTGGCTTTACCAACTACTAGAACTCATTGGTTTTGGACAAGTCACTAAAACTCTCTAAGCTTCAGTTTCTTCCTCTGAAAATATTGGTAATTATAGCTGACACTTAAGGTTACTTTGATCTTTGAAATTGAGATAATGTGTCTAAAGCACTCAACACATTAATTAGAGTTCTTAATATTAATTGGCATATTTAATAGTTATTATAAAGTGCTTAATATTCACTGTTATAGTTAACAGTGTTTACGAAAATTATAAAACTTCTTATTCACAAGTATATGGTACAGTCAATTTATTCTTTCAATCTTCCTTTACGTGTGAGAGTATACATATGTAATGTTTAAGTGGAGATTCTTAAATGCTAATGGTCACAAAAGTTCTTCCAACTGTCTTTAGAAGTTTCAGATTGTTTTCATTACCTGCTTTAGAGGCACCGTGGCGTATTGGAAGAATCCAGCACTAGGTTGACTGCCTTTACCTCGATCAAGTCATTTAATCCAATTTAAGTCACTCCATTTATAAAGTCATATTGTTGGAGTGTCACCTGTCTGAAGGTTATAGTGAATCAGATGTTCATTTGAGGTGCTGGTCACCTCTAGGGGCCAGGACTACAGAATAAGTGAATAAAGTGGTCCACTGGATGTGGAGCAATTGTGGGACCCCACACATCAGTCAAGGCCTTCCCTCTAATATTTGGTCCTGCGGCTGAGGGAATTTTTTTGACCTCTGAAATGGGGTTTGGTTTGTTAAAAAATTAATCATGTGCTTTCTGAGGCATAAAAAGCCTGCTTACGTCTGTCAGATGAATTTACTCATCTAAAATATCAAGGTTCCTTTTAATAAACTCAATTTCCCACTAAATGGTACCCTCATTTGCCATACAACTGATTTTAGTATATATAATTCCACTGTCGAGTTAATGGTTATGCATAAAAATACTCTTCCTTTTCATTGACATTCAGTACTTTTTATGAAAAAAATCATTTAATCATCCTCTAAACCAATTTTTATTTTCCAAGTTATTCATGAGTCAATTGGACAGGATTCTGTTTAGAAATTTACTCGCAAAGAAGTTATTTTTCAGGCTATTGCTACAAAAAGCTTTGAAAAGTGAAGAGGATGTGGGAGACAGGATGAGGAACTTGAATTTTAATTACATCACCACAAAGAAAACTCTTGACAAGTGTACTCACTCACCCGTTCAGTAAATATTTGTTATGGGTAAGATTGATCTTGAGATCACAAAAAGGATTCCTGCTCACGAGTTCATAAGGCAGCAGCAGGTCTGAAATAGGCCTGCTGGAAAGAAAATATGTCTATTTTCATTTTAAAAAAGAGTAAAATATAAAATAATCTTGTATCACCAATTCAAATAAAACAACAAAATTGATATGCATTTAAAAGGTATTTTCTCTGCTCTCCATCCAAACTTTCCGTCTCCAGTTTTTTCCATTCATATTCTCAGGATTGCTATATAAGGGGAAATGAAGACTGTAAACCATCCTGTTTGCACTATTTGATTCTTCCACTGTATGAGTAAGTCTGCTGCATTTCGAGCTGGATCTTTTTGTTGGACTTAGGCTTCAAGAAACACCTCATAAAGACTCCTTGTTGGGAGCGCCCTGTTTGTTCTGCTTATTCGAAAGGCTGCTAAGAATTGTGGTACAATTCCAAGACTCCACTGGGGTGGACGATATGTTAAGTCTGCTTTTCTTGGGAGGGCCATGCCCCTCTTGTGCAACTGTGGTGCAGGAGAAAACCGTAGTACATAATAGAACTGAAGATCAAAGATGGTAGATTGCTGACCCTACTATATCTAGTCAGAGGAGCACCAGGAAGCCAGCGAGAAGGTAATGCCTGGTTTGACTTCTTCAGTTGCAAAGAAACAGAGAGCTATCTGGAAGGCTGTACCAGTGGCAGCCCCTGCCCAGAAGCCCTTAGGCCCTGTGGTGGGTGCCAAGGAGATCACCAAAAGGAACCACACCATCACTCAAGCCATGACTCTGCATTCCTTTATAGCACCCGAGTTTATCGTAGACCTTCAGAAATTCAACCTTCAAATATGTTTTAGGACCACATCATGTGCATAAGTCTGGTGCTGCTTGCACACATTAACATACGGACAAGTATTTAACAATATTTTTTAATCCATTGAATTCACGGAAGGACAATAAAGCATGTTAATAGTAATTTTATTACTTTACAACCATGGTCACTTAAAATGTCATACATAAAGTACATGTAATGAATGTCACAAGAGCTAATAATTCAAATTTGAATCCCTCAAGGTTATTTACCAGTACACATTTCTAAATCAGTCATCGTATTTCAAAAGAAAAGAAGAGCTTGAAATGAAGTCTTCCTCCACATATACCAGCTCCATCCTAACATCACTAAGGTGATGTCTGAAGGCCAAGAAGTGGTTTAAATTTTTAACAGTATTTTCTTATCTTAGACAAGTATCTCAGTTTAGAAATTACTTTACACATAGCCATTACACTATAGGGACAATTGTTTTACTAGGAATAAAGCTAATATACCAATGGGCACGAGACAAAATTAAACAGAATGAGTAAACAATATAAGGAATTTATATATAAATTCAAAAGTCTAAGATTAACTTTATCATCTACATCTTCTATAATATGATTATGATATTTGTTATCAGGTACATTATCTAATACCTAAGCAGAAATTTTTTGAAAGGAGAAAGAATTTGCGCATTTAAAACACTTTTGATTAAAATTTGTTTGCAGAATTTCCAGAAATTAGAAAACATGGTTTCAAGTCATCATTTTTCTAAAGCCGAGTTTCTTTGCCTGGCCAGTAGTTGGGTTGTAGCAAATGATCACTTGTAGTACAATTTTCCTTCCTGATTCTTGGAGACACCATTGTTCCTTCTCTCTTGGTTCTGAAGCTTCTTTGTTTTGAAACATAATTTTTCTTTAAAATGAAAAGTACTGCAATGCTTAGGAAAATGGACATTGTGCCCAGCATCATAGTTAGTCCCAGATATATGTGTCTAGAAGAAGAGAGAATACATCTTAATTATTGTAACTACCCAACTTTAAATAAAATGTGAAAGGAAGGTAATAATATCTTTCAATCAATATCAATATCAATTAAATCAATCAATATCAATAAAACCATTATGAGGAGAGTTTTCTTTAAGAATGCAGATTCAGTGGCTATAAAAGGCCTTTCTATAAACATTTGACAGACTATTGGAGGCAGTGTGCTAACATAAAACAATTTTTTAGTAGTACCATCATTTTCAATTGCAACTAATTATGTAGTCAGTTCCATCCTCTGTAAATTACTTCCTTAGACCAGGTGACCATACCCTGTTTGCCCAGAACAGTTCCAGCTTATGCTAGTGTTGTCCCAGTGTTAATAGGGCCCTCTTTCACTCTCAAAAGTGTCCGGGTTTGAATGATAAGTTACATGGTTACCTTACCCTCAAACTTTGCTCCAATTCACTTCTACAGAAAAACTGCAAGAAGCAGTGTTAAGGGGGAATCAGAGCTCTCAGAGTAGAATGACTTAAGACTAAACCAGAGGTTTAAATCAGTTTCTTCCATGAGAAGCCTTTAGCTCTACATTCTATAACAAGACACGAAGGTATGGAAGGACAGGTTGAATGATTCACGCTGGTCACCTTGTGCACACACTGCCAGTCTCTGATTGAGCTACTTTGTCTTTACATTACAGTGAATACAGCTTTAGCAAATGTGAGTAAAGTGCAAATTCTACTCACAGATCGGGTCCCATTGAAAGACCGAAATAAAATTTCTCACATAACATCAAAGCCTATTAAATCAAACTTATTTGAGATGGTCGGCTCAATTCACATCCAACTTCCAACTTACACGGTTCAGCACCAAGTTTATTTCTCCAGAAAACGCTCAGATTGTAAATCCAAAAAATCCTTCTTGCTTTTAAGCCATTGAAGCATTGCTTTAAGCAATAAGGGGACTCAGTGTGGCATGAATTGAACTGAATGATACCATAGTGAAGAAGTCATGCCCCTCAGACACATACACACTCACAGACACAGAGAAAACCTTTTGCTTTTATGCATTTCAAGTACTGGAATAATTGAACATCAGTTTGGCAATACAAGCTGGACAGATTTAGAGCCAAATCCAACTCTTGCCCAGGGGGATTATATCTGACATAAATGGGACAGTTTGGCTCAGTTTGAAAAAGAATGGAATTAAATCCAAAATGTGACCTAAATTTAAATGATTCTAAATTTCAGGGAAATACTTGTGTGCACAAACTTGCAAAGTTCTACTGTACTCTGAAATCTTGGGTCGTATTTTTTTTTTAAAATGATTACTCAGTTAAAATGGGAGTCAAGATTAGGAATGGGGAAAAAAAAATGAAACATCTAGCCAAATAATCACAGAATAATACACTTATTCTATAAAACAGGACACACTTCTTGATTAGACTACCCTTTTCCTTAGAGGCAGGAAACTACATGAGGAATTATTAGTGTCAATTGCATTGTGCAGACCTGGGATGCTGGAGCAATGAGATGAGGGAATGACTTTGATACAGTACCTAAAAGCATCTGAATCATATAATCTGCAGGATCCTCTACTTCCACACCTTTTAAATCCCCATTTGAGGCAAGAAGTGTCAATCAAGACTCCAAAATATACGGGAGCTGGGATTCCTGCTGTGAGAAAAACAGATAATTGCTACTGTATATGCTAAACTATATATGCACTTATAGTAATTACAAATCGCTAAAAATGTATGCACGTCTTTTTGGTTATCCTATAATGAGTGATTATTTGGAACCACTTACTTTCAGTGCAAAAGATTACTGCTTTGGCAATAGCAGAGCATCTGTAGGAGCCCAGAATATGCCACCTCAAGATATGCCTCTCGCATGAAGATTATTTTGAGAAACAGAAGACACAGGAGAAGCTCTGAAGACAGAGCATAAGTTTCCCATTTGTAAGGGAAATTTACATTTATAAAGGAAACCTCCATTTGTAGGGGTGTCTCCCTCTCTGTACCAGGAAGAGAAGGATTCCAGATTCCAGAAGGAACAAGCTGATTTCTATTTTGCATAAAATCCCATGAAGAAGAAGAACAATTAGATAAATATATCTAACAGTTAATTTGCATTATTTGGTGCCTTAAATAAAGTATATATAGATAGATACATATATTTTTCAACTAAATAATTTACCACTTAAAGACATTTAGGTGATAACTAACTTTATACTGCTCTTAATATTGTGAAGACAGGTCAAAAAATCCAAATGTTTGCCATTTTCCATGTATGTTTTAAAATTTTCATAATGGCAAATTTTCAAATATTCACAAAATTAGAGAAGATGATATAATGAGCCCTCACGTACCATCACTAACTTCAACAATTATTAATGTTTTGCCATTCCTGTGTCATCTATCTCCAGCCCTTCCCCCACCCCAAAACTTTTTTTTTTGAGGACTATTTTAAGAGGAACCACAGATATCATGTCATTTCCCTCATATGTATTTCAGTATACATCTCTAACTGATGACATTTTTAAAACAGAACCACAATGCCACTCCACACTTAACACGTTTTATAATAATTCTTCAATCCTATCTAAAATCTCATCCACATTCAAACTTTTCTGAATATCTTCAAGGCATTGTTTTAGAGCTGGTTTATTCTAATCAGGATTAAAACCAGGTAAACGTACTACATTTAGCTGATGGTTCTTTATGTCAGTTCTCTTCCCAACTTTTTTTTATATGAATTATTTTTGAGGAAAGACGTTTGTCCTGTAGGATGTGCCATAATCTGGATTTGACCGGTTGCTCCTTAACAACATTATTTAATTTGTTCTCCTATCCTCCATTTTTTCCAATAACCTGGCAGTTAGCTCTTGGATAGACTCAGGTTCAATTTCTTCTAGGCAGGAACACGGCACAGGTGGTTCCGTGTGTCCCAGCAGGAGGTACAAGCTGTCTTCTTGCTTTTCTTAGTAATGTTAAATGGATCTGAGACTCAGGCTATGCCTTCCATTATGCAGTTTTCATCAACTTTCACCTATAGCTTTTAGCAAATGTTGGTGAGATTGCAAAACAGAGATTTTAAAAAATTATATTACGCCTTTGGTACAAATTACTTAGGATTTTTCTCTAAAGGAGAAGTTTCCTTCATGACTATTTAATTACTTTGAAATCTATTTAACATAGGAAAGGCACGATAAATGCTTGATTCTTCACTTATCAATTTTAAGTATAATGAATTGGTGTCCTAGTGTTCTCCAAAATTATTTAAGTATCAGGGGCCAGCCCTGTGGCTGAGCGGTTAAGTTTGCAGGCTCTGCTGCTGCTGCTGCAGCCCAGGGTTTTGCCGGTTCAAATCCTGGGTGTGGATGTGGCACCGCTCATCAGGCCACGCTGAGGTGGCGTCCCACATGCCACAACTAGAAGGACCCACAACTGAAAATACACAACTATGTACCAGGGGGCTTTGGGGAGAAAAAGGACAAATATAAAATCTTTAAAAAAAATTAGTTAAGTCTCATTATGAATTCATGTCTTTTATATATTCAGTGTATTTCAATACACTGCAGCAATTATTTATTATTATTAAATTTTCAAATTATCTCACCTTAGGCCATGCTCCTCAAAATTAGTGCTGTGTCCTTTTGATATATCCTTATTTGCCTCTGATAGCTTTCCCACTTTCCAGCACAAACAGTTGTTCCATAATGATCTTATGCATTTTCTGCCTGAGACCTTGACTTGGTCATTTCTCCAAGACGCTATGATTCTTTTACTGAGAAGTGATACTTAGATGTCACAGACTGAGTGCTATGGGTGCTCATTTCTCCTGGGTTACACAGATTCTATATTTTTAAGGAGACAGAGCTATAAAATAGTATTTTAAAGTAAAATTATATGAATTCATATTGACATTTTAAATTTAAATTAATGGGTTTTACTTAAATTATTTTACACTTTTATCACTTCTCTATTATGCTGAATATATTGATTCCTAATGATATTAATATAATATCTTATTCACTTTACCTTAAAATATATAATAGTTTCAACATAAAAATGCCAAAGTTAATATTAATGATAAGACTATAAAACGTCACGAAGCTATGGGGATTTAGTAATAATTCTATCTTTTTAAGCCATTTAAAGTTTTTTGTGTGTGTGGTTATGCCACCAATATGGTATACAGCTAGTTTCAGTTTGTTTAAGAATCTCTTTTGTTCTTTTAATTTAATTGTTTTTTAATGACATAAAAACTTTGCACGATTTCAAATTAAAAATTATATAAGTTGCATTTACAAAGTATCATTTCCATCCTGTCCTCTCTCCTCTCTTTCCTTTCTTCCCTAACATGTAAGCTTAACCTTTTTTTTTTTTACTAGTTTCTAGTTTATGCTTCCACTGTTTTTTCTTTTTTTTAAATGAGAAAATACCTTTGTGTGTGTATATTTCTACTTTTCCATACTTACACCAAATGCATCACACTATAAATATGTTCTACATTTTGCTCCCTTTCACTTAATAGCATACCCTGGGGATCACTTGGTATTATAGACTGAATTATGTCCCTCCAAAATTCATATGTTGCAGTCCCAACCCCCAATGTGACTGCATGCGGAGACAGAGTAATTAAGGAAATTATTAAGGTTAAATGAGGTCATAAGGGTGGGGCCCCAATCCGATTAGGACTGGTGTCCTTACAAGAAGACTAAGAGACTTTGTAGATCTCTCTCTCTCTCTCTCTCACAGAGGAAAGGCCATGTGAAGGCACAGCAAGAAGGTGGCCATCCACAAACTTGAAAGAGAAGTCTCACCAGACACCAACCCTGTTGGCACATTGATCTTGGACTTCCTAGCCTTCAGAACTATGAGGAAATAGTTTTCCGGTTGTTTAAGCCCCCCAACCATGTTATTTTGTTATGGCAGCCAGAGCTAACTAATGCACTTGGTAACCTGAAAGAGACATTTTTCCCCATTTGTCCTTACAGCTGTATTTCATTGGTTTACTATAGTTTATTCAACCAGCTCATACTGATGGACATTTAGACTGCTTGCAGTCTTTTGCTATTATAAACAACGGCACAATGATTAGACTTATTCATACGATGAGACTAATCCATAAGATTAGACTTGGTTTATACTTTCACTAGCAAATTTTTGGCATGAGTTCTCAGAAGTGGGATTGCTAGGTCCAAAAATAAGTCTCTGTGTAATTTTGTCAGTTATTGCCACATAATCCTCCCCAGAAATGGTATCATTTTCTCAACAGCAATGTACAAGCTCATCTATTTTCTCATACGCTGCAGACAACATTTGGTAATTTGTCCATCTGATATGTAAGTATCAATATCTCAGTGTAGTTATAATTTTTACTCTTATTATGAGAGTGTTTGACCATCATTTTATATATTAAGAGGCATTTACATTGTTTTCCACCAAATGGCTGTTCATATTTTCTGCTCATTTTTCTATTTGGTTGTTGGGCTTTTTGTGCTCAACACTTAGGAACCCTCTGTATACAGTAGGGATAGTAGCCACTTGTCTATTATAGAAATCGAAAAAACAATTGTTCCCAGTTTGTTATTTGCCTTTTGCCTTTGCTTATGATGTTTTTTGTCATTTTCAAGTATATTTTTATTTTCATGGAATCAATTTTATGAACCATTTCTTTTGCTTAAAATCTTTTTGACTCTGTAGGTTACGTCTATCTTCCCAAAGACAGGGAGAGAGAGAGACTAATTGTGGCCAGGGATGTATTTCAGGCTCAACAACCTAACATTTTTCTAGATCATCTCTGTTTTTATATCGTAGAATTAGAGCCAGCCACGATGACATAAACCTCCATTTTTGTTGTTTCCCCAATTTTATCAGGATTATATTGTATCTTCATATATATTGATTTTGTGTCAAGATCTATGTAAACTACCTGTATTTTCAGATTTTTCCAAGCTCTGAGTTTGTTTTTCTCCCAGATAGTTCTTTTCTGTCAAATTACAGAGGAACATTTATGATTGTTTTACTTTCTTTCTTAGAATATATTCTTTAAGGACAGAAACCTCATCTGAGTCACTCTGTTTTCTATGAGTTTTAACTAACGCAAATTGAAAAATGTGGTAGTCAGAAAAAACATTCCAATTACGTTTAAAAAATAATGATCTCAAATGCATACTGCTTCGATTGTGTGAATGATCTGATCTTTCTACCAAATGACATATCCTAGCATTGAGAGTAGCTTAAAAGAGTCCCTTCCATTTTAATAACTGAAAACATTATATTTAGGCTTCAGCCTTTCTTACTGACTCATTTTTGCTTTCCTCTCAGAAGGCTCTCCCATAATAGCAATGGATTTTTTGACAATAGACCAGTGCTGGAAGAGACAAGATTGTTAAAGAAAAAATGTCATTACTCTCACAAAACCACTTTATTATTCCTCAGGCACAGCATTGGCTCTCAATAAATATTTCTGGAACAAAGGAAGGGAGAAGTCAAAGAAAGGAGAGAAGGAAGGAAGAAATGAAGGAAGGAAGAAAATAAAAACAGTAGGGACCTGACCACCTCCATCATTTAGTTATGTGTGATAATTCTGTAAAAACACTTAGAAAAGTACTCAAAAATCATTTGTGATGGCTACCATGACTAAACACAGATTATACTTACCAAAGACTCTTATTGCTAAGGTGTAGATACCCAGGGCAAAAGACTTAAGTTGTGGCTTAATGCACCTGAAAGCAACAAAGGCACTATTATAAAATATATATATATATAGTTCATTAAAGCAATTATTAACATCAGTGATAATCTAACTTAACATACATGAAATGTTGTTAGAATTCAAGTAGCAATAATGAGGAACCCACTAGTGTCCTAGCATAGGGAAGGCAAATTACATAAAAGTCATGTTTGATTACGTGCATCAGGAGTTTATAGTTAATATATACTTAATATTTCTAGAAGGCAAATCACCCTACATGACATACTCAAATGGTGTTGGGTAAAGTGAAATCCTAAGTTTAATCAACAAACCAACAAATTCTCACAGGAAAAGAAAGCTCAAATTTCTAAGAAATTGCAAGAATTTGAAACAATGATAAAGGATTGATAACCTATAACTAGTTTTTGTGGCTTTTGGTCGAAAATCACAGGACCATATTGATCAGAGTTGATACAGTTACAATCACTGTGGCATGCTAAGTGTTTTTGCAAATAGTGGGCATCTCACCAAGCACAAGAACACCTAAAATAACAAGAGTGTCCTTAATATGACTAAATAGCTTTGATTAGCCTGTGGATTTTAATAGCAATAATCATGGTGATACATAACAACTATCGAGTGTTAACCATGGTACTCAGTTCTTCATATGTATAATATTATTTAGTCTCTGCTGTAGAAGGGGCAAGAATTACAACTTTTCTACTTCAGTCCAAGGATGTCTCCTTCTGACATCAAAATACAGTTCATTTGAAGGACTGGTAGTAAGCAAACCTTCTTCCAGTAGCCTGATTTTTCACTTGGCCCAGATGACTGCTTGGCACAGTATTAAGACGTGGAAGAAACAGCCACCCATAAAGAACAATCCTGGTCTGAGAACTCTGGGGCAATGCTTTCCCATCGTCTCAAACCCCTGTTCCCATTTGTCCACACAAATATCTCATGTTTTCCTTAAGCAGTTTATGAATAACAGATTTGTGGATGCTAGGTCCTATTTTTTGTTTATCTTTCCTAATCAATTTCCATGATGTAAACTGTGGGAAATTAAAGATGCATATGATACTTTTGATTAGTTTAATTTTAGAAAAACTTTTTCATCCTTGGATATATGAATTAATTTTAAAATCACCTAATCCATCTCACAAAAGATTAACTGCCAGTGAAATTTGTCTTTTCATGTTTAAAATTTTATCAAAATTTGTAATATTTTTGGGTTATTTTGATCAATTGTATAATAGTAATGCTTGCAA